>NW_022631000.1:36555067-37230321 GCF_010015895.1 Lontra canadensis | reverse complement strand
TTTTGAAGGGGCGGGGGGTGGGAGGTTGGGGGAACCAGGTGGTGGGTTATTGGGGAGGGCACGTATTGCATGGAGCACTGGGTGTGGTGCAAAAACAATGAATACTCTTATGCTGAAAATAAACAAAAATAAATAAAATTAAAAAAAAAAAAGAACTGGTATAGAACCCACATTTCCCAGCTTCTAGAGCAGTATATTTCATGCTCTTAACATTCTATGCATTGGAAGTACAATCTTCCAACTGAGTCAACCAAACTTTAAGCCCCATGAGGGCAAGGACCATAGAGGTTCTGCTTTCCAGCCTAGACCATAATTGACTCGTTCACTTACTGATGAAGAAGATTTTTTTAAAAATCAGATTTAGAACCACTGTCAACAGTTTTGTCTTTAAAAATAGCATTTGATACTTACAACTCTTGGCAGATTTGGTCTTCTATTTGACTTGTTCCAAAATAAATGATTTTTCACATACACGTATATACATCCATAAAGAACTATCCAAAAATGCTTACATAAATGCATTGGCATTAAATATATCATAGAATCATATTTTAATGATGTTAAATCTAGATCTCATCCCCCACATTAGCATGCTTAATTATTCACAAAATACTTTTGGTTTGGATTTTCTAGTTCCTACTACTATATAAAATCCAAAGCTTCTTTTTTCAAAAGAATAACAGAGGGGCACCTAGGTGGCTCAGTGGGTAAAAGCCTCTGCCTTCAGCTCAGGTCATGATCCCAGGGTGCTGGGATCGAGCCCCGCATTGGGCTCTCTGCTCAGTGGGGAGCCTGCTTCCTCCTCTCTCTCTGCCTGCCTTTCTGTCTACTTGTGATCTCTGTCAAATAAGTAATAAATAAAAATCTTAAAAAAAACAGAGTGGTCTCTGTGGAATTACTAAATCAGATTATAATTAATTTTAACTTGTATGTGTATATATACATAATAATCACAGGTCCTCATATAATTATGAAATGTAACCAGCCAATTACTCTTCAGTTTCTATACTAATGCCTTCTCTTCTTGCAAAAACATATATGCTCTGCCTCCTTTACTTCCTAATGATCCAACCAGGCTTTTTTCAAGAACTCCTTATGATTTACTGAAGAATTTCTCTTAACTTTCATTTTATTTCCTTCCTCACCTCTTACACTTACTTTTCTCTTCACTCTTAGATTCCACATTGCTATTAAACCATGGTATCTCCTTGCTTCTTCAACCATCTTTCCCATAGTTAATTCTATATCACCCAAATTAGCCTAGATAGGATCCTCTCCTCTAGCTTTCTCATCTGTCCATGAGGCTTTTTAGAAGTCAGCAAAGATGTGTAGTCCTATGTATAATCTTGCTATGATGGAGAGACCAGATGTTAGATCCTTTTCCTCTTTGTTACAGGGAGAAGAGCACATATAGCTAGAGCTTAATGAATTAGATGTTCTCTTCCAGGACTTCGAACCTTGACCAAGAGACACAAGGACAAAAGAACAAGACTCATTTAGTGATCCCACCTTAACCTGGGCCTTCCTGCTAGAGGTTCACAGCTGGGCTCCTGCTTCTGGGGTCTCCAGCTTTCCCAACAATCCTGACAGCACCCCAATCACAACCAATCCTGCCAATCAGCTCCCTTTCACTTAAGTCAGACAAGCAGTTTCTGTGGTTTCAACCAAAGAACCTTAATTGACTCATAAAGAAATCCAGGGAGTAGGCTAAACCAGACCATTTCACTTCTCCAATGCCACAGCCACATCATACCACCAGAAGATGGTTAACGTTTCTCTTCTACCACCTATTTCAGAAGGTCACTCTGCCTAATGGGGAAAAAAAAAATCCCTGAACCAGGAGGCCAAAACATGTGGAATACTGACCCTGACTGTCCAGTGACCAACTATGAGTCTCAATGATATTTATTCATGCTCTAGGTAGCAAGTAGTAGTGCTTACACTCACTGAGCACTTACTGTGTGCCAGGCATTGCTCTAAGTGCTTTAGATATATGACCATTTACTCCTCACAATAATCTTATGAAAATACTATAGTTATCCCCTCTTTCAGGTGGAAAACTAAGTCAGGGAAAGGTTAAATATCTTGCTCAAAGTCATACAGATATGAAGTAAGTTGAACCTAGAAAATATGAAGGATATGCATCTTAGCTACTATACTGTGCTGTCTTTTGGGGTCTTGGTATCTTTTTTCCTAAGTTGTAATTGGACTACTTTGAGCATACTTGGTTTCTGCTTGCAAGAGATACATACTCTAGTTGTAGACCATTGTGAGCTGGTATGATGGACCCAGGTCTGTTCCACATGTAAGTGTTTTAAACTTTAGTCCCATCTGAAAGACTTTGGTTACTCCCTTCAGCTCCCAATGAATGAAATGAGTGAGTCCTCAGAGCCTATTTAATCAAGACAGATGGCCCTAGTTATAATCCTCACCTTAATTGTCTGTTCCCATTGCTGCTGTAACAAATTGCCACAAACTTAGTGGCTTAAAACAACACACATTTATCATCTTACAGTTTCAGAGATCCGAAGTGTGACACAGGTCTCACTAGGCTAAAGACAAGGTGTTGCAGGATTGTGTTCCTTCTGGAGGTGCTGGAAGTGATCTGTTTCCTTGCCTTTTCTAGCTTATAGAGGCTTCCTGCATTTCTTGGCTCATGACCCCTTCCTCCAACTTCAAAGATAACAGTAAGGAATCTTCAAATCTTTCTCTGAATATGATGCTTTGCTTTGGTTATCACATCTTCTCTGACTCTTTTAAGGACCCTTATTATATTTAAGGCCAACCTGGATAATCTCCTGATCCCAAGGTTTTTAATCACATTTTAAATCCCTTTTGCCATATAAAATATCATACTCACAGATTCCAGAGACTAAGATGTGGAAAACTTTGGGGGCCATTATTATGGCCCCCACACAGTGAATAAAACCTACTACAACAATGGAAAATACTGTAGATACCTAAGCCCAGAAATAATGGGAATTCTGTATTTCTTGGAATTTTTAAAATATATATTTATTAAAGGGACTAATTCTCCCACTGCTTGTGGCAGAAACATGGAGGCAGGAAACCCTGAAGAAGGGGAAATCACGAGTTGCGACTCCCTCTGATTAATCACAAAAACTGTATGCATTTTTATTGTTCAATGCATTCTTTAGTCTATCTTTTATTGCTTAAATTCAGAAGCAGTTGGCTTTTCAAGCCCACTAAAGCCCTAAATTTCTGGTTTCTCCATATTCGCTTCCATTTTTAATCTCAAACTAGCCAATTTTTACTTAAATATCTTATCTAATGAAGCAAGAAAAACCATTACCAAATGTTCTGCCACTGGGTTTCCAACTTCTCAGCCTGAAATATCTATTTCCTTACTGCCTGACTGCAAATTAAGAACCACATGTTTTAGGTTTTTATATAGCAGTACTCACTTCATTATATCAATTTCTATATTATAATATAAATTGTTGTAATATAAATTGTTGTAACAAATAGATGTCAAAGGGTATGAGGTTAAATTAAACACAATTAAAGTTAATTTCTTGCTGACATAGACCAGTGTGAAGGTTCCAGGTTGGTAAGTGGTTTTCTGTCATGGGATAATTCAGTGACCTGGGTTCTTTTCATTTTGTGGCCCTGCCATCATTTCCCTGGTCCTCGTTGCCATCAATTTATATCTATTTCACAGAACAGCCAGCGGGGGGCATATCTTTAAGTTTTTTGGCCCAGAAACAGTATATTCCTCTTCAGCTCAAATTCTATTGGTTAAAACCTAGTCATATTGCCATACAGATCTGTAAGAGAGGCTAGGGAATATAGTTTACTTCTGTTTTCAGAAAGATGAGAATATTCATTTTGGTTGTCTTATTGGCTCACCAAAGTGAGAGTGAGTACTGGGGCAACTGCCCTATTTGCTCTAGTCTGTATTAGAAGGTAGTAGAAAATACCTGGGAGCTACGTCTCTTTTCATAGATTAAGATCCTATGATTTTCCACTTATGATATTCTTCAGATCACTGATTTCAGAACAGTACCACCCAACTTTAAGATTGCTTCTATTCAAAGTGGAGAAATGGTTGAGTTCAATGGAAGGAACACAGATTTTAGCACTAAATAGAGTTGTGTTTGAACCTTGGGTTTATCCCCTTACTGACTACTTAATCTCTGGTGAGTTACCTTTTTTCTTTGAACTACTCCCCCCGCCCTTTTTTTTTTTTTTTTTAAAGATTTTACTTATTTGTCAGAGACAGAGAGACACACACACACACACACACACACACACACACACACACACAGAGAGAACGCATAAGCAGGGGAGCAGCAGGCAGGGGGAGAAGCAGGCTCCCTGCTGAGCAAGGAGCCTGATGTGGGACTTGATCCCAGGACCCTGGGATTATGACCTGAGCCAAAGGCAGAGGCTCAGCCACCGACTGAGCCACCTAGGCATCCTGAAACCCCTTTTGAAAGAAAGAAAGGAAGAAAGAAAAAGAAAGAAAGAAAGAAAGAAAGAAAGAAAGAAAGAAAGAAAGAAAGAAAGAAAATAAATTTTACCTATGATTATTTTTCTCGTTATCTCAGTCTAGCCACTAATATCTTATTGACAAATCTAATAGCTTTTCATCATTTTTTTTAACACCATCATGTCAACTATTACTTAGAATATGCAGGAGAAGCAAGGGTTCATCCAGCTGTATTTCTAAGGTTACATGGAGAATTGATACCATAGTTATTTTACCTAGCAGAATGCTTTGTATATTGTAGATGCTCAGTAATGTCAGATTCCGTTTTTTTTTTTCCTTTCCATTTTCCATTTGCTTAGAATCAAGGAAGCACGTTTCTGTGAGGAAATGTTGGTGCAGTGAACTACGCATGCTTTTCTACTTGATTAAAATTTCACAGTCCATCTAGTTACCCTATAACCATTGAGGAGATGTCTCCATTTCTGCCACACATTCTTTGTTTAATAGGATAAAGCTCATTTCAGAGATTGCTGGAAAGCACTTTTCATTAGGATTTACGGGACCTACTTTTAAAACTCAAGGCCTTAGGGTATTTACAATTCAACCAGAGAGTCAGAGTACATGGAGGAGAAAACAACTTTCCCTAGACCACTAGTTGCAAACTAGAGGCCACAGAACACATCCGCTGCCCATGGGCATGGTTTGTTTCTCTGTACTATGGTAGTAAAAATTTTTATTTGGTTTCCAACATCAAAAAGCCAGGAGATATCAGCATATTAAATTAGAATTTCTGGCTTATGGAGATAACTGGGAAAAATCTGGCCACACCAAGCCCACCCTACCCCAGGTAAAGATGTGCTTAGTTCAGAGAAACCCCTCCCTTTGTACAAGGCAGAGTCTTGTTTGCCTCAGCTTCCCACCTTTAATGTCTTTAATGAAGAAAAACAGTATAAGAGAATGGGCAATGTTAGTTCTCTTCTTTGAAGGGCAGGGCATGAGAGAAGGCTGGAGGTTAGGAATGATAAAGAGTTTAGTTTGGCAGGTAAGATTCAAACAATGGATAGAGATGCCTAGTAATATAGTATAATAGTCAATCACATGGACTCTAGAACCAGAATGCCTGGGTTTGGATCCTAGCTGTACTACTTCCTACCTGTGTGACATTGGATAAGTAAGTTACTTAACCTCTCAATGCCTTGATTTCTTCTTAAAAAAATGGGAATTAACAAGCATGCCTACTTCATAATGATAGTACAGGAGTGAGTCTGGAACCTTAGAAAGAGACCTTGAGCCATTACAGGCATGGACAATGAATGTGCTTCCTTGGGATGATAATGGAGAGGGAAGAAGAGCAAATGCAGAGCCCTGCGGGAGGAAGAGAGGCAGACAAAACCCTAGGACAGCAGTTCTTAAGTGTGACTGCATACTGTAATACCTGGAGTATTTCCAAAAAAATACTGTTGGTGGTCTTACCACGAGAGATGCGGATTGAATTGTTCTGGCATGTGGCCTGAGTGATGGGAGTTTTAATATTTTTACCCAGGTGATTCTGATGTCCAGCTAATTTTAAGAACCTATATTCCTATATATATATTATATATTATTATATTAAGGAATATATATTAAGAATATATATTAAGAACCTATTCCTATAGGAAGACACAAAAAATGTAGGATTTCTCATTTTAAAATGGACCACATCCATCAAAATGTAGATTTAATGTAAATTGCAACAATTCCTTTCTTATAACATTACTATATATCTATGACTTATAAAGATATAATAAAAATAATAGCTAACATCTACTAGCAATTAGAGTAAAACACTGTACTGATTGTGAGCATGAGCTCTGAAATTAGACCTTGATTCAAATCACAGCTTTACCATTCACATAGCTGTGTGAATATAAGAAAGATACTTATCTTTTTGTGTTTTAATTCCACATCTGTAAAATAAGTAAATTAAGATCACATAGAGTTATTTGTGGGATGAAGGCATTATTATGTGAAGAGAACTTAGAGCAGTGCCTGGCACAGAGTAAGCATTTAATAAAAGTTTGCTATTGTTATTCTTACTGTCATTATATAGTGCTAATAATCTGCTAGGGACTGTACTGTGAACTTTGTAAGTAACAGGGTGAATTACAGAGACTTTAGTTGGTGTCTTGTCTTTCTAGCCCTGAGGGCCTGGTCAACAAAAAATAAAGATTAGTGCTATGGTGAGTGCTGTGAAGTGTGTAAACCTGGCGATTCACAGACCTGTACCCCTGGAGATAAAAATATATTATATGTCTATAAAAAATAAAATTAAAAAATAAATAAAGATTAATTTTCTCTTTTCTTCCTGAGACATAATCTGATAGACCTTTGAGTTATGAGTCTTGTGCTTATTTTCAGTGTGGGAGTGACAACTTTTGTGTCTCAGGCCCAACTAGGAAGCTTCATACCAGGTATGCTGGATGTTGTAGTCCATTCCCGAGATGTTCTTTTAGGACCAAAGCACTCATTCCCCCGATGTTGGAAGTGCTGGCTCTTCTGGCAAGAGGAATCCACTTGGCAAGAAGAACTGCCTTCACCAAGATCACACATCCTTTGGGGGGCATCCACATCCAATGACTGACCAAGGTAGGGATACAGAGGCCTAATTCTTCTGCATCAATTTAAGGTACTCTGATGGTACATAGCACTCCAGACTTCTCAGTGGGATCAACTGAAGCCTCTTTGCCATTTTTTGCCTGTTCCCTTCTCCCTTCTTTCCATGATTCCTTCATGGGCATTGTCCCTGAAAACATATCCAGATACATTTTCTGTACAAGAACCTCCATCTCAGAGATGTTTCCCAAGGAATCTGAGCTAAGACAGTGAAAAGAAAGACCAAGGGTGATTGACTACTAATTTAAGGAGAAGTATAAAATCCAGCAGGCCAAGGCATCTGGGCGGCTCAGTAAATTAAAAGTCCCACTCTTGATTTTGGTTCAGGTCATTATCTTAGGATAGTGGGATCTAGCCCTGGGTCAGGCTCTGTGGTCAGCAGGGAGTTTGCTTCTCTCTCTCTCTCCTCTGCCCTCCCTCCTTTATCTCTCTCTCTCTCTCTTAAATAATTTAAAAATCTTGAAAAAAATTTCAGAAGCCTTCCTAGGCAAAAAAATAATTTTCCTCTCCAAGGTGGTTGGGAGTGGGAAGGAGGAGGGAAGTCAGAATAAGCTGAGGCAGGCTGGGGACTTAATCATTGTGGTAGCAGAGTTCCAGAGAAGGCTGAATTCACTAACTGAGCAAGCTTGCTAAGAAAGTTCAAGGCCCTGTTTGAGGAGGAATGGGACCCTGAGACTTGGGCTAGGGACATCTGGTTTGACATTTTTAAAAATCTTGAAAACCCTGATCCCACTGAACCATTTGGGCTTACAGAAGAGGCCCACCTCTCTCTGTTGAAAGCTACCACTTCCTGGTCGCCGAGTGATAATACTACAAAGATCTTTGACTTGAAAGACAACATGTGCTTCTTCAGAGTCTACCCATATAATCCCTACTCACCACCTGACCAGTAACTAGGATATAAGTTAAAACCTAACCAGCTGAGTGAAGAAAGGAACTATATCCTGAAGAAGACAAAGGATCTAGCAATATATACCAGCAAGATCCAGGAGAGGATGCACAAGATTGGATCTTAAGGATGCTGGCTCAAGGAGCAGAAAATAAAATTGGATAAGGAAGAGTTTAAAACCTGCCAAATACTTTCAGAGATGGTGCTAGCATGACGATAGAAAGGCTCAAGGAAGCTTGCACGGCTCATATTAAGTCGTGTCGTAATTGTTATGTCTGAAGATGGAAGGAAAGGTCAAAGTGCTCAGAATAGTGGCATGCTATATAAACCTAGAAAATCCTTCAGTCAACTATGTTCAATGGACTCAGAGAGCTCAAATGGCACTTTGAGGGTCAAAAATGACAAGGAATATGCTGCTGATAGGGATATCAGCATCACTGAGAAGCTCAGAAGCGAGCATCCTTTGTAGTCCAGAGCTATTGGCAGGAGATGTTGTTATAGAATTGGGCTCCTTTATAGCAACAGACTTAACAGGTTCCCAAAGTAATGGAGAACAGGTGGTGACACTCAACCATCAGAAACAAAGTAGGTACAGTTATTCCAGTAAATCGAAAAGTCAGAGCAGCTTCCAGAGGCACTTAACCCACAGAGACTATGGAAATAGTTAACAGGATATACCATCTCTGGGACAAAATAGATGCAGAGCCCACCAGGGTATTGCATAGGTATATAATCAAATTAAGGATGGATTATCAGGAGGTCCAGGGTAATCAGTAAATTTTTCACAATTCCTCACACGACTTTGATATCTGAGAAAGTCTTCAGCCCTACAGCCCACTGGTAGGAGAGGCTGGTTTACCAGGAGAAAAGATCCTGAAACACCACGGCAATTGCATATGATAATATTTCTTCAGTCCTCCATAATGGATTCTATGAACATTTACTTAAGTATCCAAACACTGAGGAACGAGAAAAATCAATACATTTTGAAGACTCTCTACATTGATAACCTTTCACAACTAAGTAGACAGAATGACTTAGGCACTTGATGACAACCAGCCTCTGTCATTGGCCATGCCAATTTGGGCACAATGACCATATGAACAAAGTAGCCACGATGGCAGGAATGGAAGTTATACACGGACCTGACAGCATGGGATCCTTCACATCAAGTCTTACCTAACTTTCATGGCTGACAAATGTCCCATCTTCCAGCAAAAAAAAAGACCAATGACCTCCATTGATGGTGCCATTTACTGAGAAGATCAAGTATATACTTGGTAGCAAGTTGATTACATTAAATCCCTTCTGCTTAAGAGGATAATAATTTATCTTGACTGGAATTGACATGTATTCTGGATATGGATTTGCTTTGTCTATCCACAGGGTCTCAGTCTGCATTACTATCCAAGGGTTTACAAAATGCCTGATCCACAAATATACATCACACTGAACCAAGGAACACACTCTAGAGCAAAGAAGGTAGGATGGTGAGCATATGAATATTGCATCCAGCTCTCTTAATCACATGCTGTACAACTCACAAGCTTCCGCACTCAGCTGACATCTGGGCAGCTCACTGAGCTATCAGTTTGGAGATGACACTCTTCAATGGCAGTATGCTACCAATAGTTAAAAATGCATGGATATGGAACACAGGATTAGAAGCAGGAATGGCCTCACTATCATTACTCCTAGTAACCTACCTGGGGAAGTTGTATCTCCCATCTTCACAGCTCTAGGCTATTTAGGTCTACAGATCCTGGCTTGGAAAGAGGTAATACTTCCCTCTGACCAGGTACCTAATGGGGCATCTCTTGATATTCTCCTGCCCAATTTTGAAAGTCAAGTGTAGCAGTCACAGACATAGACAGGCATGGTACCTAGGGATTCAGACCCTTCAGGGAAGAGGGTCTGGGTTGCTTCACAACAGAAGCTACTTTGACTGCTAGAGTTTTGAGGGTGTGTGATAGGTAGTAGAGAAGGGAAATGAGAGTATCGGTTGGGACCCTGAGACCAACTGCAGTATAGGGGCTGAGGCTTATCTTCTAACCTTCCTTTTAAAAGTTTTCCCTGGAAAGAGGCTAGCCAGAATTCTTGAGAACCTGTTCCCAAATGGAGTTAACCTAGTATCTGAAGACAGTGGATTTGAGCATGGAAGAGGTGAACAACAGCAGATGCTGTGGTGTACTGCCCAGGTTGCCCTTCAGAAACAAGACATACATTCCTCTAGATGCAAAGAGTATTGGCCGGTGATGGTGCAGAGCAGAATTCCTCCCAGGAATTACTCTTGGCTTAGAGGGCTTCCTTGCTCAAAGTTACACTGCCTCCCACAGGCAGTCCATATCCAATGGCTGGTCAATGTGAGGATATAAAAGCCAGACCCTTTGACCTCAACTCTGGACAACTCTGATGAGCTATTTTAGTTCCCAAGTTCCCAGTGGTACTGGCTGAGACCTTGTTGCAATTGCTTCACAGTTCAGCTTCTCCCTGTGCCCAGTCTTCCTTCCTTTACTCCCTCATATGAGTGATTCATGACAGTACTCTCTAAATGTCTGACATGCAACTATCCATCTCAGAGTCTGAGGAGTGGATCTATAGCACCAGAATAAAGCTTTTGTACTTAATGAATTACAGAGAAACTGTAATTCACCCCAAATTTTCCCTTGATGAAAATGGCAATGTCAGGATTCTAAAGGATGTCCGTTTATCTCCAAAGCATGTAATTATTATAAGTAAAAATAAAATAGGTATTCCAGAGAGAATATGCCTTTAGGAGCCACAATTCTAATTTTCCCAAACAAGATCATCTACCAAGATACATTAAACAGCAGAGTCCTCCTAATGCTTTCAGCATAAATTTACAAATGAACTTAGTAAGTGGAAAGATTTTGCTCTCACCCCTCTAGACTCATAGGACAGTATCACTCCTCTAGGAGAAAATTTTAACTTCTTAAGGGAAATAATTTTCTCCTAAAATATCTGAAAGCATTTCAATGGCACGATTGGTTTCTTGTATGAAGAAATATACTAGAGATACGGCAAGAAAATCATCATAATGATAAAATATAGACCTCTATATAGTCCCTAATGGGAAGAATGGAAAACAGAGCTTGTGTCCAACTGCTACTTTTTTCTGAACAGAATTTTTAACCTTGGCCAGAGTGTTTTCAGAACAGCTTTATACCAACTTGTAATAGAGATAAAATCTCCCTGTTAAAATAGCTATAATATTAGTCACCTCAGGGGGATGCTGTCAGGCTTTGTAAAGTGCTTTGTAGCTCCTCAGATAAAAGCAGAGATAAAGCTGCAGTGTTATTATTTTTAAACTTGGAGTGCTATTTGGCTAACCCCCTGCATGAACTCACTCTAATAAACCAACTCAAAAGCCCTTTATAAGCTATAAATTCCAACACCCATTTCATTTCGGCGATGACAAGGGAAAATAAGATGACCACTTGCTCCCTAAGCCTCAGGAAGTGTCAGACTCCCACCTAGGGGAATATGAGAAGCTGAGTAATGAATTTCAGATGCATGATGGGGGTGTCATTGCTGCTCCCTCCAAACCATGATGTATTTGGACAAAATCTTGATCCTCAATCTAGAACCACGATACTCAATGATCAGACCCCAACCTCCTCCTCCTCCTCTTCTTCATCATCTTTCTAACCAACAGAGGCAGGAATAGCTAACTGTGTACCAAAACCCATGCTCCTCTTCCTGGGCATAGAATTGTTCTGTGAAGCAGCTGCCACCCAGGTAAGGCCATGGGACCTGTTCTCACTAACTTATATGTGTTGTCTTCAGGTCTGAGTAAAGGTTAAGAAGAGTTGTGTTTTTCCCACCTCCATAGGCTGACTAAATGCCATGGGCTCTGAGATCTCAAAGGATGGTGAAGTCACTGAATTGAAGAACCCCTGAGAATAGGAACATCCTCATAGGACCGTTACATGAGTGAAAAATAGACCTCTGTTAAGAACTGAAATTTGTAGGTTTATCTGATACAATGTCTAGTGGTACCTTAACTGTATAAGAATACTTTTTGGTCCATTGCTATGTGTCATAAACTTCCAAGAATATATCCTAGATATCTCTTTTAATCATGACATCAAGCTTATAAATTAGCTACTACTATTACCCTCATTTTTACAGATAAGGAAATGAGGCACAGAAAAGTTAACAAAATGTCCAAGGTTATATTGCTGGTAAACAGTGAAACCAAACCTGGGACCCAGGGCTGTCAGTGCTGGATCCCTACCAGCCCCAAGATTTTGCTGATAATTCTCTCACTTTATTTCCTTTTTGAGCTTCTCAGGCTATAGCCTCACCAGGTCATACACTTCATGACAAGTTTTTGTGATGGAAATGATTTTCTTTTTCTCCATCTTCTCCCGTCTAATCCAATAAGGCACTGCTAAACATCCAGATGCTTCTGAAGCAGTCCTTCCCAGTCAGGATTCACCCTTCATTTCCCAGCTTCACTCTGTCCTCCACTTCTCCTTCTGTAGCCAGAGAAGAATGAACTCCCTAATGGGCCTCCTTGGCAGAATGACTTGTTCCTAGGTAGGTATCCCAGATGAGACCATAAGCCTGGGAATTCATGCTACCTTTCCTAGCTCAGAGATTCACACATCACCTGGAAGAAGCAGGTGCTAGGAAATGCTTATTGAAGTAAACACATGCACCTGAAATACAGAGCAGTAAGACAAGTGGCTATTTTCTTCAATAATATGCTGAAAGAAATAGAAAAGTCTCACTTGGGAAAGGACAGGCTTTCTCCAAGTCACTGCAGCTGAGTAGGGTACTAATCCTGACCTCCCTTCTTGGCTCTGGTCATATACAAGGTGGGATTTGGGTACTTAAGTCTACATTTCAGGAGCACTGATATAGGAGGGATCCTACCTAAAACTGTATCCACCCTCCACACCCTAGCCATACTGTATGATGTCTGAAGTTCTACTACTAGAGGTTCATCTCTTAACAAGGTTCAAGCATTTGCAGATATTCATATCCTGATATAAATGGGTTTGTTAGGCCTACTCCTAATAGTGGGTTTTGAAAGGGAAATGAGAGTGTGAAAACCTTAGCATAAAGGCACTACAGCTTGAAGAAGGAGGGATCAGAAGTAGCAATGAGGAAAGAGCTGGAAGAAGAACAACTGGGACATGGAACACCATTTTTTCCTACTTCACAGGGGTGCTCATTGTTGGTCTGAGCCCGAGATTGGTTCCCCAAAATATTCTATACCTGTTTACAGAAGAGGGAAGCCACTGACAGCCTCTCTGACTTACCCCAACCTGAGTCTTCTTGTAAGAGACTCCTACCCTTCACCAGGACTAAGCACTAACTGCCCTAGGTAATCAAATTCCACACAATTCATTTTTAGAGCTTCACTCAGGTTCTTCGTTAGTTTTAGGAATTGCCTGTCACTATCTCCCTCTAGTGCCAGAGGATGAATATGAGCAACATAAAATGATGAAAAGAGCCATAATTTGCTAGGACCATCCTAGACTTAGATTTCCCAGAGCTAAATGTATAGTTGGCTTCTAGTAAACTTGTGAAGGGCTAAACATTAATTTGTAAATTAGAGATAGACAAATCAGGCTTAAGAAATTATCAATATTTTTCCCCAGCCTCAGGGTCTATGAAAGATGTATAAACAAACAAAGAATCACCACTTATCATCTGTAAGAGCCCCTTTCCAAATTTACCTTTTCTTAGACAGGATAAGGCAAGTGGCCTGTAGTAGCTGGTATTTCTTTAATAATTTTCCCTCCCAAACATCCCACACAGTTGCTATCTTCTGAATACTATCATCTTATTATGTCAAAGTTCTGTCCATGACATGAGACTTCACATAAGCTTGTCTCTATAGTATAAATTCAGATATGCTATGAAATCCCCAATGGCTAAAAAACCTCGCTTCCAATCCCATCACCACCGCTGCCCCCAACTGAACCTGTGATTTCATGCTTAGAGCATCATCTACTCTGATTTAAATTAAATTCCAGTTTAAGATACAAATCCCCCAAGAGGGAAAATTTCTAAAGCCATAAAAGGAACTGGGACTATAAAAGTCAGCTTTTCTTAATTCAACTATCCAACAAGTAATTTCTTCAACTCCTACTATGAGCTGGACACATTGATTTCATAAAGGTAACACTTGATTTAAGTTACAAGATGAAGGAGCAGGATACCAAGGAAAGTCTAAGAAACTGCAAGAGCCAAGAGGAGCCTAAGAAGATGTAACAGCTACCTGTAATGTTGTAACCAGAATGGGATTCAGGAATAGAAGAAGGATATTAGATGAAAATAAGAAAATCTGAATAAAATATGAGACTTACTTAATAATAATGTATCAAATAGAGATTTATTACCATCTAATTTAAGGTGTTAATAATAAGGGAAACTTGGTGGTAATGCAGTATATTGGGAACCTTCTGTGCTAGCTTATAATTTTTCTGTAAGTCTAAAACTGTTCTAAAAAAATAAAGTCTATTTTAAAAAAGAAATTAGAAGAAGGCTGAGAACGCAAAAGACAACACCATGGCAAAGGCATGCATAGCCTATCTCTCCTTTTCATCTCAGTGCCTGAATTTTCTTTAAAAAAATCACCTGTCGCTTAACCTCAGTGGGTAGCTTGGGTGGGACTGATCCCATTCCAGCTTCAGTGAAGAGTTCTGACTGGTTTTAAGCCAGTTAGCATATCCCACCCACCGTGACAAGTTCAAAAAATAGGCTTGTAAACCAATCAGAGCAGTAGGATTCCAGGAGGTGCTTGCTGAGGCCTTTGGAAATAAAAGCTTTTACTCTTCCTCCGGATCAGGGTATGAGAATATGATGCTTCTGAAGCTGCAGCTATCTTGTACCATGAAGAGAATGAAACCAAGGGATGCTGTGAGGTAGCTCATATCTAAAGGAAGCAAAGCTGAGAAACTTGGCCTGGTGCCATTATTTGAGCTCCCCTATGACTTCTCCTAAGGACAACACAATTGTTTGGGTTTCTGCCTTTTGCAATATGAAAAATTCTATCTAAACTTATGGATGTATACAGTTCACGGTGTTCATGGTGGCCACCTGACTAAGCAGAAGAGGGTACTCCCCTTCTCCCTAGAAGTTCCTTCCATGCTGAAGTCACTGGGCCTGTGGCAGAGCCAAGTTCATCTGAAGGGGCATACTCAGTCAACTTTATAGTGTTTGCTGAGTTTGAGTCTAGCTGGAGGTTTCTAACCATGTGGGCTCTCCATAGAGCTCCTTGAATTGTCCTTATAACATGATTGCTAGTTTCCCTCAGATCAAGTGTTGCAAAAAATCCATCACAATCAAGTTCTCCTCCATTTCTGGGCAAGACGAAGAAAAGCTCAAAAAGCAATACCTTTTTTGAGGTTGATACTGAGTTTTCAATCAGGAATAAAAAGCTGGACCTTAACGTCTATGGAGGCAGATTATATTTTTCTCTTATTTATCCTGTATCCCCAGGGCTTAGCACACCAGCAAGAGTCTAATAAGAGCTCCTTAAATATACGCTGAATAAAATATATTGCTGAAAATTGTCTTTACTTAACTTTGGAAGAATTTCTTTAGATTAAAAAAAATACTGTTATAACAGCATGTCTAATCCAGTGACTTCAGAACAGAAACTTTGAGACATGTCCCAAGACTTGCTCAATATCCACATTAAAGGGAGGCTCAATGGTTTCTCAGAACTCTTTACCCAAGCAACAGAATCCTGTCACCCCAAGGCTTGCTTTTCACTCGCCAGAAAACTAGCCATGTGCTTCACAAAAACCTTTCAAAGAAGTCCAATCTGATGACATTCTGTTTTTTCTCACCAGCTCTCTCAAAATTGCTACGCTGGTTTAGGCCTGCTAGTTCAGATTGATGAGTGAGAAATTTGCTGCTCTGCCATTAACTGCATCTTGCTAGACAGGAAGTAACTTTTCAAAAATAGCAAGTGATTCAAGCTGGTGAAAAAGGAAAGTAAGATAGAACAGTAACAGTCACCTTTCATCCCATATGAATTTGCTGAATCTAGAGGGTGAGAACATTTTCTGCTTCTCAAAAGCCATGGCTGTCTCCTAATAATATCTAGAGCATGTGGGGCTTTAACTTGCTCTCGACTATAGGTTCTATTTGCTAGTTACAAATCCTCAACAACATATGCATGAGAGTTTCAACTTGGCTTTCCACAATATTTGAGTTTTGTGAACTGTTTTGAAATGAGTTGTCCTATTGTTAAAGAAGTAATTCAGAACCAGATACAACCAGATTGGTCACTGAATCACCATAGTTGAAGGATTCATTTAATTATGGTTTGGGATCCAAAGAGTTGACAGTTACTCATCTGGCCATCATCTATCCAGATTCAATCAGTCTTTCCGTCCTTCATCCATTCAACATTCATAGTGTTTACCAAGTATTGCAGTGTTTACATGTACAAGGTGTTAGAGATACATAATTACTTAGGATGATCTAGATCTCTGAGATCCATTCTAGACCCCAAAACTTTAGCCCACTGAATCAACATTTACTACAGAATGATTCCCATTCTAACAATCCCCCTGCTCTGTGAACCCTTGATGGGTAAAGGTAACTGTGGTGGTTTTTATATATTTCCACAAATTCTGTTACTTTTCTCTTCAAAGGTAGAACCTAATTCCCTTCCTCTTAAGAATGGACTGGACTTAGGAATTTTACTGATGTGATAAAATGCTTGAGTTACAATGCTAAATGAAAAACAACATCATATAAAGATATACATAGAATCTTATGACAAAATTAGGCAAAAAAGATCCATATATCTAAAAAAAAAAAAAGACTGGAAGAGAATTCATTCAAATGTCACAATATGTTAATGTGGCTATATCAGACTGGGAGCTTATGGGTGTTTTTTATTTACTTCTTTTGCCATTTTTATATCATCCATGTTTTCTCCCAAATTTTAATGGAAAATATGAAACAAAAAAGAGTTATAGTATAAGGAACACTCACATACGCTTCACTTGGAACCCATATGCACTGTTTTTTAAAATTTAATTTTATTTTTCCAGTGCTCCAAGATTCACTGCCTTATGCAGCCCAACCAGTGCTCCGTGCAATAGGTGCCCTTCTTAATACCCACCACCAGGCTCACTATCCCCCCATCATCCTCCCC
Source organism: Lontra canadensis (assembly GCF_010015895.1). Taxonomy (NCBI): domain Eukaryota; kingdom Metazoa; phylum Chordata; class Mammalia; order Carnivora; family Mustelidae; genus Lontra; species Lontra canadensis. The sequence goes on along the minus strand of NW_022631000.1, from coordinate 37,213,173 downwards.
TCCAAAACCCTCAGTTTGTTTCTCAGAGTCCACAGTCTCTCATGCTTCATCTCTCCCTCCGATTTCCCCCATTCACTTTTCCTTTCCTTCTCTTAATGTCCTCTGTGTTCTTCCTCATGCTCCACAAGTAAGTGAAACCATATGATAATTAACTTTCTCTGCTTGACTTATTTCACTCAGTATAATCTCCTCCAGTCCCATCCATGTGGATACAAAAGTTGGGTATTCATCCTTTCTGATGGAGGCATAATATTCCATTATATATATGGACCACATCTTCTTTAACCATTCGTCTGTTGAAGGGGATCTCTCGGCTCTTTCCACAGTTTGGCGATTGTGGCCATTGCTGCTATGAACATTGGGGTACAGATGGCCCTTCTTTTCCATACATCTGTATCTTTGTGGTAGATACCCAGCAGAGCAATCGCAGGGTCATAGGGAAGCTCTATTTTTAATTTCTTAAGGAACCTCCACACTGTTTTCCAAAGTGGCCGTACCAACTTGCATTCCCACCAGCAGTGTAAGAGGGTTCCCCTTTCTCCACATCCTCTTCAACACTTGTTGTTTCCTGTCTTGCTAATTTTGGCCATTGTAACTGGTGTAAAGGTGGCATCTCAATGCGGTTTTGATGTGAATCTCTCTGATGGCTAATGATGATGAACATTTTTTCATGTGTCTGTTAGCCATTTGTATGTCTTCTTTGGAGAAGTGTCTGTTCATGGCTTCTGCCCTTTTTTTGACTTGATAATCTGTTTTGTGTGTGTTGAGTTTGAGGAGTTCTTTATAGATCTTGGATATCAGCCCTTTGTCTATAGTGTCATTTGTGAATATCTTCTCCCATTCCATGTGTTGCCTCTTTGTTTTGTTGACTGTTTCCCTTTGTTGTGCAGAAGCTTTTGATCTTGATGAAGTCCCCTTATGTACTAATTATTAATGTGTTTTACATGTTTATTCTCTCTCTTTTTCTATATCTCTGTCTCTCTCTCTCTCTTTCCTTCCCTGTCTCCCTCCACCCATTTTTCTATCGATCCATTCATACATACATCCATACACTGTACTTTATTCTTCCTTAAGAAAGGTCCATATATAATATATGTATTATATATACATATATACACTCTTTTTTATTGAATCATTCTTAAGAGGCAGACCTCATGTTCTTTTGTCTTCAAATATTCCTCCTGAGAATAAGGGAATTTTGAAGAGGATAATTTTAAAAATCATACTAATTATACTACATGTATATGTATGCACAAATCACTAGGGTTATCTGTGTGTACGTGCATGTGTGTGTGCATGTATTTGACAGAAAGTCAGAGAGAGAGCACATGTGAGAGTGCTAGCTGTCAGTTTTGACCCATGGGTGAAAAAGGATTTCAAATAAAACTCCAGGATGCAGAATTTCCAGGTTTTGTTCTCTGCTGATAATACAGAATCAACATTTCTATTTAAGCATATGTATCATCTACAGATTAGCATCCCATATGCCAAAATAGTCCCACCTTTCCTTCCAAGCCCACCTCAGAGGCAATATCCTCCATGAAGCCTCTTCTGCTTATAGCCTATGTAAGAGTTATGCTTCTTAACAAATCGCAAGACACATTTGCTCATTCTCTTCTTATAGATCCCATCATATCTGCCATGAATTGTTAATTCTCCATTTGCTTAGTCTTTTCTCAGGATTCCATGTACATTTGAATCTACCTGAGTACAAGGGCTGTGTCTTGCTCACAAAATCACAGCAAAGGTAAATCTGGATTGGAATTCTGGCTCTCCCATTTTTTAGTTGAACATACTATTTAATCTCTAAGTCTCTGTCCCTCATTCAAAATGTCCTCATAAGCTTGTTGTGAAAGTAAAGGAAATAACGTATTAAAGCTATATCTTTACTAAATACCTACTAAGAAATAGTTATTTTTATAGTAAGTTCATAGTCTCTTTTCATAGAAATGTAAACTCAATACTTGCTTGATTAATACCAACTTATTGGTAGCTGACACTGGCTGAATATCTCACATCTTTTCTCCCACACCTGCAACAGATACTTTAAGTCAAGAAGAAAAAATGTGAGAATTTAACAGATATATATTCCAGTGACATGATAGGCCTACAAGAGCCTTTTCATTTTCCCTCAAATAACTGCATCATGGTAACTATCACTTACACTGGTTAAAATCAATATTACTACAAGCCTACCAACTGGTTACCAGTTTCATAGATCCTTTGAAAGGTGTTTGAAAGCAGGAAAAATCAGAGTGGACATAAAACTTCCAGGTCACAGCTGCCAGAAGTAGAGACTTTATGTAGGAAACTTGGACCATATCAAAATAGTTCAGGGGCTCCTTGGTGGTGCATTTGGTTGTGTCTGACTCTTGGTTTCAGCTCAGGTTATGATCTCAGGGTCGTAGGATCTAACATCGCATCAGCTCTGCACTCAGCATGGAGTCTGCTTAAGATTCTCTCTCCCTCTGCCCCTCAACCCAATACAGACTCTTAAATGCAGATCAGGCAACTGCCACATTGCTGCTCTTTGTTCTATGTCTTATTCCATCTGAACTGTATACTAACAAATCAACTGACACAAAGGCAATTGGTATACAGTATTTGGATCAAAGAAGGAAACAGACATCATTCTTTCAATTAACACTGGTTCTGTATAACTCTTATTCATGGGCATTGTGCTAGAGATGATTTGGGCATGAGGGATCTGTACCCTGTACTCAGAGTATCATTTAAAGTGAAACAAAACTATTGCACCACTCATAGCTTCTTAGACCAAAAGCTAGCACAGTTAGTAACAAGGTATCATGATAGAGTTGAAAGTGCACTGGACAAGGGATCAGAAGGTTCAAAACTGAGAATGGATTCCGTCCCAAACTTGTTGGGCAACTTGTGCAACTTACAACCTCTCTATAGACTCTTGTTCCTTCCTGAAACTGAAATAATAATATCACCTTTATTTACCATACAATACTGTTTTGAGGATTAAAAAAAACAAAGTGCTCTACTTGATCCCAACACTAGACAAAGATCCCACCAAAAAGGATAATTACAGACCAATATCCCTAATGAATATGGTTGTACAAATTCTCAACAAGATATTAGCCAATAGAATCCAACACTACAGTAAAAGGATTATTCACGTTGACCAGGTGGGATTCATTCCTGGGCTGTAAGGGTGGTTCAACATCCATGAATCAATCAACATGTATACATCACATTAATAAAAGAAAGGACAAGAACCCTATGATCCTCTCAATTGATACAGAAAAAATATTTGAAAAAAAAAAATACATCGGGGCACCTCAGTGGCTCAGTGTGTTAAGCCTCTGCTTTCTGCTAGGGTCATGATCTCAAAGAGTCCTTGAATCAAGCCCCACATCGGGCTCTCTGCTCAGTGGAGAGCCTGTTTCCCCCTCTCTGCCTACTTGTGATCTCTGTCTGTCAAATAAATAAATAAGATATCCAGGATCTATAAAGAACTTCTCAAACTCAACACACACAAAACAGATAATCATATAAAAAAATGGGCAGAAGATATGAACAGACACTTCTCCAATGAAGACATACAAATGGCTATCAGACACATGAAAAAATGTTCATCATCACTAGCCATCAGGGAGATTCAAATTAAAACCACGTTGAGATACCACCTTACACCAGTTAGAATGGCCAAAATCAGCAAGACAGGAAACAACATGTGTTGAAGAGGATGTGGAGAAAGGGGGACCCTCTTATACTGTTGGTGGGAATGCAAGTTGGTGCAGCCACTTTGGAGAACAGAGGGAAGATTCTTCAAGAAATTAAAAATAGAGCTTCCCTATGACCCTGCCATTGCACTCCTGGGTATTTACCCCAAAGATACAGATGTAGTGGAAAGAAGGGCCATCTGTACCCCAATGTTTATAGCAGCCATGGCCACGGTCGCCAAACTGTGGAAAGAACCTAGATGCCCTTCAACGGACGAATGGATAAGGAAGATGTGGTCCATATACACTCTGGAGTATTATGCCTCCATCAGAAAGGATGAATACCCAACTTTTGTAGCAACATGGATGGGACTGGAAGAGATTATGCTGAGTGAAATAAGTCAAGCAGAGAGAGTCAATTATCATATGGTTTCACTTATTTGTGGAGCATAACAAATAACATGGAGGACATGGGGAGATGGAGAGGAGAAGGGAGTTGAGGGAAATTGGAAGGGGAGGTGAACCATGAGAGACTATGGACTCTGAAAAACAATCTGTGAGTTTTGAAGGGGCAGGGGGTAGGAGGTTGGGGGAACCAGGTGGTGGGTATTGGAGAGGGCACATATTGCATGGAACACTGGGTGTGGTGCAAAAACAATGAATACTGTTAGGCTGAAAAGAAATTAAAAAATAATAATAATTTAAAAAAAATCTTAAAAATAACCCCACATCATCCTTTCTTGATTAAAACTCTCCACAGCATAGGGATAGAGGGAATATACCTCAACATCATAAAAGCCATCTAGGAAAGACCCACAGCAAATATCACCCTCAACAAGGAAAAACTGAGAGCTTTTCCCCTAAGATCAGCAACAAGACAGGGATATCCATTCTCACTACTATTAGTCAACATAGTACTAGAAGTCCTAGCCTTACCAATCAGACAACAAAAAGAAATAAAATGTATCCAAATTGGCAAAGAAGTCAAGAGCTGGAACAAACAATTCTAAAATTTGGATGGAATCAGAAAAGACCCCAAACAACAAGAGGAATGTTGAAAAAGAAAACCAAAGATAGTGGCATCACAATTCCAGACTACTAGGTATTTACCCAAAGGATATAAAACTGTGATCCAATAGGGAACCTGTACCCCGATGTTGACATAGCAATGTCTACAATAGTCAAAATATGGAAAGATCCCAGATGTCCATCAATAGATGAATGGATAAAGAAGAGGTGGTGTACAGTAGCCAAACTATGGAAAGACCCTGGACATCCATCAACAGATGAATGGATAAAGAAGATGTGGTAATATATACAATGGAATACTATGCAACCATCAAAAAACCCGAAATATTGCCATTTGGATGGATCTAGACGGTATTGTGCTAAGCAAAATAAGTCACTCGGAGAAAGACAATTATCATATGATCTGATATGAGGAATTTGAGAGGCAGGGCAGGAGGTCATGGAGGGAAAGCAGGGAACGATGCAGTAAGATGGGACAGGGAAGAGAGACAAACCATAAGAGACTCTTAATCTCTGGAAACAAAGTGAGGGTTGCTGGACAGGGGGGAGGGATAAGGAAGCTGGGTCATGGACATTGGAGAGGGTGTATGCGATGGTGAGTGCTGTGAATTGTGTAAGACTGATGATTCACAGACCTGTACCACTGAAACAAATAATACATTATATATTAATGAAAAAAAAATGCTATGAATGAAAAAAAGAGGTGGTGTGTGTGTGTGTGTATATTACTCAACAACCAAAAAGGATGAAGTCTGACCATTTATAAGGATGTGGCTGGAACTAGAGGATACTATTGCTAAACAAAGTAAGTCAATTAGAGAAAGACAACTATCATATGGTTTCACTCATATGTGGAATTTAATAAATAAAACAGAGGACCATGGGGAAGGGAAGACAAATAAAATTAGACAGAGAGGGAGGAAAACCATAAGAGACTCTTAACCATAGGAAACAAAATGAGGGCTTCTGTGGGGGGAGGTCAGTGGGGGGATGGGGAAACTGTGATGTGCACTAAGGAGGGCATATGATGTAATGAGCCCTGGATGTTATATGCAACTAATGATTAACTGAATTCTACATCTGAAACTAATGATACACTATATGTTAACTAACTGAATTTAAATAAAATAAGACATAAAAAATTAAAATACTCCATAGCCATGAAGCACTATGCAAATATAGAATTTATTTTCTACCTGGATGCCCCACAGGTCTACTCCCTTCAGAGAAGAACACAATGAAAAGATGAGACAGCATACAACCCAGGGGCAGAACATAAGAAGCAGATAAAGAAAAAAGCTATTGGTATAAAGCACATAGGGGTATAACCTTAAGACACCCAGAAGGTGTGGCACTGTGAGATAATGTTTTGGTCACTCTCTGAATATTCAGTTGTGCCAAGACTCCTGCTTCATTCCCATCAGAAATGACCTTATTGGGCTGATTGCAGGATTGCAATGGCTTCCATCATCAGTGAGTGGTTTCATTACTAGGTAACAAGTCATTCACCCAAGATTAAGCAGCTGCCAGTCAAGTTGGGTCTTGTACAGAATCATCAGTGCTAGAGATGTATGATACATCTTAGCACACTCTTTCCCATGATGGGCCTTTTCCTATTACTTAGGGCACTCTTATACTTAATATCACCTACTTCACAGTGAATTCACTCCAAGGGTACTCACATCCCAAACATGAGAAGGAATAGAAATGAATACATATTTCAAAAGCTGTTACTGCCTAGTGTTCCTTCTGAACAGCTTCCTCGGTTTGCTTTAAAGATTTACTTATTTGAGACAGAGAGAGAGAGAGAGAGTACGCACAAGTGAGCACAAGTAGGAGCAAGGGGAGGGGAAGAGGGAGAAGAGAGAAGCAAACTTCCCACTGAGTGCAGAGCCCCCATGATGTGACCTCCAAATGCGGCTGGAAGGGTGGGAGGAGGCTCAATGGAAGCTCCATCTCACAATGCTGAGTTCATAACCTTAGCTGAAATCAGGAGTTGGACCCTTAACTGACTGAGCTACCCAGATGCCCCTTTTTGGGTTTGCTTTAAAGAAAACATGCTTAAAACTGTATTTACTTAGCTTTAGAAAATAAATTATAAAGATGTTAATTATATGCCTGAATATGTCATTAAAAACAAAAAAGTACATTGTTTCCTAAAGTCAGCAACTGTCTTACTATCTATCCATGGACCAAGAACAGTATCTGACACAAGTTAGGCAATCAATATGCATTTATTGAGTTGAATTATGCCAAAGCAATATTGGTTTCCAGGTCAAATCCCATTACTTTGCATGAACTGGTGTTGTATCATATTTATACTCTATTACCTTTGTCCCTCCTTTGGACCTAGCATTTAATAGTAACCCAATACATTTGTTTAGTAATATCTACAGTAAAGGTCAATCATTTTCATGTATGGCTCTATGGGTCTGGCAAATGCATACAATTATGCAACTATCAATGCAATCAAGATAAAGAAATGTTTCATCACCTCAAAAAATTTTCCTGAGTTTTTTCATAGTCATTGCTTTCCTCCATCTCTAATTCCTGGAAATCCTTGACTTGTACACACTCGAATTTTCATTTACTTCAGTAAATACCTCAGAGTAGGACTGCTGGGTCAGGTGGTAATAAAGATATGTTTAATTTTATAAGAAAGTGTTTTCCAACAATAGTGCAGGAGTTTCAGTTGCTCCATGTCCCTTCTAGCACTTGGCATATTTAATTGTTATCTTTCACCAGGCATTCTAATAGGCAAGCAGTGACCTAGAAAATTGCTATATGTGGATTGCTGAACAGGGGGAGGAAAGAAGAGCACATAACCAGATTCTAACATAGTGTGGGAATTTTGTGATAAGCCAATGAAAACCATTCAGAAGGAGCCCCATTGATATGGGTCATTGAATAGTAATACTGAAAAACTATTTATTCCTTTGCCTGCAGAAAGAAACTTGGGTGTGCAGTTCTAACAAAAAGCCTCCCTACTGTTTTTCATTTAATGATGAAAGTATTCTCATCACTAACAGGATTTTTGAGACCTACATCCACTTTCCAGGGTGTAATAAACAAATAGAGCTTTAATAAACTACCCAATGGTGATTCCAGGAAATCTTCAAAGCTGAAATTATTTTTTTATATTCCCCTGGCTATCCAGTTGAATCTCATATATTTTGTCAACACTTTGTATAGCATTGTGTATACTATAGGAGATTATTAAATTGAAATAAATTTTGCCTTTCCTCTAAAATATGTCCTGGCCAATAAATATGACTCACTACTAGTTATACGTGCCCACTGAGTGCTTAAAATGTGGCTTGTGCCACATTTGAAGAGGTGTATGAAAGAATCTAAAATATCTCATTACTTTTCATAGTGATTATATGTTGAAATGATAACATTATGGGATATATTTCAGTTAAATAAAATATATGCTAAAATTAGTTTCACCTTTTTCTTTTTTTAATTATGTTCAGTTAGCCAACATATTATCATTAGTTTTTGATGTAGTGTTCAATGATCCATTAGTTGCATATAATACCCAGTGTTCATCAAAACATGTGCCCTCCTTAATACCCATCACCCCATTACTCCATCCCCCATCCCCGCTCCCTTCTGTAACTGTCAGTTTGTTTCCGGGAGTCCAGAGTCTCTCATGGTTTGTCTCCCTCTCTGATTTCTTCCCATTCAGTTTTCCCTCCCTTCCCCTATGGTCCTCTATGCTATTCCTTATGTTCCAAGGAAATAGAGACAATTGTTAGAACTTACTACAAGCAGCTATATGCCAACAAACTATGCAATCTGAAAGAAATGGATGTCTATGTTGCCCAGAAACTTATAAACTACCAAGACTGAAACAGGAGGAAATAGATAATCTGAACAGATTAATAACCAGCAAGGAAATTGAAACAGTAATCAAAAAACTCCCAAGACACAAGAGTCCAAGGCCAGATGGCTTCCCAGGGGAATTCTACCGAACATTTAAAAAAGAAATAATACCTATTCTGCTGAAGCTGTTTCAAAAAACAGAAATAGATTATTTGCTCCAGCTCTTTGAAGAATACCGGTGGAATTTTGATCGGAATGGTATTAAAAGTATAGATGGCTCTAGGCAGTATAGACACTTTAACAATGTTTATTCTTCTGATCCAAGAGCATGGAATGGTCTTCCATCTTTTTGTGTCTTCAGTTTCTTTCATGAGTGTTCTGTAGTTCCTTGAGTACAGATCCTTTACCTCTTTGGTTAGGTTTATTCGCAGGTATCTTATGGTTCTTGGTGCTATAGTAAATGGAATCTAATTTCCCTTTCTGTATTTTCATTGTTAGTGTATAATTTGTATGGCATCAGAAGAGACCCCAAATTGCTAAGGAAATGTTGAAAAACAATTTTGTAGCAACATGGACGGGACTGGAAGAGATTATGCTAAGTGAAATAAGTCAAGCAGAGAGAGTCAATTATCATATGGTTTCACTTATTTGTGGAGCATAACAAATAGCATGGAGGACAAGGGGAGATGGAGAGGAGAAGGGAGTTGATGGAAATTGGAAGGGGAAGTGAACCATGAGAGACTATGGACTCTGAAAAACAACCTGAGGGTTTTGAAGGGGCGGGGGGTGGGAGGTTGGGGGAACCAGGTGGTGGGTATTAGAGAGGGCATGGATTGCATGGAGCACTGGGTGTGGTGCAAAAATAATGAATACTGCTAAAAAAGTTGGGTATTCATCCTTTCTGATGGAGGCGTAATACTCCATAGCGTATATGGACCACATCTTCCTTATCCATTCATCCATTGAAGGGCATCTAGGTTCTTTCCACAGTTTGGTGACTGTGGCCATTGCTGCTATAAACATTGGGGTACAGATGGCCCTTCTCTTCACTACATCTGTATCTTTGGGGTAAATACCCAGGAGTGCAATGGCAGGGTCATAGGGAAGCTCTATTTTTAATTTCTTGAGGAATCTCCACTCTGTTCTCCAGAATGGCTGCACCAACTTGCATTCCCACCAACAATGTAAGAGGGTTCCCCTTCCTCCACATTCCCTCCAACACATGTTGTTTCCTGTCTTGCTAATTTTGGCCATTCTAACTGGTGTAAGGTGATATCTCAACGTGGTTTTAATTTGAATCTCCCTGATGGCTAGTGATGATGAACATTTTTTCATGTGTCTGATAGCCATTTGTTTGTCTTCATTGGAGAAGTGTCTGTTCATATCTTCTGCCCATTTTTTGATATGATTGTCTGTTTTGTGTGTGTTGAGTTTGAGGAGTTCTTTATAGATTCTGGATATCAACCTTTTGTCTGTACTGTCATTTGCAAATATCTTCTCCCATTCTGTGGGTTGCCTCTTTGTTTTTCTGACTGTTTCCTTTGCTGTGCAAAAGCTTTTGATCTTGATGAAGTCCCAAAAGTTCATCTTTGCTTTTGTTTCCTTTGCCTTTGGAGACATATCTTGAAAGAAGTTGCTGTGGCTGATATCGAAGTGGTTACTGCCTATGTTCTCCTCTAGGATTCTGATGAATTCCTGTCTCACGTTGAGATCTTTTATCCATTTTGAGTTTATCCTTGTGTACAGTGTAAGAGAATGGTCGAGTTTCATTCTTCTGCATATAGCTGTCCAGTTTTCCCAGCACCATTTATTGAAGAGACTATCTTTTTTCCACTGTTTATTTTTTCCTGTTTTGCCGAAGATTAATCGACCATAGAGTTGAGGGTCCATATCTGGGCTCTCTACTCTGTTCCACTGGTCTATGTTGTCTGTTCTTATGCCAGTACCATGCTGTCTTGGTGATCACGGCTTTATAGTAAAGCTTGAAATCAGGTAACGTGATGCCCCCAGTTTCATTTTTGTTTTTCAACATTTCCTTAGCGATGCAGGGTCTCTTCTGATTCCCCAACTTTTGTAGCAACATGGACAGGACTGGAAGAGATTATGCTGAGTGAAATAAGTCAAGCAGATAAAGTGAATTATCATATGGTTTCACTTATTTGTGGAGCATAACAAATAGCAGGGAGGAAAAGGGGAGATGGAGAGGAGAAGGGAGTTGATGGAAATTGGAAGGGGAGGTGAACCATGAGAGACTATGGGCTCTGAAAAACAATCTGAGGGTTGTGAAGGGGCAGGGGGTGGGAGGTTGGGGGATCCAGGTGGCAGGTATTGGAGAGGGCACAGATTGCATGGAGTACTGGGTGTGGTGCAAAAATAATGAATACTGTTACACTGAAAAAATAAAAAAATTTAAAAAAAGGAATATAAAAAAAGAAAAATAATAATGAATACTGTTATGCTGAAAATAAATTAAAAAAAAAAAAAAACAGAAATAGAAGGAAAATGTCCAAACTTAGTCTATGAGACCAGCATTACCCAGATCCCAAAACAAGACAAAGACTCCATCAAAAAGGAGAATTATAGACAAATATCCCTGAGGAACATGGATGCCAAAATACTCAACAAGATCCTAGTAATAGGATCCAACAGTACATTAAAAGGATTATTCACCACGACCAGATGGGATTTATTCCTGGGATGCAGGGCTGGTTCAACATTCACAAATCAATCAATGTGGTAGATCACATTAGCAAAAGAGATAAGAACCGTATTATCCTCTCAACTGATGCAGGAAAAGTACTTGAAAAAAGACAGCATCCTTTCTTGATTAAAACTCTTGAAAGTATAGGAACAGAGAGAACATACCTCAAAATCATAAAAGCCATCTATGAAAAGCCCACAGCAAATATCATTCTCAAGGGGAAAAACTGAGAGCTTTTCCCTTAAGATCAAGAACAAAACATGGATGCCCACTCTTACCACTATTGTTTAAATAGTACTAGAAGTCCTAGCCTCAGCAATCAAAGAAAAAGAAATAAAAGGTATCCTAATTGGCAAGGAAGTCAAACTCTCTCTCTTCACAGACGACATGATACTTTATGTGGACAAACCAAAACACTCCATCCCCAAATTACGAGAACTCATACAGCAATTTAGCAATGTGGCAGGATACAAAAATCAATGCACAGAAATCAGTTGCATTTCTATACACTAACAATGTGACTGAAGAAAGAAAAATTAAGGAATTGATTCCATTTACAATTGCACCAAAAACCATAAAATACCTAAGAATGAACCTAACCAAGGAGGTAAATTATCTGTACTCTGAAAACTACAGAACACTTATGAAAGAAATTGAGGAAGACACAAAGATATGGAAAAATATCCCATGCTCATGGATTGGAAGAATAAACATTATGAAAATGTCTATGTTGCCCCGAACAATTTACACTTTCAATGCAATCCCCAACAAAATACTACTGACATTTTTCACAGAGCAGGAATAAACAATCCCAAAATTTGTATGGAAACAGATAAGATCCCGAATCTCCAGGGGAATATTGAAAAAGAAAACCAAAGATCAGGTGGCATCAGAATGCCTGACTTCAAGCTATATTACAAAGCTGTGATCATCAAGACAGCATGGTACTGGCACAAAAACAGACACATAGATCAATGCAACAGAATAGAGAGCCCAGAAATGGACCCTCTACTCTTTGGTTAAATAATCTTCAATGAAGCAGGAAAGAATATCCAATGTGAAAAAAGTCTCTTCAACAAATGGTGCTGGGGAAATTGGACAGTCACAAGCAAAAGAATGAAACTGGACCATTTCCTTACACCCTACACAAAGAGAAACTCAAAATGGATGAAAGACCTCAAAGTGAGATGGGATCCAACAAAATCCTAGAGAACACAGGCAGCAACATCTTTGACCTTGGGCGCAGCAACTTCTTGCAAGACACATCTCTAAAGGCAAGGGAAACAAAACAAAAATGAACTATTGGGACTTCATTAAGATAAAAAGCTTCTGTGTAACAAAGAAATACTCAACAAAACTAAGAGGCAACCAATGGAATGGGAGAAAATATTTGCAAATGACATTACAGATAAAGGGCTGGTATCCAAGATCTATACAGAACTTCTTAAACTCAACACCCCAAAAATGAATGATCCAGTCAAGAAATGGGCAGAAGGCATGAACAGACATTTCTCCAGAGAAGACATGGAAATGACCAACAGACACATGAAAAAATGTTAAAGATCACCAGCCCATCAGGGAAATAGAAATCAAAACCACAAGGAAATACCACCTTACAGAGGTTAGAATGACAAAAATTAACAAGATAGGAAACAACAAATGTTGGTGAGGATGTAGAGAAAGAGGAACTCTCTGACACAGTTGGTGGGAATGCAAGCTGGTACAGCCACTCTGGAAAACAGTATGGAGGTTTCTCAAGATGTTAAAAATAGATCTACCCTATGACCCAACAATTGTACTATTAAGTATTTACCCCAAAGATACATATGTGAAAAGAAGGGGCGCATGCACCTCACTGTTCATAGCAGCAATTTCCACAATAGCCAAACTGTGGAAGGAGCTCAGATGTCTTTCAACAGATGAATGGATAGAAAAGATGTGGTTCATATATACAATGGAATATTACTCAGCCATCAGAAAGGATGAATACCTACCATTTGCATTGACATGAATGGAACTGGAGAGAATTATGCTAAATGAAATAAGTTAAGCAGAGAAAGAAAATTATGGTATGGTTTCACTCATATGTGGGTCACCTTTTTCTTTTAATTTGTTAAGTAGTTACTTGGGAAGTTTAAATTATGTATATAATTATATATGTGGTTTGCCTTACATTTCTGTTGGGCAATACTGCTACAGAAAGCAGAACTATTGCTATTGTTAAAGAAAGTTAAAATTTAGTTACATTTTCAACAAGAATAAGGCATTTCAATATCTTGTGTTACTTTTATATAGATATATATGCAATTATTAAGTGTAGTAAGGTAAGTTAGGTATTTACTAATTAAATATTAAATTTTAAAAACTCATTCATTCTATTGGTATTCTTCTAAAATGCATATATCAATGTCAAATTTTTAAAGAAAAAGTATTTTTAAAACTGAAACAGATAATTAAAACCAAAACATTAAAAATAAAATCAAAAATTAAAAATAGAAAAATTTATGAGACACCTGGGTGGCTCAGTCATTAAGCGTCTGCCTTTGGCTCCAGTCATGATCCCAGAGTCCTGGGATTTTAAGGCATTTTAAGAAAATAAAAGGGCAATCCAAAGACATTCATGGAAAGGGACTCCAAGGAAAATATTTGAAAAATACATATCTTACTGAAGAATTTTGTTCAGTATACATAAAAAAGTCCTACGATGGAATATTAAGAAGACAATTTGTTTCAGAACAGGCAAAAAAATTTGAACAAAAACTTTACTGAACAGGCTACATGAATGGAAAGTGAGCACATGAAAAATGCTCTACATCATTAGTCTTTAGGGTAATGCACACACCCACTTAAATGATTAACATTAAGAGTGACAATTTCAAGTGTTGGCAAAGAAGTAGAGCAACAGGAACTCTAATGTATAAAGTTCCTATAAAGTAGGAATCCAAAATGGTGCAGCCGCTTTGGAAAAACAGTTTACCAGCTTCTTACACAGTTAAAAATATACTTACCATACAACTCAGAAATTCTAGTCCTGAGTATTTACGTAATCTACACAAAAGCTTATAGATGAATATCACCTCTATTCATAATAGCTCCAAACAGGAACCAACCTATATTACCAACAATTTTCCATCAATACGTAGATTATCTATATAGAATACTACTCAACAATAAAAAGAAACAAACTACTGATACATGCAACAACATGGATGACTCTCAAAAACACATTATGTTAAGAAAAATTCTAGGAAAAAAGAAAACTAGTGAATGAAATCAGACAAGTGCTTGCTAGAGACTATGGGTGGGAAAGGGGAGTGGTCCAAAGGGACAAGAAATAACTTTTTGGGTGATGGAAATGTCTTGATCCTAATTATAGTAGGGCATATATTTCTGTTAAAACTCAGTATTGCGGGGCACCTGGGTGGCTCGGTTGGTTAAAGCCTCTGCCTTCGGCTCAGGTCATGATCCTAAGATCAAGCCCTACATCGGGCTCTCTGCTCAGCGGGGAAGCCTTTTTCCCCCCTCTCTCTCTGCCTGCCTCTCTGCCTACTTGTGATCTCCATCTGTCAAATAAATAAATAAAATCTTAAAAAAAAAAAAAACACCTCAGTATTGCATGGAGCACTGAGTGTGATGCATAAACAATGAGTCTTGGAACACTGAAAATAATAAAATTAAATTTTAAAAAACTCGTGAAAATAAAGCTGAATTTTAAAAACAAAATCACCAAAAATTATCAATCACAATATGGAGAAATGGGAATTCTCATATATTGCTGGTGAAGGGGAGTATAGATCAGTACAAGACTTAGGTAACAATTTCATACTATCTAGTAAAGTTGAAAATGAACTCAACTTATGACCCATGTATTCCACTTTAAATACCTTCTACTGAGAAATTCCCGAGCAAGTACACAATGAGATATGTACATAAATGTGTGCTCCATATGCACGAATGTAGATCTCAAAAATATGGCTAAGATGAAGAAAAGATATAGCAAAATAGCACAATAAACTATTTTTATAAATTTTGAGAAATATCAAATATTAAATATTATGGAAACATTACTGTGTAATATATTTGAACAAATTTGTATAAGTAACATAATTCACATTTTAGGACAGAAGTTAGCCTTTATAATGCAATAGAAGTAACCTGATGATAAAAATGTATTTTAAGCATATTTAAATATAAATTTTAAGTATCTATAATGCTTATTACTCTTAAAATAATCTGAAGTATTTATAACAAAATTTCAGTATTTTTTTATTCCTGGAGGTGTAAATATGGGTGTGTATACTAATCTCTCCTTATGTGTACATTGGAAATATTTCCTCTTTATGTAAAGAATAATTTTGAAACCTATCTTTAACACAAAACATAGGTTAAAACTATAACCAAAGGAGATTTTATACTCAAGGAAAGAGAAATACTTGAATAATCAGAAAATTTTGTTGTTTAAAATCTTTAAATAAATCAGAGGACAGCATCCATAAAGCACAAATAGGAGCTTATACAACAAAAATAAAAAATAGAAAACTCAAACAGGAAGATACAAAAAAAAAGCAATTAAAAATTTTATAAATGAAAAATGAAGTCATTGAAATTTTTAAAACTCAGTAGATGAGGGAGACGGTGGTGGGATTATGGACATTGGGGAGGGTATGTGCTATGGTGAGTGCTGTGAAGTGTGTAAATCTGGCGATTCACAGACCTGTACCCCTGGGGCTAATAATACATTATATGTTTATAAAAATTTTTTTTAAATTATTAGAAGAAAAAGAGAGAAATAAAAACTCAGTAGATGAGTGGATTAAAAAAGAAGTACAAAGAGATTCAATGAATTAGAAGTTAGAACGGAGGAAATCCCAGATAATGCAGCAGAGAAATACAAAGGGATGAAAATTATGAGAGAGAATTAAGAGATCTGGAGGATTCACTGAAAAGTTTTAAGATATGTCTAAGAGAATTTTCAGAAGGAGGTAATTGCTAAGAATCTTCCAGAACTGGAGAAAAACATGAGTTGTCGGATGGAAAGGATCACATAATACATAAGCAGAATACATACAGTTTAAATTCACATCCAGACATACTGTAGTAAACTGGCAAGATATCAAGGAAAAAGAGCATGGACAGAAAAATTGTTGCCCAGAAGAAATGACAATCACTTGGCAGCAAACTCATCAGCAACAAAAGAGGCAAAAGACAATGGAGAGTATCTCCGAAGTGTACTAAGAAAATTTAAAATTCTTTATCCTAACTAATTAGAGACTGGAAATAAAGATATTTTCATGTGCATAAGAATTACTACCCACAGATATCTGAAAGAAGGGATGTATTTGAACAAGAAGAGAAATTATCCTGAAATAAAAGGGTCAATGGTCAGCAAAAAAACTGGTAAAATTTGTTTACAAATTGAGATATGTTTCTATTATAAATAATAATATAATATTAATAATATCTTCCAAAATACAGAAAACCCTTGGGTTAAAGATATAAAAATCACCCTGTATTCCAAGGACACTTCACTTCTGAACACTGTTAATGTCAATAGCTTAGAAAAGAAACTATAAAAAAAAAAACAAGTATAATTAAAATCTTAGCATCAAGAAATTAAAGACTAAACATGGAATAGAGTAATTTTTGCCAATTTGAGTTCTATGTGCCATCCTAAGGGCTATCCACAGTCTAGTCCTAAAGACTGTAGGTTTGTTTCTGGCAGGTGATCTAGTCTTAATAAGGTCTGCAAAGCAAGATTACCCCAAGACATGTACATCTGTCATAGGATTTTACGTGTTATACATTGTCTTATACAGTGACTTAGAAAAATAACTCTCAACTCCTCTGGTGAACCAGCACAGTACCAAAGAGTATAATTGGAGTTTCTTACAAATCCTTTAGAGATTTCAGGCATAATGATTAGAGATGAGTTTCATTTGAATGCCTTATCAATTATCATAAAAAAGAAACATCAACATGCCCCCTGCCTCTTTCTTTGGCTGCTCTCTGCCTAATAGGAACCTTTAAGCTTTCTGTGTCACCTCTGAGGTAATTAACATCACTCAGAGAATTTCTGAACAGAAGCTGTAGGAGACAGAGCATGTGCTGTCACTTAGGAGAAGTTGCAATTAGGATCTGCAGGCAAATGCGAAATTCTTAGAAATTTTCCTTCAAACCAAGATAAAACCACATTATCATGAAGAAAAGTGGTAATGAGTAACTTGATGCCAAATATAAAAATGTATATATGTATAATGCAGTTATAACTATAGTTATAAAATTGATAAACACAGTCATAGAGAATTTGGAAATGAAGGAAAGAAAAAAAAATCCCATCATCTTGATATGACATTTACTGTTTTAGTTTATATCCTTCTGATATTTTCTTCCTATGTGTACTTTTTCATGGCTGTAATCATAAGCATTTATACATTTTTATGAGGATTTAAATCATGACACTTTTCCATGTTGCCAACTTTCACAGCTATCATTTTTAATGACTGGGAATGCACCATGATTTATTAAACCAATCACCTACTTTTAGACATTTTTAGCTATATAATATTCTGACCATTATAAAAAGCAGTCCTGTAAACATCAAGCTTATAGCCATTTTCCATACCTAGTCTATTTTCTTAGGATAGATTCCCCAAAATGGAATTACTAGACCAACACAGATGGAGGTGTTTATGATTCTTAATATATACTGCTACAATACATTTCAAAAATGTTTTAATTTTCAGTGACACTAGTGGAAGTGTTATGGTTCAGTCAGCCAGCACAGATCACAAGAGTCTAAACTTTGAAGCAATGTCTCTTAATGGATGGTCTGTGAACTAGCAACATCAGCATCACCCGGGAAGTTGTTAGAAATGCAGGTTCCCTAGTCAGCCACAGACTTACTGAATCAGAAACTCTGGGAGTGGGGCCCAGCAATCTGCTTCAAAAAGCCCTCCAGGCAAATATGATGCACACCCAACTTTGAGAACCACTGGATTACAAGCATTGGCCCATACCTTTAGCTGCACATAGGAATCACCTGTGGAGTTCTAAAACCTACTGAAACCTTGGACACATTCCCAGAAGTTCTGATTTATTTGTCTGGTGTACACATGTACGTACGTACATACATACATGCATACATATCATCAGACCCTACCCCAGAGTTCTTGGGATGGGGTCCAGGAATCTGTATTTAATAAGCCCTCTAAATGATCCTGATAGATCTTAAAGTTTGAGAACCACTTGTCTAATGCTCTGTTTCAAAAAGAACAGTGTCCAGTGGTTTTGGGACACAAATGCCTATACAACTATCTACATGTGCAAATATATGTTCATGGTTGGAATCAGAGCATTTATACATTTCTATTTGGATTTAAATCATGATAATTTTCCATCTTTCCACTTTGCACAACTATCATTTTTAATGACTATTCCATTATGAGGCTGTACCATTAATTTATTAAATCAATCACCTGCTCTTAGAGATATATAAATATATGCATGTATATTACATATACATACACATTTTATATACATATACACATACATAGGTAAATTAGTGTATGTAATCAAACTGGGAAGTATATAAATATGAGGGTATGCACAAACAGAGACTAAGATAGAGATAGAAGTATTGGCTAGATTCCTGAAACCAATATTACACTATATGTTAACTAACTAGAATTTAAGCAAAAACATCAGAGAGAGGAGTTAAGATGGAGTAATAATAGGGGTATCTTGAGCTTGCCCCATCCCTCAAACACAACTAGATCACTTTCCACATCTCTCAAACACAGCTAGATTAACAGGCAACTATTTTGAACTAAGAATATGATCTGAAGGTTAAGAAAACAATCTACACAGTTAGAGGGAGAGAATGTGGCAGATGTGAGGTTCAGAGCCATGAATTGGGGGAGATGAAAGCCATGGACCTCAAAGGGGAGGGAACCCCTTTTGTGAAGCAAAGTCAGGGAGAGGGAATGAGTGGGAGAGAGCACAGTGGGTAGGGATCACACACAAACCACAATGAGGAGATTCTCTGGGTCACACCGGGAGAGATGGCTCTCCTTCCCAGAGTACATTTGGAAGAGTGTGTATTTTGCCTTTCCAAGGACAAAAGACCAGCTGGGAGCCTTTGAGTGGTGCTCAACAGCAGGCACAGAGGTGTACACAGAGGGCAGATAACCTTGTACAGCTTTTCGTTGTGAGCCACAATACACTTAAACCATCGTGTGCATGCCAAGCAGCTGCTTTTCTGGGACAGAACTGAGCACAGAGCAGACATGGGCAGAATGCAGATAACCTGGCCACTGCTTTTCACTTTCTGCCACAATAGATTCAAGCCTCTGTGTGACTGGTCTTCTGGGACAGCATGGAGTAGGGAACTGAATCGCACACAGCAGATAATCTAGTTGCAGATTTTCGCTGTGCGTCACAATAAACTCTAGCATCCCGGTGCACACTGTACGACTGCTTTTCTGGGATAGGACCATGCTGGGCAGGCCGCAAGCCTCTCCTCCAGAGGAGGAAAGTGGGTACACACCTTGCTAGGCCATTTAAAATTTGGAGTTTTGAATCCCAACCAGGAGCCAGAGATAAAATACAGCACATCTGTAGCGCTGGGTGTGTCAAGGGGTAGGAAACAAACAGGTTAAAGGCAGAGAACCGAAGAAAGCCTGGGACAGAGGAGATTGTTCACTTTTCTGAGAAGGTCTCCTGAACAACAGTAGCCAGGAATTCCCCTCCTCAGAGACAAGAGGGTGGGGTGACACCATATTCTCCCTCTACCACCACCCCTTCCTCCAACCCCACATCAGAATGTTTGGACTTCAGAGAGAAACACAGTGGCTCCAGTGGAGGCTGGAATACCCTACACTAAATCCAACCTCCTGCACCTGGCTGGGGCATCTTTATCAGGCAAGTTGGCTTGTGAGCTAGCCCAGTAGGCCTTTCTCTCAGAAGACCAACAAAGAACCCCTCACAAGAACCAACTCTATTGATTAAAGAGTGCTCCAAAACATCAGCTTCTGAGGATTGGAAGATAGAACCAGGATTGCTTCTTTTTTGTTTTAATTTTTAAAAATTTAAAAACTCTTATGTTTCCATTTATTTTTCATCTTATATGTATACTGTTTTGTTATGCATAATCTATAATATATATTACATATATTTATTGTTATACATAATATGTGTGTGTGTTTGTGTATATATACATATATTCTTTTTTTGTTTTGTTTGGTATCAGGCTTATAATCTTTTTTATTTGTTGGTTTGTTGGTTTGTTTCCTTCTCTTCTTTTTCATATCATGTTTCTTATCCTTTTATCTTTTCTTCTTTACTTACTTCTTTTTCCTTCTTTCTTTCTTATTCTTTGGACTCAGGCTTATAGTTTTTTGTTTGCATTTTTGTTCCTTTTTCTTTTCTCTTGTCTTGGATCAGGCTCCCCCGCCCTTTTCCAGGCTTATCTTAACAAATCAAAGTCCACCTAGTTAAAGGTCCAAACAGCAGCACATGGGTGGCTCAGTCATTAAGCATCCGCCTTCAGTTCAGGTTATGATCCCAAGGTCCTGGGATTGAGCCCCACATCAAGCTCCCTGCTCAGTAGGAAGCCTGCTTCTCCCTCTCCTGCTCTCCCTGCTTGTGTTCCCTCTCTTGCTGTCTCTCTCTGTATCAAATATATAAAAATTTTAAAATTAAAAAAAAAAGGTCCAAATACTCCCCACTATGAGCAAGGAAGAACTCTGTAGAGGATGGACAAGTGGGAAAGAACAGCCAAAACACAATAGCAGAGTGTACATAGCATACACCAGAAACATTTCCTGAAGTTTTAGTTGTTGTTATTGTTATCTTTTTTTCTTCTTTCTTTTATTTTCTGGACAAAGGATGAGATGGAGAAATTCAATCCAAAAGAAAGAAAAGGAAGTAGTACTCAACCAGGGATTTAATCAATAGGATATAAATAAGATATCTAAAGTAAAATTTAAAACGATTATAAAGTTACTAGCTACACTTAAAAAAAGCATAGAAAACATCAAAGAATCCCTTACTGTAGGGATAAAAGAACTAAAATCTATCCAGTCTGAAATTAAAAATGATATAACTGAGATGGAATCCACATGGAGTCCATTAAAAACAAGGATGAATGAGATAGAAAAGTGATTTAGTGATATAAAAGATAAAATTTGAAAAATAATGAAGCTGAAAAGAAGAAGGAAGGAAAATTATTAGATCACAAAGGCAGACTTAAGGAAATTTAGCGATTCCATAAAACAAAATAGTATCTATATTATAGGAGTCCCAGAAGAAAGGGGGCAGAACAAATTTGTTTATAATTTGTTTATTTGAACAAATTATAGCTGAGAACTTCCATAATCTGGGAAAGGAAACATTCAAGTCTAAGAGACACAAAGAACTACCCTCAGAATCAACAAAAGTAAGTCAACACTCTGAAACATTATAGTGAAACTCACAAATTGCAAAGATAAAGAGAAAAAAGCAGCTAGGGACAAGCGGTCCTTAACCCACAAGGGTAGACACATAAGGCTGGAGCAGACATATCCACAGAGACTGGGCAGACCAGAAAGAACTCACATGATATATTCAGTGTGCTAAATGGAAAAAATATCCAGCCAAGAATACTTTATCCAGAAAGGCTACCATTCAGAATAGAAAGAAAGATAAAGAGTTCCCAGGACAAACAAAAACTAAAGGATTCTGTGAACGCTAAACCAGCCCTGCAAGAAATATTAACAGGGACTTTTTGAGCAGAGAGAGAGACCAAAACTAACAAATACCAGAAAGGAACAGAGAGTCTATAGCAACAGCAACTTTACAGGTAATATAATGGAACTAAATTCATATCTTTCAAAAATTACTCTGAATGTAAATGGACTAAATGCTCCAATCAAAAGACATGAGGTATCCAGATGGATAACAAAACAAGACCCATCAATACGCTGCCTACAAGAACTCAGTTTAGACCTAAAGACACCTCCAGATTGAAAGTGTGGGTGTGGAGAACTATTTGTCATGCTAATGGATGTTAAATTAGTCAGAGTACCCATAATTATATCGGACAAACTAGATTTTAAATCAAATACTGTAATAACAAAAGAAGGACATTATATCATAATAAAGGGGTCTATCCAACAAGATTTAACAATTGTAAATATTTATGTCCCTAACTTGGGAGCAGCCAAATATGTAAATCAATTAATAAAAAAATTAAAAAGAAACTCATTGATAATAATAAAATAATAGTAGGGCATGTATTGCATGAAGCACTGGGTGTGGTGCATAAACAATGAATTCTGGGGGCACCTGGGTGGCTCAGTGGGTTAAGCCTCTGACTTCAGCTCAGGTCATGATCTCAGGGTCCTGGGATCTAGCCCCACATCGGGCTCTCTGCTCAGCAGGGAGCCTGCTTCCCCCTCTCTCTCTGCCTGCCTCTCTGCCTACTTGTGACCTCGCTCCCTCTGTCAAATAAATAAATAAAATCTTAAAAAAAAAAAAAACAATGAATTCTGTTACGCTGAAAGGAAATTTTAAAAAATTAAAAAATTAAAAATAAATAATAGTAGGGGATTTTAGCACCTCACTCATAACAATGGACACAACATCTAAGCAGATCAAAAAGGAAAAAATGGCTCTGAATGACATACTGGATCAGATGGACTGAACAGATATATCCATATATATCCAGAGCATTTCACCCTAAAGCAGCAGAATACACATTCTTTTTGAGGGTACATGGGACATTCTCCAGAAAAGATCACATACTGGGTCACAAATCAGGGCTCAACCAGTATAAAGACAGATCATACCATGCACATTTTCAAATAACAAAGCAATGAAACTTGAATCAATGACAAGAAAAAATTTGGAAGAACAATGAATAATACATGGAGGTTAAAGAACATTCTACTAAAGGAAATTAAAGAATAATTTAAAAATGCATGGAAGCAAATGAAAATGAAAACACAAAAGTTCAGAATGTTTGGAGGCAGCAAACATGGTCCTAAAAGGGAAGTATATAGCAATATGTGCCTTCCTCAAGAAGCAAGGAAAGTCTCACATACACAAACTAGCCTCACACCTAAAGGAGCTGGAAAAGAGAACAGCAAATGAAGCCTAAATCCAGCAGGAAAATAGAAATAATAAAGATTAGAGCTGAAATCAATGATAGAGAAATTTTTAAAAACCCAGTAGAACAGATCAATGAAACTAGGAGCTGGTCCTTGGAAAGAATTAACAAGACTGATAAATATTTAGCAAAAGAAAGTTATCAGAAAGAAAAAAAAAAGACCCAAATAAATAAAATCATGAATGAAAGAGAAGAGATCACAACAAACACTTAAGAAATACAAACAATTATCAGAGAATATTGTGAGCAATTATATGCCAACAAATTAGGCAATCTCCAAGAAATGGAAAAACTCCTAGAAACATATAAACTATCAAAACTGAAACAGAAAGAAATAGAAAACCTGAACAGATCCATAACAGCAAAGAAATTGAAAAAGTAATCAAAAATCTTCCCACAAACAAGATTCTAGGGTCAGATGGCTTTGCAGGAGAATTCTACCAAACTTTTAATGAAGAATTAATACATATTCCTCTGAAATTGACCCAAAAATGGAAATGGAAGGAAAACTTCCAAACTCATTCTATGAGGCCAGCATTACCTTGATCCCCAAAACAGACAAATAACCCATTAAAATGGAGAATTATAGGTCAATATCCCTAATGAACATGGATGCAAAACTCTCAACAAGATACTAGCTAATAGGATCCAACACTAGTAAAAGTATTATTCACCTTGTCCAACTGGGATTTATTCCTGGGCTGCAATGGAGGTTCAACATCCATGAATCAATCAATGTAATATACCACATTAATAAAAGAAAGGACAAGAACCATATGACCTTCTCAATAGATTCAGAAAAAAATTTGAGAAAATACATCTCTTCTTGATAAAAACCCTCCACACTGTAGGGATAGAGGGAATATAGCTCAACATCATAAAAGCCACCTAGGAAAGACCCACAGCAAATATCACCCTCAACAAGGAAAAACTGAGAGCTCTTCCCCCTAAGATTAGCAACAAGACAGGGATGTCCACTCTCACTGCTATTAGTCAACATAGTACTAGAAGTCCTAGCTTCACCAATCAGACAACAAAAAGAAACAAAAGGTATCAAATTGGCAAAGAAGTCAAACTCTCTTTCTTCACAGATAACATGATACTTTATGTGGAAAAACCCAGAAGACTCCACCAAAAAATTGCTAGATCTCATACAGGAATTCAGCAAAGTTGCAGGATATAAAATCAATGCATGGAAATAAATTGCACTTCTATACATTAACAATGAGACAGAAGAAAGAGAAATTAAGGAATCAATTCCACTCACAATTGCACCAAAATCATAAAATACCTTGGAATACACCTAACCAAAGAGGTAAAAGACCTGTATTCTGAAAACTACAGGACATTTATGAAAGAAATTGAGGAAGACACAAAGAAATTGAAAAATATTGCATGCTCATGGATTGGAAGAACAAAAAAAATGTCTATACTATCCAAATCAACCTACACATTCAAAGCAATCTCTATCAAAATACCACCAGCATTTTTCACAGAGCTGGAACAAACAATTCTAAAATTTGGATGGAATCAGAAAAGACCCCAAACAGCCAGAGGAATGTTGAAAAAGAAAACCAAAGATAGTGGCATCACAATTCTGGACTTCAAGCTGTATTACAAAACTATAATCATTAAGACAGTGTGGAAATGGCACAAAAACAGACACATAGATCCATGGAACATAATAGAGAACCCATAAATGAACCCTCAACTCCATGGTCAACTAATCTTGGACAAAGCAGGAAGGAATATCCAAAGGAAAAAAGTCTCTTCAACAAATGGTGTTGGGAAGAGTGGACAGCCGCATGCAGAAGAATGAAACTGGACCATTTCCTTACACCATACACAAAGATAAACTCAAAATGGATGAAAGACCTCAATGTGAGATGGGAATCCATCAAAATCCTAGAGAACACAGGCAGCAACCTCTTTGACCTTGGCCACAGCAACTTCTTGCAAGACACATCTCCAAAGGCAAGGGAAACAAAAGCAAAAATGTATGTTTGGGACTTCATCAGGATAAAAAACTTTAGCAGAGCAAAGAAAACAATCAACAAAACTAAAGGGCAACCTTTGGAATGGGAGAAGAAATTTGCAAATGTCTTATCAGATAATGGACTAGTATCCAAAATCTATAAAGAACTTATCAAACTCCACACCCAAAAAACAAAAAATCCAGTCAAGAAATGGACAGAAGACATGAACAGACATTTCCTCAAAGATACGGAAATGGCCAACAGATATATGATAAAATGCTCAACACCACTTGGCATCAGGCAAACCACAATGAGATATCACCTAAAACCAGTCAGAATGGCTAAAATGAACAAGTCAGGAAACAACAGATGTTGATGAGGATGCAAAGAAAGGTGAGAATGCAAACTGGTACAGCCACTCTGGAAAACATGGCAGTTCCTCAAAAAGCTAAAAATAGAACTACCCTATGACCCAGCAACTGCACTACTAAGTATTTAACCAAAGGATACAGAAATAGTGATTTGAAGAGGCACATGCACCCCAGTGGAATATTTCTCAGCCATCAAAAAGAATGAGATCTTGCCATTTGCAATTATGGGGATAAAACTAGTAGGTCATTAAAACAGGTGAAATAATTCAGTCAGAGAAAAATAAGTATTACATGATTTCACTCATATGTGGAATTTAAGAAATAAGACAGATGAACATAGCAGAAAGGAAGGAAAATGATAAAATAAAATTTTTAAGATAAAAACAGAGAGGGAGGCAAGCCCTGAGACTCTTAACTCTAGGAAACAAACTGAGGATTGCTAGAGAGGAGTTGGGTGGGGGCAAGAGTAACTGGGTGATGGGCATTAAGGCCACTTGAGGTAATGAGCACTGGGTTTTATATGCAACTGATGAATCACTAAATTCTACCCCTAAAACTAATAATACACTATCTTACACTGTTGGTGGAGATGCAAGTTGGTGCAGCCACTTTGGAAAACAGTGTGGAGATTCTTCAAAAAATTAAAAATAGAGCTTCTCTATGACCCTGCAATTACATTACTGGGTATTTACCCCAAAGATACAGATGTCATGAAAAGAAGGGTCATACGTACCCCAATGTTCATAGCAACAATGGCCACAATAGCCAAAATGTGAAAGAGCCAAGATACCCTTCAACAGACAAAAGGATAAAGAAGATAAGGTACATATATACAGTGAAATATTACGCAGCCATCAGAAAGGATGAATACCCAACTTTTGTATCAACATGAGTAGGACCGGAAGAGATTATGTTGAGTGAAATAAGTCAAACAGAGAAAGTCAATCATCACATGGTTTCACTTACTTGTGGAGCATGAGGAATAACATGGAGGACATTAGGAGAAGGAAAGGAAAAAGGGAACTGGGGGAAATTGGAAGGGGAGATGAAGTATGAGAGACTGGACTCTTGAGAAACAAACTAAAGGTTCTGGAGGGGAGAGGAGTAGAAGGATGGGTGAGCCTGGTGGTGAGTATTAAGGAGGGCACGTATGGCATTGAGCACTGGATGTGCTGCATAAACAATGAATCTTGGAACACTAAAAAAATTAAATTAAAAAAAAACTAATAATACACTATACACTATATGTTAACTAAACTGAATTTAATTGACATTTTTTAAAAACTTGGAAAAAAAAGTAAAAAAAAAGTAGTGTTGGCTAATTTCATGATGTGGGGAGATGTTGAATGGTATCTTATTCCTGGTTTTATTCTGTTTCTTTAGTGAGACTAATCATGGTTCATATTTGTTCACCTACTGATTCTTACGAAAAATGACTTTACATATAAAGTTGGGATGTTTTGATCAATACAATTTTTTTTTTAAAGAATTGCTGATTACTGTGGTACCTGGGTGGCTCAGTTGGTTAGGTGTCCAACTCTTTGATATCAGCTCATATCTTGATCTCAGGTTCATGAGTTCAAGCCCTGCACTGGAGGGCCTACTTAAAAAAAATAAAAATTGGCTGATTACTAAATGACTAACTTATAAAGAAAAAGGAGACAAAACTTTCCACAAGTGTAAGGAGAGATCAGAAATGTTATTTAAATACAATCATGCCTAAGAGAATGAGGAAAACATAGCACCTTAACTGAGAATGGAAAGGTAAAATCAGATTATACTAAAATGACAGATGAGTTTATTTTCACTGCTCTTTTTTTACACTTGGGCTTTAAGAGAAGGCTTATGGGGAACCCACAGGTAAGGCTTTCGGGCCAAGCAGTCACCATGCACAGGACATCCAAGGTTAACTCCCTCTGTTGTCCTTGATGGCAAGAAGGGTCATAGCACCTTATCCTGGCTGGGATGATCTCTGACTCAAACCACCATAGTCAAGTTAAAACAGGAAAGGAAGCGAAAGGGAAAGGGAAGAAATGGGAAAGAGTAAAATTACATCAGGCTAGGAGTCAGGAGGGATGCCTAGCCTTTAGTTTTCTGAAGATTTTCTTGTTACTTACTAAATTTTGTTTAATCCATTAAAACACATAAAGGGCTCATTGGCTATAGTCTCATTTCAAAATAGTAAATTGGTCAAAATTGTTCATGGTCCCTCCTGGTCACTAGAACTATCCCAGTTAAACTAATACTCAAAAGTTATTTGCGAAAGTGACCACTTCAGTTGGAGGAAAAAAAAAATTGAGTATTGTTTGAGTACTCATGGCCCCTCCTTTCCCTCTTTTTTCCTTTCTTCTTTCCTTTCCTTTCCTCCTTCCCTCCCTCTTTTCCTTCCTTCTTTCCTTCCACCCTTCCTCCATCCCTTCGTTTCTTCCTTTTTTTCTAACTTACCTAGTAATCTTCAAAAATATACTGAAAAAATTTCATCTTTGATACTGAACATACATACCTGAAGATTTCTTCTTAACTCAGATTCCTTGACCTCTTGTGGAAGTGTGAACAGGCTGTACAGAGTCTCTGAATGTCCTAAGATCATAAATAATGAGTTGTGTGCAAGCATGTTATGGATCATTTTCTGTGGTGAGAGATTACAGGGTATATCAGGTGATCAAAGATATCTGGCCACCAAGAAAGGTTGCTAACCACTTGCTGACATAAAGCAAACTTCCTTCCAGAACTGAGTCTCCAAAGTATATTCAGGAGGTCAGTTCTAAATGTAGTGGCAAACAATTTACTTGTAAGTATTGAACCAGAAGGTAAGTTGTTGAGATGTGGTGGTCTGACATTGGATGGTCTCAAAAAGGTCAGAATTTTTACATCTCATCCTCCCTAAACCACTCAGGAAGGACCTCTGAAGATGGCTAAATACATCAGGGCTATTCCCTCCCTCTCTCAGTACTGCCTCTATATATCCCCAAACTCTGACCCCCCAAATTACCCTCAAGTTCAAGGAGTACAATTGGGCCCAAGTAATCTAAGCTAGAGTCAGGACCCTGAAAGGGGATGGGACAACAAACCAAAGCTCCCAATGCTTTTCTTTATTCCTGTTTATTCTGGCAACTTGCTAGAGTTGTGAGATGATAAAGAACATGGGCTTTAGGGCCATTTAAATGCACGTTCAACATTTATTTCTAAATGATATGTTCTTTAATAAGTGACAAGTTTTTTTTTTGTTTTTTGTTTTTTTGCCATCTAAGCCTTGGTTCCTCAACTATAAGACAGGAATACCAAATGTATCTCTGCTATAGAGCCAAATAAGAAATTAATGAAGTAACACATGAAAAGAGATCAGTATGGTGCCAGAATGTCCTTGAGATATGTTATATGAGTAAGAGCTAAAGAAAACTCATATATTATACCATCACATTACCATCACGATCATTGTGAGAGCTTGGCCAGTCTGGCACTGAGAACAATCCCCATTCAAGGGTAACTTCAGTTGTTTGGATCCATTAACTCCTTTAAACTAAAATTTTGGGGGCAGGGGTGGGGGTGGGTAGTATTTGGTCTTTGTTCTTTTGGGTTCAAAATACTTTAAGAGTAGTAACCAACAGGAATAAAGGCTGTGGAGTATTCCCCAAAGAAAAGTCAAACTAATAGTTCAATCAGTACCTGTCTTCAATGTTAAAAATAAATTCTTTCATGCAACAATGAGAGATAGATGTGCAGAGTGCTCTATTACTAATCTCAAGGATGAAATAACAAATGCACTTAGAGGCTATGAAAAAAGTCAGTCATTTATATGCCTTCTCAAAACTCGGTGATTTTGTAAAACTAATGTATAGTCAGCTATGACCAATGAAACCATTTTTAAGATCACATTGTTCTGATTATGGTAGATAGGGAACCACAATTATATTTCACTGAGTTTTTATTATAAAAACTTACAAGTATAACTGACAAAATGTTTCAAAACCATTGATCACTAGTAGTTTTGTAAATCACTTGCAAGTTACATAGTATGTATACTATAGAAAGATTAAACTGTAGGAGTCTCTGCTCTTTACTGGTTCATGTTTTAGTAGGACTTCCTTCAAGAAGCTTCTTCACATTCCTTCTCATTCTAGTCTTCCTCTCTGAAGCCTCTACACTCAAGCTCACAGTATGCGGTGAAAGGAGATGAGTAAGGAAGGAAGGATCCAAAACAGTAGGTCTCTTCTACAGATGGGCCTCAAGAAGGACTGGTTGGTCCTACAGCCTATTCCCTCAACAAAATCAACATCCTTTCTCTGTGCACTGCATCCTCTTTTCTAAGGCCATGCACATTACCAGAATGAAAAAAATAAAATAAATTAAATTAAATTATAAACTAAAATATAATAAAACACTATTTTCTATGCCCAAGGATTTTACTGATAGCATCTACTAGTCTTCCTCATCCTTTTTGATTGCTCCAACCCAACCAGGTTATGCAAAACTTCTCTGATAAGAATAATGACCCCCAAATAGTTTGGAACCCTGTGCTATAAAGTTTTATCTCTTATGTTTTCTCCTCTTCTTCTCTCTCATGATCAGGATCCAATAATCTTACCCAGGCCCTCACATCAGAGGTAGCTTTGGATAAAGACAAAATATATTAATTTTATGAATACAAATGAGCTGCCTGATGTACAAGATATGTGAGAGTAGGGATCATGACTGTTTTATTTCCTATTGTAATACCATGGACAGTCACATGGTAGAAACTCAGTAAATAACAACTTATTCATTAGTTCAAGAATTCTTCTTGAAAATACCATCCTCTATCTTCTAAAGAATTCAAGACACCTGAAATTCTCACCTTTATTGGCTTTTTTAAAGCATGGCATTATATTCAAGATTGAGAATCAAATGTTCCTTGTAAAGAACAATGCTTTAAGAGGACCAAGAAAATTTAACTCAATTTTTAAAAAATAAGCTTTAATGTATTAATCTAAAATATTTATTTCAATGTATTGATTAATCAAACGCTTATCAGAGCTCACTGAAGGAGACACAAGACAGAAAACTTGTTAATTCAACTCTGGCAAAACTGAGCATGGGGAATTCTAGGTTCCAATTCAAGCTCCACCAAGTAGACGACCTGTTTTCCTTATTGGAAAATGTAAAGAAAGTATCCTGCCTTGCCTTGCCTTGTTGATAGGATTGTTGTGGGAAGTAAATGATGTAAGGAATGTTAAAACTCATTTTATAAAGATGTATGTATCTTGCATGTGTACGTGTATGTGTGTGTGTATGTATACACACACACACACAAACACAAAAACACAAGAATTCTCACTAGCCGAATCCAGTGGACTCTTATGTTTAGATGGCAAGAGATACCTGTGCCAAGATTTTAGGTAACTAGAATGTTCTCACCTGACATAGCAGAGGAGATAAATAGGAGTCAAAGACAAACGCTGCCACTTCCCAGTTTGATCAAAGGCAGCCTGTATGTGCAAGATCACCAACCGGACTAGGAAATAACTGGTTGCCTCCTACAGTACTTAATTATATGGTATGGTTAAGAGTAAGTTTCCATCATTTCCGCTTGTACTAGACACATGCCCCTTGGCACCAGGCTCTGCCCCAGCTTTCTAGAGGTGACTCTCTATGACCTCTAGAAAGCCATGCCAGGGGAGCGTATCTTGAATACCAAAATTTCTTCCATCTTTCCTTAAGGAAGAATTCTAGACCTCTGTGGTTCTTAAATCAACTACAAACTGGTTAGGTGAAGTCACTCAGCTCTCTTTGCTTAATGTGTTCCTGGAACTCTAAGAAACTATCCAACTGCCATCACACAGCAGGAGAACTAAAAAATATATATAAATGCCCTCAATTACGTTGTTGCACTTGGTGCTAAGAGGAGAAGTATTTCCAAATTACTGAACTAATTCTCTCATATCAGATCACTTGATTTATTTTGGGAAGTGAGAGAGCTAGCATTAAAGTTTAACTACAATCCAGTGCCAGCAAAGAATCCACTTTTTAGAAGTACCCAAGACTTGTTCTAACATAATTTTAACTCAAAGAACATAAAAAATGGATTACAAGAATCCATGTACCCATGGATGTCAGACTGGAAAAGCCGTAAGTGAGGAATTCTAACTATATTTTCTATGTTCCATGGTTAGCTTGACCTAGGTCTAAAACTACACCTTTGAAGATTGTGGCTTTGTTGCTGAAAGTTACAAGGATAGGAAACAGAAAAGGACAATGTAATTTTTATAAGCTGTGTGAGTTCATTTAAAATTGGATGGAGAGTTGTCTAATTTTCCACATGTTGCAGACATTTAAAAGGAAGGTTTGTTTGGATTTTTTTTTAAACACTGAAAATGGTTGCTTAACAACTCCTTCTTGCATTGCATGATGCTGTTATGATTTCCACCTGCTGGAATAAAACATCAATAAAATTATTTCTTTGCAAATCAGAAAAGTGGGAAAATGAGCCATTGACTCAAATGTATGCACGAAGTACTTGGAAGATTCCAAAGACTTTTGAAGACACATATGCATTTACTTTTAAAAAATAGCAATTATATTTTGGGGTGCCTGGGTGGCTCAGTGGGTTAATGCCTCAGCCTTTAACTCAGGTCATGATTCCAGGGTCCTGGGATGGAGCCCCAAATCAGGCTCTCTGCTCAGCAGGGAGCCTGCTACCCTTCCTCTCTCTCTGCCTGCCTCTCTGCCTACTTGTGATCTCTGTCAAATAAATAAATAAAATCTTTAAAAAAATTTAAAAAATAGATGTTTTGTTTTACAAAATGTACTTGAACAAAATTTAACACTCTTCCCAAAATGAGGTTGTTTCAGTATGGTTGCTGTTGTAACTTAAAATACAGAAGCAGCTTTATGCTCAGCTGTAAATAACCCAAAAAGTCCTGCCATCCCAAAACATCCCACTGAAACACAGTACCTAGAGTTACCACACTTGAAGGCAGTCTCCGAGTTGAAAGTTCATATTTAGAAGACCCTGTCAACACAATGTGCTATCTGGAGGGGCCAACACCTTAACACCCTGTGATATGTACTATAATCATACAATATCCAGAAGATTTATTTTCAGCATAAGACAACTGAGTTTAGGGTATGCTTCCCTAGTGATGTTTCAATCATAATGAAAGCATTCAAGCAGTATGTATGGCAAAGGCTGCTACTTACATGCTTGTATCCATTTTCCCCTTCTTCCATGACTGTAGAACTCTTTATTTTTAGTTTGGTACATTTCTCAGTCTCTCCTGTCTAGAAGTTAACTTGAGCCTAATTTTGCCCTAAAAGATGTAGGTTTTTGCACCAGGTTTTTGTGACAATAGATTTCATTTAAAAGTTCAAGGGCCAAATGTAAGGATAGTGGAACCAAAATCTGGAAAACACCTAATTATAGTGCACATTCCAAAACCACCTTGGAAAAATAGGTCTCTATTGTATTTAGCACACAATTATTTTGAGTTTTCTGTCTCATGCAGCTGAATCTAAGCCTAATTATAGTAGACTGATATAATAAGGTAAAGCGTGACTGAGAGGGTACAAGCATACTTTCCCCTCATACTTTTAAAACAATAATACAAAGTAATGTTCCTGAACTTCAGTAGCAAAGAAAAAGTGGAACTCCCTACTTTACAAACATCTGATTTATACAAATCCAATACTGTGAAAGACAGGTCAGTGAGGAAGCAAGAAGTCTAACTAGAGACTGAGGCTTTCTTATTGTAGCAAAAAACCCAGTAGTGATCAAGGCTCTCACAGAGCAATCAGGGACAGGCTTTTGCTGTGACTCAGTTACTTTAAAGTTTAATGGGCCCTTGCAAGTTATACAGATTAAGGTTCAAAGAGGTTCAAAGGGTGAATCTAACTTGCCAACTAATTCATTGACAAACACAGTTTAATCACACCTTGAATTTATTTCCAGATTTCCTTTTTCTAAATCACCTTGAATATTTATCATAGATTTAGAATCTTCTGGGTCCAACAACTAACTACTTCCTTATTTATACTCAGGTTGGCTTCCAAGCTTGTGTAAGTTCAGACAGTTAATTACTATGAAGTCTTAGTATGAGAAAATGTTCTCTTTCTGGTACACATATTCAGAGTATGGATCCCAAAGATGCTTGTATCTCAAGCATAGTATATGTAGTATTCAGGATGTGGGAACTGTAGCCACAGCACCCAACTTCAGTATGGCTCTGTCACTGATATGTGACCTTGGGCAGGTTATATGCACACCATGCCTAGGTTTCCTTACCTGTAAAATGATGATAACAACTACATCTACATCATAGAATGGCTATGAGAAGCAGGTGAGATAATGCATAAAAATGTATACAATTGTGTTGGACATGTGGTAAGGATTCAATAACCACAGCATTATGAATATCTCCTACACTTAGCACAAGGTCAGGTAGAGCAGGTTAAAGCAGGTGAACATATGGGTGTTTGTGGTGGGACCAAGGCAGAATCTCTTGTAATAACTTGTTCCAGTCCCAAGTTTAGGTAAACTTAACTCCACAAGAAAGAAAAATAGAATATGCAGGACAACTAGTAGGGGAAGAAATCAAATCTCTCTTTAGAGCTTAATGTCTTTGAGCTGTGGACCATTTGACATCTGGTGAAGACCATGGTCTCAGAACAGTGTTCATAAACACAGGAAGCAGAGTACAGAGAGTTACAAATGGAGCTGATTAGAATGAAATACAATTATTGAGATATTTTTAAAAGCACAACTGTGAATATGTATTACCTGTGCTTCATTATCAATACATTAAATAATTAATTAAATAATTAATAATTAATTAATCAATACATTAAATAATACATATCTAGCTGTATTAAGTAGAATTATTTTCTGTGTTTTTGATGCTCTGGTCTTTGGGGCCTTGATCCTGGAGAGATGACCCCTTCCAGAGCTGGGTAATTCCTAGATATAGCAAAGGACTCCCTTTGCACATTTTGATATACAAACCAAACAATCCAGAGCCCACACCCTCAACCATCTCCTTTATTAGGGAGCCATTACACACTGAGCCACTATTCCCCCTATCCCAAATCACCCCAGGTCAGGTACAAGACAACGAGAGACTATCTCTATAACCCAGAGCCTGCTAAATTATTCAAACTATCCAATCCTAAATTTGCTCAGCATACCGAACTCTGCTTCACCCATTCCTTCCCTTGAAAACCCCAATAAAGGCTTTGGGTCATGCTCTTCCTTCTCGTCCTTCTGCCTCCTAACTAACCCAGGTGTTCCCCATGTGGCGCTGCACAGTGTAGCAAGCCTTCTATTTCTAGAGATTAGTGAGTTCCTTTATTCCTTAATGACTGCTATTTCCATGCCCACGTGTCTTACCATACTGAATTAAAATACGTCTTGGATACAAATTTTAGAACACTGGCAGAGGATCTAATTAACTTTATCATTTTGATATAATGATGAATGTAAATGATGTTTTGGAATATCTGCAAAGGTTATAATGTGATATGGATATAACTATGATTTCTTTCAGTGACAAAGTCACAGGTACTGCCAATTCTCTTATGGCTTTGCCTAAATTCGCAATTAAAGAAACTGTTTAATTTCAGACAGAAGTTAGTAAAAATAAAAATCTATATTTGCCATTTAAGTTCACAGAGTCCTAAATTCTATGATCTATGGATTCTAAAGAACTCCTATAAATAAATGTACTATCTTTTTTTACTTATTATCAGTATAAAATTCAGGTCAGATTTGGGTTCTGAGAGTTCCTAAAACTTCTCTTGTAGACAACCACCATGGAAAGAAGGCACAACCACCAAGGAAAGAAGGCTAGTGACATAACTAGGAAGTTTCACTACTATGAACACACAAGACTTCTTTAAAGTGTTTAGAATCAGAAATACACACAGAAACCTAGTAACAGTGGTTATTTGCACGTGGGGCCACAGGGATCATGTCAGTGGTAGAAAAGGACAGGAGAGAATTGTTCCCTTTTTCCTTTATACATACTTAAACCTACATAAATACCCATAGACATATATTTAAACTAAGATTATATGGAGGTAACACCTATTTAAAAAAATATTTCAGAGAATGCCTCCATGCTTTTACCTCAAACCTACCAATAGGCTAGAATGAGCTCATGATTCACAATGTATAAAGATAAATGTTTGCTTAAACAGTAATATTGCTGAAGGCTTCATTTGACCAGAAACATTATTAAATGTCTGTTTTTACTGAAAAAAATAAAAACAATCACTAGAAATAAGCATATAGGACAGGGGTGAGAGACATAAAACTTATATTCATGAATTTTGAAGGGAACCACTTATAAACATATTGATTTTGAATCAACTTGTAAAACAACTCTGGTCAGTTAACCATACCACAGTTGATTGTAATTACCTGTGAGAGGACAGTCCACAGTGCAAATGATGTGTGACAAATTCCAAATCCTGAACCAGTTTCCCTAAACAATAACCCTTCTCCATTCATTTCTTCTCCTCAATCTCCTTCCCCTCCCTCCAACTGTCCAGCCATTGTGTGCTCTGGAAATACAAATTAAGTTCAACATTGGACTAAGCAAAACACCATTAGGAAGGTAAATCTGTCCCTGCAAAGATCCAGCAGCACAGTACAAAGCCATATTTTAACTGACTTTTGAATTATTTGCTAGTTTGAAACACTCAGTCCATTGGTAAAAATTACCCATTAGTTTAAACAAAAATTGTTGTTTAAACTTGAGAAAATGGAAAATAGCCACTTGCTTCCATTTGGTAGCCAAGTTGGGCAGTGAGTCTTTACAGGTTACCAGAGCCTAAATGGGCTGAAAATTCTTTAACGTCTTTTCATTGACTGTGGCACTGGTTTTTTGTTTTGTTTTGTTTTTTTGATTTTTTTTTTAAATTTTATTTTTTATAAACATATAATATATTTTTATCCCCAGGGGTACAGGTCTGTGAATCGCCAGGTTTACACACTTCACAGCACTCACCATAGCACATACCCTCCCCAATGTCCATAACCCCACCCCCCCAACCCCCCTCCCCCCATCAAACCTCAGTTTGTTTTGTGAGATTGTCACTTATGGTTTGTCTTCCTCCCAATCCCATCTTGTTTCATTTACTCCTCTCCTACCCCCTAAACCCCCCATGTTGCATCTCCTCTCCCTCATATCAGGGAGATCATATGATAGTTGTCTTTCTCCGATTGACTTATTTCGCTAAGCATGATACCCTCTAGTTCCATCCACGTCATCGCAAATGGCAAGATTTCATTTCTTTTGATGGCTGCATAGTATTCCATTGTGTATATATACCACCTCTTCTTTATCCATTCATCTGTTGATGGACAACTAGGTTCTTTCCATAGTTTGGCTATTGTAGACATTGCTGCTATAAACATTCGGGTGCACGTGCCCCTTCGGATCACTATGTTTGTATCTTTAGGGTAAATACCCAGCAGTGCAATTGCTGGGTCGTAGGGTAGTTCTATTTTTCAACATTTTGAGGAACCTCCATGCTGTTTTCCAGAGTGGTTGCACCAGCTTGCATTCCCACCAACAGTGTAGGAGGGTTCCCCTTTCTCCGTATCCTCGCCAGCATCTGTCATTTCCTGACTTGTTAATTTTAGCCATTCTGACTGGTGTGAGGTGGTATCTCATTGTGGTTTTGACTTATATTTCCCTGATGCCGAGTGATATGGGGCACTTTTTCATGTGTCTGTTGGCCATCTGGATGTCTTCTTTGCAGAAATGTCTGTTCATGTCTTCTGCCCATTTCTTGATTGGATTATTTGTTCTTTGGGTGTTGAGTTTGCTAAGTTCTTTATAGATTCTGGACACTAGCCCTTTATCTGATATGTCATTTGCAAATATCTTCTCCCATTCTGGCACTGGTTTTTGCACCTTTACTTTAGTAGTGGAACCCTTCAATGTCTTCTAAGCCCATCCCAGGGCCCTGATCAATGCCCACTTCTTTCAACAAATCTTCCCAGTTGTCTCTTCTTTACACTTCTGGGACACTCACTTGAACTGGCCATTTTATTCATCTCTTATAAACACATTCCATCTTCCCAATAAAATCAGAAGCTCCTCCAAAACAGAATCCAGTTTTGCCTTAGATTTCTCTCATTTCCAAGATCTAGCACATAGCGGGGCTTAAGAAATAGTTGATGAAAACATGTAGGGAATTAGATAAAATCAGGAGGCTCTTAAAATGCAGAGTGCCAAATATGTGTATATATTTAGAAGTAAGATGGCATGTGTTCAGTGTCTCTGGCATTCCTTTCAGGTATATGTTATGGCTACAGTTCAATTTTTAAAATACATTGGGTAATTTTAACACCAGCCAGACAAGCCAAATTTACTATCTCAAAGATGATCTACAATCACTTAGTAGATGTTCGCTGGGTACCAGTCTGGTCTTTGTACAGTTGTTAGTTTGGTGAAATGAGTAATTACTTTAAAAAAACATAAGTTAGGGTGGTCGGGTCATGGACATTGGGTATGTGCTATGGTGAGTGTGTGAAGTGTTTAAACCTGGCGATTCACAGACCTGTACCTCTGGGGCTAATAATAGATTATATATTTAAAAAAAATAAAAAATTAAATAAAACCACAATTTAGTGATTATTTTATTTTACCTAAAATATTAGCTGTTTTGTAGAATTTTAAATAATTTGTATATTTCAAGGCCTTATGATATACAATTTCACAATAACCCTTTATAAAGTCAAATTAAAATTAGCACAACAAAATTAGCCTGAGTGACTAGAAATTCATCAAGAATATTTATTTTCTCATGTCAAAAGTTGAGATAGGGGCACCTGGGTGGCTCAGTGGGTTAAGCCTCTGCCTTTGGCTCAGGTCATGATCTCAGGGTCCTGGGATCAAACCCTGCATAGGCTCTCTGCTCAGCCGGGAGTCTGCTTCCCCCTCTTTCTCTCTGCCTGCCTCTATGCCTACTTGTGATCTCTCTCTCTGTCCATAAATAAATAAAATCTTTAAAAAAAAGTTGAAATAAAAACTATTTATTTAAAATCTTTTCTTTTGTAATAACATAAAAAAAAACTACATGAAGACTGTTACTATTTGAGGAATACATGTGGTCTTCTGTAAAGTTCTTGGGGTTGGGAGGTGGGATCTATATTACCTAAATGTTTGGCAAGAAGAAATGACAGACCAGTTGTTGCTCTTCATGGAAGACTAGTCAGAGGCATCATTTAGCAAAGACTGCCACAGAAACTTCACCTTTATCTTCAATGAAGGGAATTTCTGCTACATTTCTTACCAGGACTTCAGCTGCACTGGCCTAGAAGAGGAAGTGTAGAAACAGGGAGGGGAAGGGCTGGAAAGGCTGAAAAGAGGGTTAGGGAGACAATATGAAGGAGAAAGTAAAATGAAAGAGAGGGAGATAAAGGAAACAGAGGGGAGAGAGAAAGAGGGGAAAAGAAAGAACAGGAGGAAATGATGTGAGGAAATAGGAAATCTATGTATGTATTAGAGGATAGTGAATGTTGAACAAGGCCACTGGCTCCAGCTATGACACCAGACAGCTGTGACTACAGTGCTGAATGACACCCTGACTAAAGATTACCTGAACTCACAATAGGTTTAGAGAGATTTTCAACCAAAGGAGCTACCAGAGGTAAGTCCTGAAACAGCATCTTGAAGTTTAAGGAAGCCTTGCTAAAAGAGATAGGCCAAGCCCTTCAACTGCCTGAGAAGCAGAAGCCCTAAGAAGGCACTGGTGGGGTATGAGGAGGAGGTTCCTCCTTGAGAATGAGCTGGAATAAATATAGTAACCAGGACTCTTGACAAGCACACAATTCTAATGGTTGTAGCAGACATGCATAGCCCTTATATCCTGAACCTTCACTGTGCTGTGGGCATCTGTCAGATTATTTTACAGAGGGAGTAGACAGTTTCAGTTACTTGGGGAGTTGATTAAGAAAAGTTAATGAAGAGGTCTTCTACAGAAAATTTTCTTACTGTCATTAAGGTACTCAGTGTAAGGATGCAAAGTAATATTTTTATTTTCTCTTCCTTAAAGTTTATATCTAATTTCACAAAATTTTAACAACTGTCAAATCATTTTTGTATCTGACCTACACAATAGTCCTAAGAAAAAGGAAGAATACACATCCTATTTTACATCTGATGTGGCTCATTGTGAGTAAATGACTTGCAATACTTACAAGGCTAAAAACTAGCAGAGCCAAAACTAGCTCCCAGACCTGTGTGTTCCTAGTTTGCCATTCCTTCTACCTCACTACTTACCTTTGTGCCTTTGCAGAAAATGGCCCTCACAGCTCTCCAAAAGTGAGTAACGCCCAACATACTGCCTTAGCTCACTTCTTTGCAGTAGATTCTTTTCTACCATACTATGATGTAATTATTTGTTTCTATTTCAATCTTTCTTACTAGAATGGAAATTGGGGTGGAGAACAGATTATGCCTATTTTTTCTTTGCATTCCCCCCCGCCAAGCTTAACACAATAATTGGGCCTTAGTAAGTACTCAAAAATTGTATATAGAATCCGTTCTTATATAATACTGAAAAGTGGGTATTATCCCCATGTTATAGGTGAGGAATTCAAGGTTCAAAAAGGTGAGAATCACACATTTTGCCAATGGGTAAGAGAGTATTTGACCCAAAGTCTTTTTTGTCTGCCTTTATAACCTGTGGTCTTCCCTCATCTAGACACATAGAAACATATTAGAAGGTCCTAAAGGGTCACCTACAACTTCCCTCATACCACAGCAGTCTGCCAAGAGAACCAGATTGTGGAAGTTAGGATCTTCAGAGAAGGGGGGACCAGAGCTTCAAGTAGTCAGATTTTGCAGTCTTTTTCAGCATTTACTTCCCATCACAAGGCTCCGCTAATGTCAATTGTGACCTGATTTCACAGACATCATGACCAAACAAACTCCAGGATTAGTTCTTCACTTTCCTTTGCCAGCAGGACCAGTTGATGACCATTTCTCTAATCAGATGGTGGGTCCTAGAGACAGGAATCATTTTACTCACCCCTCTACCCAGCTTAGGGCTTTGTACCATTCAGAGCTCACAGAAGTGAGCACAGATTGCTAACCTAGAAATTAGACGTCTGTGGCAGGGAGGGGTAGTAGGAAAAAGCTTAGGTCATAGAATTTGAATCTGAGGCTTAGAAGGAGCCTTAAAAATAACTTAGTCTTGGGGCACCTGGGTGGCTCAGTCGGTTAAGCATCTGCCTTTGGCTCAGGTCATGATTCCAGGGTCCTAGGATCGAGCCCCACATTGGGCTCTCTGCTCGGCGGCGAGCCTGCTTCCTCCTCTCTCTCTGCCTGCCTCTCTGCCTACTTGTGATCTCTATCAAATAAATAAATAAATAAATCTTAAAAAAAAAAACTTAGTCTGACCCCCTTTGTTTCTTATTTGTCTGTAAGGGGCTGGACCAAGTTCACTCAGGGCCATGGCCACAAGAAAGGCAGCACCACAGAGAACAGACTACAGAGAAAGGAGGTGGGTGGTGTAACAGTCAGAACAGCAGGTGGAAGATGAAGAGACAAAGATAGGCTGGACAACACAGTGGGGAAAGTGCTCTGAGAAAACACAAGTCTGTGGCTATAACAATTCTTCAGATAGAACTAAGCCGGTCATACCAAACTAGAAGGCACAGGCCAAGTAGGCTAGATCCAGGACTCAGCAGGAGGCCCTCAACCCAAAACACAAGGCAGACTGGCATTCAAGGAGGACAAATACAGATGACAGGTGTGGGCTTCCCATACCACTAGGCTGAAAGATTATTGTTTTCAGGAAAGGGGCCTCTATTCTTGCCCAAGATTTGAGCAGACTTCCTGGTGGAAGAGAAGTTCTGCTTCTTAAAAAAAGCAGGGCTCTGGGAGTGTCTGTCACCCAATTTTGTTGTGTTAGAGGAGGAAAGTGGAAGACAACACAGGAACTAAAACCGATTCCATACTCCACCACCTTCCCATAGAGCCACTTACCCCATCACCACTTTACTACCTCACTTGAAAAGGCCTAACAGAGTGAGCACATCTCAGAGTAGGGATGGAACTGGCCACGATACTCCTCTAAAAGTAGAAGCATAGGGGCACCTGGGTTGCTCAGTGGGTTAAAGCCTCTGCCTTCAGCTCAGGTCATGATCTCAGGGTCCTGGGATCGAGCCCTGCATTGGGCTCTCTGCTCACAGGGGAGCCTGCTTCCCCCTCTCTCTCTGCCTGCCTCTCTGCCTACTTGTGATCTTTGTCTGACAAGTAAATAAATAAAATCTTAAAAAAAAATTTTTTTAATAAAAAAAAATTAAATTAAATTAAAAAAAATTTAAAGTAGAAGCATAAAAGCACCAGGGTAGTCATTTGACATACGGAGTGACTCTCTGAACCATGAGAAGGAAGGAAGGAGACCAAGGTGCCTTAATGATTGGTAGAGTGTGCTTATGAGGAGGCATCAAAACCCAAAACTCAGGGTGGGTCTGCCTAATAGGGCCATTCGATCATTCCACACTCAATTCTTCAACATATATTCACTCTACAGTGATAATGTCACAGGCAGACAGAGACGCAGGTTGCCCACTGAGCAAGGGCCCTGATGCAGGGCTTGATCCCAGGACTCTGGGATCATGACCTGAGCCAAAGGCAGAAGCTTAACCGACTGAGCCACCCAGGCATCCCAAGACTAAATTATTTTTAAGGTTCTTTCTAAGCCTCAGATTCACAGCACTCAAGAGTTACTGTGTGCTGAGCATTATGCTAAGATACAGAGGGCACGGAGATGAATATGAAGCAGTCCCTTACCCTCAAATTACAGAAGTACAGCACCTGTGTGTGTGTGTGTGTGTATGCACGTGTGCGTGCATGCGTGTGTGTGTGTGTGTGTGTCTGGCAGTAGTAGGGACAATGCAATAGATGCTCTGGTGCCAGACACAAATGCCCTTGGTTCTCACTGCTCTGGTACTTATCCTTGCATTCTACCAAATGCATCTGCAATTCTCCACCAGCCTTCTTTTCACAGCCTTGCACAGGTCAGAATCGACAAAAATTCAGTACCTCTAGGAGCAGTCCTCAACCAATGACATATGGGAACTAGAGGATATAATTCAACTCACTTCTTCCTGCGTGGTCTAATTTTGCAATGGCTCCCAGATTCCCCTGGCAGGTTCCAGCATCAGTTGCCCACAGTAAACTGCTTATAATATACCTTCCACTGGCTTCCTTCACTCTTTCTCACCCACTTTCCTACCAGTACTTCTTGGAATCACGTCCCAAAATACTACTAGCATTCAAATTGTTGGCTCAGAGTTTATTTCTGGGGAAATTCTCTACTCCAGGCAATCAATAACCAGTTCTGAGGAGGGGATGAGCACTAACTTAAGTTTAAAGGATGAGGAAATAGGTAAGGGAGAGAATGGAGGTGTCAACGAGTAAGACATGCTGGCATTTTAGGCAAATATAGCAAGTGCAAAGAAAAGAGACAAAAAGGACCTCCTTGACAGATGGAGAACTTGACGGACTTTGGAATGGCTGGGGTATTAAGTGAAGTGGGGGGAGAGGTGACTTAGGAGAAGTTAGGAGGAGCTGCATCTCCCTGCCCTGTGAGGCTTCTAGAAAGAGCCTTGTTTTTCTCCTTGAGGGTAAA
Source organism: Lontra canadensis (assembly GCF_010015895.1). NCBI lineage: Eukaryota > Metazoa > Chordata > Mammalia > Carnivora > Mustelidae > Lontra > Lontra canadensis. The sequence continues at coordinate 37,169,809 of NW_022631000.1, read as the reverse complement.
CACAGACTCAAAGCTTAATGTCAAATGGGGCATTAGAACAATAGGATCAGCAAAATAAATCCCTTCAATCCAATTTACTTAAGATTGCAGTGAATGAGAATAAATGTTAACTCTACTCCCCTCAACAATGTTTACAATAGAACCATGCTAGGATTATCAAAAGCCCAGTCCAGTTTCTTAGGAATATCATATTCTCATTATAGTTCTCTGTTTTCTCCTGTTTTACTTGGTGAAGTCTTAGAATTATGCCCCAAACAGCCTCTTAGTGTTTAATGTTTTGCTAATACAACCCCACCCGGAAGCACTCAAGAGCAATCTGGTATAGAAAAAAAATGTTCTATTTTTAAAACGCCAGCAAAAACGACACTGCCTGTGAAACTGTACCATAGAAACTGTTCACATCCAATATCTGAAAGAGCTACCGTTGGTATGAATAATTCAAAAACAGCTCCAGACAAATGATCCTGGGATTATATGGAAATTGAAAAAAAACCTCCGGAGTCTGCCGCTGCTTTTATTAAAGCCTGGTTCACATTGAACACTGTTTTCTCTGGGGTTATTTCTACTACAAATGAGCAGTCAATAAGGCAGAATCTCTCCACCATCACGGCAACATGGGAACCGGAAGGGAAGTCATTTTGATCTTCTATTCATTTTCACCTTGTAAATTATTAACTAATGTGGATTGGGTAAAAATTAAAAGTAAGCAAATTAGTCTTCATTTGTTTTATTTTAATTATTTAGTGGGCTCACAAGCTTCATTACAAAATATGCAGAAGGATGAATCTTCCCCTAAATATATGTTGTTTGGTGCACAGATCTGACACAATTAAGAACTGCTGGAGGTATCATCCATAATTTAAATAAAACAGGGCCTTGGTGACCCAGATCATATGGCTGACATCAGGCTCTGTTCTGATTTTGTTAATTTTAGAATTGTTGCCAAAAGTATCAGAGCCATCCAAAGAAGTGGGTCCTGTGTGTTTGAATGTCCCTAAAAGTTGACATTTTACAAAACCTTTGACATTACCCATCTTAGAGAACTTGTAAGAAAAATCCTTCTTTTACAACCAAATTTTGGCTCTCAATGTGTTAATAAAGCCATTAGGTAGAGGTGATTTTGCAATGTCAAAAAGAATGACTTTGATGGCAAGGGAATCCTTGATGAAAAACTGCACTACCATTAGGAAAAGACAGTATGTCTAAGAGGTAAATAGGACTTCAATTTCAATGTGTTTAAGTTAATGGATCACTTTGTACTAGAAAGATGTCAGTATGTGGGAGCTATCAGATAAAATGAGTCTGAATACTTAAGTGTATGTCTTACAGATTCTCTCAAGAATATCCCAAATGAAGTTTTTAGTTTGTACATAAACACACTGAGAATTGACACCATGGAATTGTATCAGGTCAATTGACTCAGGTTCATTAACAAGTTTGCTTATTTAATACATGATCTTTCAAAAATTTCAACACATAATTGTGTGGGGAAACTGGGGCAAGGGACAGTAAGGTTAGAAAATGAAAAGAGAACTAAGAAGAAGGCCATGAGATCTTGTACAAGGCCTCAAATTTGGCTCTAAACTTCTAGCAGGCAAAAGTAAAGAGGAAACATAGTTTTGAGAGGAAACCTTCAATTTTTTTTAAGATTTTATTTATTTATTTGAGAGAGAGAGAGAGAGCACACACACAGAGAAAGAGGGAGTGGGAGAAGCAGGTTCCCCGCTGAACAGGGAGTCTGATGTGGGACTCAATTCCAGACTCTGGGATCGTCACCTGAGCTGATCCTGAGCCAAAAGCAGACACTTAATGGAATGAGCCACCCAGGCGCCTGAGGAAACATTAGTTTTAAGAAGAAATACTAGTTTTAAGATTAGTTATAAGAGTCAAAGAACCCATGGGGAAGAAGAACAGGAAGTGAAGATAAAGTAACTATAGTAATACAGCCAAGTAATCTAACCTTCCCAAAGTCAGATGCTATTCAACTTAGTTCAACAAATGAACATACCAGAATATGGAGATCCCATAACTTAGTGGTTCTCAAACTACAGATTGTAGGTATCTGAATCACCTGGAAAGCTTAAACAAGCAGAGCTTCAGGTTCGACCTCCTGGAAATTCTGATTCAGTAGGTTTGGTGTGGAGCCCAAGAATGTGCATTTTAAACAAGTTCCCAGGTGCTGTTGATGCTGCTGGCTCAGGGTGCACACTTTGAGAACCACTGGTATAAATGGATTTTGTAAGTTTATAGTTCTCTCACTATAGTTAGCATCCTTAGAGACTATGTAATGCCCTTTCTTATAAGTTTCAGAGCAATTCAGATGTAAAAATTATGTAGTCAAGAATTCATATATTGGTTATGTTTGAATAAACTCAGTTGATAAAAAAAATCAATCACAGTGATTATTTCATAACATTAATTCTTACTGCTTCCCTCTCCTTAATTCCCCACCCCCCCAGTCTAACCCTCACCAAAAAGAAGAGTTGTTGAAGGATGGACTGAGATTTGTATTTCAGGACCTAGGCCAAATTCAGTCCCGTAACAAGGGTATAAACTTCTAAGAAAGAGAACAGATAAAGTAAATTGATACTTGTACTTCAGAGGTCTTGGATTTTCTGCCCTAAAATGAAAATATAACCTATTATTCTGTCTCGAGATACTGTGAAGAAGGGGAGGGCCAAAGGTAGTGACTGTAAAGTTAAGTACAAGGCTTCAGCTGAGCACATGCTTTACAACATGCTGCAAATGATAGCCTTTATGCCATGTTGAATATTTTAGGCAAAGTCCAAATTCCAGGAGCAAATGAATAAATACTGCTCCTTTCCACTAAACAAGTGCTCTGTCCATTCTCCCATCCTTAAATTAAAGGGGCTCAAATGGAAAATCAGTTTGCTATGAATGCTTGACTCCAGTAAAAATTAGCATAAATTCTACACTGACATATTAAAGAGAAATTATACAACTTGAAAAATGAATAGAATTTTCTCAAGGCTAAATCCTGGCACTGAATGAGGAATGTTACTTAATTCATAGATGCTAAAAAACTCAGTGTGAAAAACAGGGATACAACCCTTATTCATTTATTTTAATAACTGACATTTATTTTAATTATTTATGATAATTTTTCAGAGTGTATTTTTAATAATAATGAAGTCTTAGGAAGCTGAGCCCACCTGACAGCCCTTGACTATTTAATCTTGGCTGAAAGAGGTGGTGGAATCACAAAGTTCTTAGTGAGCATTACACAGCTTATGAATTAATGAAGTAAGAATTAATATATTTCCTTTCTGTCTGAGGCTTTCACTTATACAGCTGAAAATGTATTTTAAACCACTATAGCCCTTTCTGATTCCAATATTATGCTCTTATGAACTACTTGGCTGAGAGGCTGTTTTATCCTGACATATAAGAAGTCCCAGGAAGTTAAATGACTTGTCCAAGGTTAAACACAGTGTAACTATCAGAGCCAGCCTCAAAATAAGTATGTATTTAACCTCACTCCTCACTGTCTGTGTCACCAATCCTGTGTGGAAGCACAGTTAAGGAAAAGTTGTATTATGAAGAGCAGAACTTACTTCTCTTCATTCTTTCATATGACTGAAATCTAAACCTTCAAAATTTCACTGCAGAGGAGAAAGCCCAGAAAATAGAGTCTGGGTGTGAAAGGAGTTAACTGTACCCTGCTTAGTATTATATTCTATCGCATTTACACTGCCTCCTTCTTTTATTTTTTTTTCACTCTGATTTTGAGCAGCTAAAAATATTTATTTCCAAAGCCTTCCCAACATCACCTACACCCAAGCCCAGATATCAAGCTGCCATATCTTCAAGTTATGTCAAATTGAGCTCCTTCCAAAGGCCAATAATGTGAGTGAAAAGCATTTCTTTTTTTGTTGTTATTTTTTTCCAGCTTTATTGAGATAAAATTGATATGTAACTGTTACTGTTTTTTTTTCCATTTTATTTTATTTCTTTTCAGTGTTCCAAAATTCGTTGTTTATGCACCACACCCAGTGCTCCATGCAATACGTGCCCTCCATAATACCGACCACCAGGCTCACCCAACCCTCCACCCTCCCTGCCCTCTGAAACCCTCAGTTTGTTCAAATGGCATCAATCTCTAAGGCTGAAAGAAGGCAAAGTAATCAACTCTTTTTAATCACAATTATACACATTTCCCTCACATTTTTCTTCCCTCTATCCCACCTCCATGCACCCAACAAGGTCCTTCCTGCCCTTATTTTTCTCCCAAATATCTCCTTCAGGCAGAAAAATCTCAATAGCTCTGATGATTACACATTCATTGCAGTGATTCTGGGTCTAAACTATCCATCCCATCCCAGTTTATAATCACTTTGAAGACAGATTTTACCCAGCTGTGCATCCCACATCAACCTGCATGTTCATTGTGCATAGTTAATGCCTAATAAATATATGTTGAATTTATTAATATTTATTAAACATTAATATATCTGGAAACTGGTAAAAAATTGATAAAGATTTGTTGAATGAAAAATGGATAGAAAGTTGGAGAAATGAATAAATGCATACAAATGGATTGATTCATCTACTTTTTCTCCAGATAAGTCTTTCTCCTATCATTTCAAAAAACATCTTTAATAAAGCATAACCTTGAGAACTATTTCAAGAATCAAATGTTTCCTGTCACAAAAATTTCTTTTACAATGTATATTAACTATTCCTGTTCCTAGAGAAAAAAAAATATCTGGGGATTTTTAAGGCTACCTTAGATGTATTTTTCCACCCATATAACAAAAACACTTTACTGCTTCTTCTCAATGCAAATTGGCTATTTGTGATCACTGTGGATGAATTAACAGTAAACTTAAAAGAAGACATGACTCTATCCATGAGTAGAAGAACCATAAGTGCCCTCCTCTGTCCTGTATGCCTTTTCCTCAGTCTGACCAGCTTCTCCATCACTCTCTTCAATACATTATTTTCCCTTCTTCACTTTCTGTCTATATTGGTAGAGAATCACCATAGCAACAATCTGAAATAAATCAATTCAGCTACTATTTTCTGGATGTTACAGCCCTGTTCAGAGGTCAGATTTCAAAGAAAGCAAAAGACTGAAGATCTTGACAGATGAAGGAGGCAGACTTTTCTACTAACTTGAATAACACCAATGAAAGGAAACGGAAGGTGATCTCATTGCTAAGCTTGGAGTAAGACAGCTAGAAAGAAATAGAGAAAAAGAGAGAGGGAGGGAGGGAGGGAGAGAGTAGGGAAGGAAGGGAGGAAGTAAGGAAGAAAAAAATGAAAGAAAGGAATATGATCACTCAGAATTCCTTCTGCAGAGACTTTTGATCATCTGTGAGCAATGATGTAAGAAAAGGTGGAAACAATTTAAGAAAACTGAGAGGATGAAGATTTTCCTTATTTGATACGAGACCATTTATTTCTTCATATCCAATTTCTTAAGGATAAACACATTTCCTTTAATGGTAAGAGTAGTTGATTTATTTCCTCTTATAGGTAGTAAGGTTATCTTTTCTGCCTGAAGAAGATACCAAAATCCTGCAAAATTCTACCAATTGTACAATAGGAATTATGTGTGTGTGTGTGTATCTATACACAGAATTTATTTATTTTTTAAAAGATTTTATTTATCTAGTTATCAGAGAGAGAGAGAGAGAGCACAAGCAGGGGGAGCGGCAGACAGAGGGAGAAGCAGATTTTCCGCTGAGCAAGGAGCCTGATTTGGGACTTGATCCCAGGACCCTAGGATCATGTCCTGAGCCGAAGGCAGGCGCCCAACTGACTGAACCATCCAGGTGTCCCTATACATAGAATTTAGCAGAAAGCCTGAAAATAGACCAGAAGTCAATAGCCCTAGGAATTACTTGTGGCTCAATCACTTACCCAACAATGTGACCAGGAAGAAGTCATTTAGCATCTGATTCCCACTATTTCATCAGTGAATAAGACTAAAACTATCTGTCAGTTTACAGGATTGTTGTGAGGACTGGTGAGATAATGTGTATGGAAGGATTCATCCACTATAACACTGTTCTACCTATAGCCAATATCAGAGATCCTTATGATTCCTTAATCACACCTAAGGTCTGCTGATTATTCTATATTTGCATACATAAAACTTTCAAGTCTAGAATGCTTGCACATCACTGAAAACTCCAGACAACTAGTCTGCATGATCAAAATAAAAGTGAAGTATGGGGGCACCTGGGTGGCTCAGTGGGTTAAGCCGCTGCCTTCGGCTCAGGTCATGATCTTAGGGTCCTGGGATCGAGTCCCGCGTCGGGCTCTCTGCTCAGCAGGGAGACTGCTTCCCTCTCTCTCTCTCTCTCTGCCTGCCTCTCTGCCTACTTGTGATCTCTCTCTGTCAAATAAATAAATAAAATCTTTAAAAAAAATAAAAGTGAAGTATCAAGGGGCTTGAGTTCTGGTCTTGGATCTGCAAGTGAACAAATGCACAATACTGTGGGCCACCTCACCCATGACAGCATCAGTTTCTTCCCTGATGTCTAGTATACTTCCTGGCTCCACTATTCCTAAAGAGCACAGTAAGAACTGGTTAGAATTTTGAAGAAAATGCTTTTTTTTTTGCTTATTTTAGAAAAAATTATTTACACACAGAGTTTCACACCCTTCTTTTCTTCCCCCAAACTGTAAAACTCACTTAGGCAACTACTGTTGAGCTTCCCTTCCCCAACCTTTACCCGTTTCTCTGAGGACAGCAAGTGTCTGTGGAGTGTTTGTGGCATGTGTGATATGAAGTATCATGCAGAAGGTGCAATGAAAAGAAGTGAATGATAAAAACAAAAGTCAGCAAAGATGAGACAGAAAATTCTTCTGGGTTGGGGGGGTAACATCAAATGCTACTGGAAGGTTCAGGCTACTGAATAGTAGAAATAACAGTAAGAATCTGTGTGGAATCTTTAAGCAGGAGAAATAAAAATAAAGAACACATTTAGGCCCTGACTATTTAAATGTAACCCCGCTCTTGACCACCTGAACCACAGATTTATAACCATTGCATACCAAATGCTTTGAGTGACTTCTCAAACCTCCCCATTGGCTATGTGACATTGAGATGTGACTTCAGTGTTTTGTTCCAAAAACGTAAATTTCCTTTCTCAAGAGCTGGTGTGTGGGTATGCAGCATAAGTCTATCCAAAACAGTTGTCCAAATGTCATTGCATCTTGTATTTTCATGGAAGTCATTTTGGGCAGAATGATGACAAACACATTGATGACAAACTACCAAAACCTAATATATATCAATTATAGAAATATATATCAAAGCCTTATATATAACAACTGTAGTACCCACTGATGCTATGTATCTATATCTTAAGAAATCAGTTGTAATAATCAAATTATTAAGACTATAAAAAGATTCAGTGGAATGAGAGCAAGTCAGTATCACAGATTTTGGGCCATCATTTGGTACTACATACCAAAAATAAAACAAAATATAACTCCTGTCCCCTCAGTGCATGGCCTCTAGTTGATAGCTCCCTGCTTAGCATTTACCATCATTAATATCTAAACAATACAGCTTTCTCACTGATTGCCCCTGGGGCCTTTCATACCTACTGTGAGGAACACAAGATCTCCTGGTGTGCCAACAACAAGCAATTGTCACCTCTGAACAATCCTTAGGAACCTCTAGGAAATAGACTAAAACCATGATCAGTTCAATTGAAAGTCATAGGTTTTTAACTAGGACTACAAATTAAAAAACAAAATGGAATGAAATATTTATCCTCCATTTCAAGGACCTGTGACAACCAGTTGTTCAAATGGAGGAAACAGTAATAACGTAGTCAGGCTCTACAGAGGCAGGACTGGTAAGGATTCTGCAAAATGCAAGATAAGTGATTACTCCGTACCTCAAGTTACTCAAACCAACTGAAGAACACTCTAAAGGAGGACACTAATCCCTTATTTTTTAGAGCAATAACAAAGAGGTACAACTAGAACTGATTAAATTGTATACACTCAGAGTAATCAAAGGACAATGGGACATGTTCTAATATGTCATAATAAGTAATCTATTCCATAAAAGTAGTTACATTCATAACTTAATATAATTAAAGCCTAAGTATATGGGATATCTTTAAGGACTTCTATCAGGGTTTATCACATGGGAGAGATGTCAAGAATTGCCAGTAAACCACAAGAAACTGGGAAGAGAAAGGAAAGATTCTCTCTTAGAGGTTTGAAATGGGGCATAGCCCTACCAACACCTTGAATTTAGACTTGTAGCCTCCAGAACTGTGAGATAATAAATTTCTGTTGTTTTAAGCCTTCCAGTTTGTGGTATTTTGTTATTAATCCTGGGGAACTGATAGGTATAAGCATCGTAATTCTCACTTTATAGATGAGAAAACTGAGGTCCAGGGCAGAAGACAACATGCTTAATGTTTCACAGTTAATGTACGGCAGAGTCAAGAGACAAAAATCAAGTACTTTCATTCCAGAGTCTGAACTTGAAACCCCTATATATTATTTCCCCTCTGTTGAACTCTTTCTTTCACATTTCATGCTTTGCTTTTAGGCATCTCTATGGAAACTATGTAATAATTTAGCATTATGGACATGGGCCAAAATTTTAAAAGTACAGTATTACTCAAAAACTAAAGATGCTTGAGATTTGTAACAAGCCCAGCATGTAACCCACAGACCTTTGTAATAGTCTCTGTGGAAGTCCAGACACAACTGTCCATCTCCAGGCCTTCCCCTTCCTACTCCTGGGATTGCTGGTCAATGGGAGAGTCACTAGAATGGGAGTCAGAATATATTTTTTGTTGCCCTTTTAAAAAATTTGTGAAACTATTCTGTGTAATACCATAAAAAGGGATGCATGTCATAGTACATTTGTCAAAAGCTATAGAATATATAACACTAAGTATGAACTCTAACGTAAACCATGTACTCTGAGGGTTAACGATATGTCAATATAGCTTCATCAATTGTAACAAAGCACGACTCTGGTGGGGGGTGTTCATAAAGAATGAGTCTATATGTATGTAGGCAGAGGCAGAGGAAACTATACTGTATATTCAATTTTGTTTTGAACCTAAAACTGCTTAAAGCTTATTTATAAAATGTTTAATTTTATTCTACCATTTTCAAAAAACATGACTTTTGGGTGCTCATCAGAAGACCTGGGTTTGTATCTTAGCCCTGCTCATCACTGGATATGACACTTTAGGCAACATGTCTCTGATATGATGTGATGTGATGTGATATGATATGATATGATATAACTTCATTAGTAAGATGGCTGTAATACAGCATGCTAAATCTAATCCTCAAATGATCTGTCATAAAGTTACAGAAAAGCACTGAGTGCAAGACCAAGTAGAGACTGTTAAGTTCTCAATAAATATTTGTTCAAGGCCTGCCTCATTAGTGGTTGCTTCAGGTAGAGGTAAGTGTGTGAGGAGGATTGTTCTATTGAGTTGTCCCTTAGTAAGTGTCCCTGCCCACTGCTGCTGCACTCCTGGGCTCATTAGCAAGTCCATCAGGCATTTCCCCTGCTGGTCTCCACAACAATTGCTTCAAGAGTTGCCAACCCGTTATCCCCAGCTACTGAGCAGGACCAGCCAGCCAAGCAGGACTTTGGTAAGTAGACTTCAGCCTTCAGGGAAGAATGGTGGGAACCAGACCTCATGGAAGGGGATCATTTATCAGTTTGACAAAAAAGGTATGTGTAAATAATACCAGGAAAAAAGAAACTTCCCATGATACAGTTGTGAGAATTTAGGGTGTATCTAAGTCTCAGTCTCACAGTAAAAGGGCTTATAATATAGGACTACATAAAATGTATTTTTCCAAATAAACTATTTTGAAATATAGTTCTATAAAAAGGAAATAAACAGAAAAAAGAGCTAACCGATTTTTTAAAAATTTTTTTACCTCATCAAGATCAAAAGCTTCTGCACAGCAAAGGAAAAGAGTCAAAAAAACAAAGAGGCAACTCACGGACTGGGAGAAGATATTCACAAATGACACTACAGATAAAGGGCTGATATCCAAGATCTGTAAAGAACTCCTCAAACTCAACACACACAAAACAGATTATCACGTCAAAAAATGGGCAGAGGACATGAGCAGACACTTCCCCAAAGAACACATACAAATGGCCAACAGACACATGAAAAAATGCTCATCATCATTAGCCATCAGGGAGATTCAAATCAAAACCGCATTGAGATTCCACCTTTACACAAGTTAGAATGGCCAAAATCAACAAGACAGTAAACAACATGTGTTGGAGTGGATGTGGAAAAAGGGGAACCCTCTTACACTGCTAGTGGGAATGCAAGTTGGTACAGCCACTTTGGAAAACAGTGTGGACATTCCTTAAGAAATTAAAAATAGAGCTACCCTACGACCCTGCAATTGCCCTACTGGGTATTTACCCAAAAATACAGATGTAGTGAAAAGAAGGGCCATCTCTACCCCAATGTTAATAGCAGCAATGGCCACAATCACCAAACTGTGGAAAGAGCCAAGATGTCCTTCAATGGACAAATGAATAAGGAAGATATGGTCCATATATAAAATGGAATATTATGCCTCCATCAGAAAAGATGAATACCCAACTTTTGTATCAACATGGATGGGACTGGAGGAGATTATGCTGCGTGAAATAAGTCAAGCAGAAAGAGTCAATTATCATGTGGTTTCAGTTACTTGTGGAGCATAAGGAATAACAAAGAGGACATCGGGAGAAGAAGAGAAGGGAACTGGGGGAAATCGGAGGGGGAGACAAACTATGAGAGACTGTGGATTCTGAGAAACAAACTGAGTTTTGGAGGGGAAAGGGGTAGGGAGTTGGATACGCCTGGTGGTGGGTATTAAGGAGGGCACTTAATTGCATGGAGCACTGGTTGTGCTGCATAAACGATGAATCTTGGAACACTGAAAAAATAAAATAAAATTTAAAAAATAATTTTGTTACTTCAGGGCCAAAGTGTTGACAGAACTCAGGACTCACTTCTTCAATATGTCAATGCCAGTGCACAGATATAAATAAAAATGTTAAATAAAAATCCAACATGCTTACTAAGCAGAGCTCAAGAAAGAAAAAATGTCCCTTTATTTCATATCCTTTCCTTATTCAGGAAAACCCATTTTATAAAAATATGAATGCAAATGTATAGATTTACTTAAATGTTAATTTGGCTTCTTAAGGAAAGAAAGGCATTATTTCAAGGTATTGGAGAAGAGATAATTGTTTGATTTTAGGCCAAGTAATTGGGATTAGTGCCCTTATAGATGAGGTCTGAGAGAGCTCCTTTGACCCTTCTACCATGGAAAAACACAGAAGAAAGATAGCCATCAATAAAGAATCAGGTCCCTACCAGACACAGAATCTGCCAGCACCATGATTTTGGATTTCCTAGACTCCAGAACTGTAAATAATAAATGTCTGTTGTTAGTAAGCTATGGTATTTTTTTTTAAGATTTTATTTATTTGAGAGGGAGAGACACAATGAGAGAGGGAACACAAGCAGGGCGAGTGGGAGAGGGAGAAGCAGGCTTTCTGCTGAGCAGGAGCCTGATGTGGGGCTCGATCCCAGGACCCTGGAATCATGACCTGAGCCAGAGGCAGATGCTTAATTACTGAGCCACCCAGAAACCCATAAGCAGTGGCAATTTATTATAGAAGCCTGAATGGACTAAGACAGTCAATAAGTCAAAAAAAGAGCAGCTAAAATTATAGAATTATTGGGGGAGCCAGGTGGTGAGTATTAAGGAGGGCACATATTGCATGGAGCACTGGGTGTGGTGCAAAAACAATGAATTCTGTTACGCTGAAAAGAAATTTAAAAAAGTACCTAAAATGAAAAATTAGAGATACATCCCAAATTTTTTGTTTTATATTTTTAAAGGCATTATTTTCCTATTATTATATTTTTAAAGGCATTATTTTCCCATGTTTCCTATTTTCCTATTTATATTTTTAAAGGCATTAAATTTCCTATTTTCCTATGGTAAATTTGATAAAAATCTGATAATTCAAGGAAAAATGTTTAAAAGAAAAATCCTTAGACTCATAGATTGCTATATGAAGTGTGAAGATCAGATCACTGGCTGTGGAATATTCTTTAATACTCTTTATAACCTTCACTCATAGGACAGTACAAAGATCGTTACCAATAGATTTATGCATTATTTTTCAACAACAAGTAAACTTGAATCATGCAGAGGATTTTCTAAAGCTTACTGCAGTCCTGCAGAAACATGGTTTCTGGTATCACCTGACAGAGAAACATTCTTGATATTTGTGCTCTTAATTCCCACCATGCTGAAGACCTCATGAAAGCTTGAAGGTAACAACATCTGAAGTTAATTCATACTCCTGCACTTGCCCTGCCCTTCATGAATCAAGTGAGTCTTTTACCTCAGATGAAATATTCAGATTTTTGCCTATAAAAGTAGCACCAAAAGACTATTTTGTGCTTTAGTTTCCCCAACCACATTTATATGAGGATTATAACAGGACCTACTTCATAAGGTTTTATAAGAATTAAATGAGTTATTATTTTAAAAATACTTAGAGCAGTATCTGAAACAAACCAAGTTCTGCATAAATGTTCCATAAATAAACCATTGGTTACTGTCCTTTTCCTCAAAGATGCTGTCTACTAAGTTTCACAACATGCCTATGGGCATAGGTTCATAGCTGCCATAACTATCCATGTGACAGAAACTGCTAGCTAAATATCCTCTTCTTTCTGGCCACAAAGATGACATTTCCAGATTCTCTTGCATTGTGTGTAGCCAGTGAAAGTGAGAAATGATTGGCACTACTGCAATCTTGGCCCAGAAATCCTTCTATGCCCAACTTCCCATAATCCTCCCTTTCCACAGCTTAATGCAGATAAACACAGTAACAGAAGAAGGTGTGTTAAAGATAGTAGAGCCACAAAATGGAAGGTGCCTAGGTCCCAGCAGCACTGTATTTATGGGAGAGTTGCCTGACCAGGAAACTGAATTATCTTGTTGTGTCCATAAGAAATAAATTCTTATTGTATTATGCTCCTGAAATTTTATTTCAGTAAATAGCGGTGCTATTTTAATCACACAGTCCAGTATTTCCTGCATGGGCTGTATATTGGGGTAAAGTCTTTATAACCTTCAGTGCCTAGAGGGCTGGCTGGGTCAAAATGGGTTTGGCTGAGATCAGATGCCAAGCATGGATGACACAAAAAACCTTATCTAGAAAGGAAAACAGAGCTATGGGGAGACCAGAGACAGATACCATATAAAACTTGCCACAAATGTCAAATGCAAAGGATAATCACAAAAATCTAGGAGAAAGTATGAGCTAAGTATGGTTGCAGTCAGCAAAGCTGCCAAAGGAATAAGAACAAGCAAGGTCCAACTGGTTTCAGATAATTCCTTACAAGACAGTCTTCTCTCCTGTCCTCCTCTCCCCTTTCCTCCCCTTCCCTCTCTTCTCCTTTTCTTTTTTCTCTTTTCCTGTCCCTTCCCTTTTCACTTTCCTCTTTTTTCTTTCTCTTCTTCTCTTTTTTTTTTTTTTTCAGAGTTCTTGTTCCCATGAGCACAAGCCAACTGTCCTATAAGTGCAGTTTTCTAGCCCTACATTTATCATAATTTGCCCAAATATATTCCCAGGTGGGTTTGCCTCAGTGACTAAAATCCTCATAATTCTTACAACCCTAGACTGACAGTGTTGCTCCCTAGTAGCATGAAAACACAATCTGTGTTGGATAACAAATGAAGTCATTATCAACTCTGAATACTTGAGTATTGTAGCTTTATAAGAACAGTTTCCCAATTGCTCATAGGGACCTAAGGGAATACTATGAGGTATCGGTAATTTTTGCTGACGGGAAGGGAGCTCATCTTCTGTATGGACTGCTGCTGAGAAATGCAAGATTGGATATGCTACTTTGGGAGGAAATATTAACCATTTGGGTAGCAAGCCCTCTGCAAGGGCTCCAGGAAGGAGGGAAAAGGTCACACTTGAGAGGGGTATGTATAAACTTTTTGTAGAAGTGTGGTTCTGGTCACTCTTGAGTTTGCTCTATGACTCTCTCCACAAATAGAACTGTTCTAAATGCCAAATCAAAAGGCTGAACCAATTCATGCAAATGAACAGATTCTTAGTATTATTTGTTATTGGAGAACCTCTAAGTGGCTGCCCTCTGATCCCCACCTCCTTTTTTTTAATTGAAGTATAGTTGGCACACAATGTTACATTAATTTCAGGTGTACAACATAGTGAATCAACAACTCTATACATTATGCTACGCTCACCATAAGTGTAGCTACCATCTGTCACCATTCAATGCTATTACAACTCCACTGACTATATTCCCTATGCTATAACTTTAATACCTGTAACTTACTCATTCCATAACTGGAAGCCTGTAGAAGGTATTCACACTTTTGTGTAAACATCTCCCCTTGAGTGTAGAAGGTAATTATGACTTGCTTCTAATGACAAAGGCAATGGGATGCCATTCTTATAATAACATTATGGTATATGAGACTGTCACGCTATCATATCATATCATGTCTCTTGCTCTAGAGACTCTCCTTTTTGACTTTAATGAAGTAAACAGCTATGTTGAGAAAACTAGCATGGCAAGGAACAGCAGGCAATCTCTAGGAATGGTGGGCAGTCTCCAGCTGACACCTAGCAAGAAGGTGGGCCCTCTATCCTGTCCAACCACAAGAAAATAAATTCTACCAACAACCTGAATGAGCTGAGAAGCAGATTTTATCCCAGGCAAGACTCCAGATGAGAATGTAACCTGGTTGACACTTTGACTGCAACATGCAAGAAGATAAAAAGAGAAACATTCAAGTGATGCCTTGAGTCTTGACTCACAAAAATTGTGAGATAATTAATGTGTTCTTTTAAGATGCTAAATATGTGGCAATTTATTATTAAACAGAAGAGATAACTAATACAGTCTGTTAAGAGAAAGAGTGACCACAGCTCCCTTCTACTCTGCTAATGTTACCTTAGCAGGGAACTACTAGAGAATCCCATTCTAACAAACTATAAAGTGTTTCTCCCACTTGTTATCCCCTAGTCACATTTTAAGTCTCTTAAAGGTCCCATGTATTCTGATACTCTTGGAAGCTACAGCCCACATGATAAAAATATAACACACCCAAATCACACATTAAATATAATTTTCTCAGAAGGAAAATGAAAATAAACATGAACATTTTTAATTTGCAATTTTACCTTGAAAATTATTTAGCTCAAAAAGTCACTTAATTTAGATTGTCAATGATTTCTTGGCAATTATCATGCATACTTGGGAACATTTCCCATACTTGGGAAAGGAGAACATCTCCCCTTCAAATGTTTTACAATATAATGAAATTTTATACAATATAATGAAATTTATACATAAATTGAACACTTAATGAAGTTGACAATTTTATTTTAGAAGCTGTTTAATTAAATATTTATTATTTTCATTTTTGTAGGGTTCTCTAAGAATTTTAGAGTCAATTATGTTTTGTTCAGGCCTCAACCTGTTTCACTGTTCCCTGAGAACCATCACCTGGACCTTGTTCCAGTAATACCTGATGAATAGAAGTGCTTTGCTTACATACTTTCTTTTTTATTAGATTTATAAATTTCCACACAAGCAAATCCCATGGGTACATCAAAAAAATGTTATTAAAAGAAAATAATGAAAGAATACACACACAGAAATGCCAGAAAAATTGGAACTAAAAAATCATGGTTCTTAGAGGTTGTTAAAGAAAAAAGACAGTCTCTTCAATAAATGGTGCTGGGAAAACTGGACAGCTATATGTAGAAGAATGAAACTCGACCATTCTCTTACACCGTACACAAGGATAAACTCAAAATGGATAAAAGATCTCAACGTGAGACAGGAATTCATCAGAATCCTAGAGGAGAACATAAGCAGTAACCACTTCGATATCAGCCACAGCAACTTCTTTCAAGATATGCCTCCAAAGGCAAAAGAAACAAAAGCGAAGATGAACTTTTGGGACTTCATCAAGATCAAAAGCTTTTGCACAGCAAAGGAAACAGTCAAAAAAACAAAGAGGCAACCCACGGAATGGGAGAAGATATTTGCAAATGACAGTACAGACAAAAGGTTGATATCCAGAATCTATAAAGAACTCCTCAAACTCAACACACACAAAACAGACAATCATATCAAAAAATGGGCAGAAGATATAAACAGACACTTCTCCTATGAAGATAAACAAATGGCTATCAGACACATGAAAAAATGTTCATCATCACTAGCCATCAGGGAGATTCAAATTAAAACCACATTGAGATACCACCTTACACCACTTAGAATGGCCAAAATTAGCAAGACAGGAAACAACATGTGTTGGAGAGGATGTGGAGAAAGGGGAACCCTCTTACACTGTTGGTGGGAATGCAAGTTGGTGCAGCCACTTTGGAGAACAGTGTGGAGATTCCTCAAGAAATTAAAAATAGAGCTTCCCTATGACCCTGCCATTGCACTCCTGGGTATTTACCCCAAAGATACAGATGTAGTGAAAAGAAGGGCCATCTGTACCCCAATGTTCATAGCAGCAATGGCCACGGTCACCAAACTGTGGAAAGAACCCAGATGCCCTTCAATGGACGAATGGATAAGGAAGATGTGGTCCATATACACTATGGAGTATTATGCCTCCATCAGAAAGGATGAATACCCAACTTTTGTAGCAACATGGACGGGACTGGAAGAGATTATGCTGCGTGAAATAAGTCAAGCAGAGAAAGCCAATTATCATATGGTTTCACTTATTTGTGGAGCATAACAAATAGCATGGAGGACAAGGGGAGATGGAGAGGAGAAGGGAATTGGAAGGGAAGGTGAACAATGAGAGACTATGGACTCTGAAAAACAATCTGAGGGTTTTAAAGGGATGGGGGGTGGGAGGTTGGGGGATCCAGGCGGTGGGTATTGTAGAGGGCATGGATTGCATGGAGCACTGGGTGTGGTGCAAAAATAATGATTACTGTTACGCTGAAAAAATAAAAAATTTAAAAAAAAAAGAAAAAAACAAAGAAAGCAAGCATGCACACTGAAGTACGCACACACAATACAGATGTGTATTGGGATTTTCTTCTTAATTTAACAGTGTGTCAATATTCTCAAATTTCTGTTTCTCATTCTAAAAGAGTCAGTGGAAATGGGAACACAACTCTATAGTCAAGGTCCTGAAGTCAACAGCAACACTTAGATTACACTTTTGAGTTCACGATCCCTAAAAAACTAGAACGATGTTTTTCCAAATGAGCAAGGCAGTTCCTAACTTTAAGCCTCAGTAGCCTTATCTGGAAGAGGGAGGAATGGAGTCCTGATCAGTAAGCCTCCTTCTGTCTCTAAAATCCCAGGAATCTAAGCATCCAAAGGCAGAAAACAGACATGAATTAGACCCTGAACACTGGCAGTGATATTATTTGTCTCTGTCATGCAACTTCATTATTTGTGAATCTTTCTCATCTTAGAAATAATATAATTTTAAAAAAACTTGCAAATACCAAAAGAGATTTGTAAAATTAATTATGCTCACTCAATTATTTAGGGAAAGAAGAAAAATCTAACCAGAAATCTTCAAATGGCATTATCTTAACCCATGCTTAGATATCATGAGGGAAGTAGTAGAGTTTTTTTTTTTTTAATTTCTTTTCAGTGTTCCAGAATTCATTGTTTATGCACCACACCCAGTGTTCCATGCAATGTGTGCCCTCCATAATACCCACCACCAGACTCACCCAACCTCCCACCCCTCTCCCCTCCAAAACCCTCAGTTTGTTTCTCAGAGTCCATGGACTCTCATGGTTTGTCTCCCCCTCCAATTTCCCCCAACTTACTTCTCCTCTCAATCTCCCAAAATCCTCTGTGAAGTGTTAGAGTTTTTAAGAATTTTTTTCTCGGGGGGAGGAGTCAAGATGGCGGAGAAGTAGCAGGCTGAGACTACTTCAGGTAGCGGGAGATCAGTTAGATAGCTTATCTAAAGATTGCAAATACCTACAAATCCAACGGGAGATCGAAGAGAAGAAGAACAGCAATTCTAGAAACAGAAAGTCAACCACTTTCTGAAAGGTAGGACTGGCGGAGAAGTGAATCCAAAAGGATGGGAAGATAGACGGCGGGGGGAGGAGCCGGCTCCCGGCAAGCGGTGGAGCAACGGACACAAAATCAGAACTTTTAAAAGTCTGTTCCGCTGAGGGACATCGCTCCAGAGGCTTAACTGGGGTGAAGCCCACGCGGGGTCAGCGTGGCCTCAGGTCCCGCAGGGTCACAGAAGGATCAGGGGTGTCTGAGTGTCGCAGAGCTTACAGGTAGTAGAACGGGGAAGCTGGCTACAGAGACAGAGCCGAGGAGTGAGCTCTAAGCTCGGGTTTACCTTGAATCGCTCGCAGGCTCGGTCAGCTCGCAGCGCGGCCGGAGGCCAGGGTGACGGGAGCAATTGGGCGCTGTTATCTGAGGGCGCACTGAGGAGTGGGGCCCCGGGCTCTCGGCTCCTCCGGGCCGGAGACTGGGAGGCCGCCATCTTCATTCCCGTCCTCTGGAACTCTACGGAAAGCGGTCAGGGAACAAAAGCTCCCGAAAGCAAACCCGAGCGGATTACTCAGCCCGGCCCCTGGTAAGGGCGGTGCAACTCCGCCTGGGGCAAAGACACTTGAGAATCTCTACAACAGGCCCCTCCCCCAGAAGATCAACAAGAAACCCAGCTGGGACCAAGTTCACCTACCAAGGAGTACAGTTTCAATACCAAAGAGAGCAGTGGAATTCCAGAGGAGGAGAAAGCAAAGCACGGAACTCATGGCTTTCTCCCCATGATTCTTTAGCCTTGGAGTTAATTTAATTTTTTTTTCTTTTTCAATTTTTTTTTCTCTTCTTCTCCTAATTTTTTTTAACTTTTACCCTTTTCTTTTTTAACGTTTTTTAACTAGTTTATCTAATATATATGTATATATTTTTTCCGTTTTATATTTTTTCATTATTGGTTTTCTTTTTTTTATTTGTTTCTTTTTTCTTTTCTTTTCTTTTTTTTTTTTCTTTCTGAACCTCTTTATATCCCCTTCCCCCACCCCTCACGATTTGGGATCTCTTCTGATTTGGCTAAAGCATATTTTCCTGGGGTTGTTGCCATCCTTTTAGTATTTTACTTGTTCCTTCATATACTCTTATCTGGACAAAATGACAAGGCGGAAAAATTCACCACAAAGAAAAGAACAAGAGGCAGTACCAAAGGCTAGGGACCTAATCAATACAGACATTGGTAATATGTCAGATCTAGAGTTCAGAATGACGATTCTCAAGGTTCTAGCGGGCTCGAAAAAGGCATGGAAGATATTAGAGAAACCCTCTCAGGAGGTATAAAAGCCCTTTCTGGAGAAATTAAAGAACTAAAATCTAATCAAGTTGAAATCAAAAAAGCTATTAATGAGGTGCAATCAAAAATGGAGGCTCTCACTGCTAGGATAAATGAGGCAGAAGAAAGAATTAGCGATATAGAAGACCAAATGACAGAGAATAAAGAAGCTGAGCAAAAGAGGGACAAACAGCTACTGGACCACGAGGGCAGAATTCGAGAGATAAGTGACACCATAAGACGAAACAACATTAGAATAATTGGGATTCCAGAAGAAGAAGAAAGAAGAGGGGAGCAGAAGGTATATTGGAGAGAATTATTGGAGAGAAATTCCCCAATATGGCAAAGGGAACAAGCATCAAAATCCAGGAGGTTCAGAGAACCCCCCTCAAAATCAATAAGAATAGGTCCACACCCCATCACCTAATAGTCAAATTTACAAGTCTTAATGACAAAGAGAAAATCCTGAAAGCAGCCCGGGATAAGAAGTCTGTAACATACAATGGTAAAAATATTAGATTGGCAGCAGACTTATCCACAGAGACAGGCCAGAAAGAGCTGGCATGATATATTCAGCGTACTAAATGAGAAAAACATGCAGCCAAGAATACTATATCCAGCTAGGCTATCACTGAAAATAGAAGGAGAGATTAAAAGCTTCCAGGACAAACAAAAACTGAAAGAATTTGCAAACACCAAACCAGCTCTACAGGAAATATTGAAAGGGGTCCTCTAAGCAAAGAGAGAGCCTAAAAGTAGTAGATCAGAAAGGAACAGAAACAATATACAGTAACAGTCACCTTACAGGCAATACAATGGCACTAAATTCATATCTCTCAATAGTTACCCTGAATGTTAATGGACTAAATGCCCCAATCAAAAGACACAGGGTATCAGAATGGATAAAAAAAACAAAACCCATCTATATGTTGCCTACAAGAAACTCATTTTAAACCTGAAGACACCTTCAGATTTAAAGTGAGGGGGTGGAAAAGAATTTACCATGTTAATGGACATCAGAAGAAAGCAGGAGTGGCAATCCTTATATCAGATCAATTAGATTTTAAGCCAAAGACTATAATAAGAGATGAGGAAGGACACTATATCATACTCAAAGGATCTGTCCAACAAGAAGATCTAACAATTGTAAATATCTATGCCCCTAACGTGGGAGAAGCCAACTATATAAACCAATTAATAACAAAATCAAAGAAACACATCAACAATCATACAATAATCGTAGGGGACTTTAACACTCCCCTCACTGAAATGGACAGATCATCCAAGCAAAAGATCAACAAGGAAATAAAGGCCTTAAATGACACACTGGACCAGATGGATATCACAGATATATTCAGAACATTTCATCCCAAAGCAACAGAATACACATTCTTCTCTAGTGCCCATGGAACATTCTCCAGAATAGATCACATCCTCGGTCCTAAATCAGGTCTCAACCGGTATCAAAAGATTGGGATCATTCCCTGCATATTTTCAGACCACAATGCTCTGAAGCTAGAACTGAATCACAAGAGGAGATTTGGAAAGAACCCAAATACATGGAGACTAAACAGCATCCTTCTAAAGGATGAATGGGTCAACCAGGAAATTAAAGAAGAATTGAAAAAATTCATGGAAACAAATGATAATGAAAATACAATGGTTCAAAATCTGTGGGACACAACAAAGGCAGTCCTGAGAGGAAAATATAGAGCAGTACAAACCTTTCTCAAGAAACAAGAAAGGTCTCAGGTACACAACCTAACCCTACACCTAAAGGAGCTGGAGAAAGAATAAGAAAGAAACCCTAACCCAGCAGGAGAAGAGAAATCATAAAGATCAGAGTAGAAATCAATGAAATAGAAACCAAAAAACAATAGAACAAATCAACGAAACTAGGAGCTGGTTCTTTGAAAGAATTAATAAGATTGATAAGCCCCTGGCCAGACTTATCAAAAAGAAAAGAGAAAGGACCCAAATCAATAAAATCATGAATGAAAGAGGAGAGATCACAACTAACACCAAAGAAATACAGACAATCATAAGAACATATTATGAGCAACTCTATGCCAACAAATTTGACAATCTGGAAGAAATGGATGCATTCCTAGAGACATATAAACTACCACAACTGAACCAGGAAGAAACAGAAAGCCTGAACAGACCCATAACCAGTAAGGAGATTGAAACAGTCATCAAAAATCTCCAAACAAACAAAAGCCCAGGGCCAGACGGCTTCTCAAGGGAATTCTACCAAACATTTAAGGAAGAACTAATTCCTATTCTCCTGAAACTGTTCCAAAAAATAGAAATGGAAGGAAAACTTCCAAACTCATTTTTGAGGCCAGCATCACCTTGATCCCAAAACCAGACAAGGATCCCATCAAAAAAGAGAACTACAAACCAATATCCTTGATGAACACAGATGCAAAAATTCTCACCAAAATACTAGCCAATAGGATTCAACAGTACATTAAAAGGATTATTCACCACGACCAAGTGGGATTTATTCCAGGGCTGCAAGGTTGGTTCAACATCCGCAAATCAATCAATGTGATACAACACATTAATAAAAGAAAGAACAAGAACCATATGATACTCTCCATAGATGCTGAAAAAGCATTTGACAATGTACAGCATCCCTTCCTGATCAAAACTCTTCAAAGTGTAGGGATAGAGGGCACATACCTCAATATTATCAAAGCCATCTATGAAAAACCCATCGCAAATATCATTCTCAATGGAGAAAAACTGAAAGCTTTTCCGCTAAGGTCAGGAACACGGCAGGGATGTCTGTTATCACCACTGCTATTCAACATAGTACTAGAAGTCCTAGCCTCAGCAATCAGACAACAAAAAGAAATTAAAGGCATCCAAATCGGCAAAGAAGAAGTCAAACTATCACTCTTCGCAGATGATATGATACTATATGTGGAAAAGCCAAAAGACTCCACTCCAAAACTGCTAGAACTGGTACAGGAATTCAGTAAAGTGTCAGGATATAAAATCAATGCACAGAAATCAGTTGCATTTCTCTACACCAACAACAAGACAGAAGAAAGAGAAATTAAGGAGTCCATCCCATTTACAATTGCACCCACAACTATAAGATACCTAGGAATAAACCTAACCGAAGAGACTAAGAATCTATACACAGAAAACTATAAAGTACTCATGAAAGAAATTGAGGAAGACACAAAGAAATGGAAAAATGTTCCATGCTCCTGGATTGGAAGAATAAATATTGTGAAAATGTCTATGCTACCTAAAGCAATCTACACATTTAATGCAATTCCTATCAAAGTACCATCCATTTTTTTCAAAGAAATGGAACAAATAATCCTAAAATTTATATGGAACCAGAAAAGACCGCGAATAGCCAAAGGAATATTGAAAAAGAAAGCCAAAGTTGGTGGCATCACAATTCCGGACTTCAAGCTCTACTACAAAGCTGTCATCATCAAGACAGCATGGTACTGGCACAAAAACAGACACATAGATCAATGGAACAGAATAGAGAGCCCAGAAATAGACCCTCAACTCTATGGTCAACTAATCTTTGACAAAGCAGGAAAGAATGTCCAATGGAAAAAAGACAGCCTCTTCAATAAATGGTGTTGGGAAAATTGGACAGCCACATGCAGAAAAATGAAATTGGATCATTTCCTTACACCACACACGAAAATAGACTCAAAATGGATGAAGGACCTCAATGTGAGAAAGGAATCCATCAAAATCCTTGAGGAGAGCACAGGCAGCAACCTCTTCGACCTCAGCCACAGCAACATCCTCCTAGGAACATCGCCAAAGGCAAGGGAAGCAAGGGCAAAAATGAACTACTGGGATTTCATCAAGATCAAAAGCTTTTGCACAGCAAAGGAAACAGTTAACAAAACCAAAAGACAACTCACAGAATGGGAGAAGATATTTGCAAATGACATATCAGATAAAGGGCTAGTGTCCAGAATCTATAAAGAACTTAGCAAACTCAACACCCAAAGAACAAATAATCCAATCAAGAAATGGGCAGAAGACATGAACAGACATTTCTGCAAAGAAGACATCCAGATGGCCAACAGACACATGAAAAAGTGCTCCATATCACTCGGCATCAGGGAAATATAAGTCAAAACCACAATGAGATACCACCTCACACCAGTCAGAATGGCTAAAATTAACAAGTCAGGAAATGACAGATGCTGGCGAGGATGCGGAGAAAGGGGAACCCTCCTACACTGTTGGTGGGAATGCAAGCTGGTGCAACCACTCTGGAAAACAGCATGGAGTTTCCTCAAAATGTTGAAAATAGAACTACCCTATGACCCAGCAATTGCACTGCTGGGTATTTACCCTAAAGATACAAACGTAGTGATCTGAAGGGGCACGTGCACCCGAATGTTTATAGCAGCAATGTCTACAATAGCCAAACTATGGAAAGAACCTAGATGTCCATCAACAGACGAATGGATAAAGAAGAGGTGGTATATATACACAATGGAATACTATGCAGCCATCAAAAGAAATGAAATCCTGCCATTTGCGATGACGTGGATGGAACTAGAGGGTATCATGCTTAGCGAAATAAGTCAATCGGAGAAAGACAACTATCATATGATCTCCCTGATATGAGGGAGAGGAGATGCAACATGGGGGTTAAGGGGATAGGAGAAGAGTAAATGAAGCAAGATGGGATTGGGAGGAGATAAACCATAAGTGACTCTTAATCTCACAAAACAAACTGAGGGTTGCTGGGGGGAGGGGGGTTGGGAGAGGGAAGGTGGGGTTATTAATGGACATTGGGGTGGGTATGTGCTATGGTGAGTGCGGTGAAGTGTGTGAAAACCTGGCGATTCACAGACCTATACCCCTGGGGAAAAAAATATATGTTTATAAAAAAAAAAAAAAAGAATTTTTTTCTCCAAACCATATTCCTTAATTACCTAGAGCTTGAAAGGACTGTGTACCCATCTGCCATTAGTGTTGTTGAGATGGCGTATAGAAGGGAAGCAGATGGAGAAGACCCCCAGGAAGCTTCCAATTCTGAGCCTAAATCTTTAAAGCAACAACGAAATTTTCTCAATCAAAACGCAGACTATAAAACTCCAGTAGAAGCTAGGTTAACTAGCACATGATTTTTAGCACTTAGTACAAGAAAAATAATAGTTTACTAACTAGGATGGACATGAGAGTCTAGGAATTCACTGGAAGGGCTTGCAGAAGAGAACACATGAAAGTGTAATCTGTATGAAAAATCAGGTTTTGGGGTACCTGGGTAGTTGGTTAAGTGTCTGACTCTTGATATCTGCTCAGGTCAGGATCTCAGGGTTATGAGATCGAACCCCCCATCAGGCTTCATGCCCAGGAGGTATCTACTTAAGATTCTCTCTCTCCCTCTCCCTCTACCTCTCCCCGTCTCCCTCAAATAACAAATAAATAAATCTTTAAAAAAAGAAAAAAGAAAAATCAGGTTCATTTTATGTGGTTAGTGTAAAAAAGTAGATTTGATGTAAGCCATGAGAAGTAGAAAGAAGTTACTCTCTGCACAAAAATGAAGCAAAACAATGTAGACAGATGAGAGTCCAAGAGCCCATGTTTATTATTATGTGCTAGATCCAAGGCTAAATAATGTTCATTTACACTTAAATTTAATCCCTTCCCACATATACAGGTTGGGATTTCCACAGGAATAGTAATTAGCACAGCTGATTCAAAGGAACAGAACTTAATGAAGGGTACAGAGATACAGATGGGGTTCACAGAACCAATAATGGGTGGCAAGGTATCCAGAGACTAACAACACTAGGAAGCCATTACCACCCCCCAGAAAAAGATAGTGTTCCTGAAGCAAAGAGGAACTGAAACTGTTGGAGAGGGACTGTCCCGGGTGCTGAGTCCAAGGAAGGATATAATCCTTGCTGGAGACGAGGCACTGAACCTGAAGGCAGCGAAGAATTACCCAGCCTCTCTTTCTTATCATCATCTGATCTGCCAGTGCCTCCCACTAGCCAACCTGAACTGGTAGCCAAATGGCAAGTGAGTCTGTATGATTCATTTACAGTTATCAGATGTTTAGGGCACTGAGAAAAGCAGAGAAAAGATTGGGACAGTGAGGAAGAGGGCATGGAGAGTAACCAGACACAACCATAGGAAAGACATACATACATAATGGCATTCCTATTTGACATGTTAGGAAACTGAGACTCAAGGTAGTTAAGTTACTTGTTCTAAGTTACACAACCAGCACAAGAAGGCAAGGCTGGGGTTTGGACGCAGAACCGTCTGGTTCTAAGTATGTGCTCATTCCTTTTTGTTACTCTCAGTATATATAAGCCTTTAATGATTACCAATTCTTTTTACATATTTTATTACCATATCTATTCCCTAAAATAAACCTGAGGGGTAAGAAAGTTAGATTTTAGGATATTCTACAGATGAAGGAGCTAAGGATCAAAGAAACAATTAACACTTTTCTTCTAAAAAGTAGGTGATAATTAATGTCTTTGATTGAAGAAAAGAAGGGAATAAGCAATAGAGTGTGGGGGCTTCCTGGTACATAAGTTAGCAAAACAGAAAAGATGAAGCATTGACAGATAATATGTGAAATTTAAAATGAGAAAGGCACTAACAAGTATTTGTTATGATAATTCTTATTAAGTTTCTATATGTCTTTCATCACTGCTCTAAATTTTATTTTTCCCTAAGAATTCATAAACAGAGATAAGAATTAACATCTAGCTAACTGAGTGCTGCTATTTGAATGGCATACCTTCTAAAAAAAGATCACCCAGTAAAGCTCTAGACTACATAATGTTAAAGGTGTGATACAAAATTATTTCTAATTCTCTAACATCTTACAAGCAAGGTATTGCAATCTTTGTCAATTAACAACATGGAAAGAATTGTTAAATGGTAACAAGGGAAGGATATTTTTAATTTACAAAAAAAACCTTAACCAAGAGAAGTATGACTCTACTTAAAACCTCTACTTTTGTAGAAAAGTAGATCAGACTAGATTATGCTCTAGCCCTGCTTCCATATGTCATCTGAAAACACATTCCTGTTAACTAAAAGTGGATATTCTATAAAGGTCCATCTAGCCTTG
Source organism: Lontra canadensis (assembly GCF_010015895.1). NCBI lineage: Eukaryota > Metazoa > Chordata > Mammalia > Carnivora > Mustelidae > Lontra > Lontra canadensis. The sequence continues at coordinate 37,143,327 of NW_022631000.1, read as the reverse complement.
CTCACCATTTTCTCTGACCCTGGCACTTCTAGCATATAGCAGATGTTCTATAATACCCAAGGAGCTATTATGTTTCAAACCCTATGTGCCAGAAAAGGCATGCAATGTATATATTTTATGCTCATCCCAACCCTATGAGGTTGACATTATTATCACCCCCACTGAGGAAAGTGATCTTACATAGCTAGCAAGTTCTATGATCAAAATGCACTCAGTCAAATACTGCCTAATGTGATACCATCTATGCCCTTCTTGTCCCTCAAAGACCTAGGTATGAGGGTCTCAAAGATCCACCAGATCTGTGGTCTTTGAAACTCAAAGCTCTCCCTAAAACTTCTGCCAGTTCCCAGGAATTTGCTTTCCACCACATACTGGCTCTGCATGGCCTCAGCTATAAAGACAACAGTGGGAGCACAGACTGTCTTCAAGATGACATAAGGAAAAAGGAGGAGATGCTTACATAACAAAACTTCCCACCAAACAACTAAAAAAGTACTATTAAAAGTTTCTGTTTACTATATGATTACACTTATATAACACTCTTGAAATAAATAACAATTACAGAGCTGAAAGACAAGTTAGTGGTTTCCAGAGGTTAGCGAGGGGCAGGGAAGGGAGGCAGCTATGGCTATAGAAAGGCAACACCAGGGATCTTTATGATGGAATTCTTCTGGGTCTTGACTATGGCAGAGGTCACACTAATATATATATATATATATATACATATATATATGTATATATATGTGTGTGTGTGTGTGTGTGTGTGTGAGAGCGAGAGAGAAAACATTGCATAAAACTACATACATGTGCACACACACAGAATGCACATATACATGCAGATACACACAGTCAAATGAAGACATATAAAATCCAAATAACATCAGTGGGTTGTAGGAACACCAATTTCCTGGTTGTAGTATTGAATTACAACTATGTGAGATGTTACCATTGGGGGAAACTGTGGGAAGAAAATGTAGGATCTCTTATTATTTTTAGATTTGCATGAGAATCTATTATTATCTCAAATTTTAAAATGGAAATATTAATAACTATATCATAGACTTTATTGTAGTTTTTCTTCTCTATTTTCCAAAATTTGTATAACATTATTTAGTGATTTTTCTAAGTAAAGTAAAAAAAGTATTGTTAAATGTGTCATGAGTTGGCACTTCCAGTTATTTTTACCATAGGATAGGACATTAGCAAATGAAGACAGGGATAAGTAAGACAGTATTTCAGGACTGATGGACCAGAAGGAAAAAAGGCACAAAGGCAAGAAAGCAAAGAACACATATGTTTAGGAAACAAGGTAAACCCCATTTTAATAGAACACAGAGGAATATGTAAGATTTGTGTGAGAGGTAGGAGAAAATTGTGAGTCAGTCTGTATCATGAAGAGGAAGAAATCCACTCTTAAGTCATTGTGGGAAGAAGTGTTCTGTGTATTTAGAGACAGAAAGGAGGGTGACATGTTCAGAGTAGAGTTTTGGGGAACCTAATTTGACCACAGAGATGGACTAAAATGTCTGTGGACTGGAAGATGAGAATGACAGTGAAAGATCTCTCCCGCCAGAGTCTAGGCAAGACATAACAAGGAGGGAGGTAAGTCTAGAAACAAGGGACCAATATGCCAACACAGCAAAGAATGTGGAATGAAACTCACATTTGAGAAGGGAAATTCCAATAGGCATAACTAGAAAAATATTTGTGAACTCTCAATATCTGTATTCTCATATAACAAAAAGAAAAAACATACTTCTAACATCCATTCCATTATCAGATGGATAAGAAAGAATATTCTTTTCTGTACAAGATGAAATGACATGGACAGTCTGAAATTAATTCCTGATGTCTAGACTTCTATTCATTCCTCTGGCTCCTATATAATATAGCCACAACGAATTCTAATCTCAGTTACTACTAATTTTCAGCCCTAGAATGTACTTCAAATTCACAGATTCCAAAATTTTTCTTATGAATGTATTCTCTGGTAGTCTCAACTTATTATCCCATAAATTTTAACATGTACCTTTGCCTGATAATAAAACAGAACCATCCCACTAGAATATGGTTTACTCAGCCAAAATGAAATGAAAAAAAAAAAATCTGAGTTGCTTTACAGCTTTATGAAGATGGTAACCAGGAAGCAATGATTTCCAATATTTCCCTCTACAGCCTTTCAAATACAGTATAATAAAAGTGACCGAGGTCTCTTTTTAAATAGACAGCAGTAATAACTTATGAGAGATCAATGATAACCATTTATCACATAAATAAGCACTGTGGAATTACAGAACTCCCAGATTAAATGAGAGGCATTTATTATACTTCTGCATTGCAGCAAAATCTTTGGTACATAGTGTACAGAAAACCCAAAGGCAACCCCCCACTGGTTTTTAATTAAGTGTCATTCCCACTGAGTTAATAAGCATGCTATCAATAATGTGACTTTCCTTTAAAGTTTTGATAATAATAGTTCAAGCTATATTTTGTAATTACTGATAATAGATTTGATAAAATTCTCTAATTGCCACCCTCTCTCAACTAACACAACTAGATTTATTATGCCTTCTATGTCCAAGAACAATCAGTCTATCCATTTCTAGAGCCTTAATAAATGCAAATCATGTGAAATTGATGTTTACTCTGAGAATAACACACAACTGGGAAGTTCAATCTTGAAACACAGATTATGTTATGATTAAAGGAATAAATATTTTCAAAACTTTAAACAACCACAGTTTCCTAAGTGCCTCTTCTGTACCAGGCACTGTACAAAACCTTTATAGGAACCTTTATAACCATTGTCATGAGGGCTTATGCAAATAAAAATCAATATAATATACAGAGGAATAAACAGTCAGAGAGATTAACTATCTGGCCCAAGTTCCCACAGCTGATTAGTGGAACCAGAATCCCAAAGAATGTGCCCTTACCACAGCCCACCAACTCCTTCTGTAAGGTAGAAACTTTGTCTATTTACTAAATGAAGAATGCAGTAATTGGTTCCAGATGAACCATGGCTTGGGTAATATCACATCCACTTGTCTATGATGATACTCTGCCAACAACAGGCACTCAAAACATGCTTACTAACTACATGGAATTCCTTGTTAGCAAATTAACAAAGCACATCAGCATCATGCCCATTTGCCTCACTTCAGTGCCCCCAATCTATGGCATAGAGTGGCCAAAAACACAGCACCGGTGCCCAGAGTGGCTAGTGGCCAAGTAAATCTGTCCAGGGCTTCCAGCGAGGGGTCATCAACGACTAGCTGACCCCCATATGTTAATCACTGATATCTGGCTTTCTTTAGTTTTCTGTCCTCCAAGTGGCCCAGGCTGAAACAATGCAGTGGCAAGCTGATTTCTGTTAACTTAGAAGCATTTTATTAACAGTTGACGATCAAAGTCCTTTGTCAAACACCAAAAATAAGTGTCAGTATGTCGGCTGAGACAACCTCAACCTCGGTTGAAAGAAAGCCTGAGGCAGCTTCCAGGGGTGATCAGGTAGGCTTGTCAACCATAATCTAATTCCCTAACAGTAATAATCACTTGAAAAACACCCAGACTTCTCAATCAGTTTAATTCAGTTCAATTCAGTTTAGTTAAATTGATCATTTGTTCAGAACCTACACTTCTCTGTTTCAGGCATTGGAAATACAAAGCTAAATTAAACATGATTCTGACTGAGAGTTAAGATGGCAGAGTAGTAGGAGGACCCTATATGCTTGTCTCCTAGTTAGATAAATTTCAATTCTGAACATCCAAGAAATCCATCTGCGGACTGACAGAACAAACTGTGCAACTAGAGGGAGAGAAGAGGTCACATTGTAGAAAGTAGGAGGTGCAGAAACATGATTTGGGGGTGAAGAGGATCACAATTGCTGCAGAGGGGAGGGATCCCTGACGAAGAGATACGGGGGTGGAGGGAGCGAGAAAGAGAGTAGCACACAGGGGACTGCACAAGAAAAATGCTTTCCCAAAACCACTGGCTGGGAAAATGAAAGGAGCTGATTATTGTGAGTTTTTACAACGAGTGGAGCTCAAAGAATGAAGTTTTAGAAGTATGCACTGTGGCTGGTATTGAGCCTGGCAGATGCTGCAATGCTCCTGTGGAGAAGAGGGCAGAAGCCCAAGAATGGATGACATGATTTGGGGATCTCCTGGGATTCACTGGGAAAGACAATTCCCCTTTCTTGGAGTACATCTGGGAGAGGTGGAATTGCCTCTCAGGGGAAAAAAAGAGCTGGTAGGTGCCATTACTCTCCCCTGTGCCTTAAGCATAGGGACACAGACATCTGCCAAAGGCAGCTAACCTGGACCCAGGCTATTGCTGCACTTTACTCTAGACTCCAAACTCCTACACGCTGGTGAAACTACCCTTCTGGGACAAAATGGCACCAGCCCCAGCACAGGCGACTCTTCCCAGAGGACCAGCATGGGTCCATGCCACACCAGATGTCTTAAGTATGGAATTTTGAAACTCAACTAGCATGTCTAAGATAAAACACAGATGTACTGTGCTGCTGGGCAAGCAAAAAGCCCAAATACAGACCAGGTGAAGGGAAGTGATCTGAGGGATCCCAGGCACACAAGGGACATTGTTTGCTCTTCTGTGAGGGCTTCCCAGAGAGAAGCAGACATGAACTCCCCTCTCTGGGGACGAGAGAGAGAGCTGGTAACATTTTTCTTGCCTGCCCATCAGCCAGACTGACTTCAGTAAGCAGCACAGTGGCAATAGTGGAGGCCTGAGCAAGTTACATCAAGCCCTGCCTCCTGCACTCTGTAGGTGCTTCTTTACTAGGGCAAGAGTTCCTGAGAACCAGAGCAACAGGCCTTCCCCAAGAAGGCCAGCACATACATCCCACACACCTCATGTCTACTGACTATAGAGCGTTGCCAAGCTTCAGCTCTAGTGGAAATAACGTTGGGCCTCTTTTAACAATCAAACCAGAGCACACCTAGTTAAAACTCACCGTTTTCAGGACAAGGTTCAAACACTCCCTGTGGCGGGAGAAAAACTGCAGATGACTGACCTGAGGGAAAGAGCAGCCAAAACACAGCAGCAGAGTACACACAGCATAGAAACATTTCCTGAAGAACCAGACCTTGGACAGTATAGGACCTCTTCTTCATAAAGCTATTAGTCTCAGGAGCAGGAAACATAGCGGGCTTTCCTAACACACTGAAGAAGACAGAGAATTGGACAAAATGCCAAGATCAAGAAATTCATCCCAAAACAAAGAACAAGAAGGTCCCAGACAGGGTTCTAATCAAAACAGATATTAAGTTTGAAGAGGTGGGGGTGTGGGAGGTTGGGGGAACCAGGTGGTGGGTATTAGAGAGGGCACAGACTGCATGGAGCACTGGGTGTGGTACAAAAAACAATGAATACTGTTATGCTGAAAATAAATTTAAAAAAATGATTAAAAAAAACAGATATTAAGTAATATGCCTGATCCTGAATTTAAAACAACAATCATAAGGATACTAGCTGGATTTGAGAAAAGCATAGAAGATACCAAGGAGTCCCTTACTGCAGACATAAAAGGCCTGAAAATAGACCAAAATAAAATCGGCTATAACTGAAATGTGAAACTGACCAGATGTAATGACCACAGGATGGAAGAAGCAGAGGAACAAATATATAAGATATATAAGGTGATATATAAGATAACATTATGGAAAATAATGAAGCAGAAAAGAAGACAGAAAGAAAAATATAGGATCACAAATGTAGACTTAGGGAACTCAACGACTCCATAAAGAATAATACATTCCTATCATAGGAATCTCAGAAGAAGTAGTGAGGGAAAAGGGGGTTGAAGATTTATCTTAACAAATTATAACTGATAACTTCCTTAATCTGGGAAAGGAAACAGACATCCAAATCCAGGAGGCACAGCAAACTCACAACAAAATCAAGAAGGCCTGCCAACACCAAGTTGGTAAATTGTTAAATTTTACCATAGTAAAATTTATAAAATACACATATAAGGAAAAAATCCTGAAAGCACCAAGATAAAAAAAAAAAGTCCTTAACCTACAAGGTAAGACAAATAAGGTTCATGGCATATCATATTCTCCACAGAAACCTGGCAGGCCAGAAAGACTCACATGATATACTGAATGTGCTAAATGGAAAAAATATCCAGCAAAGAATACTTCATATACCAAGGCTATCATTCAGAATAGAAGGAGAGATAGAGTTCCCAGGACAAACAAAAACTGAAGGAGTTTGTGAACACTAAACCAGCTCTGCAAGAAATATTAAAGGGGACCCTTTGAGCAGAGAGAGAGAGAGACCAAAACTAACAAAGACCAGAAAAGAACAGAGACAATCTATAGGAATAGCAACTTTACAGATAACACAATGGCACTAAATTCATATCTTTCAATAATTACTCTGAATGTAAATGTAAAAAAAAAAAAAATGAATGTAAAAGCTCCAATCAAAAGACATAGGGTATTTGAATGGATTAAAAAAAAAAAAAAGACCCATTTATACGCTGCCTACAAGAGACTCAGTTTAGGCCTAAAGACACCTACAGATTGAAAGTGAGGAGGTGAAAAACGATTTATCATGCTAATGGACATCAAAAGAAAGCCAGAATAGCCATATTTATATCAGACAAACTAGATTTTAAATGAAAGACTGTAAGAGATGAAGAAGGATACTATGTCTTAACAAAGGAGTCTATCCATCAGGAAGATCTAACAATTGTAAATATTTATGCCCCTAACTTGGGAGCACACAAATATAGAAAACAATTAAATAACAAATGTGAAGAAATTCACTGATAATATTATAATAACAGTAGGGGACTTTAACACCCTACTTACAACAATGGGCAGATCATTTATACAGAAAATCAACAAGGAAATAATGGCTTTTAATGACACACTAGACCAGATGGACTTAACAGATATATTCAGAGCATTTCATTCTAAACCAGCAGAATACACATTCTTTTTGAGAGTATGTGGGACATTCTCCAGAAAAGATCACAAACTAGGTCACAAATCAGGCCTCAACAAGTACAAAAAGACGGAGATCACACCATGCATATTTTCAAACCACAATACTATGAAACTTAAAGTCAACCACAAGAAAAAATTTGAAAATACCACAAATACATGGATGTTAAAGAATATCTTACTGGACAATGAATGGGTTAATCAGGAAAATAAAGAAGAAATTTAAAAATACATGGAAACAAATGAAACTGAAAACAAAATAGTACAAAACCTCTGGGATACAGCAAAAGCAGTCAGAGGATGGAAGTATATAGCAATACAGGCCTTCCTCAAGAACAAGAAAAATTTCAAATACACAACTTAATCTTATACCTAAAGGAGCTAGAAAAAGAAGAGCAAATAAAGCCGAAATCCAGGAGAAGGTAAGTAATAAAGATTAGAGTGGAAAGAAATGATATAGAAACAACAATAACAACAACAAAACAGTAGAACAGATCAATGAAACTAGGAGCTAGTTCTTAGAAAGAATTAATAAAATTGATAAACCCCTATCCAGACTTATCAAAAAGAAAAGAGAAAGGACTCAAATAAATAAAATCACGAATGAGAGAGGAGAGAGCACAGCCAACACCACAGAAATACAAATAATTATAAGAGAATGTTATGAAAAATTATATGGCAATAATTGGGGTAATTTGGAAGAAATGGATAAATTCCAGAAACATATAAACTACCAAAACTGAAACAGGAAGAAATAGAAATTTGAACAGATTGATAGCCAACAAAGAAATTGAATCAGTAATCAAAAATCTCCCAAAAAACAGAAGTCCAGGATCATATGTCTTCCCAGGGGAATTCTACAAAACATTTAAAGAAGAGCTAACACCTATTTTAAAACAAAACAAAACAAAAAACAGAAATGGAAGGAAAACTTTTAAACTCATTATATGAGGTCAGCATTACCTTGATCCCAAAACCAGACAAAGACCCCACTAAAAAGGAGAATTACAGACCAATATACTTGATGAACATGGATGCAAAAATTCTCAACAAAATACTACAAACTGAAACTAAGATTACATTAAAAAAATCATGGGATTTATTCCTGGGATGCAAGGTATTCACAAATCAATCAATATCATATGCCACATTACTAAAAGAAAAGGCAAAAACCATATGATCCTATCAGTAGATGCATAAAAAGCATTTGACAAAGTATAGCATCCATTCTTGATAAAAATCCTCATGAATGTAGGGATAGAGGGAACATACTTCAACATCATAATGGCAATATATGAAAGACCTACAGCTAATATCATCCTCCATGAGGAAAAACAGAGCTTTTCCTCTAGAGTCAGGAACAAGACAGGGATATTCATTCTCACCATTGTTATTTAACATAGTACTGGAAGTTCTAGCCTATGGCAATCAGACAACAAAAAGAAATAAAAGCATCCAAATTGGCAAGACAGAAGTCAAACTTTCACTACTCACAGATGACATGATATTCTGTGTAGGAAACTCATAGACTCCACCAAAAAATTGCTAGAATACATGAATTTAGCAAATTTTCAGGATACAAAAATCAATGTAGAGAAATGTGTTGCATTTCTATATACCGACAATGAAGAAGCCAAAAGTGAAATCAAGGAATCAATCCCATTTACAACTGTACTAAAACCTGTAAGTTACCCAAGAATAAACCTAACCAAGGAGGTAAAAGATCTGTACTCTGAAAACTGTATTTTGAGAACCTACTATATTTCAGGCACTGTCCTAACCCTAAGGTTACAATGAGCAAAAACAAATACAGCTCTGACCTAGAGAATGTAGTGCAATCTAGCAAGAGAGAGAGATTAATGAAGTAATCACACAAATGGATATATACTTCCAAATTATGACAATTACAATGATGAAAAGTCATGTGGTGCTATGAGGGCATATTCCAGGGGAAACTACTTATTTCTTCTCTGAAGTGACAGTTGAGCAGGCAGCTGAAAGACGGAGCCCTGGGGTACACCTGACCAAGGAAACAACTGTGAATAGGGTATAGAGAATGAAGAGGAGAGTAGTATGATGGGAGTCTGAACAGGTAGGCAGAGCCAGAACAGATGGAGCCTGTGGACCACACTCTGGATATTTATCCATAGTAGCCTCTGCAGATTTTCAAGCAAAGAGTGACCTGATTCAATATCAAATATCAAACTGATTACTCCAGCCACAGAGTGGAGCCAGGATTGGATGAGGTCAGCGTAGATGTGGGGAGGCCAAGCTTCTGCAGTAATCCACGTAATAACGATGACAACTCATACCAGACAGAGGGTTACAAAGAAATGAGAAGCAGAAGGACTCCAGAGTGGGACACAGACTGGGAATGAAAATGAGGGAATCAGAACTATGAAGCATGACACTACTTTACTGTCTTGGAAGGCAGTGATATTTAGGGAAAGTGACACACTGAAAGAAGACAGGTATGAAACACAGAGTACGTGAAAGGATGATGCAAGGGTGTAGAAGAAATTAAGGGCCAGGTGGAATAAGGACCCTGAAAACCCCGTGAAGGAGTCTGGACATTGTACATTTGAACAGAGAACATCAGCCCTTAGCTCCTGGTCCCTAGCCCCTGGCCTGCCTGTCCCTTTGTTTCCACCCTCTAAACTATCCTATGCTATGAAAAACCTCAAGCGTAAGTCTATGGATAATCCAGCCTACTCATTCAAGTTTTAAATCATTTCCCTTTACAACCTCCGGGAAAAGCAGATGTCCCTTGGCCACCCCCACACAGATTCCAGAAGCCACTTGGGCAGGAGTGTCCAGGGTCCTGGACATCTACAGTGAGGTCTATAACAGGGACATAGATCCATGTGGGTGCTGTGAACTCTTCTCCCACTTGATGCTTGTTTTATGTCAGTTACATTCTCCATTAACATCAATACACTATTGTATTGCTTTGAGCATAACTTACTTACTGACTGTCACATTTAAAATTTACTATCTTGAAATAATGGAAAAATGTAATGCCCCTACCTTTCCAAACTCAATGACTGACTGAGATAAATGCTGCTTCCCTCTTAAAGTCCAAATAAAAGAAAAGCCATCATAATAATAAACATCATCACCATTCATCTTGGTGGTAATTACCCATTCATGCCAACCCCCCTCAAGATTTAAACTCTAGTTAAAATGCAGAAAAGATGAACAGATTGAAGAATGTAGCTTATTTATTTACATCCAAAGTGAAAGTGCAATTCCTCACTCCAAAGACTTTAAGACAAATCTGACAGCCTAAATTACTCCCCACTAAAGGAAATGGTTTTGATAGAATAAGACATTAATAAACAACCTGGATTTTCCTCATTTAGTTTTACTTTAGTTTTCATTTCTACTTTATATTTCAAAAGGCAGTTTATGATAAAAATCCATACACAACAACAGATAGCTAAAAGTGAAGTTAAGAAAAAGGTATCTGAATCTATTTAGAGAAAAATGGGAATAATTTTATCAGGAATCTGATAAATTACTCTGAGTTTCTTAGCAGCCAAGGTAAGGAAACACACACACACACACACACACACACACACACACACACACCAAAAAACTGAAGAGGCTTATATATCTCTCAGAGCTTGAAAGGAGCACATTCTCTGTTCTTTAAGAGAGACACACCTCCCCTCTGCCACCAAAGTCCTATCAAACAGTGCCTCCAAGTAGCAATGTTAAGGGCCGCAAAATTTCTTCATTTCATTATTAGCGCTACGTATTACCTAAATGTATGCCAAGAAGACATGTGTATGGAGAATAATCTAATGTCGAGCACATGCTTCCTAAAGAACAGGATTGTTGCAGGGATCAACATTAGAGAACCCAGAATATAGAGATCTGGTGTGTCCCTGTTGCTCTCTGTCACACATCAATTGCCCCAGGAGCATTTGTAACCAATACAACAGTGAGCTTTAAATGCTTGTGCGCCTGTTAACTAGAAAATGTGTTTCAAAAGGTTTATATTATAGTTAGCTAAAAGGAAATGCACATGTAAAGAATTCCAACCTCAAAGGAAATATGGCTTAACTTATAATGCCATTTATAAGTGATCTCAGCAGACAAACTGAACCCAGACAAAAAACTGTAAAAGCCTAAGTTATGCCTTGGTATATAGCAGCCTCCTTTCACCATGATAGACATACAGAAACTGAGATTTTTGAATTACCAAATGGCTGTAGATAGTAGTTTTTCTCTTTTTTTCTAAGTAATAGAACCCCTAATTTGTCCAGGTTAGCAATATACCCAGCTTAAAATAATCATTTTCCATTCCCTTGCAGCAAAGGCTGGATATGCTGGTCTTGGGACACAGTTATGGCCAAGGAGAAATGAGCAAAGTCTACCAGAAGGGCCTGTAGGGAACTTGCTAAATAGGACAAACTCGACTCACACTTGCGCTTTTTTTTCCCCTCTCTATCCTTCATCTTGTTAGAAAACAAACAAGATATCTGGAGAAAGACCAGCCATCTGGGGACGAGTATAAAAACCAGAGATGAGAACACTGAAAAGGGAGCTGGAAAGAGCTTGGGTACTTGACAACTCCCTCAAGCAACTCCACCAGCTCTGGACTGCCTACCCCCGCAATTCTTCTGACATGAAAAAAATAAAATCTTTTTTAGTTAGCCACTGTAGATGGGTTTTTGTTAGACTCAGCAGAATGTAATCCCTAACTGAAAAAGAGGCACATACCCCCCTCTCTAAATGCCTCATTCAACAAACTGAAAGTAAAATTGAGACTTCATGTCCAGGGAGAATGGGCAGAAGAGAATAAATCTCCTCTTCAGGATAGCATTCATTCTGGTGCCAGAAGCATTACAGGTGTTCACCAAACCCTGTTTTCCTCACGGTCCCACTGCTGAGCACATTTCACAACTTTCCGCAGATGTGGCCATGCGTCTGAGTTCTGCCCAGTCAAACAGGGGAGGGAGTAATGTCCCTGCCATTTGCAGATTTGGTGCATTAAAACTTTCCTTTGCAATTTACCATGCTAGCTTTATTCCCACACTCCAGGTGAATGTAAAAGAGGAAGCGCTCCTGGAAAATGACAGAGCAAAACAAAGAGGCCCAGGTCCCGGACCCAGAGGGCAGAACCCTGCACTTGCAAAAAAGCTGGACAAGGACACACAAAAAGAAACACTGATTATGGGGGCGCCTGGGTGGCTCGGTGGATTAAAGCCTCTGCCCTCGGCTCAGGTCATGATCCCAGGGTCTTGGGATCGAGCCCCACATCGGGCTCTCTGCTCAGCCATGAGCCTGCTTCTCTCTCTCTCTCTCTCTCTCTCTCTGCCTGCCTCTCTGCCTGCTTGTGATCTCTGTCTGTCAAATAAATAAATAAAATCTTAAAAAAAAAAAAAACACTGGTTATGTTAAGTCACTAAGATTTTGAGGTTGCTGTTACAGAAGTCAGTCTACTATGAATATAACTTGAGGAATGGTCTCCAAAGTGGATGGTAAGCACTCTAGGGGGTACGCAAGATGATCCTCTGGGGTATAGGGTAAAAATATTACAACTACATTTTTAATTAACCAATCAATTAACCAATTAAATGTGCATAATATGTTAGTAAAGCGCTATATAAATATGCTTATATTGAAAGTATGCTCAAAAAAGCTTTTTACTAAGTGGGATGCACAATTCTAAAAAGTCATGAATGTCATTGTTCTAGAGAATTGGTTTTAAAGCAATTTTAAGACACAAAACTCACTCTTCAAAAGAGAACTTCCACATGAAGCCATTAGAGATAATAGGTGATGGAATTGCTGAGGGTTGAAAACCCAAACCCAATCCCTTAGCCCCACCCCAGAAGAAATGATGCTACATCAACAAAGAAGTAGAAGTCTCAGTATTGAGGTTTTATACAAGACTTTGATTAGAAAGAGGATGACATTGTTTACTTTTTTAAAGCAATCATGCTATATAGAATCTATGAAACATTCTAAAAAATCCCTAGATTTGACATATATTTCTTGGTTTAAATTGGTTTGAACTGGTCACTTACATACTGGCTCTTACTACAAGGTGAAGGGGTTAGGGAGACCTGGCCACTTAGCTTTGCTTGGTTCTGTTGTGAAATTTCTTCATCTTCATCTAAACTGTAGGAATAGAGCAGGAGGATGGGAAAAAGAGAGGAAATGGAAAAGCTAAGAAAAGGTGATAGTGTTTCTCAGGCTCCTTGAAAAAACAGCAGCTGCTTTAACATCTTCGGCTTCTACTTGCAGATGTACAAACAAGCCAAGCAGAGGCCAAGTCCCATATCCCAGTTCCTCTTTCATTAGGTTGAGGGTGCAAAAGAGCTCAGAATTTAGCCCAAAGAAACTATCTAAAACCATTCAAAAACAAGAAGTCTTGCGTGAAATTAAACCTATGTTATGGATAAGTGTGAAATATAAAACAATTATTCACACAACAAAGAACCCCAGAAAATACAGTATACTGTTTCTATGGCAAAATTATCCAGAAACCCAAATGCACTCAGGGAACACAGAGCCTGTTTCTTTCTTTCTTCCTTTTTTATCTACCTATCTACCCACCTACCTACCTATTTCATTATGTATTTGAGTATGACCTGGGGTGGGGGCTCAGGGAGGCGAAGAGGGAGAAGGAGGAACAGACTCCCTGCTGAGCAGGGAGCCCGATGTGGGACTCCATCCCAGGACCCCGATCATGACCTGAGCTGAAAGCAGGTGCTTAACTGATTGAACCACCAAAGCTCCCTGGAGCCTATTTCAATCATTCTCTAATCCATAAAAATGAGGTCAGCAAATTAGCAAGTGTCAGTTTGAAGCATACAAACCTCTGACTAATTTCTCCTTTTTCTTTAGGGTGGAGAGGAGGAAAAGGCGATAATAACAAAATTACCCTTGGCAGTCAAGTATGAACTGAAAGGAATAATCAACTAGAACTGTTATTTGACTTCCTATTGCCTCTAGCAAGCTTCTGTTGTCAAATATTTGCATCTGTTTTTAAGTTATCACCATCTCTTAATTTTTTAATGTTTTTCGACTTTTTCCCTATTACAGCACTATCCATCTTGTATACTACTTCAGGCTCCATCAAGTCCATACAATTTATATTGTCAGAGATCACAGAGTAAGCAGTAGTTAATTAGAGTTGCAGGTCTTCGATCCCTAAGTGCTTTCCCCAGCCAGTGCCTCCAGTTGGGTGCCCAGCTTCTGACAGGTACCGATGATGTAATTACTATCTCAGCCTACTGTATCGAGGTGCCAAGGATATTCATATCATCAGTATTGTAAGGGCAGAGCTATCTTTGAACTCAGTGTTGCTTATTAAGTGAACACAAAAGGACAATAAAAAGCAATTCTTTAAATGGAATGTCCCTGTAAGAATATTCATTTGCTTCTCTGTGACAGATGCTGTCACAAGGGTTATTCGTAACTTCTCTTTCTTTTCCTCCCCTTGAATATGTTTGCTGTCCTGATGATAAATCTACAGTCTATCCTGAGCTGAAGAAAAATAGCTGGGGCTTTTCTGTATGCCAAGGCTGTGGGCCACATCTATCATCCTCTTGCTTTGTTTCCTTTTTAATTATCTCACTTCAGTCAGAAACTTGACTTCAAATCATAAGCCTAAGGAGAAACTAGATTTTAATTTACAGAAGCACAGCCAAATATTTTTGTTCTAAGACTGTATTTCATAATAAAGGTGGGAGCCCCAGGGCTCCTTAAACCAAATGGCAACTATAAACATTTTTCTTCATGGCATGTTTTCTTGTTTCAAAAAACAAACCTGACTTCACCTATAGCCCATCAACCAAAAAGTTATTATAAGATCACATTCACCTTTTCCAGTCTGCCACCCAGCACACAATACCGTGAATTAATCACACATTAGAGATGAATTTTCTTAAATGGGTCATTTCTTCAGGAACTTTGAAGGTTGATTTAGACTCTAGCTGGGGCTAGGTGACCTCTTTGGAGGAGGGCCCACTCTGCTCCACCTACTCCACTGGGAAAGCACTCCCTCTTTCTCCTTCTTATTTTCCCTCCAGCTTTTCAGGTCCCACCCACAAACAAGCTGGGTCTGCTTTAAGACTGCTCAAACAAGCTCACCCATTCATTAAGTGCAAGGTCTGTCCAAAGCACCAGAAGTGTACTGCCCAAATAGCTGAGTTCTTCTAGGTCCCCCAAAGCCCCGACATAACAGTGAACAGGACTATGGATCAAGTCCCATGTATCTCATAGTTCTAGAGAGATTTCACACCAATTAAGAGAACTGATGGCCTCAGGATCAGAGGGAGGGGAGGGAACAGTTAACATTCCCCAGAGTTCTGCCCAGCAGCCTTTGTCAGAGATATTAAAGTCTTCCAAAGGCGATATATTGGTTCTATGTGTCCAGAGCTCTGGGTTAAGTGCTTTCCTTTTATATTTGTTTTCTTTCAAGAAAAAAAAAAAAAAAAGACTTTACAACTTTCAATAAGAAAGGTTAAGTTCACGTTTCAAGAAAACTGAATGAACTCAAACATGTCAGTATTGTCAGTGGTGTAAAAGAACGTAAAAAAAAATCCAATTTTATAGGTCAGGTTGGGTGATAGGGTGGAAAAGTAAACAAATGGCAGAAATCTGTGGGGTAGCCTCAAATTTTAGAGATAGAAGGAGCTAAAAGATCCTTAAATCCAAGCACCAACTCAGTTAGATAAGGAAAGAGAGTCTGCAACTTGCTCGCAAAAAGCAGGTGGTAGAATGAGGGCCCTCCTCAGGTAATCAGGGACTGTTGAGCACCTATGGCACGCAGTATTTAATAAGGGGCTCTTTGGGTACTGACGAACTCTTCCCAAAAAAATCAGCAACATAAGTAGGTTAATTAATAACATTAATAACATTAATAATAATAAAAATTAATAACATTATAGCATTTCTCAAAATGGACTAATTATATGGTTTGCTTTGAAAGAACTCAAAGAAGGAAAAAAAAACCTCAAGACACAATACTGCATTACACTAGAAAATGAAAATGTTATTTAAATATATAAAATGAGGGCACCTGAGTGGCTCAGTGGGTTAAAGCCTCTGCCTTCGGCTCAGGTCATGATCCCAGGGTCCTGGGATTGAGCCCCGCATCAGGCTCTCTGCTTGACAGGGAACCTGCTTCCCCTCCTCTCTCTGCCTGCCTCTTTGCCTACTTGTGATCCCTGTCTGTCAAATAAATAAACAAAATCTTTAAAAAAAATAAAAAAATAAATATGTATAAATGTAAAACTAAATCCCTTATGCTTGTTGTTCTTTTAAGCAACTATCAAACCAGAACAAATTTGAAAATTAAGAGTGAATAAAACTACAAAACCAATACAACCCAATTCATAGCATTATTTTAAGGCGGCAAATTTATGTGCTCTTGCTAAAACCAAATCACCTTTGGTGCTTACTGCTAAGGCACAAGTTCACTTGTCTGAGCAGGCCCATTTCACCATGTACAAGGGATCTCATTTGGACAGCTTCTGGCCTTCTTTCCGAGCCATAGGAAGTTGGGATCATCTGGCACCAACACTAGCATATATGCAAGTCCAGTGTTCAGTTACAGGATGGTCCAGAAGATGCTTAGTCTAATTTTTAGACTATTATCAAAACAAAAGCTCTATTTTTAAAGATTGTCATAGAACATGCACTATAGGGACGCCTGGGTGGCTCAGTTGGTTAAGCGGCTGCCTTCGGCTCAGGTCATGATCCCAGTGTCCTGGGATCGAGTCCCACATCGGGCTCCTTGCTCGGCAGGGAACCTGCTTCTCCCTCTGTCTCTGCCTGCCTCTTTGCCTACTTGTGATCTCTCTCTCTCTCTCTCTCTCTCTCTGACAAATAAATAATAAAAAAAAAAAATCTTTAAAAAAAAAAAAAAGAACATGCACTATAGCCTCAAGAATGTAGTCTCAGACCACTCTGAAAGATACTGATCAATTTATTATTTGAAGTTATTTTTTCATTGTTTTCTACTTAAAATCCTAGAGTAGAAAGTTAGCTCAAAGAGGAATATTTTTAATATGATGTGATTAAGACAGAAGAGTTTTTATTAGATAGTTTTATACAATTTCAAGTGAGAATATCATTTTAATACTTGAACTCTACCCACTACCATGAATGCACTTCATCAATTTTCTGGTAATAGACTATAGAACGCTCTCTATATTCACAAAGTTTTGTCTTAGAGCTTAGTGGAAATATGAAAATCTTAAATGTAAATCAAAACTATGCAGCAGTTATATATAAGTGCCTAGTGAAGCTAAACCACAAGGTGGGAATACTATCATCATAGAGGACTATAGCAAGAGCAGTAAGACCCAGGGCAAGTATTTAAACCTATGATTTGCCCTCCCAGAAGAAATGACTTTCTAGCCAGGCTTTGAAGAAATAAAAAAGAGTTCATTAGAAAGAAGAACAAATGGGAGAAGATGCAGAGGAAACACAGATGCAAAGGCACATAAAGATAAAACAGTGTAATGTGATAATAATGATGATAATCATAGAGCTAGCCTTCACTGAGTGGCTCTGTGCATCAGGCACTATTTAGATACTTTAGGTGCACTATTTCATTTAATCTTCATAACAGATTTATTTCTATTCTACTGATGAAAATTTGAGCATTAGAGAGATTCATCTGCCAAAGATCTTACAGCTAGTAAATGGCAAAGTTCAGGTCAAACCTAGAACAAGGTCTTCATAGTCTACATTTTCCACCTCTCTGCTCCATAGTTCAGAAAGCTATAAATAGTCTGATATTGTTAAAGCATGAATTAGAAGGCAGAGAGAAAAAAACATATCTGATTGCTAGAATACTACATTTCTATCAACATTGATATGTATGAGCATAAAATATTGTAAATCCCTCTCAAATGTTGTTGCAAAACATAGGAGTGATGCTTCATATACAAACTATTATTAGTGTTTATATGTATTAGAGATCTTAGTTATATAATTTCTAATATCATTCTTCTCAGGAAATGTAGATTTTTGTTTACTTATTATTTTTAATATTTAAGTGGATATGATAAACATCTTCATAAGTTAGTCATGTGTAAATAAATCATAAATAAGATAAAATCCTTTATTAGTACACATGTCCTAATTCCATGTTTGGAAATCAACACACATACACACCAGCTAAACCAAATATAGAACCTGAGGCTGTCTCTAGAAACCAATAAAATAACAGGGAATATGATTATTTGTTACTGAAATCGTAGAGCTTTTAATTGGCAAACAACACAAAATTACAAGAACTGACATGTTTTTCAGCTAATACAATTAAAAAGTCTATGGCACTATGTGCTCTCAGCCTTTGAGAATTTTTACTTGCTGGTTTTTTTTTTTTTTTTAAATTTGGCTATTTGAGAGTTAAAGTGCAGTTTTCTCTACAGTTGAGAGTAAGTAAATATCATTAACATAGGCTCCTTAGTAAACCAAGAGTTAACAGTTGTGGGTTGTATGATCATTTCCTTAAATGTCCTGCTCTTCTCAAGTGAACCTGACAGAAAGGGTGAATTTATGTTTTTAAATTACCACAGTTAGAGAAAGGCCTTGTAGGGGAGCTAATCCTTCTACCCAACAAAAGGGGAAAATCATAACAAAAACAGCAGGCATGAAAACAATTTTCCAGCAACCTACTCAGTAAGTGCCAGGTGCTAGATTCATTTTACCTGGTTTCTACCCAGCTCAAGGCTGCCATAAGACTAGAGATAGGCAGAAATGCCCACGTATAAAGATTTCTGCTTGAGCTCAGTGCCTGTCATTGATAAATCAAGATCAATTTATCCACCTCACAGGGCTGCTGGGAGGCTTAAATTAGATAATGTGTTCATAGGGTCTAGCAGTCCTGGGACCCAGGAGCCATCCAATATAGGTTGATCCCATGCCCCCTCCCACACAAATTCCCTTCTCTCACTATAATCTCGTGGGGACCTTCAAATACTACGATTTTTCCTTATAGTAGCTTCTTAGAAATCTGAAGACAAAACTAAAAAACAATAAAACACAAGGAGTAGGGGAACCTGGGTGGCTCACTGCGTTAAGACTCTGCTTTCAGCTCAGGTCATGATCTCAGGGTCCTGGGATAAAGGCCTGCATTGGGCTCTCTGTTCGGCGGGGAGCCTGCTTCCACCTCTCTGTCTGTCTGCCTCTCTGCCTACTTGGGATCTCTGTCTGTCAAATAAATAAATAAATAATCTTAAAAAAAACACACACAAAGAGTTCATAACATAATTATTTGATGTTTTTGTAACTTCAAATAGTTGCTTCTGTGACTAAGTGGTAGGCATGAAAGGGTATCAAGATGATGGGAATTTACTGCTGAGCCCCATCTTGGGGCATGAAATTCACCAATAAATTACTGCAGCACAGTTTCACAGCTAATACAGCTATGTAAATCACTGTTTGAGAGTCTTTTTTTTTTTTTTTTTGGAAAGACTCAATATAAGTAATCAAAGAGAATATAAGGTATTTTTGCAAACAAATCTCCTGCTCCGAAAAACCCTCTTCATTGTTTTCTTTCTTCATCACCTATTTTATGCAGGGGAGAATGCATTCCTCTTTGATCCCCAAAATTAAACAACTAAAAGGCCAAAGAATTGTGTTTACTTTTGAGTCAAGGAACACTATTATAAATTTAAGTTCCTATCTCTCCTAGTCTTATTGCCATCTTTAATTTTTTTTATTTTATTCTACAAAATGAGAAAATATAGGTCTGTAGGCAATGAGTGATTAACAAAATGCATGCAAATCAAGTAATTAATTTTACCAGATCTTCAGTGTCCTTATTGCTGAGAGAAAAGGGGAGCTGGGAAATTTAATCTCAATTCGTGAATATTTATAATCTCTAAATAAAACAGCAATCACAATGGCATCTTCTCAGGGCTCCTGGCAGACACTTATATAATGCACGTTTTCGATTCACTTCCTTGAACTAGAGATTAATGTCATCTTCACCAACCCAATATTAAAGTTCTTTCACACCCATAAAGTTGTTAACCAAAATTTTTTTTAATTTTAAAATTTAAAATTTTATTTTAAACTTTTATTTTAAAATTAAAAAAAAAACACAAATGCAACATGCACAACATGCTCAGTTCACACAGCTATTTTGGGACAACCTGGGTAAGCAGGAGTTGGGGATGACAGAGAGTTCTTAGGGTATAGATACATTCATATCTGTCACAAGTGTCAGAACCTAGAGAGCACCCAATGAAAGAATGAATACATGAACACAATCTATTTTGATGGTTAAAAAGGTTAGGCTTTGGGTCTTAGTACCTCCACTTACTAAATGCCTGACCTTTGGCTACTTGCTTACCCCTCTCTGTGCCTCTCTTTCCATAAAAGAAAGTAATACACATACTTAACGTTGTTGTGAGAATTTTTAAAAAGTAAATGAATGGAAAGCACTTAGGATAATGCCTGGCATATGGTAAATGCTTAATAATTTATTATTAGTATTACTTTTGGCCTTATTACTATTATTACTTATTACTTTTCAGCTTATTAATATTACTATCAGACTCAATAGCATCATCCTTAAACAAGTTGGACAGAAGCTTCATTAGCTGGTAGATGGTCATTTTTCAGAAATTAAGTATAAAGACTAAGGATTTCAAGCAGTTAGGTAGATCAGGTAAAGTAATGAGTTTTACTTGAGAAAGGAAAAAGACATCTCTATATGAATCACATTAGAAAAATTGGGGGGGTGTGATAATTTGCAGTATAACAGAAGAACTGACTTCACAAAAGGACTCCCTTCCGTAAAGTCATCTTGGTAATAGGATCCTTTGGGGCCTAAAGCAAAACTTGATTTATAAAAATATAAACAACAAACAAAGAGCATGTACGTTAGCTTTTCAGCCATGGAAAGTGGGTCTTGGGAAAGTCATTCATGAGTCTGGTTTTTGCCAGTTCCAGCGATCAGTGTCCTTTCAAATGCCTATCACATAGCTGACCATTCTCCTTCCTGAACATTTTCTCTACTTTCTCTGTCTTCCCTTCTACCTCAATGGCTACTCTTTCTCAGTCTGTTTTGCTGGGCACTCCTCATCCTAACTTCCAAATATTAGGTACTCTGGAGCTACAATCCTTCACCTTTTTCTCCTTCTTTACTCCCTGGAGCCTGGCTTTAAAACTATCTATACACAGATTGCTCTCATGTTTGTATCTCAAGGCCTAAAGTTTCCTCCAAGCTCTTGGTTGTTTCTCTACTTGATTAGGACCCTAGATGTCTAGTAGACATCTCAAATAAAGCATGTCTAAGACAGAGCTTGATTTCCACTTGAAGTCTGCTCCATCCTAAGTCTTTCCCATCTCAGTCAGTGGCTCCATCATTCCCTATGGTCAGCCCACTTTGGTTCTTTAATTTCCCTCATATCCATCACACAATCACACAATTACACAATTCCTCCATACACACGTTCAATAAATTACCAAATCTTATTTGCAGTATTTTGAAATGTATTTCAGATCTGACCACTACTTACCATTCCTACAGCTACCAACTTGGACTATGGTAATATCCTCCTAACTGCTACCTCACCTTTCAATTTTTTTGTCCCTATAATCACTCAAGGTGATCTTTTTAAAGTGTTAAGTCAGATCACATAACTCCCTGGCTTAAAACCTTACACTGGCTTCCTGACATACAATGCCTTCATCATGGCCTAATAAGACCTTGTGAAGTATCACCTGCCTAACCATCTGCTATAGTTTGAACGTTTGTGTCCTTTCCCTGCCCAAATTCATATGGTGAAATCCTAACCCCTAAAGTGATATAAAGAAATGAAACCTTCAAGGCAGTTATATCAAGAGGGCTTTACCTTCATGAATGTAATTTGTGTCCTTATAAAAGAGGCCTAAAAGTGTTCTCTTGCTTATTCATGTGAGGATAAAATCAGAAGTTGGCAGTTGGCAAGCCAAAAGAGGGTCCTTACCACAACCCAACAATGCTGGCACCCTGAACTTGATTTCCAGCATCCACAACTGTGAGCAACAAATTTCTGCTGTCTATAAGTCTCCCAGTCTATGGTATTTTGTTATAGCAGCCTGAATGGACTAAGACACCATGTACCTCATTTCCACTTGTTCATCAAGCTGCAATCCCATGGGCCTCCTACTTGTTTCTCAAACCACCAAGGCTATTCTCCCTTCTCAGATTTCAAACCTCCTCTTCCTTATGCCTGGAACATTTTTGGCCTGGATTTTTCTCTGAATAGACTCTTCTCATTCTCATTTATTCAAATATCTTGACTAATGAATTTAAATTATCTACAACCACCACAAGTCTTTCTCAAGCTCCTTAATACCACCTGAAAATATATGCTGACTTATTCATTGTCTCTCCCATGAGAATATAAACTTGAATGCAATAGAGATTTTGCTTGTTACCTCTACCACTGTATTCTCAGCACCTTAGACAGTGCCTGGCGTATAGTAGGAACTCAATAGAGATGTCTTGATGAATTAATCTACTATCTTCCTCTTCAGTCTATAGCTCCAAAGAATGGATTAGGTATCTGCAGTTAGGAGAGGATTCAATGTAACAAAATCATCAGTAATAAAAAGTCACAGACTAGTCCCCAAAGGCTTCTGAATCTAAAATACCACCACACACAGTCAAAGATGTATGGATTTGAATCTCATCCCCATGTTTCATATGAATATAACTTTAACAATTTATTTAATCTTCCTGAGCTTCAGTTTCCAATAAAATGGGGATACTATTATTAACTGGCTGTGTCATTAGGAGAACTATGAGTTCTTGGATTCAGCAGTCATGTCTTGATTTCATTCATGCATTTGTCCACTCAAGCAACATCTTTATAGAGTATCTAACATGTTCTAGACAATGAATTAGTTACTGAGAAATTAATCATCCAACAGTGAGCACAGAAGACATGATTGAGAGCCTTGGGAACTTATTGGCTAGTAAAGCATTATAATAAAGTGCTATTTTCGCTTCAGTAAGGGAAATGCAATCAACATGGAATGGGAGCCTAAGCATACTCTGGAGAGGAAATCAGGAAAGACTTTTTTTTTTTTAAGATTTTATTTATTTATTTGACAGAGAGAGACAGAGTGAGAGAGGGAACACAA
The DNA here is from genome assembly GCF_010015895.1 of Lontra canadensis. NCBI lineage: Eukaryota > Metazoa > Chordata > Mammalia > Carnivora > Mustelidae > Lontra > Lontra canadensis. The sequence goes on along the minus strand of NW_022631000.1, from coordinate 37,120,230 downwards.
GCAGAGGGAGTGGGAGGGGGACAAGCAGGCTTCCTGCTGAGCAGGGAGCCCCATGCAGGGCTCGATCCCCTGACCCTGGGATCATGACCTGAGCCAAAAGCAGATGCTTAATGACTGAGCAACCCAGGCACCCCCAGGAAAGACTTCTTGAATTAAATTACATTGAAGGAGAAATATAAAAAATGTGTAATTATAGGTGTTTTGTAGGTGGTGAGTATGGAGGCCAAACAGGAATGCAAAGACTTCTGATACTTTAGAGGGATGTAAAGAAGCCAATATGGCTAAACTTCAGGATATGGAGAAATTTCAGGATATGGAGAAATGATGGAAGGCCACTGCAGTGAGCAGGAGCTCTAGAAAAATAGAAAAGTAAAATATGGTAAATTTATAACATAAAAACCTATGCAGAATTAGAAGCAGTAAGCTAACTGTATGCATATGAATAGATATGCAAAATGTATTGAGGAGGGAAAGGTAAGAAAGAAGGAGAGCTATAACACAATAACACTTGTACAAATTTAAATACACACCAAGACTACATATTTTAAAAGGAATCACACATCAAACACACACATTTGACTGAATGTCTTGGAAAGGGAGAATGAGTGTGGTAATCAGAGATTAAGAGGAAAATAAATTCATTAAACAAGAAAGGGACCTTGCATGATCTGCTGATGAAAGTGTCCAATGAACTGAGAAGTGGGATTAACACAATTCTGAATCTAAGTCCAAAGGGAAGGAACAAAAGGAGAGGGGTAAAAGAAGGCCAGAAACTAGATCACCAGGAGACCAAGGAGAGAACACTTAAGGCATGTTTGGGGAAGAGCAAATGGTCCTGTGTGGCTTGACCTCCCCCAGAGATCACAGATATTTGCTTTGTTCATTTCCAAACTGTCAATTCCCCACTAACTAGCCCTGCTGAGGCCTTGGGCCAAGAAGCACAGACACTGGACAGAGGTTTTCTCTGCCTCACTAGCTTGTCCTTGAAATGAAACAAAGAAACCCATGTAGGTGTATGCAAATTTAATATTCGTGAAATTAAATCACTGCAGGGTTTCCATTTCAAAAATGGGAAACTAAAACTACCCAGAATTATTCCTTTTCAAAAAAAAAAATTATTCCGTATTTCAGCCTCACTAGTTACTAGGAATTTAAAATGTCTCTGTCTGATGTAAAGAGAAATGAGGGATACATCTGTCCCAGGAAATCACTAACTTAGATATAAAATATAGCAGACAAGTAGGTGATTAAATGTCAGCTCTGGGAAGATCCCTCACAGACTTCTATAAGAAATACCAGCATTACAGAATTATAGATATAGCACAAAAAAAAGAAAAAAAAGAAAACACAAAACATGTTTCATTAATATTTTAACTTAAAATTGCATGTTTTAGTTTGGGCTTTTTGCCCTAAATTACTCTATAAAACATATTTGCTCCTCTTTTTTTTTTTTTTTTTTTTTTTTTTATTCAACCAGTATTACATTAGTTTCAGGGGACAATATAATGATTCACAAGTTCTAAACATTTCCCAGGGCTCATCAAGATAAGTGTACTTTTAATCCCCATTACCTATTTCACACCCCACCTTGCCTACCTCCCAGCTGATTGTTGCCAGATAAATACAAACCAATTAGTTTGTATTTAAGAGTCTGGTTTTTTGTCTTTCTTTTTTATTTTATTTTATTTTTTTTGTTCTTGTTTCAAGTTCTTATTTAAATTTTAGTTAGTTAACATAGAGTGTTGTATGAGTTTCAGGTGTAGAATTTAGTGATTCATCACTTACATATTACACCCAGTGCTTATCACAACTGCCCTCCTAAATACCCATCACCCATTTACATTTAGTCCATCCACCTGCTCACCTCCCCTCCAACAACCCTCAATGTGTTTTCTATAGTTAAGAGTCTTTTATGGTTTGCCGCCTGCTCTTTTTTTTCTTCTTTTACCTATGTTCATCTGTTTTGTTTCTTAAATTCTACAGATGACCTATTTCATTTACAATATACCCTCTGAGTCCATCCATGTTGTTGCAAATGGCAAGATTCCATTCTTTTTTTATGGCTCAGTAATACTCCAGTGTGTGTGTGTGTGTGTGTGTGTGTGTGCGCGCGTGCGCATGTGTGTACATCTTTCTCCATCATCTATTGATGGACATTTGGGATGCTTCCATAATTTCACTCTTGTAAATAATGTTGCAATAAATACAGGGGTGCATATACCTTTTGGAATTAGTGTTTTTGTTTTCTTTGGATAAACAGTCAGTAGTAGAATTTCTGATTCATATGGCAATCCTATTTTTAATTTTTTGAAACAACTCCATATTGTTTTCCACAGTGGCTATACTAGTTTGTACACCCACCAACAATACTTGAGGGATCCTTCATTTCCACACATTCACCAACACTTGTTATTTATTGTGTTTTTTATTTTAGCCATCATCACAAGTGTATAGTGATATCTCATTGTTGTTTTAATTTGCACCATGACTGAGCATCTTTTCAAGTTTTGTTGGCCATCTGTATGTCTTCCTTAAAAAAAACCTCTATTCATGTCTTCTGCCCATTTTTTAATTGGGTTGGTTTGTTTTTTTGGTGTTGAGTAGTTTAAATTCTTTATGTATTTTGGGTATTAACCCCTTACTGAATATATCATTTGCAAATATCTTCTCCCATTCAGTAGGTAATCTTTTTGTTTTGTTGATGATTTGTTTTGTTGATGATTTGTTGATGATTGTTGATGATTGTTGATGATTTGTTTTGTTGATGATTTCCTAGATAGGTCTGCTGAGGCAAAATTAAACTATTGGGACTACACCAAAATAGAAAACTATTTTGATGTAGTCCCAATAGTTTAATTTTGCCTCAGCAGACCTATCTAGGAAAATGGTTCTGTGGCTGATGTCAAAGAAATTACTGCCTAATTTTCCTTCTAAAAACTTTATGGTTTCAGATTTTACATTAAGGTCTTTAATGCTTTTTGAGTTTATCTTAGTGTATGGTGTAAGAAAGTGGTCCAGTTTCACTCCTTTGCATATATCTGTCCAGTTTTCCCAATGCCATTTGTTGAAAAGACTATCTTACTACATAGGAATAGAAGTGATCATCCCCAACCTTATAAAGAATATCTTATAAAAAAAAATCTAAAACTAATGTCATAATTAATGGTAAAAGATTGAATGCTTTTCCTCTAAGATTAGGAACAAGGCAAGAATTTTGGCTCTCATTATTATTCAACATGGAAAGGTCTAGCCACTGTAATAAGTCACTTGAAAGCAATAAAAGGGATATTGATTGAAAATGAGAAAATAAAACCCCATTTCCAAATTAAAAAAAAAAAGATTACTTTCTCCATTGCATATTCTTGCCTCCCTTTTGAAGATCAATTGACCATAAAAGCATGGATTTATTTCTGGACTCTCTATTCTGTTCTATTGATCTATTTTTTCTGCCAGTACCATACTGTTTTGATTACTACAGCTTTGTAGTACGTGCTGAAATCTGGGACTTTCAGCTTTTTTTTTTTTTTTTCTTTTTTCTGAAGATTACTTTGGCTATTTGGGGTCTTTTGTGGTTCCATACAAATTTTAGGGTTATTTGTTTTGCTTCTGTGAAAAATGTTTTTTGTATTTAATAGGGATTGCATTAAATCTATAGATTGCTTCAGGTTGTATCAACATTTTAACAATATTGTTTCTTCTAATCTATGAACATGGAGTATCTTTCCATTTGTTTGTGTCATCTTTAATTTCTTTCATCATTGTTTTATAGTTTTTGGAGTACAGACCTTTCACCTCATGGTTAAGTTTATTAAGTTAGATATTAGATATTTTATTGGTTTTGGTGCAATTGTTAATGGGATAGTTGTCTTAATTTTTCTTTCTGCTACCTCATTATTAGCACATAGTAGTTTTGTATATTAATGTATATTAATTTTGTGTTTTGTGATTTTATTGAATTCATTTATCAGTTCTGGTAGTTTTTAATGCAGTCTTTAGGGTTTTCTTTATATAGTATCATGTGATCTACAAATAGTGATAGGTTTACCTCTTCTTTGACAATCTGGAAACGTTTTATTTATTTTTCTTGTCTGATTGCTGTGGGTTAGGGCTTCCAGTACTATGTTGAATAAAAGCTGTGAGAGTGGACATCCTTGTCTTGTTCCTGATTTTAGAGGAAAAGCTCTCAGTTTTTCACTATTGAGTATGATGTTAGCTGTGGGTTTTCCACATATGGCCTTTCTTATGTTGAGATATGTTTACACTAAACCTGTTTTGTTGACATTTCTTATCATGAATGCATGTTGTACATTGTCAAATATGTTTTCCACACCCACTGAAATGATCATATGGTTTTTATTCTTTTCTTGTTGATGTGATGTATCATGCTGATTGACTGGCAAATATTCCTGGGACTTGCATCCCAGGAATAAATCCCATTTGATTATGTATTTAATGTATTGTTGGATTCAGTTTGCTAATATTTTATTGAGGAATTTTGTTTCTATGTTAATCAGACTTACCAGTCTGTAATTCTTCTTCTTCTTTTTTTTAATAGTGTCTTTTCTGGTTTTGTATCATGGTGATGCTGGCCTTGCAGAATGAATTTAAAAACTTTTCTTCCTCTTCTATTTTCTGGAATAGTTTGAGAAGAATAGGTATTAACTTCTTTAAATGTTTGGTAGAATTCACCTGTGAAGACTTCTGGTCCTGGACATTTGTTTTTTGGGAGTTTTTTGATCACTGATTCAATTTATTTTCTAGTATTTGGTCTGTTCAAATTTTCTTTATCTTCCTGATTCATTTTGGAAGGTTGATATGTTTCCAGAAATTTATCCATTTCTTCTATGCTGTCGAATTTGTTGGCAAATACTTTTTCTTAATGTTCTCTTACAAGTCTTTGTATTTCTGTGATATAGGTTGCTACTTCTCCTCTCATTTATTTGAGTCTTATTTATTTGAGTCTTCTCTCTTCTTTTTTTGATGAGTCTGACTAAGGATTTATTAAATTTTTTTTGATATTTTCAAAGAACCACCTCCTCTCTTCATCAATCTGTTGTACTGATTTTTTTTTTTTAGTCTCTATTTCATTTATTTCTGCTCTAATCTTTATTATTTCCTTTCTTCTCATTTTGGGCTTTGTTTCTTCTTCTTTTCTAGCTCCTTTAGGTGTAAGTGTAGGTGGTTTGAGGTATGCCTATACTGCTATAATCTTCTCTCATAGAACATTTTTTGCTCTATCACAAAGATTTTGTGCCATTGTGCTTTCATTCTCATTTGTCCCTCTGTGTTTTTTAATTTCCTCTTTGATTTCTTTGTTGACTGATTCAGTTTTTAGTAGTGTGTTATTTAGTTAGCTTCCATGTATTTGTGTTCTTTCCAGATTTTTTCTTGTGATTGATTTCTAGTTTCATACAATCGTGGTTAGAAAAAATGTATGATAAATTTCAATCTAATTAAATTTATTGAGCTTGTTTTGTGGCTTAACATGTGATCTACTACACATTCCTTATGTATACTTCAAAAGAAAATGTATTCTGCTCTTTGGTGATGTAATGTTCTGAACGTATATGTTAGGTCCACTTGTCCATGTGTCATTCAAAGCTACTGCTTCATTGTTGATTTTCTGTCTGGGTTATCTAGCCATTGATGTAAGTGGAGCGTTGAAGTACCCTACTATTATTGTATTACTGTCAATTTCTTCCTTAATGTCTGATAATAGTTGCTTTATGGGTTTGCTCCTTAGTCAAAGAGAATGTAGACCTTAAAACACCCTTAAATCAGGGGTGCCTGGGTGGCTCAGTGCGTTGTGCGTTAAAGCCTCTGCCTTTGGCTCAGGTCATGATCCCAGAGTCCTGGGATCCAGCCCCGCATCGGGCTCTCTGCTCAGCAGGGAGCCTGCTTCCCTTCTTCTCTCTCTGCCTGCCTCTCTGCCTACTTGTGATCTCTGTCAAATAAATAAATCTTTAAAAACAACAACAACAACAACAAAACACCCTTAAATCAATCCATAAGCTATTATTACTCTATTTTTCTTTAACTGAGTCACCAAGCACCTCAAGAGTGGAACATGGCATATTTCAGGAAGCTTAAAAAATGTCTGTCAAATCATAAGTCAGTGCCTAACAGTGGAGTGCCTAACAAGTCAAGTCAATACACCTACAAAAGAAATAATTCTCCAGGTTTTAAAAATATAAAATGGACACTATAAATTTTCTGCAAATTCATAATTTTTTACACATTTTGCAACTGAGAGAACATTTAGTAATATTAAACATTAAGTTTATACAAACTTATGTGTAACTTTCATATAAACATTATGAACAAAGTAGATATTTTCTCAGTGTTCTGAACCACAGACATATCTGAAATATACCACTAATACAAAATAGCTGAAACTTTGCTATGAAAATAAATGAAAAACCTAGCGTTAGAAGTAAGATACATCAATGTATAGAAATGGACTTTGATTTGAAATAAAAAAATAGAGAAAAACTTATAGAAATGGCAAATCATTTTATGCAGCTTTTATAAAAGTGAAGTTAGATCAATACAGGATGATCAAATCAGGAATAGAGAACTAAACTTTACTACTTGTGAAAGAGAAAGAAAGAGAGAGAGATGCTCTCACTCAAAGCAAAAATGTCAGAAGTCACCAGGAATTTTAATTGCTCCCATACAAAATCAAGAAAAGAAAGCACAATATCTACACCAACTAAAGAGTACCAGCTAATGTTCTTAGCAGAACCAATTCACTAGTTACTGCTCTGTTTACACATCCCGTGACAAAGCTAATCATTTGTATATTTTTTAAAATGGTGTTAGCAACTTTAAAGCTATCAGACCCAATAAAGGGTAATATATTAGAGATGCCACAGGTGAGGACTGGTGTCTAGTTCAGTACTCTGGACTCGGTTTATCTAGCATCTGCCTGTGTGAATACATATGATCAGTATAGGGCATTTCAACTGGAAAATTACTATCTTTCCCAATTAGAAGCTAGACGCTAATTCGTAAATTAATGATTGTTCTTCCTGCTAAGGATATTAGTTACTATTATTTCTAAGCTTTTAAATACCTGCCCTCCCTCTGCAACTATTCTTCCCTGAAATTTTGAATAGATTTGCCTTATCACTCTTCCTCCTAGGTACTTAGAGGAATAAATGCTATTATCAAAGTGTACTGCAAAAGTGAAAACATTTTAATAGGATTACGATAACAGAATCTTTATCCAGTGACTGTTGCAAAGAGAAGAGAAAAGGAGACTTCTTTTAAGATTAGAATATAGACTTTGAAAAGAAAAGAGGATTATCTTATTAGCTTGGCAACTGATGTACAGCACTCAAAATCCTGTTTCTTGTTTAGGAAAGAATCATTTCAGGTAAACATGCTTTTAACTGGCTATGAGTGTGACATTCATCATAGCAAAAGAGCTAGGGAAAATATAGTCAAAGATAGCCATTCTGCAGATTCATGCCAGCTGTGAGTACTTTTTTCTGAATCTGAAAGGCAATCTAACATCCCAGTAACTAAATATGTGCAGCTGCTATGTATAAATAGTAGATAAATGAAACTGTATACAGAAACATACTCTCATGGAGATTTGGACAGAAATATTTTCACTTGAACTGTAAAATAAGTTAATGAGTTTAGTTTTTCTGACACCTTAAAAAAAATGTTTAATTGAACACGAGCTAGGGACAGAGTTACTGGCATTAAGAAGGTATTGATCCCAGAAAGATTTGAGCTGTATCTGGTGAAACCACAAGAAAAAAAAGAGTCCAGTTCTGGAAGACATTAAATGGGTTCAAGACCATGGCCCAAGAGAAAGTCACTATCAGGAGTTATGTGAACACAGATGGAATCAAGAGAAAATCAATTAACTGGAGGCTGCCTTTAAAGCAAAACACATTGATAAGAGAGCTGATATCCACTGACCAGCTCTCTCTTCCACATGAAACAGACTCGTTCCCTGCAGGATGATCTACCAACACGCATGGACTATCTCCAGTCTGCAAGGTACATTGTGCTTGGATCCAACTTAATTCTCCTCTTGACTGATGTTCTCTGTACTTCAAAAAGAGGTATCTTCTCTATCAAGCATTCAGTAGTATTATCTATATACATTTAATTTTACTATTTTAATTAGAAAACTACTAAGACTGTGAGTTTTCTCTTTTCCACTTAATGTCATGATTTTGAAATAGTTTTAAAATTTCTCCCAGTTCTAAACGGTGAAAATATTTTAGAGGAAGAATTAAATGACTGATTGGCATGAAATTAAAAACTAAAATTAGTATAAAAAGGAAGATATTCAAAATATATAACCACCATTTTCCTTGCTCTGCCAAACATTAATCTTTTGGTGATGAATTTTGGAGGTAGGAACAATAGAACCAGTTTCAGAGAAGGTGCCAGGAGAGTAGAGACGAAGGATCTCACAGAGCAATGGTTATTACCAAGTGATGTGGAAGTATGTCAATATTGTAACAATACTGGCCCTGCTGTACAGGTGCTTACTAGATAAATACCAACCTGGTTATGACAAAAATGATTTATGTCAACAAATAGTTGATAATAAGGAGAATGTCTTTAAGATACCATTCATGATTTGATCCATCCAAGATCAAATCCTATCTCCTAAAACTCAATTCCATAAACTTAAAACTGGATAACTACCAGATATCTTTTAGCAGCATTAATTTCATCCTCTTATTCTAAGAGTTTACAAGAGGCTCCTCTGTCACTCTTTGCTCCTCCACGAACCCATCCAGTGTTGACACATTTGGCTCTCTCCATTTTACAGCTGTGCAAAGAAAGCAACAGTGAAGGAAGTGGTAGTGTGAGTTGTGGTATGGTATCTGTTCTTTTGACACTTCTCCAGGCCTGTGCTTGATTCCAGAATTAGTCATCAGAAACCATGTTTAGCCACAATTCCCAGTAGTGAATAGAAACACCCATTGTTCAAAGGAATAGCAGGTTCTCTCTAGGAAACACCAGAGAATAATACGAAAATAAGATCCTAAAGGCCACAGAGGTGACTTTCTCTACTAAGTAACTTTCTCTACCCTTCTTTTTTATAATACCCAATCTATATCTAATATAATATCTAATTTCTATATGGAATATCTAATGTCTAGTTATTTTCATCACATAATAGCATTTTGAAGCCAGAGACAATAAAGTATTTGTCTTTGTCCTCAATGTCCAGTCTTGGCCTGGGCATACAGCCTATTCTCAGTCAACAAATGTGACTGAAGGAAATACCATTGCAGGAATGGCTAGGAGCACAGGATTGGGAAATTGCTGAGACGTGTGAAAAGAAGTCACACTCAGAGTACCAGGTGGCTCAGACCCCATTCCTATCACTCACCCATGAATTCCTATGTGGTACAGCTCATTTCTAGCCTCCATTTCCCTGTCATGAAAAGAAGGAGGGTGGCCCCCTCAGAAAAATAAATATTTTTTTTTAAAAAGGAAGTATGAGATGCCGTTAACTGTGGCTTCCATTTTATGGAAAATGGGGGAGACAAATCTTGATTTTGGAAAAAATATAAAATTTTCATATGTATCTTTTATTATCAAATAATTAGTTAAACAAAATCATTAGAAGTGACTTTTCTGAACCATTAGAACTTGACTTTTCTCTAAATGCTTATTCTCTAGAAAGCTAATGAGTTTGATTCATTTTCAAGCAAAGGCTAGCTGGAAACAAGAAAAAGATGTAAATGCCTTTTGCAAAATCATTATAGGAATCTAATAAAATGGTAAGGAGCATGCAGGCTTATTATGCCAATGTACACCAGCTGACCAAGATGCGGGAAAAGGATTTTAAAGGACACAGAAGGTTAATACAAATCCAGGCATTTGTTTCATCATTGCTGAGAAGGCATGAAGGTGAAAAGAAACCAAAAAAATGATGAAATGGGAGACAGAGTTCGAGCTACCATAGAGAGATTTTTAAATTAACTGTCGTAACTTTGAGAAAAGTCCAAATGAATAACCAATAAAGATCCAAACAAATTGCATCAGATTTAAGTCCATAAAAAATTTAATCATTTGAAAATAGATCTTGATATGTGTGATATGATACTAAAGATTATGACACTTCAACCCTAATACTTCATCTATATCTTCTAAGAATAAGAATATTCTCTTATATGACCTGAATACAATATTCCAAGAAAAATCACAGTAATTCAATATTATCTTATATTCAGTCCATGTTTAAATTTCTCTTTTGTTTTCTCTAAAATGTTTTCGATAGCCTTTGCACAAAGTGGGAGTGGGAGATACAGCATAGAAGCAGCAGCAGTCTGAAAAATGCCGGGATATACAAGAAGGAGATTTGTTTACTTATCTCAGAGTATGTGCTGGAGAAGCAGGGATCTTTGGGAGACTTCTCCAGGAACAAATAAGCTGGTGGAGCAACTTCCCTCCTGCACCACCCAACCTAGACAACTGCAAGAAATAGCAGAGCACCAACAATGCTACCTAACTTGCTAACAGTGAGCCCCGCCCTCTGTTCTGCTGACACACCCACTCCAGCCAGACCTTATTTCCAGGTCCCTTCCCACTGCAGACATTCACAAACTTTGCTAACACCTTGCCCTATCCCCATGTACTTCTGCAGATCCACCCCTTCCAACACAGCCTGCCTCAGACACTAGGTACAGGTCCCCTCCTGCAGCAGAGCAGTGCAGACCTTGTTGGCACAACACACTCCATCCCCTGTTCTCTTGAAGACCTGTCCCCCAGTTGTGCCCTTGGCCAGAGCCCATCCAAAGTGGTGCCACAAGCCTGGCAATATGCAAGTAGCAAACACAGGGGCCAGTACCATACCAAAGTAACTCCTGCTGCAGGTAGGAAGGTCCCTACACACCCATTCAACTGCGGCGTCAGCAGTAGGCTGAGGGCAGACATCTAGATTGAATGCAAGCCCCGCCCACCAACAAAAGCTTCTCAGGGGAAAACACAGGGAAAGTATCCTGCAGTTTGGTGCTACTGCAACTCTGGCAAATTCCTGGTCTGATGACTTAAGCTCAAGGCAGACCCAGACTGGCCCACTAACAATAGAGGAAGAAAACCATGCCTACAACAGGCAAAGACAGCCACTGCACATGATTGGACTAAAGGCAAAAGTGGCTCAGCCACATTAGGGCATACACAACACACAAAGGAAATGCCTCTTAAGTGTCAAGTTCTGGTGAACAGGGGACATCAATGAATAGATCATCCGATCAGAAAATCAACAAGGAAACAGTGTCTTTGAATGACACATTGGACCAGATGGATCTAACAGATATATGCAGAACATTCCATACTAAAACAATGGAATACATGCTCTCTTAAAGTACACATGGAACAGGGATGCCTGGCTCAGTTGGTTAAGCATCTGCCTTCAGCTTCAGTCATGATCCCCAGATCCTGGGAACAAGTCCTGCATTGGGCTCCTTGCTCCACCACAAGCCTGCTTCTCTCTCTCTGCCTGCCTCTCTCCCTGCTTGTGCATTTTTTCTCTCTCTCTCTCTGACAAATAAATAAATAAAATCTTTTTTTTTATTTTTAGATTTTATTTATTTATTTGACAGAGAGAGAGAAAGAGAGAGAGATCACAAGTAGGCAGAGAGGCAGGGGGAAGCAGGCTCCCCGCTGAGCAGAGAGCCTGATGTGGGGCTTGATCCCAGGACCCTGAGACCATGACCTGAGCCGAAGGCAGTGGCTTAACCCACTGAGCCACCCAGGTGCCCCAATAAAATCTTTTTTTTTAAGTACACATGGAGAAGTGTCTGTTCATATCTTCTGCCCATTTTTTGATATGACTTTCTGTTTTGTGTGTGTTGAGTTTGAGGAGTTCTTTATAGATCCTGGATATCAGCCTTTTGTCTGTACTGTCATTTGCAAATATCTTCTCCCATTCCGTGGGTTGCCTCTTTGTTTTCTTGACTGTTTCCTTTGCTGTGCAGAAGCTTTTGATCTTGATGAAGTCCCAAAAGTTCATTTTCGCTTTTGTTTCCTTTGCCTTTGGAGACATATCTTGAAAGAAGTTGCTGTGGCTGATACAAATGGCTATCAGACACATGAAAAAATGTTCATCATCACTAGCCATCAGGGAGATTCAAATTAAAACCACATTGAGATACCACCTTACACCACTTAGAACGGCCAAAATTAGCAAGACAGGAAACAACATGTGTTGGAGGGGATGTGGAGAAAGGGGAAACTTCTTACACTGTTGGTGGGAATGCACATTGGTGCAGCCACTTTGGAGAACAGTGTCGAGATTCCTCAAGAAATTAAAAATAGAGCTTCCCTAAGACCCTGCCATTGCACTCCTGGGTATTTACCCCAAAGATACAGATGTAGTGAAAAGAAGGGCCATCTGTACCCCAATGTTTATAGCAGCAATGGCCACAGTGGCCAAACTGTGGAAAGAACCCAGATGCCCTTCAACGGACAAATGGATAAGGAAGATGTGGTCCATATACACTATGGAGTATTATGCCTCCATCAGAAAGGATGAATACCCAACTTTTGTAGCAACATGGACGGGACTGGAAGAGATTATGCTGAGTGAAATAAGTCAAGCAGAGAGAGTCAATTATCATATGGTTTCACTTATTTGTGGAGCATAACAAATAGCATGGAGGACAAGGGGAGATGGAGGGGAGAAGGGAGCTGAGGGAAATTGGAAGGGGAGGTGAACCATGAGAGTCTATGGACTCTGAAAAACAACCTGAGGGTTTTGAAGGGGTAGGGGGTGGGAGGTTGGGGGAACCAGGTGGTGGGTATTGGGGAGGGCACATATTGCATGGAGCACTGGGTGTGGTGCAAAAACAATGAATACTGCTACTCTGAAAAGAAATTTAAAAAATAATAATTTAAAAATAAATAAATAAAGTACACATGGAACAATCTCCAGATTGATCACATATTAGGCCACAAAATAATTCTCAACAAATCCAAAAAGACTAAAATCATATCATGCATCTTGTTCAACCCAACACTAAGAAAACTAGAAATCAATCACAAGAAAAAATCTGGAAAGAACACAAATGCATGGAGGGTAGATAACAAACTACTAAACAATGAATGTGTCAACCAAGAAACCAAAGAGGAAATAAACATATACATGTAGGCAAATGAAAGTGAAAGCACAACAATCCAAAATCTCTGGGATGGAGCAAAAGCTGTTCTACAAAGGAAGATTATAGCAATATAGGCCTACCTCCAAAGAAAAAAAAAGTTTCAAATAAAGAAGCTCACCTTATAGCTAGTGGAGCTAGAAACAAACAAACAAACAAGACCTAAAACCAGTATACAGGACGAAATAATAAAGATTAAAGCGGAATTAAACAAAATAGAAACTGAAAAAAAAAACCAATAGAACAGATCAAAAAACCAGGAGCTGGTTATTTGAAAAAAATCAACAAAATTGATAAACCTTTATCCATAAAATATAGGGAACTCAAATAAACAAAATCAGAAATGAATGAAGAGAAATAACTGACACCACAGAAATACACAGGATTGTAAGAGAATACAATAAAAATTACATGCCAACAAACTGGGCAACCTAGAAGAAATGGACAAATTCCTAGAAACATAATCTCCCATGATAGAAACAGGAAGAAATAGAAAATGTGAACAGAACAATTACCATCAAGGATACTGAATCAATAATCAAAAACTTCCAGCAAACAAAAGTCCGAGACCAGAGACTTCACAGATGAATCCAACCAAACATTTAAAGAGTTACTACCTATTTTTCTCAAACTATTCCAAAAAATAGAAGAGGAAGGAAAGCTTCCAAATTTATTCTATGAGGCCAACATTACCCTGACACCAAAACCAGATAAACACACTACAAAAATAGAGACGTACAGACCAGTATCTTTAACAAATATAAATGTAAATATCCTCAAATAAAATATTAGCAAGCTGAATCCAACAATACATTAAAAAATTATTTAGCATGATCAAGTGATATTTATTCCTGGGATGCAAGGATGGTTCCATATTCACACATTAACTAATGTGATACATCACATCAATAAGAGAAAGAATAAAAACCATATGATCATTTCAATAGGTAAAGAAAACACATTTGACAAAATACAACATCCATTCATGATTAAAAAAAAAAATCCCCAGCAAAGTTTACAGGGAACATTCCTCAACATAATAAAGGCTATATATGAAAAAAACCCATATTCGATGGTGAAAAACTGAGAGCTTTTCCCCCAGATCAGGAACAAGACTAGGAGGTCCATTCGCACAACTTTTATTCAACATGGTACTAAAAGTCCTAGCCACAACAATCAGGTAAGAAAAAAGAAATAAAATGCATACAAATTGGTGAGGAAGAAGTGAGATTTTATCACTTTTTGTATAGGGCATGATACCAAATATAGAAAACCCTAAAGACTCCACCAAAAAACAACTGGAACTGATAAATGAATTCACAAAGAGTGCAGAACATAAAATAAGTATATAAATCCACTGCACTTCTCTACACTAAGAATGAGGTAGCAGAAAGAGAAATTAAGAAAATTTCTGACAATTGCTCCAAAAATAATAAAATATCTAGGAATATACTTAACCAAGAAGGTGAAAGACCTATACTCTAAAAGCTATAAAACACTGATGAAACGAACTGATGACACAAACTAGTGGAAAAGTGTTCCAGCTCATAGATTGGGAGAATAAATACTGTTAAAATGTCTTACACTACCCAAAGCAATCTAAAGATTTAATGCAATCCCAATCAAAATACCATCATTTTTCATAGAACTCAAACAAACAACGCTAAAATTTGTATGGAATCACAAAAGACCCCAAATAGACAAATTTTGAAAAAGAATAACACTTGAGGTATAAAAATCCCAGATTTTAAGATATACTACAAAGGTACAGTAATTAAAACAGTATGGTACTGGCACAGAAACAGACACAGAGATCAGTAGAACAGAATAGAAAGTCCACATATAAACCCACAATTACATAGTCAATTAATCTTCAACAAAGAAGGCAAGAATATGTAATGGGAAAAAGTCTCTTCAACAAAGAGTGTTGAGAAAATTGGACAGCTATATGAAAAGAATAAAACTAGACCACTTTCTTTTACCATACAAAAAAATAAACTCAAAACGGATTAAGGACCTAAATGTGTGAGACCTGAAACCCTAAAAATCCTAGAAGAGACCACAGTTAGTAATTTATGTAATATCAGTCATAGTAACATTTTTGTAGATGTCTCCTGAGGCAAAAGGGAAACAAAAGCAAAAATAAACTATTGGAAATATATCAAAATAAAAGGCTCCTGCACAGCAAAGGGAACAATAAAACTAAAAGACAACCTACTAAATAGAAGGTATCTGTAAATGACACATCTGATAAAGAGTTAGTATCCAAAATATATAAAGAACTTATATGACTCAACACTAAAAAACCCCAAATAATCCAATTAACAAGTGGGCATAAGACATGACCAGACATTTCTACAAAGAAGACATCCAGATGGCAAACGGTTACATGAAAAAATGCTCAACCTCACTGATCATCAGGGAAATGCAAATCAAAGCCCCAATGAGATATCATCTCACACCTGTAAAAATGGCAAAAATAACACAAGAAACAGCAAGTGCTGGAGAGGACTGGAGAAAAAGAACCCTCATGCACTGTTGGTGGAAATGCAAACTGGTACAGCCACTATGGAAAACAGTATGGAGGTTCCTCAAATATTAAAAACATAACTATCATGTGATCCAGTTATTACACTACTGGGTATTTACCCAAACAATACAAAAACACTTATCAGAAAGGATATATGCACCTCTATGTTTATTGCATCATTACTTACAATAGCCAAATTATGGAAGCAGCCCAACTGTCCACTGTTAGATGAATGGATAAAGAAGATGTGATATACAGAATACAATGGTATTCTACTCGTTCATAAGACATAATGAAATCTTGCCATTTGCAGCAACATAGATGGACATAGAGAGTATCATGCTAAGCAAAATAGGTCGGTCAGAGAAAGACAAATACCATATGATTTCACTCTTGTGGGCAATTGAAGAAATAAAACATCCAAAAAAAAAAAAGGAGAGAGAGAGAGAGAAAAGTCAAAAAACAAACTCTTAATTATAGTGAACAAACATGGTGACAAGAGCAGAGGTGGATGGGACAGGGTGGTGAAATAGTCGAAAGGAATTAGTGGTACACCTATCTTGATGACCACCCAGTAATGTAGAGAATTGCTGAATCCCTTTATTGTACACCTGAAACTAATATAACACTGTATGTTAACTATATTTTTAAAAATGATACCAGCCACTTGTCTTATAAAATGGATTCTGGATTTGTCACATTATTCTATGATTACATACTGATTTAACATTTTTATCAAGAGTACTATATAGGTGATACTGTATTCTTCTTACACATGAAGAAAGAGTTAACGTCAGCTGGTCCCACTTTCAGCAATGCTAATTTGTGTAAGGTGGTGTCTTCTGAATCTCTTCACTATAAAAGCACATTTCCACCTTGGTAATAATTTAAGTCATATGAGGGGTGATATGTTAAGATTCTGAAAATGCCCTGAATCCTCAAATGACTTTCACATCCACTGATAATCTACTTTATCAGAAATTTAGAAGAGTTGTCTAATTCTATCATTTCTTTTGCACTGATTAGCTGGCATTTTATGAAGAACAGGTTTCCTCACTCTTTCATCCTTTTTCTTTTTAGCATCACTGTTAACCAATGGACATCTGAAAATTTTATTTAATGTTGTAACCTTCTAATGTTATTATTATTTTGATGTTCAAATGGTCCTGAAATTTGCCAAAGGGAGCTCCTTCATGTCATCATGTGTGTGTGTATGTGTGTGTGTGTGTGTGTGTGTTTAATGACACTTTGAGGTTTTCAAAATTCCTTTGTTTCTTTTTTCCAGCTTTATTGGAATATAATTGGCAAACAAAAGTATAACATATTTTGCTCATTTGATATATGCATATATTGTGAAATGATTCCCACAATCAAGTAATCAAGTTAACATACCCATCACCTCACACATTTACTTTTTTGTGTGAGAATGTTAACATCTTCTCTCGGCAAATTTCAAACATACAATACAGTATTATTAATTATAGAAACCATGTTGTCCATTAGCTCCTCAGAACTTATTCATCATGTAACTAATAATGTGTGCCCTTTGATTAATCTCCTTCCATTTTACCTCCCCCCTGCCACATCCCCGGTCCCTGGCAACCACCATTCTGTTCTTCATTTCTATGTTTGTATATAAGTGATACCATATTGTATTTGTCCTGTGTCTAGTTTACTATATCCTATTGGCTCATCCATATTGTCATAAATGGAAGAATTTCTTTCTTTTTAAAGACTGAATAATATTCCATTGTGTGTGTGTGTGTGTGTGTGTGTGTGTGTGCGCGCGCACACACACATTTCCTTTATCCATTCATCAATCAATAGTCACTTAGGTTGTTTCTGTATCTTGACTACTATGAATAATCCTGATTGAAACATAGAAGGCACAGGTAACTCTTTGAGAGAACAATTTTGTTCCCTTTAGACACAAACCTAATAGTGGGATTGCCAGATCATATAGTTCTATTTTATATTTTTTTAAAGAACTTGCATACTGTTTTTCATAAAGACTGTACCAATTTACATTCTTACCAACAGTATACAAAGGTCCCCTGTTCCATATACCCTCATCTATGTTTATCTCTTGTCTTTTTGATAATAGACATTGAAACAGGCATGAAGTAATATCTCACTGTGGCTTTGATTTGCATTTCCCTGGTTATTAGTGATGTTGAGCAATTTCTCATCTACCTATTGGCCATTTGTAGGTCTTCTTCGGAAAAACTTCTAGTCAGGTCCTTTGCCCATTTTTCAGTTGAGTTATTTGGTATTTTTGCCATGGAGTTGTATGAGTTCTATATATACAATAGAATAAAGTAGAAAGGAATAAAATAATGATATTATTATATAATATAGTTTTATATGAATATTAACCCTTTGTTGGCTATTGGTTTCCAAATATTTCCTCCCAATACACAAATTGCCTTTTCATTTTGTTGTTTCTTTTGTTGTGCTGATTTAATTTGATGTAGTCCCATGTGCTTATTTTTGCTTTTTTGACTTTGTTTTTGGTGTCAATGTCAAATCCAAAAAAAACATTGCCAAGACCAATGTCAAGGAGCTTTTTACTGTTTTCTTCTAGGAGTTTCATACGTTTAAGTCTTACATTTATGTCTTTAATCCACTTTAAATAGATTTTCATGTATACTGTAAGATAGGGGTTCAATTTCATTCTTTTGCATATAGATATCTAGTTTTCCCAATACCACTTATGGAAGAGATTACCCTTTCCCCATTGTGAATTCTTGGTATCTTTGTCAAAAATTAATTGATCTTAAATGCCTGGGTTTATTTCTGAGCTCTCTATTCTATTGAACTGATCTATATGTCTGTTTTTACACCAAAATCATACAGTTTTCATTACTATAACTTTGTAATATGGTTTGAAATCAGGAGGAGAACTGCCTTGATTTCTGGCACTACAGACTCACCTATATTTCTCTGCTCTACACCTATAATGACCCATTTATCCTAGGGGTATTTTTTTTTAAGCAATGTTATTGTAGCAAAAACTGAAAAACTGATGAACTAGAAAAACAAATGTGCTGAAGTACTCAGAAATACACACACACATACAAAATCAAATTAGGGTTACTGTGTGTAAACATTAATCATTAATATAATTTTGAAAAGTTCCTCAATTGGTTCTTTTCAGTATACTGCAGGGATTTAGTTTGTTGTTTTTTGTTTTTAGCTATATCTTCAGGAATTAAGATACAAATCAATACGTGAAATCAGTACTCAAGAAACTAAAAGCTAGATGGGTGAAGGGTATTAAAGAGCGCTTCTGTTTTGATGAAATCTGGGTGTTGTATGTAAGTGATAAATCACTGAATTCTACTTCAGAAACCAATACTGCACTGTATGTTAACTAAGTAAAATTTAAATGAAAAAAAAAAAAAAAGACATTCCTTTCTCCTAAAAGCTTGTGAGGCTTTTTTATGTTATGCCCACATGAAACCAGACAACTGATCAATTTGACTGATTCTTTCCAGTTGGCCAGTTTAATAAAAAGAAAATGTAGGAAGTCTAAGACTAAGTCAGACAAATGGGTTTATATTGGACTCAGCTCTGCTTCTTCAAGGGAGGGGCCCTGACTATCTCAGATCTTGTAGAAAGGAAGGCCACTGCAGGCCGTCTGTAAGCCCTGGACAGCTCCAGAATCATCTCATTTCATCCACTTGCACATTGGTGTCCTCATACCTGACATGTACTTCATCTCATTCCTTTCTTCCTAATTCTTCCATTATGATACAACCACTGCATGCTTCCCAGTTTTCAGTGTGGGCCAAGTCTCCTGATCACTTCTCTTACTTCCCTCCCTTGGCCCTTGGCCCACTGACTCTAGTAAGAAACTCAGTAGCAGCCCCACCCACAAGCTCTGTGGACCACATGCTTAAAGAACCAACCTGCTTATCTACCAACCTCGTGCACACAGAGTCTCCATTCCCCCTTGGTAATACACTGAAAGACAGTATTAGAATAAAATCTCATTAAAGCTCAGGACACAAAACTGGGTGAAATGAAGCTACCATCTTTGTCACTTTCATGAGTTTCTCTTTTCCTGCCAAGACTGGCAATGACTGCTTTTACCAAGGGCTCTTCTCTACTGCTGGAGGCAGTGTAACGTCTGAGGTCACACAGACTAGTTCCTCTTGTTACCAGCTCTGTGAACCTGGCAAAGTTACTTAACACTTTTAAACCTTAATTTCCTCATCTGGAATTGGATATATTAATAGTAGGTATATTATGGGTCCAAAGGAGTGCTCAGTATCTGGCACTTAGTAATTCATCAATTATATGAGCTCCTATTATTATTATTATGATTATTATGGCTTTATTCTCACTCCCAGGGAATTTCACCAAAGACATCCCTACCACTTTCATGCAAACAACTTCCAGATTTATTAACTCCCTTCATCCCTAACATGGTCTTTAAACTCAAGCACTGTCCTAGAAGGATCCTATGAGGCTTCTTTAGCTCCCCAAACTCAACATTTCCAAACAAATCTTCTCTAGTACACTCAATTTTTTCCTCACAATATTTTTCACTTTTTATTTTAGGACAATTATGGGTTTGCATGCAGTTGTTAGAGATGATACATGAAGATCTTATATACCCTTTACCTAGTTCTTTGCTAGAGAAATGTGATAGAAATTGGAAGGTTTTGATAGATAGACTATACTGAAAGAATGACATGCTCATTTGCAGATGGTAGTAAAACTCCAGAAAAGCAACAATAAACATTTCTCCCGTTGAAGAACCTCACAGCATACACACAATTAAGAAAAAAAAAAAAAATCCCCAAATCTCCCCCAAAGAGTGTTGGTAGCATTTTCAGTTGCTTCCTCCTGCCACCTGGCCCTGGTTTCAGGGTTCGCTCTTTCCAGCTCTGAGCCTATATTTGATTGGCCTAAGCCATTCTCCATGCCAGTGTTTGGTTTAGGAAGGGGCCCATGACACAGCTCTGAGACATGAGGCACAAGAGAGAATCTACTGGGCAGTTTGTCTTGCCCTTAAAAAAAAAACAAGGGCAGGAGAAGGAGCCATCTCATTTTTCTGTCTCTGAACATCGTTTTATAAAGATGTATTCAGAGCTCCCGAAATCACCACGCAACTATAAAAGGCAAATATGAGCCAGCACTGAACACAGCAGAGCAGTAAGATGGAAAGAACGTAGGCCCCTAATGAAATCACTAAGCCTCTGAAAATACCCAAAACCCCTCTGTCTCAGGATATCTTGTTAAGCAAGATCGTGGGTGTTCTGTTTGGTGCCTACAAGAGTATCCCAAATAAAACAGCAATTATAAGTGGATCCAGTCTCCAAGCCTGCCTGACATGCTGATTTTTAAGAGAGAACCTATAGTTCAGTTGGTTAACAGTGTGTTCATACTTAAAATGAATATTCTAGAAGAGAAACAGTCAGCTCTGCTGTATAACTGGTAAGAAAGAGCAGTATAAAAAGCACAAGCTCCAGAAGCAGGGAACCCAGGTTCAAATCCCACCTTTGCAGCTCACTAGCTGTGTGGCCTTAAGCAAGACAATTTATTTAAGTTGTTCATTATGCCCATGGTAATACCTCCCTCATAGGTTTATAGAGAGTATTAAATGCAATCATGTAATAATAAAGGGCCCAAATAAATGTTAGTTTCTTTTCCCCTAATTAAACCTTTGCCAAAATGAAACACTAACTCAGTTTATTAGACCATTAATTCAGACACTTTCTTTCCAGCAGGAGTTACTCTGACAGCAGAGTTGGTGTCATCAAGAGTAATTTCTACTGAAAAGGTTCCAATCTTAACATTTCCACTGTGAAACCTAGTGTGGTGCAGAAAGGATCAGGCAGGTTTACTTTCAACTCCAGAGAAAATTGATGTGACGATAACCACAGTGGAAGGGTTTATATGTCCTTGATTGTTTTATTCTCACACCTTAAAAAGGTATGTGAGTGGAATTAATGGGCTGCAGTGGAAATGTGCTTGTAGCAACTTTTCCTCCAACTTATTTCCAAATTTCGTTACATTTCATCAAAAGCTAATCACATTATACTGATATCATTACCAAACTCCCCAGAAAAATCAACACACTATTTTATGGATATGTTGTGTTTGAAGTATGAAAACAAAAATAGAAATTAGCATTAAAAAATACACTTTATTCTTGACATAGCAATACAGGCTATTATAAAAGTATTCACCTTTTATAATAAATGAATACAAGTTTTGTTTACTTAAATAGTCAATGATCTAGTTATACTTGTGCACTAATAATAATTAGGATAAAATTGGTAAAATTCACCTGGAAGACAATTTGACACCAAAATCTTTAAAAATACCTTTATACTTTGACCTAGAAATTCCACTACTAGGAATTTATTTTAAAGAAAGAATCAAGGATGTGTACAATGATTTTTTTCAAGAAAAATTTTTCTTGCAGGAAGAAAACAACCTAAACATTCAACATTAGATGATTAGTTAATCTTCTTTGGATGGAAATGCCCATCCAAAGGAATACTACACAATCATTACAATGAAGTTCTAGAAAAGCATTTATTGGCATGGAAAGGTGTGCATGATATATTGCTAGGATTTCAAAGGCCATAAACTATTTACAGACTGCTTTACAGTTTTGTTTTTTAAAATATATTTATTTATAAAAGTATCAAAAATGCATACCAGAATAAATGCAAATGATGTTTCTTTCTAAGAATTTTTATTTCTTCTGTTTGATTCTATGCATTTTATTCAGTATGCAAAAATTAATTTTATAGTAAAGAAAATTAAGTTTTAAAAAGCTCAAGAGAATTAGTAAGTTTACTTTGAAGCTAAATAGCAAATAAATCCCCTCACTATTCATTACATGGATTCTGAGCTCTGGTTTCTCAGATTTCCCCCAAAATCTGATTTAAGAAGTTAAAATTTAAGAGACTTACCTACCTCATCTTACTGTTGATCACAAACTGGAAAACTGCTGAGTTCTATTTCTGGCTGGAGGTGGTCTCTTAAGTCAAAGATTCCCATGCTCCTGCAATGAGGCACAGTGAAGTTTTAAACACTACCTGTTTAGATAGCTCTTTATGGTTCCAGGGTAGCTTTCTCTAAAAAGAAAGAAACTGGCTGGTGTCAACCCTGGAATGCTGCTCTTGGATGTCATCTCCAAGTGCACAAAAGCTCTGGTCTCTACTGGAGTCATGCCTATTGTATCCACCTGGACTCTTATTTATTTATAATATTAATAATTATTATGGTAGTTGGTGTTTATTGACCCTTGCTCTAATGTTCCATACATTCTATCAAGCACTGTTCATACATTATTTTGTTTAAACTCTTAAAAGCATCCCAGGAAGATTAATGCTATCCTTATTCCCATTTTAAAGATGAGAAAACAATTTGCCCAAGATTACATAGCTAGTAAGGAGTAGAGTCAAAATGGGAACCTGGATCTACCTCAATTTTATTAGATGTCCCTTAGCCATTTAAATGAGTGTGTTTATAATTAATATTAGAGAGAAAGTTCAATTGGTCATGACTGGGTCTTCTTAAACCAGAATAAAAATGATTTCAAGAAAATATTAGATCAATAATACAACCAAAGAAATGACTCTGCTACACAGCCATGACCTTGTCTACCAGTGGCAAGGACAGCCAAGACATAACCAGGATAACCAAGAGCCCCTGTGAGTTCAGCTCCACAATGACTTGCTTAAGCTTGTCACTTAACCTCTCTAAACCTCAGGTCCTTATGTGGAAAATGAGCTTTATTATACTTCTCTTAAATACCTCATTTGTGAGTATCAAATGAGACAATGTATGTGTAAGCACTTTTAAAAGCACAAAGGGCAAAAATCTTGATTAACCTCTCCCTGAAAATTACTTCTGCCCTCAAAACCCAAAAGCAATGTAACTTTTATATTGCATTTTGCAAAAGACTGAGTGACTGAAGGGCTTTAGAAATACAAAGAAACAATGTTGGGGGGAAAAAAATCCCATGTGTAATGTTTTCCCATGTTTAGCATTCAATTAAGTAAGTCCTGAGGAAAAGTCACTGAATAGATGTGACCTTCTCCCATCTGAGGCTGTTTGACTTAATGTTTCCTCCCCAAGTGCATGAACTTTTGAACAACAGGAATTTTTGCCACAGGACTTAAGACTCTCCTGTGACTTGATGTCAGGAAATCTCCTTAGTCATTTTGGTTTCTGCTCCCTGGGAGCAAAGTGGAGGCTTTGGCTCTGAGTTGCTACACATTCTGTTTTAACTTAGGATAACATTTGGCTCAATAATTCAAAAATATTACACCAAGGCTTAAGATTATACTTGCATGATGGAATAATCTTTTAAAAAACTAGTATCTGGGGAATAGGGGAAATGAAGGGATTTTTCTTGACCATTTTTTAAATTGTAAGAGCAATACATGTCCATGTTAAACAATTCAAATAGCACATGTACAGTGGAGGGTAAAAGTGCCCACTCAATGCACATTTCCACTTCTCCTTAATAAACACTACTGACAGTTTCTCGTATATATTTGGAGAGTTTTTCTATGCTTAAATAAACAAATGGATATAAATATATCTTTTTTTTTTTTTAAGATTTTACTTATTTACTTGACAGACAGATATCACAAGTAGGCAGAGAGGCAGGCAGAGAGAGAGGAGGGGAAGCAGGCTCCCCGCGGAGCAGAAAGCCCGACGACACAGGGCTGAAAGCCCTGCGACACAGGGCTCGATCCCAGGATCCTAGGATCATGACCTGAGCCGAAGGCAGAAGCTTTAACCCACTGAGCCACCCAGGTACCCCTAAATATATCTATTTTTTAACAAAAACAGTATCACTTATTCTATACAGACTGCTCTAAAAAAATGGGTTTTTTTCCTCCTAAAAGTACACTTGTATAGTTTCTCATATCCACCGCTATAGATCTAACAGTTTTAAAATCTCCTCTGCAGTATTCTATTGCATGGCTCTACCACAAATTATTTAAATATTTTTTTCTGTCTATATATTTAGTTGTTAATATATTTCTAACATCACAAATAAGTTTGCAAGCAACAATTTCACCACATCTTTACTCAATTATGTATTTTACTTAGAAGTAAAATTGATAGGTCACAAGAGATGTGCATTTAAAATGGTGTCATTCATCATCACTAGCCATCAGGGAGATTCAAATTAAAACCACATTGAGATACCACCTTACACCACTTAGAATGGCCAAAATTAACAAGACAGGAAACAACATGTGTTGGAGGGGATGTGGAGAAAGGGGAACCCTCTTACACTGTTGGTAGGAATGCAAATTGGTGCAGCCACTTTGGAGAACAGTGTGGAGATTCCTCAAGAAATTAAAAATAGAGCTTCCCTAAGACCCTGCCATTGCACTCCTGGGTATTTACCCCAAAGATACAGATGTAGTGAAAAGAAGGGCCATCTGTACCCCAATGTTTATAGCAGCAATGGCCACGGTCGCCAAACTGTGGAAAGAACCTAGATGCCCTTCAACGGACGAATGGATAAGGAAGATGTGGTCCATATACACTATGGAGTATTATGCCTCCATCAGAAAGAATGAATACCCAACTTTTGTAGCAACATGGATGGGACTGGAAGAGATTATGCTGAGTGAAATAAGTCAAGCAGAGAGAGTCAATTATCATATGGTTTCACTTATTTGTGGAGCATAACAAATAGCATGGAGGACAAGGGGAGATGGAGGGGAGAAGGGAGTTGAGGGAAATTGGAAGGGGAGGTGAACAATGAGAGACTATGGACTCTGAAAAACAACCTGAGGGTTTTGAAGGGGTGGGGGGTGGGAGGTTGGGGGAACCAGGTGGTGGGTATTGGGGAGGGCACGTATTGCATGGAGCACTGGGTGTGGTGCAAAAACAATGAATACTGTTATGCTGAAAAGAAATAAAAAATAAATAAATAAAATAAAATGGTGTCAGATATACTAACAGCATTTTTCACAGAACTCGAACAAACAATCCTAAACTTTATATGGAATCAAAAAAGACCCCAAATAGCCAAAGCAATATTGAAAAAGAAAAACAAAACTGGAATTATCACAATCACAGATTTCAAGATATACTACAAAACTAGAGTAATCAAACAGTATGATACTGGCACAGAAACAGACGCAGAGATCAGTAGAACAGAATAGAAAATCCACATTTAAACAATTACACAGTCAATCTTCGACAAAGGAGGCAAGAATATGCAATAGAAAAAAGTCTCTTCAACAAATGGTGCTTGGAAAACTGGAGAGTAACATGCAAAAGAATAAAACTGGACCTCTTTCTTTCACCATATACAAAAATAAACTCAAAATGGACTAAGGACCTGAATGTGAAACCTGAAATCATAAAAATGCTACAAGAGAGCACATGCATCGATCATAGCAACATTTTTCCAGATATGTCACTTATATGTGGAATTTAGGAAATTAAACAAATGAAAGGAAAAAAAGAGAAATATTGAAAAGATTCTTAACTATGGAGAACAAACTGATGGCTGCCAGAGGGGATTTGGGTGGGGGATGGGTGAAATAGATAAAAGGATTAAGAATGCATTTATCTTGAGCACTGATTAATATACAGAATTGTCAAATTACTATATTATACACCTAAAACTGTACATGTAACACTGTATTTTTAACTATACTAGAATTAAAATAAAAATACTAAAATAGTGATAGATATTCCAAACTTCCATTTAAAGGTTGTTGTACCAATTTAATCTTTCCTTACAACTGGTACGCAAGAGCCTAACTTTCACCAACAATAGTATAGACTGTACAAGAATCTGTTACACTGAGGTATATATAATATCAATGATTCGGTGGACACTGGATACCAAGAAACTGTAAATTCTTGCCTTTAAGTATACTGTGAATTATCAGTCTTCTCATTCTGAAAAGAAACAAGATTGCAGTGAACCCAGCCTCATCAAGAGGGGCTTAACACTTAACATGCTTACCCTGTGCCAGGCACTATTTCTAGTGCTTTACTTGCATTAAGTCACATGTTCCCCCCCGCCAATCCTAAATGGAAGGTACTTTCATCATTCCCATTTTACATTCGAGAAAACTAAGCACAAAGAAGTTAAGTAAATTTCTCAACATCACACAGGTGATAAGTAACAGAGTTCAGATTTGAACCTAAGAAGCTTGAGTCCAGAGTCAAGTGCTTTTACCAATGACGCATCTATCCGACTCTGCACTTAATGATGTGCCAAACATATTTATTAAATGCCTGTTCAATGCATGGACCATCTTATCCTCACAACAATGTGAGTACTATCCCTATTTCTCAGAGATATTAAAGCGGCTTGCCAAAGTGACAGAGGGAGAATTAGTATGCAGGCATGCTAATTCTGAAGTTTCTATTTATTCTACTGCACCATACTTCTTTAGAGAAGCTAGTTGTCATAATATCCATTTTACAGTTAGGGAAATCAAGTCTTCAGAATGAGGTGTATAAGGAGGCTAGTTGTCCCTGTCAACAAACAGAGCTTACGAGGGGCTGTATCATACCTAATTCTTCCTTTATCAGAGTTATATAAAGTTTGAGTGTTTATGTAAAGGTGTGTAAAGAATGAAAAAGATATAAGAAAATATGATGTGCAAATAGGATTTCACAACTGATTAAAGGAAGGAGGTGAGGACGAGAGTAATCAGAGGGGACTTAACACAAGTTTGAATTGGGTAACAGGAGGCTGATGTATAGGAATCAGAAAGGTTCAAAGTCTGGGCTCCAGAGTCTGGGTTCAAATCTCAGCTCAGGCACTTCTGACTTTGTATAACCTTAAATAAGTTATAGAATTCTCAGTACCTCAGTTTCTTCATTTGTAGTATGAGGATTTTAATAGTACGTGAGGACTATACAAGATAATGCATTGAAAGTATTTAGCACTGTGCCTGGCCCATAGTAAATATTCATGAAAGGTTATGTTATTGAATAGACATTGAAATGCTATTTATAGAGGTTATTGATTATGATAAAATAGAAGAAATGCCCACTTTCACAAAATCTTCCACAGGATATGATAGAGCTAATGATGATTAATTTAATCTTCAAATTATTCTACCTTCAAATATCTCAAACTCAACCCTGTGATTTTTTTTTCAATTTCACTTCCTATCACTCCCAATATGGTGCCTCTTCTCTATGCAACGTTATCACCTTGTTGTCTCCTGCTAACATCTTTCCTTTCACTTCACCCCAAATCCCTATTCCTCCCATTTCCATCAGTTCCTGGTAATAATGTCCTCCAAACTCACCTTCTCCAGAGCTTCCTTGACCAGCCTGCCTGCTTTAACCACCCCAGCTGTGATCATTCCATTCTATGGGCAAACCCTAGAATAGTATCATTTTGAAACTAAGAACAAATTATATATATATATATATATATATATATATATATATACTCGTTTGTTTATATATATACACACACATACACACACACACACACACACACACACAAACATACCATGCAGATAGATATATGTATATCTATATCTATATGGTTCTCAAGCTATGTTGAAGGTGTGTGTGCCTCCATAAATAATTGTTAATGATGAAATAGGAATAGCATCTCCTGTCTAAAGAGACAGATAAGAACCCTCCTGCTCCACTCACTCTTTTGCCCAAGGATAGAAGATGGCTTGGCAAAGCTATGCTCAATAAATGCTTACTTTAAGAATGAATGTTTTCAGTTATAGGTGCATGGTCAGTCTATAAATTATATTTCTAAATCCTCTTTCTATATGTCAGCCTTAAGAAATGAAATATTTCATAAAACAATCTCAGTCATATAATGGGGAAACTAATGTATAGAGGAAGTGTTCTACAATCATTTCAGGTATTATAGATAATACAAATGTGTTTTATACAATAAAGGCCTGGTCTACCATACATCTAAAAGGCAGTAGGAAATCATAATTAGAAACAGAAACAAGACATTTTTCCTTTCACTATTTAGTATATGCAATATTCCCTACAAAATGGCACTGAATGTTTTCCTGCTGCTACATGGTGCCATATAGGCTCAGAAAAATAAGACCTCTTTTTATGCCTATGAAACTGACTTCAGATAAAATAACCAACTTCAAAGGTTGGTTGAATGCAAGGAATGTTTTTACACAGCCCAATATTTGTATATATCCATTAATGCATATTGCAATACATATTTAAAAAGTGCTACTAAATCTCCAACCATCCTCTACATTCATTTTGAAACCCTCATCAAGATATTCACATTCAAAGACAAGGTTCCTACATCAAATAGGTCACAATCTTAGGTGCATTTAAATATTGGAAATGAATGGTACCTAAAATAAAAATCCTTTATATACAGAGCAATACATGAGTATAACATTAATAGCCCACACAGGTTTTTAATGGCTCCTAATATATTATGCCCTTTCAAGGAACCATTCATACATATTGAAATGCATTTTTACTATGCTACTTGGAGTAATTACAAATTGGACAAGGTTGACAAAAATCAGCCTTAAAAGTTAGGTAATTTTCTTAAAATATACACAATATTCTGTAAGTTCACAGCTCTCTAAGTGATAAAATATTAGATCCTGAATGCTAAAAAGTAAAAGTAGCTTTCAAAATGATTTTTAAGACTATACATTTTTATTGTTACAATTCAGTGAACTATTTTACCTAAAGTTTACAGTCATCTCCAACTCAAAGCCAATAAAAAATCAATTGTTTGTTTTATAATCAATATCACAAAGTAAAAGCAATTAATAGCCAGTGTAAAATAACCTATTTACTGCCTCATTTTAAATGTAGTGAGGAACTTAACAAGAATGCGTTAATATTATCCTAGTCTGTTCCACTTAACAAGTTTACATTTAAGATGTTTCCATTTTCAAATATCAAACCCACTGTACATCTAGAAAACCTACTTGGGAAAATCTATTATTATTTAATTTCTCAAAAAACTCCACTTCAACCTACTTTTCTTTGAATTCTGAGTTGCTACATTATTCTCATCTTTACAACAATAATTATTGATCTCTCAGGAGCAAGAACATCATGTAAAGTGAAAGAATTACTATAATATGAAGATAAGAAAGTGAATAATAATCAAGTTGTATATCTTAAACATAGAGCACATTATAGTCATAATTGGCTTACCACCAGTTAGAAATATACATACACATTTTTCAAAATAAGTCTTTTAAATAAAGTAATACAAACATCTTTCTAGCCTAAAGATCTGAAATAACAATTAAGTCTGAACCTTAAATCATTCATCTCTATAACTAGAAGAGCAAGTCCCAAGGATGTAAATCTCACCCAATGAGACAAGGGATGCTGAATGTATTATTAATTGCTAAGTAATTTCTTAATTTTAGAATCTACCACCCAACACTGGCAAATAAATAATGTGATTTATGAGCCCAGACTCTCATGGTGCTTTACTAGAGTTCAATAAACACATGCATATCCTAAACGTACAGTGTAATTGTGATTTCTACAAGCCAGGAAACATAGCAGGACTCGCAATAGCAAATCTACCCCATCTACTTATTATTCAAGCAGTAGTATTTAGAATACCTAAAATGCCTGCTGAACACTGCAGCTCAACGTCCCCCTGGGGTTACTTCTAAGCAGAACCACATCTCTTCTCCTCAGTGATTAGTGAGTTTTAAGAAGGCAGGTAACATGGGGTAGAAATTCTTATGCAGCAGGAAGATAACTCTTCTCGCCAAATTTTCAAAAACCAACACCCTCACACCCCAAATACACACACACACACACACACACACACACACACACACACACAATCACCTTTTTTCTTTTTTTTAAGAAAGAAAGGAGGGTTTTTCAAATAGGTACCTAAAACATGTCATTTGCAAGGGGATGAAAAATGTATTTTTCCTCTACTTGCTGCTGTGTAAGATATTTACAGATCTGATTAGAAAACCTGTATGTACATGAAAAGTAGTGCTTTCAGGGAGATTTCTTTAGTGAAATCTGCCTGTGCATAATGTTATGCAAACATGCTTACATTAACAAGGACACACACACGCACACCTAGACCAATAATTAAGCTTACACTGTTCTACAAGCCCCCTTTGACATCTTTTAGCATGCATGTTATTCAGAAGACAGATTTTTTAAAAAATAATAAGCAGCTGCATATAATGCATGCCAAAGTGGCATGTTTAGAGAAGCAAATACATTACCAGACGCATTTTGAAGTTTCTGGAACACCTGCAGGTAAAAGGAGACTGTGAATCGGTAGCTGGCACACGGTATTCCTCAGAATCACAGAGCTCGGTGTGACTGTGGGGGAATGTAAGGCGAGTGTGAGGCTGGAAACCTTTGAGTTGAGCTCACTCTAAGCATCAGAAAGCCTCAAAGAGGGGAAAGAAAAAGGCAGCCCACAGACAGCTAGATGAGAAACTTCTGGCACCTCTCCAGCTCAGGAATGAATTCTCTGTAATTTGGAGACGTATAGTGATGGAAATGAAGAGAAACTTGGATTTACGGGTAAATTTGCTCAGCCATGCAGAAATGGGCAGGTAACAGTCTCTCAGCTCATTTTAAAACAGTCATTCAAGAACAAGACTGAATCAAAAAATTAACGGGCATCCTTTTTTGAAAAAATAAAAAGGCTACTCCAGCCAGTTTCCCAAGATGCCTTTACAAACTTCAAATGGATCATTCCATCAGCTATTTGTTGCACATTTTATTAATCCCAGTGCAGAGGTAAACTGGAAAATCTAATTCTTTTTATGTAGAAAACTGGATTTACTGCTTCTTTTTATAATGCACTTTAGTCATATAAATACACAGA
This sequence comes from Lontra canadensis, assembly GCF_010015895.1. Lineage (NCBI taxonomy): Eukaryota > Metazoa > Chordata > Mammalia > Carnivora > Mustelidae > Lontra > Lontra canadensis. The sequence continues at coordinate 37,088,732 of NW_022631000.1, read as the reverse complement.
TTTACTTACAGAGTTCTCGTTTCTTGTGTAAAACCACTACTGTTTGGTCCAGATAAAATGTTAAAAGGCTTATTTGCAGCTTTTCAAGGAAGTAAAGAAAGAATGTTTTAATACTCAGAAGGTAAGCTGAGTACAGATATTTAAATGTTGAATTTGAAGCAAAGAGAGTATAAAGGAAGAGCCCTGAGCCATTAAGTGGTACATAAGAGATATGGTACATGAGCATTGAGCAGGCAGGTAGCTCAAGTCTATAAATATATACATAATTAAAGATAGGAAGAAAAGAGCTTTGGCAAATTAACTTCTTAGAGACAATAGCTGTGATTTTGTTTAGGCTTACAAATAAGTCAATAATGTCTGGGGAACACATGTGGACCTCACCTCATCTGAAAAATTCCACAGCTCACGAATAGAGAGTAAGGTTGGAAGCATCACACACTGGCAATCTATATTCAAATGTAATGAGGAGAAGGACGATATTACCATGAAGAATGTTGTCATATTACATTGTGCCTATGTGGCTTAACTACTCATCCAACCTTGCAAATAGCCATTTGCTTGGACTGACTAGCAAATGTGCTATCGATGGGAGGGTAGAGGTGGGAGGCAGATTTTATTTGTTTTACTACACACGCACCTTTGGGAGTCTCAAGGATAAAATGCATGGGATGAATATAGGAGTGATTCTCTTTTCAAGGCCACATTTATGTATAATAAATTCAAAGTGGAATTAATAATGACCAATTAAGCTATTTATTATTTTAACTCTTGAGGTCAAGGGCAAAACAGTGTTTATGTTTATTGATAGAAGGTCGATGGCAAGACAGCTGAAGATGGCTGGGCTCACCTTTAATCACGCTCAATAAACATGTATTGACTGAGCAGCCTCTGGGCTTCCTCACATTTCAGTGCCCAGTCTTTTTTGTCTAGGATATTTTTTCTTATCTCTCCACTGCCATCTGCTTCATCCATTTATTCAGCAAATATCTAGTGAATTAGACACTCCACTTTGTGGGGAACACAGAGACACTTAAGATCATCCCTCAAGGAGCTTACCATTGTCAGGTAACCACAATAGGTCCCAGTAAGGGATCGCACATCGGAATTACTTACAAATACCAGTGCTAACTGCCATCTCTTCTTCTATTTTGGATTCATTTTTGGTGGGGGGAGGCAAGCATAGTTTGTACACATGTTCTGAAAATCTCCCCAGATGATTCTGATTTAAATCCCCTCTTCCATGCCATGAGACTAACAGCAATTCAAGATGATTATCAGTCCTCTAGTAACTGAGAGGAGGATATCCCATCCACCGCTGCATATACACTCAAACTCCACAACTACTCAAGTTAACCCGTACTCCTGTGTCTTTCTTTGCTCATTTCTCTACCATGGGGAAGGCCCATATGTAATCAATGTGACAAAGATCCTGAGTCTGCAAGGTTCTAAAGGGTTTTGGAAGCCAAAGCTGAAGGGAAAAAGAAAAAAAAAAAAAAAAGCCCAAATCTTTTGGTTCATTCATATAACTTCTTCAGGTCTGTTTCCTTATCTATAATTTCTTTACCAAAATGTATGAGCACCTTCTTTGAGAAACCCAGTTCTATGCCATGCTGACACATACACAAGAGCACATCTGAGGTTAAAATTTAGAATTCCCGACTTCTACTATCTTACTGCTTAATGTACCTAGTCAGCATATCAAATCTCATGACGGTGAAACTTCAGCCTGAAGATCTAGGGCCTCAGCACCATAGGCTTCTCCTTCTCCATTTTCCCATGGTGGGGAACCATGGAGGAATTCAGAGCATGAAAACAAGCATATTATCTGCCAACTCCACCCTCTGCTTCAGCAGCTACCTCAGATCTGGAGGAACCTCTGGTAAATGACATCCTGGAACCGTCAAGCAGAAAGGTCTCACAGCTAGAAAACAGGCTACCACCTGACCCCCTTCTCCCATGGCCATCCCATTCAAATAAGAAGGTGTGTTTGGGCCCTTATGAGAACAGCTCTTCCAGGCTCTACTTCTAATCTGTGGTGGTGAAGGAGTATCCCATGCCACTCTCAGAGGTATAAGAACGGAATATGGCCATGACATCCTCAGAGGCCAGTCTGCCTGCCCTTTTGGCTTTCATCACAGTTCACTCTATGTCCCATAAGCCCACCCAATGTGACCATAAAAACAGCTCAAAGAGGAGGGCTCATTCAGCCTCCTTCCCCCACTGATTGTCCTGTGCTCAACATCACCTTCATTCACTCAAGAAGAAACCAACCTCAGCAGATATTTTTAAGACAAAGCTCATGTGATCAACTAAAATATAAACCTCTTCAAATAGCAATTCTATGAAAAAAGTGAATGTTTGCTATATCCTCTAGTTCTCAGCTAAGAAAATCAGAAAAGCCTGACCTTCAAACAATAAGAGAAGGAAAAACAAATTCCCAAAGATGGTAGCACTGCAGAGACATTAAAGACAAAAAGACCTGAGTTTGAGGATAGGATTCTCTACCTAGAGGCTATGTGACTTTGGGTAAACTGTTTAAATTCCCTCATCCTGCTTCCTCTGCTGTAAAAGAAAAAAATACCCTCCTTATCAAGTTATGTTGAGAGTTAAAATATGAAAAGTTCCCTGAGGCATCATAAGTTAACTACAAAATAGTAACTCATGTCTTAATGATCAAAAGTATCCTATTGTCTTCAATATGCCATTACCCTATAAAGAAAGGGACTATGTTTTAGTTATTTTCATATTCTTCCTACTAGTATGTTGTGTACATCCACACCCATTCCATAAATTTTTTTGAGCACCTGTCACTCCCACATTTCACCTAGGAGCCAGGGACACAGCATTGGGCAAGACAGTGGTAGTTCCTGCCCCCATGTTGTTCACAGTGCATCGAGGGAGACAAAAGTTAAATAAATGCCATGAATAACTAAAATATATGTCTTAGTCTACTCAGGCTGCCATAACAAATACCATAGAGGGGGTGGTCTAAACAATAGACATTTATTTCTCACAGTTTTGGAGGCTGGGAAGTCTGATGTCAAAGTGCCAGCAGATTTGGTTCCTGGTAAGACACTTCTTCCTGACTTGCAGACAGCCATTTTCTCACTATATCCTCACATGGCGGAGAGGAACTTCTGGTGTTTCTTCCTTTTCTTACAAGGACACTAATCTCATCCTGGTGGATTCAACCTCATGACCTCATCTAAACCTAATCACCTCCCAAAGGTCCCACCTCCCAATAACCATCACGCTAAATGTTAGGGCTTCAATGTATGAATTTTAAAGTGACAGAAACATTCAGTCCATAACACTATATAAATGAATTAATGAATTAGTTAATGATAATCCTTTTAGTTGTTTTATTTATAACAGCCCAGACTATGTCAAGGCACAAATGGGAGAAAATATGGGACTGCTTCCAATAATTATCTTCAAGCTTAGAGACTCAGGCTGATGGGGTGGGCCTCATTAAGTGGCAGGTTTCCCCCCAGGAGCCATCCCCTGAGACCCATCAGGCTAGCTAGCCCAAGCAGCACTTTGATCTGTCCTCAAGGTCCCTTCCATCCCACTGGCAAAACGTTCTGGTTCCTGGACTTACTGTTTTACATCCAAGCTGTCTGAAATGCAATAACATTTTTTTAAAGAGCAACCGGGATTTTAATTAAAGTACCAGGGATCCAGCCAAAGACATTTTTCTAAAAGAGAAGAAATATCTGTTTTTGGAGACAGAACATTTCGTAATAGAGATCTCATATATTTTGATGAACGATAATTAGCGACATGGTCTGTACCCTCACAAGAATCCAACCGCAGGGTTTATGTGTGTACTCATATGCATGTATGCACACATGTGTGTGTTTAATGCTCATCCTACCTAATGAACACTGAGTCAGGGAGACAAATGCGCTCTAGTTACTTACACCATTCAGATATTTAAGGCAAACACAGTTAATGGAACAATGTAAGGGCCTGTCTCTTAAGGGCAAAAGATTACCTTTTGTTCTCCCTGATTTCCTTTGATTTAAAAGGCTTTGGCTCCAAGACTCCTTGCAAACAGCACTAAATAAGAATTCTACTTCTGGGGACGCCTGGGTGGCTCAGTTGGTTAAGCGGCTGCCTTCGGCTCAGGTCATGATCCCAGTGTCCTGGGATCGAGTCCCACATCGGGCTCCTTGCTCGGCAGGGAACCTGCTTCTCTCTCTGCCTCTGCCTGCCTTTCTGTCTGCCTGTGCTCGCTCGCTCTCTCCCTCTGTCCCTGACAAATAAAAAAAAAAAAAAAAAGAATTCTACTTCTGCAAGTGCTGGGTGCAGAAGTTTACCATATACCTAATGCTGAGGGAAACCATGGGGGATACTGGAATTCCATGCCCCTCATACTCATAGGTAAAGGAATTTAAAATAAAACAAAGCCCCAGTATCATAAGTGACAGTCTGGCAAAATTATCCTACCTCTGGGATCTATTTTTATAAATTCATGCTTACTGCTTGGAAAATCCCTGACAATTCCCCACACATTAAGTCAGTCACACCAGTCAGAAGCTAAAGAAAGTAAGCTTCAAAAACCATCCAGCTGCCTCCATGGACCTGAAAGCCTATACACATACCAGTGCAGGCAACGGTGCACCCATGTCCATTTTGGGGCCATCTGGGGGTCCATAGATACTACAAAATTGAGGCATTAGTGGAAGACTTGTAGGAGCTGGCAGACCATCTCAGGCAGAAGGGCTGGAGGCTTAGAAGCCTCTGGTGCCTACCCATCCCCAGAGGCATGGCACTGCCATGAGGCCAGTAACACAGATGGTGCCCTGCACAGACAGCTGAGAGGCAGACAGCCATGGCTCTGCGTGAAACGTCAGCCAAGTTGCTGGCTGGCTGCCATTACTGGGCCTGTGGACCTGGAACAGGAAGGTGGGGTGGGGATATTAGCCCCTTTTCCCTGACATTATGGGTGTTATTTTTCTGGATCTAAATGGTGAAGGATGAGGAAGTGATTTTATGAGAAGATAAAAGATGTTGCTATGCTAGACAGACATCTCAACCCTAAAAACTAATTTACCTGAGGGAAAATTGATATGATCCCCCCTCTGGTAAAGCAACAATCATTAGGCTAAAACATCCCAAACCAAGCTTTTTACATCGGTTCCATCTGGTAATAGCAGATACAAAATCACAAGATACTATAATACACACACATACAAGTCTATATTTATTGTTACGTATTTTGCTATAAAACAAATATAGTGTATTCTTTAAGTGACAATAGTAAGTGACAATCTTTCAAGCCCTGAAAGGCCAACGAGTGGAAGAAAATGAGAACAGTATGCAAACACCACCCACAGAAATCCAAAGTACAGAAAGCAAGTGACTAGGAGTCCATTGCCAACTGCAGATTAAAGAAGTGACATCTATGCACTGATTCTCAAAGCGTACAGAGCATGCAGCGCTTCATGGCAAACACAACTGATCCTCACTTCAAAGGAGACGGGCCCATGTGCCATGTGTTACAGGGGACAAGCACTGGACAAGGAGTCCAAAGATCCAGGGTCTCACTTGCTGCTCCATCACCTAGCGCTGTGACCTTAGCCTCAGATTGCCCATCACTGTGGTGGGATGTCTGCCCGGACCACATTATAGTGCTGCTGTACGGAAAACATGTATACGGATTTGTCTATCAATCCAAACACAGCATATAAATGTATTGTGGTCTTATTGCCCTACCTCAGACCAAGGCATCAGAGTATCACTAGTAAATCACTACTATTCTAGCCACATAATGCCTTAGCAAAGGGATAGTGTCTATAAAAACCCTAAGAAGGAGTCAGTGTATGGAGGATTAAACCATAAGAAAGAGACAAGAAAATCAAACTCCCACCCCACCATGCCTAACAATCCGGCCCAGTCAGGGGTAATGCACTTCAATTAAGTGCTAGGCTTCCAGAGAGCCTTGTAGATTGACTATTAAAATTCTTGCTCAACTGAACTGAAACCTTACAAAGTGGCCACCACTAACACTCACCAAGGGATTCCTCACATAAACAGTAGTCGATGTCAATTAACCTTTGTGAACATGAAAAATAAATGGAAAGGTTGAGGAATTAACAGGGAGACAAACACAGATGCCATACACAAGCATGATGTTACAGTAAGTGCTACAATCACATGGTAGTTAATTTTAGTATAGTAGGAATGGCTCTCATGATAAAAGATCTTTTCTAAAAGTGGAAGTGCATTACAAATAGGGGCTGAGTCTAATCTATATTTTCCTCTATCATACTCTGATTAGCCCCACATCTGCACTGAGTACAAATATTTATTGAAGATACCATATTGATGTCTTCCAAATGTCTGAAGAATCAGTAAATATAACTGCATTCAGCTGTGTATCTTCCAACTTCCTTAATTGATGATTCGAACAAAATTAATTAAGTTCCTGAATTATGAAGAAAGCTTTTCTCTTAAAGGGAAAAATGGATAGAACTTTTGGAGTATAGAACTGAGTGAAGACTTAACTCAAATCCAATACCAGCCTGGGGTAATAATGCAGTTGGCACCTACCAACCCCCCACACCTTGGCCTAGCCCCTTTCTCTTCACATCCCCACCTCCATCGAGCAATATGTGGGGCCTCACAGACATGTGAGTGGGCAACCCAGACAAGTACAAGCTCTATTCACATCACCGCCAACCCACGGCCATGAACACCCCCATTGCACATCCCTTGGGCTTAGATATGTACACACTAATTATGCAGTCCTGCCCTCAAGATTTTAGACCAGAGAAAGAGGACTTCAAGGGCTCTGGAAATGACTTTGGGGTGTTTAAGTATGAACTTCTGAAGTCTAATTTATGAGTCCATGCTCTAAAATGGGGGCCAGAGACTCCAGGTGAGCAGGTTCCTGGGTTCCTTAATCCTTGACCTAATAGGAAAGGGCGTGACTATAGAAAGACACAAGCCTGGGTCCCAAAGATGCAGGGCTCAGCACAGGAACTTTCGGTACCCAAGTTTCAGGAGGTAATTTTTTTTTAAGGATTTTATTTATTCATCTTACTGAAAGAAAGAGATCACAAGAGCAGCAGGCAGAGAGAGAAGCAGGGAAGCAGGCTCCCCACTGAGCAGAGAGCCCAATGCGGGGCTAGATCCCAGGACCCTGAGATCATGACCTGAGCTGAAAGCAGAGGCTTAACCCACTGAGCCACTCAGGCACCCCTCAGGAGGTAATTCTTGAACCCATGTCTAAATGCATATCTAAACTGTCCTATTTCTGTGATTCCCTTAATGGTAACTTTGATGAATAAATGATCTGTATCCATAGTTCATTTTTTTAATCAGCCTTTTTTTTTGTTAGCCTTTGATTTTGCTACTTGTCACATTATAACTTGTGTCCTCACTACCTAGTATAATTATTTTCTCTAGGAACACTCAGAATTTTCTTCCTACCAAATTAAATTGCCCTTGGTATTTCTCCCCCCCTTCCCACTTTTAACTGTTAAGATCATTCTTCACCTAGACCCTATGTAGCCTTGCTCTTTGTGCCCCTTTAATGCTACTTTCATCTTCTTCTTCAGCTACTACTTTAAATTTCCTTCATTCTATATCCATTCATTGAATGTAAGTACTGCTCTGGACCAAATGTCCTTCTAACTCTGCACATAGATGTTCATCTACTACCATGTATATGCCCAAAGGTACTTGTTCGATTTTCTTTGACCCAGAATGCATCTATACCATTTTTGTTTTTAAACACTTGAAGACAAACTTTTCAAAATACTTCCACACTAACTCCACTCAGTCCTAATCACTCTAGGTAGTATAAAATAATGCCAAAGTTAGGGAGGCCTCACTGATAAGGTCACATTAAGGCTGAACTGAGGAGTGAGGGTGCAAGCACTGTGAGTTTCTGAGAAGAGTTTTTAGGCAGAGAAAACAGCAAGTACAGAAGTCCCAAATGTTCTATGTGTTTGGGGAAAAGCAAGGAAGCCAGGATAGCAAATTCCTTCATTTTATAAAAGAGAAAGTTGAGGCCTTGAAATGTAACTTTGGCAGACCCAAGTATATCAACTAAGTTAATTTTAGCTGTTGTAACAAAATAAACTCAAACTAGAGAAGCATTATGTCTTGCTTACAATACCAGTGTCCCAGAGTAGCAGGCACTCTTCCAGGGACCCAGGCTCCTTCCATATTGTATCTCTGCCATCTTCAAAATAAGGCTTCTGGGTTCACTTCAAATGTCAGACCTCCAGTGTCTGATAGGGAAAGATTATGGAGGACCACATATAAGAGGTTTATAACAGGCCAAGCCTGGAAGTGAATTCTGCTCACACTCACTATCACTTAATCTCTTGACTACCACCTACCATAAAGGAGAATACAAAATGTAGTCCAGCAGGAATATGAAGACAAGGGATTTGGTGAGCACCTAGCTAGGCTCTATCAGGCCAAGGCACCTTCGTCCTAGTCCTATGCTTTCTTCCTTTGCATATGCATGCATGAAAATAATGCTCTCTATATAGTAGTTTTTATCTTAGTCAAAGCTGGCACTAATAATAAGACAGGAGATAGAAGAATTCCTAGTTATCTGCTGCCAGCTAAAACACATTCTACTGTCAAGAAGTTTAATCTTGCTGAGATGGGAACACAAGAGAAAGAAAGGTATCTATAATGGATTGAAGGATCAAGTAGAGATATGTTATGATGAGGAAGGAAGATTGAACAGACAGAAAATCATATCATAACCCCACTTCATCTGCCTCCACTGGTTCATGAGATCCAGCTGTAAGTCAGCAACCAGCTGCTCTCTAACTTTTCTTACTCCAGCTCACATCAGCAGGACTTTTGTGAGATCACATGGAGATTATATAAGCAAGAATAAAATTTAGGTATTGCTGTTATTAAATGCAATTAGATAACTAGATAGAGGTCTTTTTAATGTACTTTGGGTAGATATTTAGAACATAATGCTATTAATTTATTGATGTTAATTGTTTAAGTTGGACACATTGTTGGTACACATATCTGTCAGGGCTTTATCTAGTAGTATAATCCATAGCATTTATGATAAACTAAATTACTTATGTTACCTTCCTCTACATCCACATGCTTGTCATGGTCTCTCTCTCTCTCTTTTTTTTTAATAAAATGCAATTACAAGTAATGGAAAGAAAATATCAGTGTTAGAGAGGCAAAAAATTAGTCATACAGTAAAATTGGATTAACCTGTAGAAAGTCTTTCTCGATACCAAAAACAGTCCAATTAAAACTTCCAAAAGTAATACCCATCTAAGGAAATCATGATTACCAGAGAATAAGTCAGTATGTAAACAACTACTAATGAGCAAAATCCAAGGTGTGAAAACTCTACACTTTGTCTTGAAATAACAAGGCAAAAATGCCTTTTTAAAAAATAGTCTTCTGCAGTTTTAAATTTCTAACAATAGAGCTAAAACTATACAATTAAAGTCAAATGAACCCATCCCATATGGGTATCCCACATAGTATCAATGGTATGGATAAACAACATGGATAACATCTCAAGGTCTGAGAGGAATGAAAGTGGTCCTTCGACTTAAGATGATATTAGGCTGGATTGTATTAAATATACATTAATGACCGAAAACACTGTATAAATTAAATCCACCATGGATTGTTAATTGAGTACTGCACATAACGACTGAAAAATCCACCCATAGTAAATACTAAATGAAAGTCATGAAAAGATTAAAATAATACACAGCAAACATTTAAACATATCAACCTGAAAAAATAAGAGCTGACTCATATCAATATATTTTAATAAATATTTGCTGAGCATTCACCATGAGTACTTTATGCTGAACACCTCCTGCAAACAAACCTATTAACCCCAGATTCTGAAAATAGTCATAATTTCTCCGTACCTAGGAATAAATTTTACAACTTTACTTGCATCTAGTACTTAAGACTTTTCTTTTACCAGGGTAAATTAATGATGACATGAGGATTACTGTGGCTTTGGGGCATTCCTGATGTAGTTGATTAAATGGTAATGGGTAATATATGGGCCTGGAGTACACACAATACAAAGATAATTATCCTATCTCAGAACTCATTATATTTACTTCCTGTTCCATTGATTTGTCAAATAATCATTTAGTTACAGTTACACATACAGATGATGTGTTCCCTGTGACATTTCTTGTCTTGTCAATCTGTATTAAAACATCATTCTTACAGTTCAATTTCTTTATTAAAACATTATTCTTACTAGTTCAATTTATTTATCTTGCCACTCTGAGAACAGAAACATACATGTTTTGACTTTTTTGAAAGCACTTTGCACATTTTTGCAGGTGCCAAATTATAATATCTGTTGAAGTAACGAATGAATTCAGAATCTTTGAATCATTTTTTTTAAAGATTTTATTTATTCATTTGACAGACAGAGATCACAAGTAGGCAGAGAGGCAGGCAGAGAGAGAGGGGAAAGCAGGTTCCCCACTGAGCAGAGAGCCCGATGTGGGGCTCTATCCCAGGACCCTGAGATCATGACCTGAGCCGAAGGCAGAGGCTTAACCCACTGAGTCACCCAGGCACCCTTCTTTGAATCTTGTTTAGACTGGGCAAGAACAAATTAAAAGTAAATCCACGATGGAATATAGTCTTCTCTCTGTAACTGAGGATTTGAAGCCTCTACTTTAAGTGTTGAGGTTGATTTGTATCAGTAATTACAGGAAATGCTTTGAATAGAAGGAAATACAGGGATGTTGTCAAAAGAATGGACCAGGGAAGAGAAGGGAACACAGTGTACTGAAAAGCACATCACAACTGAACTTCATAAAAGAGTTGACTAATATCTCTGTAAACTTCACATCCAAATACATATAACAGATTAAGTCTGAATGGTCAGTTGGTAAAGACTTTTAATGATACCAACCTAATTATAAAAAAACAAAGATTTACGAATGAATTTAAACCCATAAAATACATGTCTCCAGGAAATGTTAATCTACATAGTGAAATATTTTTTATTTTAAAATGAATTTAATTGATAATCACCTTATAATAGATTCATATTTTGCCCGGTATATTTTTATTTTTAAAAGTCTAAAGAGATGGGCTCCTGGGTGGCTCAGTTGGTTAAGCATCTGCATTAGGCTCAGGTCATGATCTCTGGGTCCTGGGATCTGAGCCCTGTGTCAGGCTCCCTGCTCACTGGGAAATCTGCTTCTCCCTCTCCTTCTGCTCCTCCCCCTCCTTTTGCTCCTCCCCCCAGACTCTTGTGCTCTCTCAAATAAATAAAATCCTTTTTTAAAAAAGTATTAAGAGATAACTTTGAAGAAAAGACTGCAGTAGGCAGAATAATGAATGGTCTCCCAAAGATGTCTACATCCTTGAAACTGTAACTAAATGACAAAAGGGTTTTAAGGCTGCAGATGAAATTAAATTTGCTAGTCAATTGACCTCAAGAGATGAAGAGTTTCCTGGATTATCCAAGTGGGTCCAATGTAATCAAGAGTGGAAGATGCATGAGGAAGAATTAGTGTCTACAAGATACAGCGTGAGAAAGACTCTGCCAGCCACTGCTGGCTTTGAAGATGGAGAAGGAGGGCTATGAGCCAAGGAATGCAGGCAGTCTTTAGGAGCTATAAAAAGCAAGGAAATGGATTCTTCCCTACAGCTTCAAAAGGAAATTCAGCTCTGCTGACATGTTGATTTTAGTCAGTGAGACCTGTGTCAGACTTCTGACCTCCAGAAATATAAGATAATAAATTTGTGTTGTTTGAACATATTAAGATTGTGGTAACTTTTTATAGCAGCAATATATAAAGGCCAAAGATTTAAAAAGCTTACAGACTACTATTTATTTGATATTAATCTCAAATTCACTAAAAAAGAAGTAAAGAAAATGTTTGTTCTTAAAAATTAGTTGCAACATCAATAAAACAAATAAACCCAAACCAAGAACAATAAAAGTAACAATAACAAGAAGACCCAAATAGGGTAATATTTCACAGAGAAAAAAAACCCTAAAACTCAAAAACATTTATGTAATTTTAAACATGCCCTCTTTTGACAGCTTAGTAGCTCATTTTCTTTCACAGTGAGGTGTAAAGTGTAAAATATATTAAGAAAAATGTGATGAAATGTGTCTTAGAAAAAATATGTGCCTTAGCACCCCTCCCCCCAAGTGTATTGCTTTGGTGTAGTCCAAAGCCCTACTTTAGCTTGAATTTTAAGAGCATAATATAATACTTACTTCAAGTTCTCTGGTGAGAAGAAGTTCTATACTAAGAATAGAGAATAGGTAGACTGTGACAAGCTCAAAGTAAACTGTTTCCAGGGTAATAGCAAAACTCCAGCTGTTCATCACTTCATCATAGGCAATGTAGTAGAGTAGCAGGGCAGAGAAGATCTTGCTGGGGTTGAATTTAATTCAGTCTCTCAATTTTGAGACACTCCAAAATTCAAATTCCACACATACTGTGTTTAACTATAAATAAGTATATACAAATAAGCAAGCATATATATAAATGGAATATAAATCTTATTAACGAAGGCTGGAAGCAATGATCACTTCATTATTTAAAGCATCAAACGTAACTAGTTATAAGAGAGTTCAGATGGGCCATGCCCTAAGTTGACAGGCTACCTCTAAAAAGCATCCTGATTCTGTGTTTTTTTTAATTGCAGAGAAAGGGAGCAGGGAAAAGATCTCTGATCAGGAGATCCAGGTTCCAATGTCGACTTGCCCAATAATTTATCTTTGTGAATCTAAGTTTTCTAGTTTGAAAACTAAGGATGTGCAATTAAGTTAATATGACCCAAAGTTTAGGATCTATATTAATGGAAGTAGTAAATGAGCTCATTAAAAGTATTAAATAATGTTGAATCTCTAAGTAAGAAAGTTATTTCCTTTTCAATTCTCTTTGTAACCTTTATAAGAAGGTTAAGGAGAAAGTCTCAGCTTGGTGCTAGTGTAGCTTTGACACCTCCCTAATACCAGCAAATCTCCTTTTTTAACACAGGGCACACCTTAAACTTAGAGTCTTCCAAGGGCAAAGTCTCTAGCTACAATTAAAATGTTGTTTTTACATTTATTGTATCAAATTATATATTCTTCTATTTATGGCATATAAAATTGATTTCACTTACAGTATAATGTAAGTTATTTAACTAAAAACAGGAAGGTGATTTAAGAAAAAATATTAATTAGATAATATATAGGTGATAATTACATAGAATTGAGAATGGTAGATTAAACTATTTCCCATTCTTTCTCATTCTAACTATAATCCAATGATCAGAAACCTGGTCTCCACTAACAAGGAAAATGTTGAAACACTCTTTATTCCATTTAGTTGCTAAGATAACTCTTGTAATTGTTCTATTATCATTATTTTTTTAGAGAGGGGGAGGGGCAAAAGGACAGGGAGAGAAAGAATCCTAAACAGGCTCCTCGACCAGCACAGAGCCCCATGTGGGCCTCAATCTCAGAACCCTGAGATCATGACCTGAACCACAATCAAGAATCAGACACTTAACTGACTGAGCCACCCAGGCACTCTGGAGTAGTTCTATTATTGAATTAATGTATACATTTCTTGTTTCCCCAAAAGATATAATACAACCAGGAAAAGCAACATATGTATCCCATTAATGTATATCGAATGAATAATGGATTCTTTCTTCTCTTACATAAGGATATTTCTGGACCTAAAGAGAACCTTCGATTTAAAACCACACTTAAATCAGCATAACTATATTATTTCCCTATTAATAGTTTATATACTCTTGGGAATGTTAGAAACATAAATCATTTCAATCACTGTCTCAGATCTAAAGTTCCTCCAAAACCATGCACTCCAATACTATTTTGAAAGCTCAAACCTGTATCTCAAAATAATATTACTGGAATGCATTGTCTATCTTTGTCCAATAGAGAAGGTACAAGAAAGTGGATGTGCATACTTCTAATCTGCCAACCCAGTTCTTGTGGTACAAAATCAGGAGAAAGGAAAAAGGAATGGGGCCATCCAAAAGCCAGGCCAGACAAGGAAAGTCATGAAAGTACAGGAACTACACACACCTGTGGGCCTTGGAGAGTAATGGCTTGTTACATGTGTAGGGGTGGGGAGTAGGAAGAGAGTTGAAGCAGACAAAATTAAGGGGTTCAAAATGGAGGCACTGTCTTTCTGAACAGAAAAAAAGTAATTCATGTGTCAGTCTTCATGGGTCAGCTACTTGCTAACTGTGTGACACTGGGCAAGTTGCTTAACCTCTTTTGCTCCAGTTTCCTCAGCTGTAAAATGGGGTTACATTTAACTCACTGTGTTTCACTGGGGATTTTATTAACATGAATAAGTGTAAGTGCCTGTAGTAATCCCTTCAGCATAATACATGTCCTATATTGTCTATCATCTGTAGCACTGCTATACTGGATTATCTTCATCTATCTGCATGTCTTGCCCTGAGACTCACTGTTCCCTTAAAAGGCAGGGACTGTGCATTATTCACTCTTATTTCCAGAAACTTGAACAGTCCATAATACAGTCAGACCTTAATTAACTGTCTTTGAATGAATTCATTAACAGGCCAATGCTACTACAATGATAATCATCAATACACAACCCAACTTCTTTAAAGGATACACTAACACATGTGGTCATTAAAATTAGAAGAAGAAGGAAAAGGTTTAACTCACCTCAATACAGTTTGGGTATTATTTTTATGGAATTGAAGGAAACTTCAAAACACATAATGTGCATCGAGAAAAAAAAAATGATAAAGAGTGGGAGATTGCACAGAACATTATTGGTTTGTGCCAAGAATTTTAAAGCCCAATCTGGTTTTTCATACACACACTGTAGAAGATAAATAATTTCTTCAATAATCCTTTATTTTTCCCAACATTACTAATTAACCTGAGGATAGGGACTCAGCCAGTCTGGCTAGGACATTACAGAATTTGGATAAGGACTTGATATGGGACATTTTCCAACAGCTAGCTAAGATGTTCTCTATCGACATGTGTAATTGCCTCTTCAGCCTTCATAATGCCTCCACCTCAGACTCACACAATTCGTTTCCCAAAATACAGTGCAACTTGAACTTACCCCCAATTGAAAATATTTTGAAAGCCCACAGCAGACTTTTAAAAGAAAATACATTATTTAACCTTTTGATTCTGAAAATGAGATGATGACTGTAAGAAGATGCTATAATAAACACAATATTTTTAAAGTAAATTTTGTAAACCAAAGTTAGCTTATCTTCTATGTAACATTCTCCCTTTCTGCTGGGGGCGGCGGGGGGGTGGTGGTATTTTAAACAATACTTTGAATGCCTGTGGCTAGCTAACTTTGCTGGTTCACTTTGCTTAAAGCTGAACCTAGAAGAACAACAAAAACTCTCATTCACCTCCTGGGAGCTAATTAGAGAACTTGCACGCTAAAGAAGTCATCTCCAAACACCACATGTACTTCATTTAAATCTGTAATTCACCTCTCACATTTAAATTAACAAAGAGTTTGAAAAATCTGCCAATTTGAGGTTGTTGGAAACTAATATGGCTTAGTATTTCCTGAACTTAGCTTTAAAATTTAGTTTGCAGAAATTTCAGCCACTTATTAATGTGATGGCACTAGAAAATGGCTGTTTTCTCTTTGCTTGCTACTATTTCCTTCTAGAAAACAAGGATGCAAAGACTTCACACCATCAAATAGATCTACTGTCATTTGGAACGTGTAATCTCTCTTCACATTGTTTCTGCTTTATCAATTACTCAGTCTCTTTATTAAACAATACTGGATAACAAGGAGTAATGATGTCCACAGACCTAACTTTGACCCACTAACATAGCCTTAACAGATTCAACTGCAACCTTGTTGATAGTTTTACTGTTAAATTTGACTTGATCTTTAAAATGTGGTAGTATTAAGGTAACAAACTTAAGTAAATTGCAAGTAGCCTTGAGTCTATTAATACAAAGTACATGTGACTACTATATTATGTAATTTGTTAATAAGATTAACAATTGAGTTCATTGGTTCCCCAGAAATTCCTTACCTGGCTCACTTTCAAAGTGTGAAGTTTTGGATATATAAATAGCCCTTGTGAGAAAAGCATTTGTTGATTGTGATTAATTCAGTTCTAGGCACCTAAGTGTCACAAAATAAAAGAACATTTGATGAGTCCCAAAGTTTCATGCATTGATATATTAGTTGGCATAAATGGAAAAAAAATCTCAAAAATTTTTTTCAATAAAATTTAAGTATTTCTAAAAAGCATTCCCATAAAATGACTATCATGGAATAAGTAATAACAAGCATAACTAGAAGGGAAAAGCACTTCTTTTTTTCTAATTAACCTCATAACCAAGACTGATATCTTTCCCTAGGATATCTGACTCCCTTTGTTTTGCTTCTAATATCTATTGCTTCAAATATGTAACTTTTTCACCTAGCAGGAGATGATTTCAATTGCATTTCAAAATATGAATCTCCCTCTCCTGGGTTCTAAACCCTAGAGCATTTCTCATTTTTGCATTTTTCAAAGGGAGTGTTTGGAAAATGCCAAATGTGTCCCTCCATGTTGAAACTCACAGTCTCATATATTTGCTAGAAAGATGGCTGGAAATAATTAAGATCCACAAAACCATTTTGCTGGGTACTCAGAGTTCTGCCACTCAAACTTTTAATTATACACTGACATCTAATAAAGCAGAATGTCAGAGAGCTACTGCAACCACACTCACTTTGCAGTTTTATTGTGGACATTACTATAGCAAAAGCCTGCCTTGCCGATCATTTTTAATTAAATAAAAGGCAAGCCCTCCCAGAGCAAGAATTACAATGAAAGTCAGCTTTTCAGTGGAGCAGCTGTGTAAACGGGTTCTAAAATTAGTCTAGTCATTTCCAAGCTGTGTTTTACAGCTTCAGTGTGTCTTCTGCAGTCCATGTCAGGATGAGAAAATGAATTTTCTCAAGAACATCCCAGTCATTTTGGGTTCAGTCCATTTTAATGGTGTCAGAGCTAACTCAAAGCTCTCAGTCCTAAGCAGTCTGGGCATAGGGAGACGTGATCAAAAAGTGCCATTTGAGAAGAGTGTTTGCTTTAATTTAGATGGTGTTGACAGACCGATAGGTACTGTAATAAAACCACCTGGCCTCTTGCCCAGGGGATGTATAATCTAAACAAGACAAACAAGAATATAATGAACAACTTAGACTGACAGGCAGTAGCCAGCTTCAGATTTCAAGCTTCCTGTCCTTTACTAGGACAGTAAGAAGGAACTTTTCTAATTCCTATTTCTAATACTTGTTTTTTCAAGGAAGCAGTGGGGGTGATCATAGAAAAAAATTTATGTAAGACAGGATAGCTATTATCCATCTCCTCACCGCAAAAACGAAATAAAAAACTGAAATAGGTTTTCACCCTTTCTTAACCCAAATTCCTGTACCGGCTATCTTAGAAGATTAAGAGGTAGTGGGGAGAAAACCAGTAAGGGAGGAGAAGAGGAAAAGAATGAGATTGGAGTTGGCACCACATAGTAGGAGAACTTTAGTAAGAATATAATTTGTATCTCTGAGAGCATTCAAATCTATACAGGACTACAAATAAGTGAGTACCTGCCTTTCTTATCCTTCATTAGTGATAATTTAATGTTTCTAATGCATATGGCACTATGAGATCCCTTGCAGAATATTTTCTTTACAAAGCTGGAAACTCAAGATTATTAAGTTATATCTGAGCTAGGAGAGAGCAACAGGGAGAGGGAGATGGGGGGTGATGTCAAAATAATACACTGACAAGTGCTGAACCCATACCAAAAACTTTGAACCAGTAGCTCAACCCCACCACCTGCCCAGGCAGGAACTGTTCCAGAGAATCTAAATGGTGCCTTACTGGGATCGGGCAACTATAAAGTGGCCACTCTGACATGTCTGTGCCGATCCTTGAACATGTATTTTAAAATGCTGTTTTATCTTATCAAGTAGTAAGCACCACAAACATTCTAGGTGTTCAACTTATTTTCTAAGTGTCCTAAAAATGGTGAGCAAAGACAGACCTACCATGAAACTAATGCAGAGTTCTGGTTTGCACCACCCCTGTGAAATCCTGAACTTGTAGAATGTTCAAAGTAGGGAGGGAAGCCAAGTTGAAACCAAGGGTTTATGGTAAATTTCCCAACTAGATCTCAGAAGAAAGAGATGTAAACCCCCAAGATTCCACGAATTCATTGTGATCTCTTTCTCATAAAAAAATTCATTTTGATATCTAATGTATTCATAGCTACCATGTTCTTTTTCTGAAAGAGAGCCCTCAAAATTCATAACATCCAGGCCCCAGAAAATTTGAATCTGCCCCTCATGGTGATATTAAGAGCTTTCAATATGTTCTTAGCCTATCTCTTAAGAAGCAGTATAGCTGTGGTGCTGTCTAGGAGTACTTACTATTAGTGCCCTCTTTCACTCTCAAAAGCATCTTGGTTTGAATGGTAAATTATGTAGTCACTCTAAGTATAGCATAATAGATAAAACACAAACTCTGAATCAAACTAGTTAAAACCAATCACTGTCATTTATAACCTGAGGAATTTAACTTGTGTCTCAGTTTCTTCACCTGTAAAATGGGGATAACAGTACATACCTTATAGGTGATTGTAAAGATTAAATGAATCCATACATATAAAGTACTTAGAGCACTGCCTGGCACAGAGGAAACACTATGTGCTAAATGTTTGTTGTTATTGTCATTATTATTAACTCTTAACTAGTTGTTTAAAAAAATAAACCAATTATTTATTGATGAGAAAGTACTGTGCTTGTAAACAGATAACAATCTACTGGTGGCTATTATTATGTTGTAACACTGATTTAAAGTCTATTGACTTCTGATCTTTTTTATCTACTGATATCAAAATAAAATTCACTTAGCGTAATGCCCTCAAAGTCCAACCATGTTGTTGCAAACAGCAGGGTTCCCTTCTTTTTCAGTCTAAACTATATTCCATTGAGTATATATACCATACTTTCTTTATCAATTTACCCTCTGATGGACACTCAGGTTATGGCAATGTCTTGGCTATTATAGATAATGCTGATATGAACATTGGAATACAGGTATCTCTTCATTTCCTTTGGATATAAACCCAGAAGTAGAATTGCTGGGTCATATGGTAGTTCTATTTTTAATTCTTTGAGAAAGCTCCATACTGTTTTCCACAGTGGTTGCAGCACCAATTTACATTTCCAATAGCAGTGCACAAGAAAGGATTCCCTTTTCTCCACCTCCTTTCCAACACTTGTTAACGCCTGTCTTTTTGATAATGATATAAGATTTGCAAATATTTTCTCCCATCCGGTAGGTTGTTGAGGGTTTCTTTTGCTATTCACAAGGTTTTAAATTTATTGTAGTCCCACTTATTTTAGCTTTTGTTGTCTTTGCTTTGGATATAAACTCAAAAAAAGAGAAATCACCTAATTTGTTCTTGAGTCCAATACCCTCAATGAATACTTGAAAAATCATTCCTTTTTGTGAAACTTATTTTTAATCACTATTAAGAACAGTGAACATGCCTGCAGAATATTATTTTATACAAAATCACTTTGAGAGTTACCTAATCACATGCAATTGCTCCAAGAGAATAAACTAAAATTAGTGGCTCATTTAGAGATAGAATTAAACTCAAAATAATAAGACCTTCCTTTCCCAAACACTGTCCAATTTTAAGACAGGGCTGGCTTGTGAGGTGGTGAGCTCCCAAACACTGATGGTATTCAAGAAGTAACTGGCTGACTAACTACCTGGAGATGTGGTACCTGGATTCTGCATTAGATAGATGATTTCACTTGATGACTTCTGAGGTCATGTCCAATATTAAGAATCAATGTTTCTATCATTTTTAAGCAGAACATCTTATTATCAGTTAATTTCCTTCCCCTTATCACATATTCAGCTCTCCTCACTGCTGCATTTAGCACATTAGGTAACATTCTCTACCCTAAGGTATTCTTGGTCTGTTAATTCGCCTTTGTCCTTGCAGAGGAAAAACTTCTCAAGGGGAGATTCAAAATTGACAATAAATGCACAAAAAAGCCAAGATTCTCTACATTACAAATAATAGGGAAAAGTGAAAATGTTCAAAGGGTTTGAAAACTTTGTAGTAAGGAAAAGTTTTAAATATTTAATGTGCCTGCCAAGGTCTTTTTTGGAGAGATTAATATTCAAATGCAGTTTGTTTGTATTAAAGTATTTAAATGCTATGCATTTAATATAAAATACATATTCTCACTTCTTCCCTGATGCAAAATCACATTGGGAATTATGTGATCATGTGTAATTTGTTAAATGCAAATCACATTTTAAATATTCATATACCATATTTGCATTTTTTAAATCCAAATTTTCAAAAGTGGAAGGGGAAGCAGAGGAGAACAAAATTTAAAATACGTTCTATGGAGGACACCAAAGAAAAAAAATAATATGCATAGTGGACAGATAGATGCCCACAGCTACTGATAAGACAACCAGAGAAATCTGCACAAATTTGAAATGTAAAGTCCACACCAAGCGGTGGATCAGTATCATGAACCCAAATGGGATCTTGGGGGCAGCTGGCCCTACTTCTTCATTTCATGAATGAAGAAACAGATCTGGTTAGGTTCTATGATGAATGTTCAAACAACTGGGACATCCTCTTACTCCACATCTCATCACTATTCATTTGGCCTCGCCCTTTCTGAAGACTCATTAAGTAGACTCCATGGACACCAACAGCTGAAAATTAAAAATCAGTAAGAACACTAATTGCCTAACAGATAAATGATAATGTCCAAAGCTGTCCAGAGTGCTCTGAAATACATTCCTACATTGCGGGCAGCAGTTAGAATTGGTATAACCTTTTGGAAAGCAATTTGACAACCTTTACCAGAAGTGTTAAGAGTGCTAATGTCTTTATTTCCAGTAATTCCAAATCTAAGTATCAAGTGCAAAGAAATAATGCTAAAGAAGTCTAGGCACACCAAGTTTTATTACAATATTATGTATTATAGCCAAAAGTTAGAATTGGCTTGAATGTACAATGTAAGAAAATAATTTATTTCCCTTATTAAAATATCATATTGTAATTTAAAATGACAGTTATATGAAAATTATAACACTTAATAATGTATCAAGCAATGTTTTTAACAGATGACTAAATCCATAGCCTGAAATGAGAACTATATAATGTCTACTCCATATTAATTCAAGCACAGATAGTTAGAACAACCAAGAGCACTCAGGAGTCTGACATCAACATCTAATTTTTTCTTGCTAAAAAACTGGTGGGAAGACTTAGGCCAGTTCTAAAACTTCACTGTAAGCAACCTGTCATTCCAAAAGTTTGTCAAAAACTCAGATCCTGATTGGTGGGGTCTGGACAGGATTCAGGAATGGACATTCTACAATTCTTAGTCCCCAAGGATCAAGAGAAAGATTGTTCTCTGCTCCCTTCTGGGTCTGTCTTCTGCCAGGCTTCATGGATTCTCTCATACATTTGCCCCAGCAGACTTCTCTATGATCAGAGGAATCATTGTTTTAGGGTCTATTAACTCACCTCTATCTGTGTTTTCTGGGTGTCTTAGCTCAGTGAAGGAGGCAGAGTTGCAGTGGTTTTCCCCAAATTTTCTGTTTCATTTTACTGTTTTGATGAATTTAAAAATATACTTCCAAAAAGAATTTAGAAAATGGATGTTTTTATAGAGCCATGATCAGATGTAACACCAAAAAAGTTTACTTAAAAAACTACATAGAGGGTGCCTGGGTCATTCAGTGGGTTAAAGTCTCTGCCATCAGCTCAGGTCATGATCCCAGGGTCCTGGAATCGAGCCCTGCATCGGGCTCTCTTCTCAGTAGGAAGCCTGCTTCCCCCTCTCTCTGTCTGCCTCTCTGCCTACTTGTGATCTCTCTCTCTGTCAAATAAATAAATCTTTAAAAAAAAAGAAACTACACAGAAACTATAATTTAAATTGTAGTTAATTTTAAATTACGTATTTTATATTTATATATTATAATTATTAGCATCCTGGAGGAATGCTGGAAGAGAGAAACAAATCACATTATCAGCTGACTTTGTGGGGTTTCTTTTGAAGACAAACATTAGGTCTTTTTCCGTTAATAGAAAAGATCATATCTTTGCCCTCTGAGTTTTACATACTTAAAGTACTACACACAGGAGAAATTATTTGCTTTAGAGAAAAGTGAGTGATCAATGATCCTGACATCCACTTCCAGGAGTATGATGGACCAGAGCTAGATACTCTGAATAAAAATAACAAAAACATAGATTAACTTAAATATATTTTCAAAAGCATTTTGAGGTTTAGGAGATATCCTCAAGAACCAAGAGGAAAGAAAGAAAGATGAAGAGCTGAATCTTGCACAATGCCACTCAGCTAACACTGATGAAGAAGCAAAGTCATAGGATTTCCCTGGAGCCAATGATGGTAAGATAGCAGGAACCTTGCCTTTCGCAATGTGAAAGAGCTGAACATGAACTCCCATATTAAACAAGGACTCTTAAAAGGAGCTAAAGCTTTCCAAGTTGGCAATACCCCCTAGATATCAGCGGATGCAACTGGAAATCTTTTTTGCAGAAAAACAACTAAAATTTAGTCCCTCAAAATTTCCCCAGGGTAAGTTCAATAATACATGAGTTCACAATCAAAACCCACCAAACACACAAGGAAATAAGCCGTCAACAGTAAGAATCAAGAGATTAAAAAAAAAAATAGGCCTTCAAGAACATCTGAAGTTGAAATTATTAGATACCATATATAAGATAAATACTGGAGTACAAATGCTTTCAATTTTAGAATTAAAAATAAGCACAGAATAAGAGACTACCAACATAACCAAGGAAATCTGAAAAACACAAAACCAAAAAACTTTTAGAATAAATACTTTTGAAATTAAAAACTCAATAGATGGGTTATATAGTAGATAAAATACAGGTGAGAGAATTGCAACTGACCAGTAATCAGCACAGAATACAGCTTTATTATATAATGGTCAAAAATATAAATGCCATATCAACAGATCAAAGTCATGTAAGATATGTTTAATTGAAGGCCCAAAGAAAGAGAATGCAGAGAATGTAAAATAAGTTTTTAAAGAAATAATGGTTGAGTATTACCATAACTGATTAAAAATACTGTAGAAGTTAGCTATTGCTATAAAAAAATGATCTGAGTAGGAAAGTCTAAGTTACAAGAAGGAATGGTAAGTGAAAAAAATGGAAACAGAAAGGATACAACATGATAGTATCAACAGATATGATACTAACAGAAACATATGAAGGTAAAGTCCAATTTTAACAGCAAAAAATTAAAAACAATATAATAGACAATGTTAGTATGTGAACCAGTCAGAGAAAAATGACCTGATGGCATCTTTGTGCATGTGTGGTTTCTTATTTTGAGAGGGGGGCCTGACATACAAATGAACTTTAGACTTTGTTGGATTTTTAAGTATGCATGGTAAGATTTCCAACAACAACAACAAAAAAAACAGAAAAACCACTAAAGAATATAGTACAGAAATTCAAACCTGTGGAGGGGAAAATTTATAAAAGGAAAAAAATAAAACACAAAAAAGAGGCAGGAACAGACAAACAGCATAGACAAAGTAAAAATTGCACATATACAAACTCTAAGTAAGATGACTGAAACAGTTTCAGATATCATCAGTAATAAAATAATGTGAAAAAAGTTGATCTGGCAGTTACAAGAAGTTGTCTAATTGTAAAAAAAAAAAAAAGAAAAAAGAAAACTATATCCTGTATTTACAAGATACATACATAAAAGAGAAGGCTACAGAAAGGTCGAAATAAAAGGACAGTAGTCCTCCTCTTATCCCATTTCATTTTTGAGGTTTCAGTTATCCCTGGTCAACTACAGTCTAGAAGCAGATGATTCTCCTTCCGATATATCATCAGAGGGCCAACAGTAGCCTAATGTTATGTCACAATGCTTAGGTCATTCACTTTGCTTCATCTCATCACTTAAGCATTTTATAATCTCATGTCATCACAAGAGGGTGCAAATAATACAAGATATTCTAAGAGAAAGAGACCACATTCACATAAACTTTATCACAATATCACAATATATTGTTATAATTTTTATTAGTTATTAATATCTTACTTGCTTAATTTATAAGTTAAACTTTTCGTAGGTATATATACATAAGAAAATAGACATATGTATATATATATATACACAAAAACATAATACATATAGGGTTCAGTTCTTTCCATGGTTTCAGCATCCAGTGGGGTTCTTAAAATATATCCCCTGTGGATAGGAGGAATACATATATAGGGGTGCCTGGGTGGTTCAGTCAGCTGAGCATCCAACTCTTAGTTTCAGCTCAGGTCATGACCTCAGGGGTCTTAGGATTGAGCCCCTCATAGAACTCTGTATCAAGCACTACATGGGGCTCTGTGCTCAGCAGGGAGTCTGCTTGAGGATTCTCTCCCTCTGCCTCTCACCCCACTCTCACACATAAATACACTCTCTCTCCCACTGTGTCTAAAGTAAATAAATAAGTTTTCAAAAAAAAAAAAAAAAAAACAAAACGAGGAATACTGTATAGAATAAGATATATTGTGCAAATACTAACCAAGAGAAAGCTAAGGTAGCTATATTAACATCAGTTTTTAAAAAGAGTGAATTTTAAGACAAAAGGTATTGTATAGCAAATTCTCTTCTAGAAAGACAGAGCCTCACCCAAGAAAAAACTTGGTGGAAATTAAGAAAGAAAAGAGTTGAGCAAGGCAGGACCCTGAAGGCCATGGAAAAAGAAATTTCAAATACTATATAGTGAGGAAGAGTCCAGAGGAAACAGAACTCAAGTAATACTGAACAGCAAAAATACTACATATAAAGGTAAGAGCACTTCTTTTGAAGACAAGATCCTTAAAGCTGTAAGAAAAACAGAGCAAGGGGCAGAAAACCCTCCTGAACCATATTCTGTTCTGAAATACCTACGCAGAAAAAGCCATACTTAAGTTTCTTATAGTAACAATAGAAAAGAAAGCCTTTAAGCTATAAAGTTCTGAAAGCTACTTTGGACAATCTCCACATCAGTCTGAAACCTTGTCCTTATAGCCCAAGAAAACTCATCTCACTGAAATATGAAAGGAATAAACTTTCTAATTCCATACTAAACAATTGCCAAAAAAAAAAAAAAAACCAAAACCAGAAAAAAATGAACTATAAAATATCCCACCAATGACAACAAACCAGAAAAATTCAGACTCAGATGAGAACTATAATCTTAATACATCCAAATGAATTAAATCAAGAAAACACAGTTTGTAAAAATATACCACATATCAGAAATAAAATGGCTAAAAAAGAAGAGAATAAAATGTGAAAATCATCAGAAATCAGAACAGAAATACACAGGAAACAAAACCAATACACAAAAATCTGCTGCTTTTCTATACACTAATAACAACTATCAGAAAGAGAAATTAAGGGGCACCTGGGTGGCTCAATCATGTGAGCAACTGACTTCAACTCAGGTTATGATCTTGGAATCCTAGTATTGAGCACCACACAGGGCTCCATGCTCAGCAAGGAGTCTGCTTGTCCCTCTGTCCCTCCCCCAACTAGTGCTTTTTCTTTCTATCTCTCTCAAATACATAAAAAAAATATATTTTAAAAAAGGAAAGAGAAATTAAGAAAACATTTCCATTTATAATTGCATCAAAATACAGGCACCTGGGTAGTTCAGTCGGTTAAGGAATGGACTCTTGGTTTCCACTCAAGATCATGATCTCAGGGTTGTGAGATCAAGCCCCAATTTGGGCTCTGAGCTCAGCATGGAGACTGCTGGAGATTCTCTCCCTCTTCTCCCCGCTTCCCATTCTGCTCTTCCATGTTGCTTGCACACACTCTCTCTCAAATAAATAAATAAAATCTAAAAATAACAAAACAATTGCATCAAAAATAAAAAATACCTAGGAATAAATTTACCCAAGCAGATGAAAGACCTATATACTAAAAACTACAAGACATTAAGGAAAAAAAAAATTGAAGAAGACAAAAAAAATGGAAAGATATTCTATGCTCATGGGCTGGAAGAATTAATATTATTAAAATGTCCAATACCCAAAGCAATCTATAGATTGAATGTAACCCCTACCGACATTCCAATGGCATTTCTCATGTGTGGAGTTGGTTTGATTTTTTGTTGATTCTCCAGTTCTTTAAGGGGTAGAGACAGCTGCTGTGTTCTGGATTTTTCAATTTTTTTGAGGGAGGCTTGGATGGCTATGTATTTCCCCCTTAGGACCACCTTTGCTGTATCCCATAGGTTTTGGACCCAAGTGTCTTCATTCTCATTGGTTTCCATGAATTGTTTCAGTTCTTCTTTGATCTCCTGGTTGATCCAAGCATTCTTAAGCAAGGTGGTCTTTAGCTTCCAGGTGTTTGAGTTCCTTCTAAACTTTTCCTTGTGATTGAGCTCCAGTTTCAAAGCATTGTGATCTGAGAATATGCAGGGAATAATCTCAGTCTTTTGGTATCAGTTGAGTCCTGATTTGTGACCCAGTACGTGGTCTATTCTTGAGAAGCTTTCTCACAGAAGTATAACCAGCAATCCTAAAATTTGTATGGAACCACAAAAGACCCCAAATAGCCAAAGCAATCTTGACAAAGAAGAAAAAAGCCAGATGAATCATGTTCTGTGAGTTGAAGCTCAATTACAAAGCTAGAGTAATTAAAACAGTATAGCATTGGCAAAAAATAGATACACAGATCAATGTAACAGAATAGACAGTCTAAAGACAAACCTACACATATATGATCAATTAATTTATGACACTTAAGACAAGAATACACAACAGGAAAAGGATAGTCTCTTTAATAAGTGATATTGGGAAAACTGGACAGACACATACTACAGAATGAAACTGGATCATATCTTATATCACATGCAAGTATCAACTCAAAATGGATTAAAAACTTGAACATAAGATCTGAAACCATAAAATTCCTAGAAGAAAACATAGATGGTGAGCTCCCTGACATACATCTTGGCAAAAAATTTTTGAATCTAACAGCAAGAGTAAAAGTAACAAAAGAAAAATAAACAAGTGGAACTGTACCTAAAAAGCTTCGCCACAGCAAGGAAACCACTGACAAAATGAATAGTCAACCTATTGCATGGGAGGAAATATTTGCAAATCATGTATCTGATAGAGTTATTATCCAAAATGTATGAAGAACTCACAACTCAATAGCAAAAACACAAACAATCCCATTAAAAAATGGGCAGAAGCTCTGAATATTTTTCCAAAGAAGATATGCAGGTGGAGAACAGTACATGAAAAGATGCTCAACATCATTAATCATCGGGAAAATGTAAATCAAAACCATAATTAAATACCAATTCATACCTATCAAAATGGTTAGCATCTAAAAGATAAGAAATAAAAAGTGTTGGCAAGGATGTGGAGAAAAGGGAACCCTATACACTGCGGGTAGGAATGCAAAAGTGGTTCCATCACTATGGAAAACCTCTAGCATGGAGGTTCCTCAAAAACTTAAAAACAGAACTACCATATGACCCAGCAATTCCACTTCTGGGAATTTATCCAAAAACAAAAACACTAACTCAAAAAGATAACTGCACCCCTTTGAGCATGATTTACAAAGACAAGATATGGAAACAAGTGTCCATTGATGCATGAAGAGATAAACTGTGGTACATATATATACAGTGGAATACTATTCAGCCATAAAAAAGAATGAAAATTTTTTTAAAAAAAGGAATGAAATCTTGCATTTGTGACAACATGGATGGACCTCAACAGCATTGTGCTAAGTGAAATAAGTGAGATAGACAGAGACAATCATATAATCTCTTATATGTGGAATTGAAAAATATATATATATTTATATACACACACATACACATAGAGAGAGATCTCAAAACTAAGCTTACAGATACAGAACAAAATTCGTGGTTGTTATAGGAAAGGAGTAGAAGTGGGAGAAATAATGGGTGAAGGGGGTCGTCAAAAGGTTAAAAAAAATAGATTGGGAATATCCTGTGCTTTTTTTCTCTTACTTTGGAAAGAAATAGTTTGGCAAATTTTATACAGTATCACAGACATAAGCCACAATTTCCTGGCTGAATTACCCAGATTCTTTCTGGATTCCATTTTGGACCCAAGGTCTTAGGGGTAGAGAGAACAAAACAAAACAAAAGAAAATGAAGAAGAAGGAGAGGGGAGGAGAAGTGGAAAGAGAAGAAGAAGGAGGAGAAGAAAAAGAAGAATCTCTAGCATAGCTTAACAAAGGTGATGTAAAACTTAAATTTTCACTGGTCACCTCACCTTTGCCTTGTCTACCAATGCTGCAAACAGAATAGATAATCCAATAAAATTTTTCCTAATTTGTTACTTACATGAAAAAATACAAAAAATAAAAAATCAAATTACATTTTGTTGTACAACTGACAATTGTCTTTATTGGAGACAATAACATTACGTAAAAAGAAATACAAAATTCAAGAATATTTGTTATTAGGAAT
Source organism: Lontra canadensis (assembly GCF_010015895.1). Taxonomy (NCBI): domain Eukaryota; kingdom Metazoa; phylum Chordata; class Mammalia; order Carnivora; family Mustelidae; genus Lontra; species Lontra canadensis. Next base: position 37,060,166 of record NW_022631000.1, on the reverse strand, counting down.
GTAAAAAAAAAAGATAGAATTAGGAAAAAATGATCAAAAGGAACACAAGAGGAGAAGACCTCTGTTCTATATGAATAGATATTTCAGTGATTTATCCTGCAGAACTGACCACCTGAACTTGCACATACACAAGCAGGCTAGGAAATGTTGTCTGTTAGACTCATGCTATGGAAATAGCCTTGGGAGCCTGGTTATTTAAAATACATTATCTGGCCTCCAGGTCAGAACTGGCCCTTCTGTTCTGGGCACCGAGAGCTACAAATCTTTTCTCACATCCCCTCCTGCTCCAGGCTAGTCTGGCTCACTGGAATGGAATCTGAGAGGAAAGGCAGACACACATAGCCCAGGCTCTGAAAATATAAAAACACGGTAACAAATTCAGCTTGCTCCAAACTGCACATAAGCAAATAAATGTTTAATTTCAAACCCTTTTATTTGTCCAATAATTATGGCCCTAATGGAGATGGTCAATTGAAAGACTCACCTGAAGGGAGGAGGAACCCTGCCCTGGCTGTTTCTACAGGGCTTCCCCAGCTAATTAGGGTAGATGTTTTAAGTATCCAATTTGATGTAACTTTGCCTTATTCTCATTTATTGCATACTATTACCTTCATCTATGTGTAGATTCCTTTCCCCTTCTGTTCCTACTAGGTCTCTATAATAATAATAAAGTTTTTCTTTCCTTTTCAAAACTGAAACATGGCTGTTATGAATCTTTTGTTCAGAACAACCCCATGGAAATTTGCGGAGCTAAATATACAATAAAAAGGAAAACATAAAATCACATGAAAATATGGATAAAAATATGGAAAGCAATAATAAATATCCAAGAGAAAGAAATGATAGGCAAAAAAAATGCTCAAATATGCATATAAATTGAGTCCCCAAAAGGAAAACTAAAGCAAATAAAACAAAAAAAATTTTCAAATAATTTAAGAAAAGATGCCTGAAATAAAAAAGACTTAAATCTTTATTCAAAAAAAGACATCACATGTATCCAAGGGAATTATCCCACAATAGTTAATACCAAGATATAATCTAGTAAAAGTACTAGACTTTAAAGAAAAGGAAAAAATTACTAAGGTATCCAAACAAAAGACCAGGTTACATATGAGGAACAGAAAATAAAACTGACATCAGACTTCTCAAAAGCAAAATTTTCTGGTGAGAATAATGAAACAACATTTTAAGAGATACTCTTGAGAAAGAAACTATAAGCCAATGATTTTATTTTTTTTAATTTATTTTTTTCACTTTTTTTTATTAATTTTATTTTTTTTAAACATATATTTTTATCCCCAGGGGTAAGGTCTGCGAATCGCCAGGTTTACACACTTCACAAGCCAATGATTTTATATACATCTTTAAAAATGAATGCTTCAACCAAACAATTATGAATATGCAAGTACTCAAAGATATTGATTCCATAAGTTTTTCCTGAGTAATCTACTAGAAAATAAGTTTCAAATTAATTACTGAGTAAGCTTCAGCATATAAAAAACAGATTGAGCATTGAACATACTTAACTATACAATTAAGGTTAAAAGATGATGATAGGGCAGGGGTGCCTAGGTGGCTCAGCTGGTTGAGTGACTGACTCTCAGTTTTGGGTCAGGTCATGATCTCAGGGTCATGCCTGGGGCGCTCTACTCAGTAGGAAGTCTGCTTGGGATTTTCCCCCTCTCCCTTTGCCCCTCTCCTAACCTGCATGCATGCTCACTTATTCTCTCTCTCTCTCTCTCTCTCTCTCAAATAAATAAATAAACCTTTGGAAAAAAAAAAAGACGACGATAGGGCAGAAAAATAGTATGAAACTGCTATATGCTCTGACAATGTAAAGATGGCACAGCTAGCAAAAAAAGATGGAAAGGGGGAAGAATATGTGGAAACATCAATAGCATTGATGAAGTTCCCCTTCTTAAACAAGGAGTGGGTCCATGCATGTTCACTTTATTATTGTGCTTTAAATGTAAGTATGTGATACATATTTTTAAACTTTTTTAAAAGAGTTTTTGAGGTGTTAAGATATCTCTTCACTCCAGATGTAAATAAATACTGCCATATCCAGTAAATTTTATAAAATGGAATAATCCTTATCAATGATCAGCCTTCAGAAAAGGGTCACAAAGATAAGCTTGGGGACTTTTTTTTTTTAAACCAACATAAAGATTCCAAAAGAAAATATGCACTGATTAAAATCAGTAAGCAGCCACTGCTTGGGGATATGTACTGCGGGGTTGGGGGGTGGAGAAGGATAATTCCTAAAGAAATTAAAATTATTTAATCTCTTGTGGAATAAAAAAAAATCCTTTTATTTTTTTAATTAAAGTGGGCCCGACATTTGGAAAGCCAAGCCAATTGCTAGAGTATCTGACTTTAAACCATGCTTTAAACCCTGTTGGAAATGGAAGGAAGTCTAAAGTAGTAGAAGTTCTCACTTGTGGGTTAAGACAAGTACCAACGCTCTCCAAGTATGTCTTAGTAATTAGTGGTTGGCATGGCTTCCTTTAAGTCTGTTGCTTACCATCTGTGATGTCTTTTGTTAGCCAATCTCCAACTCCTTATTAAGCAAGAAGACTATTCAACCAAATGATATTTTGAGCTATTGATTACTGAGTCAAACACCAGTGCTACATACGGAGGCCAAATGTCTTGATCCTTGTCTTCTGTGAAGAAAGGGGCTAAAGAGGTGTATGAAAGAAAGTTGGTCCACCTGGTAGTGAACAAATAAATACAAGCGTGTCTTGTCTCTTACTTATGCAACTTCTGGAAGAAAAATGCATTTGTAGATAACATATAGGCCCCCACAAAACTGCCTTCATATGCATATTTTCATACCTCAACTGAGTAGTAAATATTTAAATCTATCATACTATGGAACCGCCTGCTTGCAACCACTTTCATTTTGGCAGTCACCATCTTTGTATAGCAATTCAAGCAATTATGCGAATATTTTATTGCATTTTGTCTTTTTTGGTTTATAAAATGAGTGGAAAATGTAGAAATGAAGTGCTGATATTAGTGATAGGAAGTACAATTCTCATAAAGTTAAGATGATTGGTACAAACTTGGAAATCACTAGGTGTGCTGAAAACAGTGAATCTTTAGACTCAATTGGAAGCTTACTGGACTCAAGCCAGTTGCCTGTGTCTTCAACTGTGAAGGCAAATAAGAAAATTAAAGAACATGCATGAAATGCTGGCACTGTATAATCAAAGATAATGTCTACAAGGAAAGTGAAATGAGAGATTTTATATATTTTAGCTCTATAAAAACAGTGGCAGTAGTAGTGGTTGAAATAGTACCTACCATTACTACGTGCCAAGCTCTGGAATAAGTACTTTATTTACCTCTTCGGCTGAGTGCTCTCAGTTTTATTCTCTTTTGCTTGACCTCTAAATTGCTGGAGCTCAGATCTCAGCCCTTTTTCCCTCTTCTTCTATACCCACTTTCTGCAAGATCACACCCATTCCTGAGGCTGTAAAGTGTTACCTGCATACCGCTGACTCCCAAATATTTATTATATCTTTGCTGAGTGCCAAATCCTATAATGAGCTGCCAACGTGACATTTCCACATAGATGTTTAATGTCTAATGTCTAAAGCAGAACTCTTTATTTTCATGCACTGTACCTATATTTTCATCTCCCCCAAAATCTTGTTTTCTCTATATTAACTAGCACCCAGCCAATTGTTGCTCAAGCCAAAATGTTAGAGTTTTCATTGATCCCTCTTCTCCATCTTCTCCCACATTCAATCTATGAACAACCCTGTGGACCCACATCCAAAATATATCCAATCTGCTCTACTTCATTCCATCTCTACCTCACCACTCTGATGCAAGACACCCTCTTCTCTTATCTTAGACTATTACATGGGGTTTTAACTGGTATCTCTGCTTCTACTCTTATTCATCCCTAATCCATTTACCATACAGTAGCCAGAGTGGTCTTTTAAAAAACCCAAATCAAATTACAACTGTTCCTTGCTTAAACTCCAGGAATTTTTTTTTCTGCATGCATGCATCCATTTAGGAATTTTTTATTGCATTTAGAATAAGATCCAAATTCCCTAACCTAGCCTACAAGGCCATATCCAAGCTCTCTCCACCTGCTTCTCCAGCTACTCTCTCCCCTTTCACTGTGATCCAGTTTCACTCCATCCTTTTTTCTTTCTCAAATATGACATGCTCATTCACAACCTCTACACTCGCTCTGGTTTTCCATTTAATATGCATCTGTGCATAGCTGCCATTTTTTCATTATTCAGACCTTAACATTCTGAGGAGCCACTACCTACCTACCTACCTGAATCCAGGTACTCTGACTCTATAGCTCACATCTAAACCCTTCCTAGTCTGACTCTTTAGAATAAGATTACTATGGGGCACCTGGGTAGTGCAATTGGTTAAGCGTCTGCCTTCAGCTCAAGTCATGATCTCAGGGTGCTGGGATCGAGTCCCACATCAGGCTCCCTGCTCAGCAGAGTCTGCTTCTCCCTCGCCCTCTGCCCCTCACCCCTGTTCATGTTCTCTGTCTTCTCTAATAAATAAAATCTTTTAAAAAAATGTATTAACAAATAGAGTAAGACTACTATGACTATTATCCAAGGTGTCATCACAACTCTCATGAGTTTTTAAGAACAAGAATATATATACTTGACCATAAAGAGCAATACTTGAGGTGCTCGTGTTCCATAATAAAGCAAGAAGAGTGCAGAGGAGGCCGAACAGTCCCTTCTCTTTTCTCTCACATGCAGTGTTCCCACCTGTTTGACCTTTTTGAGATATTCATTTCCCCCCTCCAGATTAATTTGGTTTTAATATGATCTCACTAAAATAATAAGTGGAAGGGGGATAATATTAAGTAAGGATGTATTCTGAATTTTCCTGACCCGTCTATCAAGCCAAGGACAGCCATAAAGTTGAACTGTCGCCATAATGTCCAATGATGAGGGCCAGAAGAGTCATATTTCTCCAGATACCATAAGATAAAACTTGGAACCAAAAGAATGCTAAAGCACCCTTCTATAAACAGGATAAATCCCTTTAGCTAAAGAGCAAGAAAGTCATCTCAGATCACTATGACAGAAATATCCCCACCATTTCCACATCCCAGTGATTCTGATGGATGTTGTGGATAAAAACATTGCAAGTCAGTCATGATCAGTAGTGCTGAGCCATTACAACACTGAGTAGCTGAGCACAGGGGACTGAGGCATTGGAGAGTTCATGGGGCTACTCTATAATTAAAAAGAAAAGGGGCTTGGTGCCTAAGAAGAAACAGGGAGGCGAGATCATGAAGAGGGTGGCAGCATCATCAGAGATGGGAGCCAGGGATGAGGCCTGACTGGAAAGAGGGGCAGCCCATGGTCAGCTACTGGCCAGCTCCACTCTTAGCTTCTCTCCTCTTTATGAACATTTTCCTTCCTGACTGCCCTTGCTAAAGACCCAGTTTTCCCTCACTTCTTCCCTATCAAAACCTGTTACCTGGCCATTCTGCAGGAGAGAATCCAAAGATGCTACTTTATAGTAATAACCTGATATTGATGTTCTCCAGACATAATTCATTCAATTGAAAGAAGGACACTTCATTGCAGTGATATCAGGCATCAAAGAATTAAAGGCAAACAAACTTCACTGCTGAAGAAACCCCTTAGACTCTCTAAACATAAACCCCCTCCCGCCTCTGCCTTCCAGCTAGAAGTGACTGAGTGAGCAGGGGAAGTAGGGATGAAAACAGAACCTATAGTATGGACATCTTAAAGAAGTGAAACTGTAAAGTAGTCAACCAGGGAGTACATGGAAACTTGGTATTTTTTTATATTATTTTTTATTTGATAACCTTAAATCTAGAAATGTGTGTCCTCTTTTTCCGTTGTTACTCTGGCTAGAGGCTTATTGATTTTATTACTCTTTTCAAAGAGCCAGTTTTTAGTTTCATTGATTTTCTGTATTAATTTCCTGTTTTCAATTCAGTTGGTTTCAGCTCTCTTTGGTCTTTCTTTTCTTTTGCTTACTTTGGTTTTTGGTTTTTGTTTTAATTTTTATTTAAATCCCTGTTAGTTAACATACAGTATAATATTAGTTTCAGGTATACAATACAGTGATTCCACATTTCCATACAATACCCAGTGCACATCACAACATACTCTTTAATCCCCATCACTTATTTAACCTATCCCCTTCCTAACTTCCCTCTGGTGACCCAGTTTGTTCTCTACAGTTAAGAGTCTGTTTATTGGTTTGCCTCTTTCCTTCTCTTATTTATTCCCCTTTGTTTATTTTGTTTCTTAAATTCTACATGAGTGAAATCACATGGTATTTGTCCTTCTCTGACTTATTTTGCTTAGTATAATGTTATCTAGCTCCAAACACATCATGGCAAATGGTAAGATTTCATCCTTTTTTATGCCTGAGTTTTATTCCATTGCATATATACCAAGGTATATATATTCCATTGTATATATTCCATTGTATATATACCACCATTGTATATGTATACCATTGTATATATACCACCATTGTGTGTGTGTGTGTGTGTGTGTGTGTATATATATATATATACACACACTACTTCTTTATCCATTCATCAGTCGATGGACACTTGGGATGTTTCCATAATTTAGCTATTGTAGATAATGCAGCAAGTATCCCTTTGATTTAGTATTTTTTTATTCTTTGAGTAAATACCTAGTAGTGCAATTGCTGGATCATAGGGTAGTTCTATTTTTAACTTTCTGAGGAGCCTCCATATTCGTTTCCACAGAGGCTGCATCAGTTTGCATTCCCATCAGCAGAGCAAGAGAGCTCCCCTTTCTATATTTCCTCATCAACACCTATTGTTTCTTGTGTTGTTGATTTTAGCCATTCCGACATTGATTATAGTTTTGATCTCTGTTTCTCTGATGATAGTGATGTTGAGTATTTTTTCACATGTCTGTTGGCTATGCGTATGTCTTCTTTGGAAAAAAATGTTTATTCATGTCTTCTGCCCATTCTAATTGGATTATTTGATTTTGGAGTATTGAGTATGATAAGTTCTTTATATATTTTAGATACTAACCCTTATCAGATATGTCATTTGCAAATATTTTCTCCCATTCTCTAGGTTGCCTTTTAGTTTTGTCAATTGTTTCCTCTGCTATTCTTTACTTACTTTGGGTTTAATTTACTCTGCTTTTTTGTACTTTCCCAAGATTTCTAGGAAAACTTAGATTATTGATTTTGGAACTTCTTTTCTAATATATGCACTGAATGCTATAAATTTCCCTTTATGCTCAGCTTTTACTGCATCCCACACATTTTGTTGAATTGTTTTCATTTCTAGTTAGTTCAAAATGTTATTTTTTAATTTTTCTTGAAATTTCTTCTCTGACCCACGTGTTATTTAAAAATGTGTTATTTACTCTCCACCTATGTGGGGCATTTTCCAGTTATCTTTCTGTTACAGATTTCCAGTATAATTCCATTGTAATCTGAGAGCAGACATTGTATTATTTCTGTTCTTTTGTGAAACAGGTGTGTTTTATGGCCCATATGTGGCCTATCTTGGTGAATGTTCCATGTGAAATTGAGAAGATTGTGTATTCTGTCATTGCTGAATGAAGTGGTCCATTAATGTCAATTACATCCAGTTGATTGATGTTGTTGTTCAACTATGTCCTTACTGATCATCTGGATCAGTTGTGATGAATCTTTCCATTTCTAGTAGAGGGCTGTGGAAGTCTCCAACTATGATAGTAGATTCATCTATGTCTCCATGTAGTACTGTCAGTTTTTGCCTCATGTAGTTTGGTGCTGTTGGGTACATACATATTAAGGATTGTTAGAATTCTCAGAGAATCAACCCCTTTACCATTATGTAATGTCCATGTTTATTCCTGATAACTTTCCTTGCTTTGAGGTCTGCTTTGTCTGACATTAATACAGCCACTCCTGGTTTCTTTAGAGTTTGCAAGGTATATGTATGCATTTACTTTTAATCTATATGTGTCTTATATTTAAAGTGGGATTTGGGGGCACTTGGGTGGCTGAGTGGGTTAAAGCCTCTGCCTTCAGCTCAGGTCATGATCCCTGGGTCCTGGGATGAGTCCCAAATTGGGCTCTCTGCTCAGCAGGGAGCCTGCTTCCCCCACCCCCTCTCTGCCTGCCTCTCTGCCTACTTGTGACCTCTGTCTGTCAAATAAATAAATAAAATCTTTTTAAAAAAATAAAGTGGGGTTTTGTAGACAACATATAGCTGGGTCTCATTTTTTGATCCACTCTGACAATCTCTTTTAATTGATATGTTAAGACCATTGATGTTCCAAGTGATTACTGAGTAGGTGGATTGATATCTACTATGTTTGTTACTTTTTTCAATTGATTTTCTTTGTTCTTTGTTTCTATTTTTGTCTTCTACTGTTTTTCTTCTATTTGTGGTTTTACTTACTTTTTTTTATTTTTAAAAGATAAACATGAAGGTGCCATTTATTTGTTCTTATGAAAATAATTCAGTTGGTAGCTGGTGTTTCTATTCTTTGTTTTGTTTTGTTTTGTTTTGTTTTGTTTTGTTTTGTGGAGAGGGACATCAAGCCAAGCCTGGGCTGTCTAGGACTTCCCTGGTACTAGGGCATAAGCTGTCAGCTCCTGGTCAGGTTAGAGGATGATGTCTATATAGAAACATGTGTTCTCCCTTTTTCATCTTTCCTTAGGGTGGGGTGTTTTATATATAAGAACAAAGAAGAATTATTTCTTTTCTTAGCTCATTTCTGCATAGTTGCAGTAGTTTGTTTTTTAATTTTTTAAATGAGAATTTTTTCTTCAGTTTCAGAGGAAGAATTTAGTGATTCATCAGTTGCATATAATACCAAGTGTTCATTACATCAAGTGCCCTCTTTAATGCCTATCATCCAATTACCCTATCCCTTCACCCACCTCCCCTCCAGCAACTCTTAAGTCTCTTACGGTTTGTCTCTCTGAGAATTTTATACAATTTCATTTTCTCTCCTTTTTTTTTTTAAACATATCAGTTATACTTCTTTTAATTTCTTTTTATTTAGTGGTTGTCCTAGAGTTTGCAATATACATTTATAACTAGTCCAAGTCCAAGTAACACTGTACCACTTCACAGGTAGTATACATTATAATAAAAAAAAAATAGTCTTAATTCCTCCATCCCTTTGTCTCATCACTGCTATTCATTTAACTTACATATAAGCATACATATGCATTTATAGACACATAAGATATATACATAAGAATACATAATCAAATACATTGTTGTTGTTATTATTCTCAACTGTTACCTTGTTATCTGTTAGATAAATTAAGAATAAGAAAAACATTTTTTTTTACCTTCAGTTATTCCTTCTTCCATGTTCCTTCTTTCTTCATGTAGATCAGAGTTTCTAACCTTTATCATTTTCCTTCCCTGTGAAGAATTTCTTTTAATATTTCTTACAATGCAGGTCTACTGGAAACAAATATCTTCAATTATTGTTTGTCTAACAGAGTTCTAGACTGGTGATTTTTTTTTTCTCTTAACATTTAAAATATTTCACGCATTCTCTTCTTGCTTACATGTCTTCTGAGAAGTTGGATGTAATTCTTATCTTTTTTCCTCTATAGGTAAGGGATTTTTTTCCCCTTTCTGGCTTCTTTCAGGATTTTTTATCTTTTAAATTTTCTGATGTTTAAAAATGATATGCTTAGGTATAGTTTTTTGGTATAGTTTTAGGAAAGTATACTGCTTGGTGTTTTGGAGCTTCCTGAATCTGTGGTTTGATGTCTGACATTTATATAGAAATTCTCAGTCATTATTATTTCAAATATTTCTTCTATTCCTTTATCTCTTTCTCTTCCTTTTGATATTCCCATTATGCATGTGTTAATATCTTAAATCTTTTGTAGTTGTCCCACAGTCCTTGGATATTCTGTTCTAGTGGGGATTTTTTGTTTTGTTGTTTTATTTTGTTTTGCTTGTTTGTTTGTTTTGTTGTTGTTGCTGTCATTGTTTTTGCCTTTTAGTTTTGGAGGTTTCTGCTGATGTATTCTCAAGCTCAGAGATTTTTTTTCCTCAACTGTATCAGTTGACTAATAATTCCATCAAAGGCATTTTTCATTTCTGTTGCAGTGTTTTTTTATCGATAGCATTTCTTTTTGGTTCTTCCCTAGGATTTACATCTCTCTGCTTACATTACCCTCTGTTATATGTTCCATTTGAGTTCTAGCATATTAATCATAGTTGTTTGAAATTCCCAGTCTGATAATCCCAATTTCCCTACCATCTCTGGTTCTGATGTTTGTTATGTCTCTTCAAACTGTGTCTTCTGCCTTTTGTAATGCCTTGTAATTCTTTTCTTAATAGCTAGACAAGAGGTACTGGGCAAAAGGAACCACTATTAGATTTTAGTAATGTAGTGGTGAGGTATTAGGGGAGAAGTTTTCTACAGCCGTATGATTAGGTCTCAGTCTCCTAGTGAGCTTATACCTCTGGACTGTGAACTTCACAAATGTTCTTCATATTTTTTTGTTCCCCCTTAGGTGGAACAGGATGACTGTAATGGACTAAAGTTCAGTATTTCCCTACTCCCAGATCATTTAGGCTCTGATAACAATCCAGAAAGTTAGGCCCCAGTAAAATAGTTTCTCTTAAGGTCAGGTCTTGTTAAGAATAGGATGCTCTGAAATATTTCAAAATAGTTCCTCTTCCCCTCCCCCTCCTAGAAGCATAAGGGGATTCTTCTCTGATATTCACAATAAGAACCCAATGGAGCTGGAGATAAAACTCAGACTATTGTGGCCTCCTCTGGAGTTTTTAGCTCTGAGTTGTCCACACTGAGCATCAAACAATTTGTCAACTACAGTTTAAGTTTTTCTACCCAGCACTGGTCCCACTGCAATCTCCATTCATGAGTGTCTGCTCTGAAAAATAATGATTTCTTGTGTTCCTCTGTCCATTTCCTCAATCTCATGGCAACAGTTTACCCTCTGACCTCATTTCTCTTACAGATCCTGTAAGAGTTATTTTTCAGTCTGTTCAGCTTCTTATATAGTGTTAAGATGGAGTGGCAACTTCTAAGCTTCTTACATGCAAAACTAGAAACAATATCACTAAATTTACATAGCCACAATTAATCTACGGTGATAAAACATCGGAATAGCAATTACTTTGTGGGGAGACTTCTGGGGTGCCAAAAATGTTCTATATCTTGATCTGAGTGTGGTTACACATGTACATGCATATGTATAAACTGTCAGCTATACATATAAGATTTGTGTCCTTTGCTATATGTAAGTTATACCTAAACTAAAAAATAAATTTTTAAAAAGTGTTTAACAAATATTAGCCAGTAAAGTTCATCATTGTATGGGAAAGACTACTCTATGGTGAAACTATATGCTAAACCTTGTATGTGATGAAGAAATCAAAGTCTTGGGCTTAGCTTACAAAAATTAGCATGTCTTCCTAAGGCTAAATATAACTTAGAAAATGGCTAAAAGTAATTCAGAATCTCTAGATGGGAAAAGTTAGGCTCAAAACAAGAGTGCCATTACATGAATAAGGTATGTTATTTTAATTTCATTTTAAAAAGTATATTTAATGTAGTGCTAAAGAGCTCCCTTGAAAGTTAACCAGATGTGTTTAACAGATAGGTGTTTAAGAGCATAAGCCATCTCTCCAAACTCCTAGCTTTGAAAATCTACAACCTAGAACTGGAGATTTGGGCATTAGCATATTCTTCAATGTTATTGTCAGCATAAGCAACTTTTGGTATCTAATAATGCTTGAATTCAATGCTGCCTTACAGTCTCATCCTTTTCAAAGAGATTTTAATTCACAACTAAATATAGGAATTTTACTCAAAAATCAGCAGACTGTGGTGCTATCAGGTCCCAGAGCTCAGCTGAGGTCATAAATGGTTGACAATATTCTGCCCAGGCTGTATCCACATATGCCCAAGGCCTTAAGTTTTCCAAATCCGTTACTCCACCTGAATGCTGGCAGGCATCCTTGAGAGCCATTATAAGATATCTCCTGAAATATCTAAGTGTTGAAGAGGAAGGGGGGAAAAGTGGGTCTTAGAATGAAAGGAATGAGTGTAATGACCACACCAGCTGTCTCAGTCTCAATACACTCCCATCAGTCTTCTGTTCATCATATCCCTGAACTTTCTCAGCAAAATCACCAAGGACTTCCGTGCAGCTAATGGAATGAAGGTCTTTCTAAGCTAGAATGCTTGATGGCTCAGCAGCCCTTGACCCTTTGCTGACCCCTCCTAGTACTCTCTTCCATTGGTTTCCATGACCCTATGCTTTCCTGATGTACCCCTCCTAGGTTTCCTTTTGTGACTTTCTCTGTTCTACTTATCTCAGTTATTGCCAGTCTTTAGAGGTCCAGCCTATTTTTCTCAATATCACTCTTGACCTTGGTGATCTCATCCTGCTCCCTTATAGAAGTTGGGGAAATCTACTTGTCATGTAATGAAAGAGAAACCCAGGTATTTTGACTTTTTGATAATCTATCACAACAGGCCCTTTGTTTAGAAAAGGAAAAAGAAATACAGCAGCTCTTGATCCTCTGAACCTCTCCGTTCCAATTCCTCAACTCTCACCTCCCCCCCAGTAGCCTCCACCCTGTCACTTTGATATATTGAAAGGATAAGGACTGATCATTCTCTTCTTTTAGATGTTGATCTACTAACTTTGAGATTAGGTATGTGAATTTCAGCACAGAAGATGATTAGGAGGAAGGAAGTTAATATGAAAAGGAGAGGAAAAAGGAGAAGGAAAATGAAGTGAAAAGTTTGGGCTAAACAGGAAGAAAATGAAATATTATTAATGAATAAAAGATGTTGAATTTGAGAGAAGACCTCTTTAACCTACTTGAGCCACACGGGTGAGCCATACCACATCACCTAAAATCTTTTCCAAGGAACTAGTCTAGTCCTATTTCCAAAATGAATGGTATATTAAGTGATGCCCAACAGATATCATTTTGATTTACTAGAAAATGTTCATAAGTAAAGACTATTGAGTATTCTAAATACTGATAACATAAAGAATTAACTAACCTCCAGCTGATGAATATTTTAGTTCTTGTTCACCAATATGATTAGGTCCACTGCCTTTAATATGAAAAAAATCTTTGTTTATCAGTAGTTTAGCAAGTTCATACAAATTAAATTCCTCCATCTAACTTTTTTTGAGGGGCAAGTAGAGATCATTAGGAATTCTTAGAGGAGTGAGGAACAAGACTGAAATGGTCAGCACTCAGTTAGTGCTTTTGTATACAGAACCAATGACTATTTCAACACAATAGTTATTAATGCTTCACTATTGTCTTTTCTTGAGTTCTAATGTCTCTCAGAAGAAACACAAGATAAAGATCTCTTAACGCAACATCAATAACATGATGGAGTAACACTCAGCTGTCAAAGCCAGAATAACTTAATCTTCTAGAAGGAAGATTGAGAAAGAGTAGTTCAAAAGAGTAGAAGGTTACAGTTTTAAAGCCAAGTGCATCATCCTACTCAAGCTCCTGAAATAGAGAAAAGTATGCAGAAGCCAAGAAATAAAAACTTGAAGATTAATCTTACAACCAAACCTTGTTCCAGCACTCTGCCTACCATAACAGCAGTACCACCCACAGTTACCACTACCAGGACTACATTGACCACTCACACCTCAAGAGCTTCCTTCAGTGCCCACAATTATTCCACTTCCTCCTTCATTTAGTCTCCAGTGAATAATCATAAAAGATGGCAAGTGCAGGAGCCAGCAGATTTTATAACTGTCAAAGTCTTTCCTTAGGTAAATACATTTATAAAAATATAATTTTTGGTGATGTTGGCAATCAACAGCAGGAGTAACCAAATTAGCCTAAGCCTGAGTCTCAGAAGAATATGTGGGCCACATTTACTATGTTATATAAATGAGCTTAAGATGGTCTCTGTGCTTTGGCTATTAGGCTGTTTATTTCTTCCTCGCAGGCTGAGATCCATTAGCTCAAAAGTCCACCAGTGCCAAACTCAAATTTTAATACTTCCAATTATTTTAAAATTAACCCAAACTACTATAAAGAAGTTATCAAACTCAACACCCAAATAATCCAATCAAGAAATGGGCAGAGGACATGAACAGACATTTCTGCAAAGAAGACATCCAGATGGCCAACAGACATATGAAAAAGTGCTCCAGATCACTCAGCATCAGGGAAATACAAATCAAAACCACAATGAGATACCACCTCACGCCAGTCAGAATAGCTAAAATTAACAAGTCAGGAAATGAAAGATGCTGGTGAGGATGCAGAAAAAGGGGAACCCTCCTACACTGTTGGTGGGAATGCAAGCTGGTGCAACCACTCTGGAAAACAGCATGGAGGTTCCTCAAAAAGTTGAAAATAGAGCTACCCTATGACCCAGCAATCGCACTACTGGGTATTTACCCTAAAGATACAAACGTAGTGATCCGAAGGAGCACGTGCACCCAAATGTTTATAGCAGCAATGTTCATAATAGCCAAACTATGGAAAAAACCTAGATGTCCATCAACAGATGAATGGATAAAGAAGAGGTGGTATATATATACTATGGAATACTATGCAGCCATCAAAAGAAACAAAATCTTGCCATTTGCGACGATGTGGCTGGAACTAGAGGGTATTATGCTAAGTGAAATAAGTCAATCAGAGAAAGACAATTATCATATGATCTCCCTGATATGTGGAAGTTGAGAGGCAAAATGAAGGGTCTGGGGGATAGGGAAGGAAAAAATGAAACAAGATGGGATCGGGAGGGAGACAAACCATAAGAGACTCTCAATGTCACAAAACAAACTGAGGGTTACCGGGGGTCGGGGGGTCGGGAGAGGATGGTTGGGTTATGGACATTGAGGAAGGTATGTGCTATGGTGAGTGCTGTGAAGTGTGTAAACCTGGTGATTCACAGACCTGTACCCCTGGGGCTAATAATATATTATATGTTTATAAAAAAATAAAAAATTTTTAAAAATTAGCCCAAATTAGAAAATTTTTAGCCATTCAGAGCCTGTCTGCTTAGCATACCCCATGAAACCTCATCCAGTAGATATTACCTAGTAATAGGACAGGGCCTATTAGCTACAAGTCACAAACAATTGCTCTCTGGTCTAAAAAGCTCTCTGACCCAAAGATGCCCCAAACTGTGCTGCTGATGGACATCATATAGATGCTCAAGACCTTTTTCTAATTCCCCTCTCCCTTAGAATTCACTCATCCTCCTCCCCTTCTAGATGCCCTCCTCCTCTTCCCCTCACCATAAATCTCTGGATATGAGGACTTCCCTTCTCCTATAACCCTGTCCAAGCACCAATAAAACTTGCATCCTATCTTTTCCTAGATCAGCCCCTAAATTCCTTCTGTGGTCATATCTTTTTCCTAGATTAGCCCTTGTATCCCTCAAGTTACCAAGCAACTATTATTTCATTTAATAATTTAATTTAGTCAGGTAATCAGTTGGCCACTAGATCTTATTAGTAAGGCAGCATGCTAAGCAAGGTACAAGGTAAAGTTCCTATCTTCAAACTTCATACTCTCGGGGCGCCTGGGTGGCTCAGTGAGTTAAAGCCTCTGCCTTCGGCTCAGGTCATGATCCCAGGGTCCTGGGATCGAACCCCGAATCAGGCTCTCTGCTCAGCAGGGAGCCTGCTTCTCCTCTTCCCCTCTCTCTGCCTGCCTCTCTGCCTACTTGTGATCTCTGTCTGTCAAATAAATAAATGAAATCTTTAAAAAAACAAAAAACAAATAAACAAAAAAAAAACCTTCATACTCTCTAACTGAGGGAGTTAGGAAATTCACCTACAAGAATAACAAATGGATACATAGGCTCTGAAAAGTAATAGCGGAATTTCATTTCCACTACTTACCAGCAAGGTGACATTCCTTTACTTTGGCTAACCTTTGGCTCCTCTTCTGATAAATGGTTACATTATCACATGCACAAGGCTGTTGGTGGGTTGGAATGAGATAGTAAGTGCCCTGTGTCTATCTTCTTCCTCTAAAGATAGTATCAAATAAGCCAAATGAGTAGGATCTTCTTACATCTAGTTTTTCTCCCTTTCAGTTATAAAAATAATAATAAAGTAATTAATTGTATAATTATTTTTTTAGAGTCCATCTTTCCCACTAGAAAATAAGTTCCATTATAGAAATAAAACTAGGGTGCCTGGGTAGCTCAGTGGGTTAAGCCGCTGCCTTCGGCTCAGGTCATGATCTCAAGGTCCTGGGATCGAGTCCTGCATCAGGCTCTCTGCTCAGTGGGGAGCCTGCTTCCTCCTCTCTCTCTCTCTCTCTGCCTGCCTCTCCATCTACTTGTGATCTCTCTCTGTCAAATAAATAAATAAAATCTTAAAAAAAAAAAAAAGAAAGAAAACTAGCATTTGTCTTGTTCCCGAGATACAAAAGACTCAAAATATTTGTGGAATGAACGAATGAGTGAATAAAGTAGTAAAGACAACAGATGTTTTTGGATCTAAGAGGAGGAAGCATGAATAGAGAAAGGTTTATGAAGGATCAGGACTTCACTGGGGTTAATCAGGAATTACGTCCATCAAGGAGAAGGAGAAGGTATGGGCAAAGCTGTGAAGGTGGGAAAGACTGACTAACTTTCTGTTGCTAGAGGGAAGTCAGCCTGGCTGAACAAATCCTTCCATTGGAAATAATGAACAATAAGGTTGGAAAAGAAGGTGAGGACTAGATCTTATTAGTAATTTTTTAAAGATTCCCTCACCAACAAGGCAAGTGGAATCCAGTCAAATTCATGGATATCCCCAGGCCTAAAATCACACTTCCCAAGCCCTCGGCAAACCCACCTCATCCCCCAAATTCACATTGTGAAATAAGAAACAGTTCAGTTCATATCCTCAGACCAAGTCACAATATACCAAATTAATTATACTAATTGAACACCCAGGATGGAAATTAATCATAATTACTGTATGCCTTAAATGGAGTTTTCTAAATATATATAGGTATAGGCTTTAACTTCAGAGTTTTAAACTTACTGTGGCTGGCAGAGGCAATCCTGACAACAAAGATGCAAACCACAAGCACCTTTCCATGTTTCTAAGCTAATTACAAAGGTATTTATTCTCCAAATTAGATGCCATCTGATGTCGTAAAAGGAGCAGTTAGCCTAAAATGTAAAATACCCAGGTCTCCTTTGAGACTTAAATGATCTGGTATCCTGTTAAGTAGTAACCTAATCACTGATTCTCCCCAAGTGAGGCCTGAAACAGACCCCTAAACTCTGTAGGAGGCCCAGATACATAGGACATTCTTTTTTAACAGGGAAAGAACTGCCCAGTTTTATTTGCATTCACTGATGTTTAGATAAACTGTCCTTCAAAACTGGTGGCTGTTTTGAAAAATAGAAACTGCATTTTAACAACATCTTTTTTTTTTTAAATTTAGGGTCAATTCTACTAAGGCAGAAAATTTTATTAGGGTAGGGAAAATACTACTAAGAGGGAACATGTGTGTGAAGATGTATAGAGAAGGGGACTAAGGCATAGTTTTACGAGACATCACTGTGTCTCTTATAAAAGATGTCCCAAAAAAGATACCTGATTTTTACAGGTGACACCCACCTGGGCCTGTCTGGGTCATGTCATGAGACTTCAGGAAATGACATGAACATGAAGCTCATGCTTCTTGTTGTGCCATGAGTAATTAAGTCCTTTGCTTCTGATCTGGGCAACTTGTGTCTTTAGGCAGCATCCATGAAGCTGCAGTAGGCGAACTTATTAACTTGAAAATAGGATCAAATGTCAGACCCTTTCTAGATCTAACAAAGAGCAAGATGTAATTTCCATTCCCCCATTTTGTGTATGAATCTTCATGCAAATGTTCCAGTCCTGTTGTGACTACTGAACATGTGTTATCAGGATTTTGTGTTTTCATTTTAACTCAGCTTCACTGAGGCAGCTTTCACGTGATATTGCTCTTTTCTGAAGGCCCTGTGGGGCTTCCACGTGCTCTTCCAATCCATCTCAAACCAGTCACTTGGAGAACTAGTGACCTAATAATGAGGTGGTGGCCACATTATTTTCTCTTTGTAAATACTATGTGTATTATGTGGCATAAGGCAAGGGTTATTTATTAAGCAATAGATAAAGAATAGATTCTTTTTTAAGATTTTATATATTTGTGACAGAGAGAGATAGCAAGGGGGGAACACAAGCACAGGAGAGCTGGAGAGGGAAAAGTAGGCGCCCGCTGAGCTTGATCCCAGGATCCCAGATCATGACCTGAGCCGAAGGCAGATGCTTAACAACTGAGCCACTCAGTCACCCCAAGATAGGTATTTTTAATTGAGCACCCTTCCCTAACTAAACAGAGGAATCCATTTTTGTGTTTTTTTTTTAAAAAGACAAACATTTTTAAAAAGCATAAAAAGGATATACACAACATTTTAACAGTAGTTATTTCTGGATGGAAGGATTATGAATGCTCATTTTCTAATATGAACTCGAATTACACTGTGTAACGTTTAAAAATCTACCATAGCTTCTCACCTAGCAGGATAATACCCAACTCATGGCTTCCCATAGCTTTTATGCCCCACTGCCAATATGTAAATAATCCTGCCAGTAGTCTCCTTACTGGGGGTATGGATAATGCAACCTTCAAATTACTAAATTTTCAAGTGATATTTGGTTATTCAAATTAGCTTAGCCAACATAACCTTTACAGAACTCTTATTAAAATGTACAAGAAGAGTTTTATCAATCCTGAACACAAATACGAGATCTAATTTAAAACATCTTGTGTTTCAGCTGAAGCCAAAGCAATGACAACCTCTGTAAATTCCCTAAGGTAAGACCAGAAATGCACTGAGTGATATATAATAGCTATCTCCCAAGAAAAGAATAAGAAGCCATTTATGAAATCTTACCATGTAGGAAGACTAATGTGTCTATTAAAAGCAAAAATGTGAACTCCAGGTCCTCTCATCGGGGACTGATTTAAATGCAGTTTTGCTAAATTAGCTATAGAAGAAATCTGAAGGAGAAGGCTAACAATGAAGTCACATGAAACGGCACATCCTTGGTAGGAATAATTTATATGGTACTATTCCAATATAGCACAAGTGAGTAAACAGGTTAAACAATAGATTTTTTTTTCTCTTTAAAGAATTAGTACATTGTATACAGGAGGAATGCCTTTTTCATGAAATCCACATCAAATTAGTGAGAAACTGTTTCCAATATTCACATTATTGTTAAGAAAAATAACCCATTTTTAAAAAGTTAAGCATTCATAAAAATTAACGATACTTTATAAATAGAATGTTTTTCCAAACTAAAGCTTCATTTACTCTAGAAAACCAATACTATAGGCCAACATAAGAAAAGCAGTCAGTGCTGCATGACTTTTAATTCTATCAAACTCATTGGAGAGTTTGTGGAGAAGCAGTTTACAATATAAGCACTTTCTTTTTCCTAATCTGTTCTCTTATTTGCCCAATGTTTAGGACTTATTTCAAACTTCAGGGAGCAGCATGGGTCAAATACTTAGCCACTTTGGGATAAATTTAAGTTCATTTGTGGCTGCTACACAAACTTGAGAATTTATAAGAAGCATGAAGAAATGTGTTTATGGTATCTTTAGAAGCCAGGAAGTCTTTTCTTTAGAAAAGATTTCAAATGTTCCAGTGTCCCTGCCCCATCCCCACTGCCTCTACTCCCCTCAACACATACACTTTCGATTTTAAAACATAACTAAGCAAGATATTTAACAGTATGAAAATGGCCTTTATTGAACAAGGAAGTCATTAATTCTCCTCTATGCAGCAAAACAAAAACATCTGTTATTCCAATTCCTCTTTTGGCTCTTGCAATAAGAAAGCTCAGAGGTTCTGTAGATAACAACAAAAAACACACACCCAAAGGCACAAAGAAAGAAAAAAGCAAACACCAAATAGGCAGCAGTTAACAGCAGGCAGGGAAGGTACCCTGGGTACTGTGCTCGAAGCCACTAGGAGCCTTGAGTGTTTTGCAAGACATCAGGTTTAGTTAGGGCAGATGTTTCTCATTCACCAGAGAGGCCTGGGTACCACGCATGCCTGCCTGCCTACTGAAGGAAACATTATTAGATTGAGGAGTTCGTACACTCTGTTCAAGTCTCTTGTTCTCTTTCTTTTTATAGTTGTGGAAAATTTAAAATAAAGGCAAAGAGGGTGAAGCAAGTTAAGAAGAAGATGCTCTATTCTGAACTGTCATGCAAGAACATGGCTTCTGCTCTGGGCCTTGTAGCAGAAATGACAATAATATGACAAGCCAATATGCTCTTGACAGCAGGGAGAAGAACAGTACCTGGTAACAGCCTGGGACACTGCAAGGCAGAGGTTTCTAGTGGATAATGAACTAGAGGGAGTCCATGTCACTTGAATGAGCTACAAACAATAAATTATTTTTCATTCATTTAACCAAAAAACATTTATTAAAAGCCTACTATTTGCTGGTGCTATTCTAGGTGCTGAAGATACAACCTTGAATAATGTGAAGATGGTCCTGGCCCTCACAAGTCTCATAGTAGAAGAAAGAGACAGATAATAAAGCTACGAATAAATAAATTCAGGTACCATTAAGTGATGGAAATAAAATAAGGTAGGATAAAAGAATGGAGAAAGTCCACTGATGGGTTGAGTGGGTTGGGTGGGATGAAGGAGGGTAGGTTGATGGAGGTGGTTGGGAGGAAGAGAGGCTGGTAGCTACCTTAGACAGCAGTTCAGGATGGACCTACATAAACAAACAAGGATTCCAGTAAGGTCCATCCTTACACTGCCTGCTAAATGTGATTTAAGATGTGCTGCCTGAATAGGACCCATTCATTTATTCAAACAAATATATACTGTAATATTCAACTGTGTACCAGACACTGTGGTGGGCATTAGGCAAGCCAAAGACACATGCTGTCTGACCTCATGAGGCTTACTCTCTATGGAGGTAGGCATTAATCAAGTACATAGTAGCCACAAAAACAGAGGATTATAGTTGGTGACCATGGCAAAAACTGCAATGACGGAAACTGAAAAAGTTATATGTTACTGCTATCAGGAGTCTTCCACACTCAGATGCTTTCTGGCTTCTACAGTCAACTGAGATCAGGTGGGAAGGGAAGGGACAGGGAACATAAACTATGGAGGTAGAAAGGCAGGAGTCTGGGGAGGCTCCAAGCCTAAAATCTCTGAATGTCTGGAAAGATAAGATGGCATCTCAGAGGGTGGAGAAAGTTATAGAAAGGGGAAGTGAGCATGTGCCTGGATCCAGAGGTTCTAATGGTTAGAAGGCACCTTAAATTCATCAAAACCCATGCCCACTTCTCAGATAAGGTAACTGAAGGCCACAGGGATTAAGTGGCTTGATCAAGGTCACAGAACCAGATAATGGGAAATTCACAAACAGAATCTCCAGCTATTTGCCAATGAAGTGCTTACTTTAAAACATGTGTGTGTGTGTGTTTTCCTATACATTTAAACTTCTATTTTAACTCAGGGCGAAAGGAGAGGTGCTTTTCCTCTATTTCCAGAATTTAATTAAAAATAAGAAAAAAAGAGAAGGAATAAGGAATCAGAATTTGCCACCAGACTCAGAAATATCATGCACATCATATCTCTAAGCCCTCCTTAAAATGAATCAGAATTTTATTTTAAAACAAAATTGACCTCTAGACACAGCAGACATGAACTTTTTCTGTTAAGAAAGGGATTTTCTGGGGCTCATTAATTCCAAGCCAGGGTTGTTTTCCGCTCAGCGTTCTTCAGTGTATATTCTCATTTTTCGTGCTTATACTTTTTTGGGCACTGAGCCCAGCTCTCAAAGACTCAAGGGTACAGGCATTTGGAGAGCAGCTGCTGTTGGGCCTGCGTGCCAGTACCATCCCACAGCAGAAAAAAATGAAGATAAACCACCATTTACTTCTAAATGTAAACCTTTTAGTTACTCTGAATGGTGATGCCTAAATAGCCGGAATGTTCTAAGTGGTGACTTATCTTCATTCCCCTGACACAGAGCAATGTCAGTGCAGCCTGCTGGGGTGGGGAGCAGTCTTGGCTAAGGGCAGCTGTCCTCAGGACAAACTGAAGCTAAGAAAAAAGGATTAACAGTCCAAATGTTTTGGAATCACTACTGTACACCCCATCCTACCCTATTCCAAATGATAAAGGAAAGTACTTTACTCATAGGTCTTTGATAATCCTTTTTTTTTAATTTTTAATTTTTTTAAATAAACATATAATGTATTATTAGCCCCAGGGGTATAGGTCTGTGAATTGCCAGGTTTACACACTTCACAGCACTCACCATAACACATACCCTCCCCAATGTCTATAACCCCACCACCCTCTCCCTGATAATCCTTTTAATTATAAGTAAAGGGCCTTGGCAGTCCCTAAAAAGGATTAGTTGCTGTTTCTTTCTAAAATTTCACATCAGTAGGCAGTTACCCAAGTTCAGCTTCATTGCCACGGGGCACAATGCTTTTAGATAACAATAATAGCACCAAACCCTGTTTGTTTTTACTAAGGAATTCTTTAAAACACAAAAACAAAATTTCAGTTCTTTTTGCTCTGCTGGAACCGTGTAGAATCTGAATATGTGCTATCACATACGTAATGTGTCCTCACCCAGGTGCATAAGAGCATAGCCCACAGGAGAGCTCTCTAGATCCTACCTGGGGTGCGGAAACAGGGCACCCTTTCACCTCAGTGTTAAACTCCCTTACAGAATGTTCCAATTCCCATTTGCAAAAATCAGGAAAGGGAAACACCGGGATAATATCTTTTATTCCACTGACTTCCTTCCCTTCTCTCTTCTTCCCTAAATCTCCCAGCATATAAAATGGTTAGGCTTTCTCTGATTTCCCTTGCTCCTTCTACCATTAAAGATATGGGGAAAAGCCCTATCACTTTGCTGTGATAGGCGGGAGAATAATCTCTGGTTGCTTCCTGTGTCAAAGGAGAGAAATAATGATATTTGCAAAATCCTCTTCAGACAATTGCCTGAATTTCCAGGCTATCACCTTGCTGTATGATCCTACTTTGCATGTCAGAAAACTGATTATTTTCTCTTCCCAGGCTGATGAGCTTCTCAGACTAACTGCAGATGCTCATGGGCTCAAAAATAAGAAAGAGAAAAACACAGTAATAATGTTCTAAATACTACCCTTTTACTCAGATGGATGGACATTTACATGCTTCTTTCTTTTCCTATTACAGATAATGCTGCAAGGTTAGACGAACATGTTTTTCCTGCATGTGCTAGTTTGTCAATAACATAAAGTCCTAGAAAAGGAATTGCTAAAAATTTTATATTTATGGAAAACATTTGCAAAACTTAAAAGTCAAAATGGAAGGGTAGCGGAGGAGGAGTGAGAAAAAAAACTCTTTGAAACTGTGTGGGAGAAGAGAACTCAAAAACATTACTAAAACAACTTATCCAGACACTACTCACATTTCTCAAGCCAAATTTGAAACTTCTTAAGAGAAACAGATGAAGTACCTGCTTTTTCACTTCAACTGGTCAAGTTTCTCATTTGATTTCCAATTCAGTTCATAGTTCCAGCCTATTCTGGATTGTGTTCATTTGCACTTCAGGTTTTCTTTTTTAAGATGACTAAAAAACTGCTAATTGGATACAACAATTAGACTCCAGGTTACTAGTTTTCACATCAACTAGGCCCATAGCATTGTTTCCAATAAAAAATAAATAAGTAACTAGACTATCGCTCTGATGACTTATTCTCCTCTAGCTGATTTTCTTCTCAAGTCCATTCCTTTTTCATCCCTTTTTGTCAAATTAATGTTTTTAATTACAAATACTGAATTGCAATTTTCATTATATTATAATCAGAAGGTGCTTTCCCCGTATGTTTCAGGCTAAAGCTGCTCATATTAACCTCTCCTCATTTTTACTATGCTCCCTAACAGTCTTTTCCTTATTCACCTATGCCTTTATGTTACTTTTCTCTCTTATCCAGGTCTGTCCACTGGGATTCATTCTGTTAACCCAGCACACATGCATAAATAGTCTCTCTTCTAGTCACAATTCATTGAATGCCTGAATTGCAAACCCCCTTACATTCTTCAAACCTTCTCCTATCACTATACTCATCTATAATTTATTTATTTATTTATTTATTTGAGAGAGAGAGAGAGAGAGCACAAGCAGGGGGAGCAGCAGGCAGAGGGAGAAGCAGGCTCCCCACTGAGGAAGGAGCCCAATTTGGAACTCGATCCCAGGACCCTGGGATCACGACCTGAGCCGAAGGTAGACCCTTAACCAACTGAACCATCCAGGAGTCCCTCATCCATAATTTCTTTAATGAGCATCTTATCTATGGTCAATATTTACCAGTTTGCATTTCTGCTATGTTCTAGTAAAATTTTCTACAGGAATTAACTGTAGAAGGGAAGGAACAACAAAAACCAAAGAAATCTACCTTAGCTCTACTTTAAGAAGTTAAGCAAGAAAAATACTATATTCAATTGTTTTTGTGAACATCCTTTTACAGGTTCCATTGCTCTAGTCCTTTAATCAAAAGTAAAGATCAAATCAAAATATTTTCAGAAATTGTGAGATGACTCAGTTAGCTAAGGAGGATATCACTGCTGATGTATAGATAATGGAATTATCTCAAGACAAGGACATAAACCCCTGGACCAGATGGCCTTGCAATTGAATTTCTCAAGAAATTCAGAAACATATTACAGGAACCACCCTGCGCTCCCAGGGACTATACTTTTTTTTTTTTTACCAGAGCATAATATCTCAGAAATGTCTAAGTGATTGAGTTTTATGCAAATCAAATCACCACAGACCAAGGCCTCTGTATCCCCATTTCCTAAGATAACAATGTAAAACCTCCTAGAAGGAGAGAAGGATAATAGGATTTTTTAATAAGGCATGGTCTACACATGTTTTTGAATACTTCTGAATGTAGGCACACAAAATTCTGGGAGAGGCACAGAGGGTCGGGTGGCATGGGATTACCCAGAAAGCAAAGATAAGAAAGAATGAAAAAAAAAATTCCTTCCAAGATTCGAGGACTCAATTTAGACTTGGTTCAGATTAAGCAATAGGAATTCTTGCCTCTCTTCACCACCTCTTCCTTACCCCACCCCATATGGACACGGTTCCAATCCCATTCCTCTGTCTTATGAGGCTGTGAGTATGTGCATGTTTGGATTTTAAAGGAATTTTTCCTCTCTGGCTCTCTGGCCAGGCCATCCTTGTGCTGAAGGTTAACGTTAACAGAGAGAAAAGAGCCATATGTTGATCCCCATGGTCAGAAAATGAGGCTAAAATGGTTAATCATCATAACACTGAAATAGCCGCACACTCACTTTTGGCCTTGGAGTGTCATTCACAGCAGCATAAAGAGAATACACTCAAACCAGAAGTGCAAGGATTTCAAGTTTGGGACTTAGTATTTATAAAGCTTGAGTGTGATGAAAAACTTTGATCTACAATATGCCTTTTTAGATTTCTTGCTGATTCCTCGAATATTTTTCTTTCACATAAGCCAGGACTAAGTTAGTCCAGGGCTAGCTGGCTTCCTTACCTGGCAGCAGCCACAGCTCTGACACTAGCTAACTCAGAGGGGCTCTGCAGTGAGGGCGTCTGCAAATAATGCAGTGATACATGTCATCTCAACCTAACTAATTAACACTTTCTTGTCTTCTCTTTCACCTCTGGAAAAGAGATTTGAGGCAGGCCATGCAGCTTTTCTCACAGAGGTTCAAGACTAGAAACTGCTGAAAATTGGCTGCATTTGTTTTTCCACCATTGTCCAGCAAATGCAAAGCCCTCAACATCTGTTTAAAGATGAGTAAATTATCCAAATAAGCAAAAACATTTCCACTGTTCACAAAAGAACTGACACCGTCTGCTTCTTGTGCCAGCTGCCCATCAGTACCAACCTACTATGAGGACAAAATAGACAAAGGGTAATATTTTAATAATATTAGTTATGATGTTATTGTTATTGCTATGAATTATTATATAAATAACAGTAATTCATGTAAATTAAAATGAATGCACTTAAAACAACTGCATTTTTAAGAAGATATACAAACAAAAACCTATACATTAAATAGGATGAAGTGGTTATCCATAAATAAGGAGAAGAAAGAAATCATAGGGCATGGGGATAAAAGAAAATTATCCACTAAGTTATCCAAGTTATTAATTATCCATTAATTTAGTAAATAATTAGTAATTAATACTTAAGTAACAAATAGAGCTAAATATTCAAGGAAATCATATATGAAAAATTAAATCCTTTAACTAAAGAATTGAAAGGAGAGTCTTGGGGAAACAAGATACATGGCCAATGGTGAGAAAAACCCTTGCACACTGACCACCCCCAGACAAGGTCTATAGTGGACAGAGGGAGGAAATAATAGATAAGGCAACACCTGGAAGCTCCTCTGCACTGCATGGTTGGTGTACAGTTGCATAGCAATGTCTATAGAGAGCACATATGGGTTCATAGCTTCTGAGCAAGACTGAAGAAAGAAGACCTTTGCCTCTTGTAGCCAAGAGCCAAGAAGATATGGCACCTTGTTGTAAGAACAAGAAGGACACCAGAGCAGATACCAAAAGAGGATGATTACCAGAAGCCAGCTGGGAGCTCAGACATCTCAGCAGATGCTGGCAGAAAGTGATGATGTTCAGGGAAGAGATGGGCCAAAATACTATTCAGCAGATGCCAGCCTGGACAAATGGAACCCACAGACCTAATGCTTCCCCCACTTGCCCTAGATGCCCAAATTCTGAAAAGTCTCTGGGAAGTCTCAGAATTTAGAAGTAGCTTTCATGAGAAAGATGATATTGTAAAAAAATCTTGAATTTAATGAGAAAACAAAGGAATATATTATCCTGATTGATGAGCTTTCCCATTAGAAAACATTTGTCAACATGGACTATAAATTCAAAATTAAGTAATTCATCTGATAGATTAAGAATTCATTCATTCTACAATAATGACCAAATTTGTCCTATGAATTACATGGCTCAATTTCTTCATGTGAGACACCTTTGAAGGCTCTCACAAGTGATTTTGTTCAGATCAGTAATGACTCCCGAAAACTCTGAAGAAAAGTAAACTCTATACCAAAAGAGATGAGAGGAGATGTAGCAACTGATGGAAAGGGAACACAATCTGTAGTTAGCAGGCTTGGGTTAGAGCCAGCTCTTATCAAGTAACCTTGAACAAGTTGCTTAAACTCTCCCTGTCTTTATTTCCTCACTTATAATGTAAAAATGATGACAATAATACCCATTTCACAAATCTTCTATGAGGATAAAATGAGATAATATATGCAAAGGTGCTTTATAAACTATAAAAAACACATAACTGTTAGTCATCATTTTTATCATCATCTATGAATAATAAGCAGCCTTACAGAAGTTATTTGTATAGATCCTGAACATCTAATATATTCATAGGAAAGCACTTATGCATAGGAAAAATCTGACTTATCTGTTCTGTTTTGGTCTCCTTGGAAGAATAATGCTATCCAAAATCAATAATTAAATGGATGAGCAAAATGAATGTTCAATGACTAAAATAAATTAAAGAAAAGATTAAAAATTTAGTCTAGCTATAGATTGATGGAGTCACATATTTTGTTTTCTTTATGATCAACAGCTCTTGCCAGCTTTTAAAATAGTGAAATATTTACTCAATATCAAAATCTGTCTAGAATATTAAAAGCGATCATTTGAAGTTGTAGGTAATGTATACTAATCTTCTTGCTGAAATTCTAAATATCATGTATGAATGTTTCATATTCAATCAAATTTTAAAAATATGACAGTGACAAAATGAACTGAAAATTACTTTTTTTAAAAATTCTGTATTGTCTAAGCATCACCTAGGTACAAAAATGACCTTGAAAGTCAAAGTTCGGTGACTTTTTAAAAAAATTTTTTATAAACATATAATATATTTTTATCCCCAGGGGTACAGGTCTGTGAATCACAAGGTTTACACATTTCACAGCACTCACCTTACCACATACCCTCCACAATGTCCATAACCCCACCCCCCTTTCCAAACCCCCCTCCCGCCAGCAACCCTCAGTTTGTTTTGTGAGATTAAGGGTCACTTATGGTTTGTCTCCCTCCCAATCCCATCTTGTTTCATTTATTTTTCTCCTACCCCCTTAACCCCCCATGTTGCATCTCCACTTCCTCATATCAGGGAGATCATATGATAGTTGTCTTTCTCCGATTGACTTATTTCGCTAAGCATGATACCCTCTAGTTCCATCCACGTTGTCGCAAATGGCAAGATTTCATTTCTTTTGATGGCTGCATCGTATTCCATTGTGTATATATATACCACCTCTTCTTTATCCATTCATCTGTTGATGGACATCTAGGTTCTTTCCATAGTTTGGCTATTGTGGACATTGCTGCTATAAACATTCGGGTGCGCGTGCCCCTTCGGATCACTACGTTTGTATCTTTAGGGTAAATACCCAGTAGTGTGATTGCTGGGTCATAGGGTAGCTCTATTTTCAACATTTTGAGGAACCTCCATGCTGTTTTCCAGAGTGGCTGCACCAGCTTGCATTCCCACCAACAGTGTAGGAGAGTTCCCCTTTCTCTGCATCCATGCCAGCATCTGTCATTTCCTGACTTGTTTATTTTAGACATTCTGACTGGTGTGAGGTGATATCTCATTGTGGTTTTAATTTGTATATCCCTGATGCCGAGTGATGTGGAGCACTTTTTCATGTGTCTGTTGGCCATCTGGATGTCTTCTTTGCAGAAATGTCTGTTCATGTCTTCTGCCCATTTCTTGATTGGATTCTTTGTTCTTTGGGTGTTGAGTTTGCTAAGTTCTTTATAGATTTTGAACACTAGCCCTTTATCTGATATGTCGTTTGCAAATATCTCCTCCCATTCTGTCAGTTGTCTTTTGGTTTTGTTAACGGTTTCCTTTGCTGTGCAAAAGATTTTGATCTTGATGAAATCCCAATAGTTCATTTTTGCCCTTGCTTCCCTTGCCTTTGGCGATGTTCCTAGGAAGATGTTGCTGCCGCTGAGGTCAAAGAGGTTGCTGCCTGTGTTCTCCTCAAGGATTTGGATGGATTCCTTTCTCACATTGAGGTCCTTCACCCATTTTGAGTCTATTTTCATGTGTGGTGTAAGGAAGTGGTCCAATTTCATTTTTCTGCATGTGGCTGTCCTATTTTCCCAACACCATTTATTGAAGAGGCTGTCTTTTTTCCATTGGCCATTCTTTCCTGCTTTGTCGAAGATTAGTTGACCATAGAGTTGAGGGTCTATTTCTGGGCTCTCTATTCTGTTCCATTGATCTATGTGTCTGTTTTAGTGCCAGTACCATGCTGTCTTGATGATGACAGCTTTGTAATAGAGCTTGAAGTCCGGAATTGTGATGCCACCAACTTTGGCTTTCTTTTTCAATATTCCTTTGGCTATTCGAGGTCTTTTCTGGTTCCATATAAATTTTAGGATTATTTGTTCCATTTCTTTGATAAAAAATGGATGGTATTTTGATAGGAATTGCATTAAATGTGTGGATTGCTTTAGGTAGCATAGACATTTTCACAATATTTTTTTCTTCCAATCCAGGAGCATGGAACATTTTTCCATTTCTTTGTGTCTTCCTCAATTTCTTTCATGAGTACTTTATAGTTTTCTGTGTATAGATTCTTAGCCTCTTAGGTTAGGTTTATTCCTAGTTATCTTAGAGTTTGGGGTGCAATTGTAAATGGGATTGACTCCTTAATGACTCTTTCTTCTGTCTTGTTGGTGTAGAGAAATGCAACTGATTTCTGTGCGTTGATTTTATATCCTGACACTTTACTGAATTCCTGTACAAGTTCCAGCAGTTTTGGAGTGGAGTCTTTTGGGTTTTCCACATATAGTATCATATCATCTGTGAAGAGTGATAGTTTGACTTCTTCTTTGCCGATTTGGATGCCTTTATTTCCTTTTTTTGTCTGATTGCTGAGGCTAGGATTTCTAGTACTATGTTGACTAGCAGTGGTGATAATGGACATCCCTGCCGTGTTCCTGACCTTAGCGGAAAAGCTTTCAGTTTTTCTCCATTGAGAATGATATTTGCGGTGGGTTTTTCATAGATGGCTTTGATAATATTGAGGTATGTGCCCTCTATCCCTACACTTTGAAGAGTTTTGATCAGGAAGGGATACTGTACTTTGTCAAATGCTTTTTCAGCATCCATAGAGAGTATCATATGGTTCTTGTTCTTTCTTTTATTAATGTGTTGTATCACATTGATTGATTTGTGGATGTTGAGCCAAACTTGCAGCCCTGCAATAAATCCCACTTGGTCATGGTGAATAATCCTTTTAATGTACTGTTGAATCCTATTGGCTAGTATTCTGGTGAGAATTTTTGCATCTGTGTTCATCAAGGATATTGGTCTGTAGTTCTCTTTTTTTGATGGGATCCTTGTCTGGTTTTGGGATCAAGGTGATGCTGGCCTCATCAAATGAGTTTGGAAGTTTTCCTTCCATTTCTATTCTATTCTTTCAGGAGAATAGGAATTAGTTCTCCTTTAAATGTTTGGTAGAATTCCCCTGGGAAGCCATCTGGCCCTGGGCTTTTGTTTGTTTGGAGATTTTTGATGACTGTTTCAATCTCCTTACTGGTTATGGGTCTGTTCAGGCTTTCTATTTCTTCCTGGTTCAGTTGTGGTAGTTTATATGTCTCTAGGAATGCATCCATTTCTTCCAGATTGTCAAATTTGTTGGCGTAGAGTTGCTCATAGTATGTTCTTATAATTGTCTGTATTTCGTTGGTGTTAGTTGTGATCTCTCCTCTTTCATTCATGATTTTATTTATTTGGGTCCTTTCTCTTTTCTTTTTGAGAAGTCTGGTCAGGGGTTTATCAATCTTATTAATTCCTTCAAAGAACCAGCTCCTAGTTTCATTGATTTGTTCTATTGTTTTTTTGGGCTTCTATTTCATTGATTTCTGCTCTGATCTTTATGATTTCTCTTCTTCTGCTGGGTTTAGGGTTTCTTTCTTGTTCTTTCTCCAGCTCTTTTAGGTGTAGGGTTAGGTTGTGTACTTGAGACCTTTCTTGTTTCTTGAGAAAGGCTTGTACCACTATATATTTTCCTCTCAGGACAGACTTTGCTGTGTCCCACAGATTTTGAACCATTGTGTTTTCATTATCATTTGTTTCCATGAGTTTTTTCAATTCTTCTTTAATTTCCTGGTTGACCCATTCATTCTTTAGAAGGATGCTGTTTAGTCTCCATGTATCTGGGTTCTTTCCAAATTTCCTCTTGTGATTCAGTTCTAGCTTCAGAGCATTGTGGTCTGAAAAAATGCAGGGAATGATCCCAATCTTTTGATACCGGTTGAGACCTGATTTGTGACCCAAGATGTGATCTATCCTGAAGAATGTTCCATGTGCACTAGAGAAGAATGTGTATTCTGTTGCTTTGGGATGAAATGTTCTGAATATATCTGTGATGTCCATCTGGTCCAGTGTGTCATTGAAGGCCTTTATTTCCTTGTTGATCTTTTGCTTGGATGATCTGTCCATTTCAGTGAGGGGAGTGTTAAAGTCCCCTACTATTATTTATTATTGTTTATCTGTTTCTTTGATTTTGTTATTAATTGGCTTATGTAGTTGGCTGCTCCCATGTTAGGGGCATAGATATTTACAATTGTTAGATCTTCTTGTTGGTCAGATCCTTTGAGTATGATATACTGTCCTTCCTCATCTCTTATTATAGTGTTTGGCTTAAAATCTAATTGATCTGATATAAGGATTGCCACTCCTGCTTTCTTCTGATGTCCATTAGCATGGTACATTCTTTTCCACCCCCTCACTTTAAATCTGGAGGTGTCTTCAGGTCTAAAATGAGTTTCT
Organism: Lontra canadensis; assembly: GCF_010015895.1. Lineage (NCBI taxonomy): Eukaryota > Metazoa > Chordata > Mammalia > Carnivora > Mustelidae > Lontra > Lontra canadensis. The sequence continues at coordinate 37,028,254 of NW_022631000.1, read as the reverse complement.
TGTAGGCAACATATAGATGGGTTTTGTTTTTTTATCCATTCTGATACCCTGTGTCTTTTGATTGGGGCATTTAGCCCATTAACATTCAGGGTAACATTGAGAGATATGAATTTAGTGCCATTGTATTGCCTGTAAGGTGACTGTTATTGTATATTGTCTCTGTTCCTTTCTGATCTATTACTTTTAGGCTCTCTCTTTGCTTAGAGGACCCCTTTCAATATTTCCTGTAGAGCTGGTTTGGTGTTTGCAAATTCTTTCAGTTTTTGTTTGTCCTGGAAGCTTTTTATCTCTCCTTCTATTTTCAGTGATAGCCTAGCAGGATATAGTATTCTTGGCTGCATGTTTTTCTCGTTTAGTGCTCTGAATATATCATGCCAGCTCTTTCTGGCTTGCCAGGTCTCTGTGGATAAGTCCGCTGCCAATCTAATATTTTTACCATTGTATGTTACAGACTTCTTTACCCGGGCTGCTTTCAGGATTTTCTCTTTGTCACTAAGACTTGTAAATTTTACTATTAGGTGACACGGTGTGGGCCTTGTTGATTTTGAGGGGTGTTCTCTGCACCTCCTGGATTTTGATGCTTGTTCCCTTTGCCATATTGGGGAAATTCTCTCCAATAATTCTCTCCAATATACCTTCTGCTCCCCTCTCTCTTTCTTCTTCTTCTGGAATCCCAATTATTCTAATGTTGTTTCATCTTATGGTGTCACTTATCTCTCGGATTCTCCCCTCATGGTCCAGTAGCTTTTTGTCCCTCTTTTGCTCAGCTTCTTTATTCTCTGTCATTTGGTCTTCTATATCGCTAATTCTTTCTTCTGCCTCATTTATCCTAGCAGTCAGGGCCTCCATTTTTTATTGCACCTCATTAATAGCTTTTTTGATTTCAACTTGGTTAGATTTTAGTTCTTTTATTTCTCCAGAGAGGGCTTTTATATCTCCCGAGAGGGTTTCTCTAATATCTTCCATGCCTTTTTCGAGCCCGGCTAGAACCCTGAGAATCGTCATTCTGAACTCTAGATCTGACATATTACCAATGTCTGTATTGATTAGGTCCCTAGCCTTTGGTACTGCCTCTTGTTCTTTTTTTTTGTGGTGAAATTTTCCACCTTGTCATTTCGTCCAGATACGAGTATATGAAGGAGCAAGTAAAATACTAAAAGGGTGGCAACAACCCCAGGAAAATATGCTTTAACCAAATCAGAAGAGATCCTAAATCGTGGGGGGGAGAAAGGGGATAAAAAGAGGTTCAGGAAAAAACAAAAACAAAAACAAAAAAAGAAAACGAATAAAGAAAAAATATAAAAAAGAAAAAAAAATATATATATATATATTAGATAAACTAGTTTAAAAACGTCAAAAAAGAAAAGGGAAAAAGTTTTAAAAAATTTAGCAGAAAAAGGAAAAAAAATTGAAAAAGAAAAAAGAAAAGAAATTAAATTAACTGCAAGACTAAAGAATCATGGGGAGAAAGCCATGAGTTCCGTGCTTTGCTTTCTCCTCCTCTGGTATTCCGCCGCTCTCCTTGGTATTGAACCTGCACTCCTTGGTAGGTGAACTTGGTCCTGGCTCGATTTCTTGTTGATCTTCTGGGGGAGGGGCCTGTAGTAGTGATTCTCAAGTGTCTTTGCCCCAGGTGGAATTGCACCGCCCTTACCAGGGGCTGGGCTTAGTAATTAGCTCGGGTTTGCTTTCAGGAGCTTTTGTTCCTTAAATGCTTTCCGTAGAGTTCCGGATGACGGGAATGAAAATGGCGGCCTCCCAGTCTCCAGCCCGGAGGAGCCGGGAGCTTGGGGCCCCACTCCTCAGTGCGCCCTCAGAGAATAGCGCCCAATAACTCCCATCTCCCTGGCTTCCGACTGCGCTCCAAGCTGACCGAGCCTGCGACCGGTTCAAGGTAACCCAGAGCTGAGAGCTCACTCCTCAGCTCTGTCTCTGTAGCTGGCTTCCCCGTTCTAATACCTGCAAGCTCTGCGACACTTAGACACCCCCGATCCTTCTGTGACCCTGCGTGACCTGAGGCCATGCTGCCCCTGCATGGGCTTCACCCCGGTTTAGCCTCTGGAGCGATGTCCCTCAGCAGAACAGACTTTTAAAAGTCCTGATTTTGTGCTCCATTGCTCCGCTGCTTGCCGGGAGCTGGCCCCTCCCCCTGCAGTTTATCTTCCTGTCACTTTGGATTCACTTCTCCAAAAGTCCTACCTTTCAGGAAGTGGTTGATTTTTTGTTTCTAGAATTGCTGTTCTTCTTCTCTTCGATCTCTCATTGGATTTGTGGATGTTTGCAGTCTTTAGATAAGCTGTTTAGCTGATCTCCTGCTACCTGAAGTAGTTTCAGCCTGCTACTTCTCCACCATCTTGACTCTAGTTTCCGTCGGTGACTTTTTTAAAGAAAATAAATTCAATTAGAATTTGATGAAAATGTGAATTATTATATTTTTTGATCAAATAAAATTCACACATTTTATTTTTAAATACACAGACTGGCCAGAATAAGATTATGATATAACTGCAAGACATCTAGAAAAAGATGTTCAGTCTAGATATGAAAACTGGGTTCTCACCTTCCTAATAAATCATCCATGTATGGACATTTATTGATATCCTGGATGATAAATCTAGTGGAGGTTTTGTGGGGAACATCTTTAGTGAGTAGATATCAAAACTTCACACTTAATGCAGCAGAGTTCTTTCTGCTCTATTAGCCCTTGGTGTTCCCTATTACGTTGTTTTCTAACTATGTTTGCTAGTCTCTTCCCCCAACTTGATTATGAGGATGTGCAAGGCAAAGCTTCTCCTGCCTCTGAACCTCAATGAATGTTGGATACGTCCATGTAAATATGTGTTTTTAAGCCGGATTAAAGATGCTTGCAAGATGTGCAAATGAAATGGCAACCCACAGAATGGCAAAAAATATTTTCAAGTCATATCTGTAAGGGATCATATCTAGAATAAATAAAACACTTCTAAACTCAATGACAAAAAAGCAAACAATCTGATTTAAAAGTGAAAAAATGACTTGAATAGATGTTTCTCCAAAGAAAATATACAAATGGCCAATAAGCACATGAAAAGATGTTCAATATCACTAATCATTTGGAAAATACATACCAAAACCAAAATAAGATACCACTGCACACAAATTAAGATGATCATTATTAAAAATAATGAAAAATAAAAATAATAACAGGAAACGCTGGGAAGGAGAAATTAGAACCCCTGTGCATTGCTGATGGGGATGTAAAATGACACAGCCACTATGAAAGAGAGTATGGTGGTTACGCAAAAAATTAAACACAGAATTTCCATATGATCCAGCAATTCCACTTCTGGGTATTTATCCAAAAAAATAAAAAGCAAACAGATATTTGAAAACCCATGTTCACAGCAATATTATTTACAGTAGCCAAAAGAGGGAAGCAACTAAATGTCTAGCTATAGATGAATGAATAAATAAAATGTATATACATACAATGAAAGTTATCCGGCTCTAAAAAGAAAGGAAATTCTGACACATGTTACAGCATGAATGAATGAACCTTGAAGACATTATATGCTAAGTAAAATAAGCCAGTCACAAAGAGACAAATATTGTATGATCCCACTTATATGAAGTACCTAGATACCTTATTCAGCTCAGGCTACCATAACAAAAACCATAGACTATAAAAACCAAATATTTATTTTTCACTGCTGTGAAGGCTGGAAAATCCAAGATCAACATACTAGCAGATCTGGCAGCTGGTGGGTTTCCACTTCCTGGTTCATAGACAGCTGTCTTTTTATCATGCCTTCATAGGACTCCTTCTCTGGAGTCTCTTTTATAACGGCACTAATCCCACTCATGAAGGCTCTACCTCCTTGATCTAATTCACCTCCCAAAGACCCCACTTTCCAATACCATCACATTGGAGACTAGGCTTCAATATATAAACTTGGGGAGATAAAAACTTTAGCCTATAGCATGAGGATAGTCAAATTCATAAAAACAAAAAGTAGCATGATACTTGCCGGGAGTTGGAGGGAGGGAAGAATGGGAGGATTTTGTTTAAAGAATATGAAATTTATTTGGGAAGATGAAAAGTTCTAGAGATGGAAGATGGTCATGATGGTCATGGTGGTCAACAATGACAACCTACTTGATGCTACTGAACTGTACACTGAAAATGGTTAAAATGATAATTTTAATGTTATGTATATTTTCACACAGTAAAAAATAATAATAAAAGGACACACAAGAATGTCCTTAAAAGTAGTTTTAAACATTCCCTCACAATTATATACAGGTTATTTTTTTCTTACATAATCCTTTCTTCATAGTTTAAGCAAAGCTAAAAGTCTACATAGTCTTCTTAAGGGATTTCTTACGGCCCACCTGTAGACTGAAGTGTTTTAGAGTTCAGAAGGTAATTTCTCCACCATAAAAGACTCCCTCCTGGCAATAAGACTTGTTTCAGGGTATCTGGATGGCTCAGTTGTTAAGCAGCTGCCTTCAGCTCAGGTCATGATCCCAGGGTCCTGAGACTGAGGCCCACATCAGGCTCCCTGCTCAGTGGGAAGCCTGCTTCTTCCTCTCCCACTCCCCCTGCTTATGTTCCTGCTCTGGCTATCTCTCTCTCTTCAAATAAATAAAGATAAAACATTAAAAAAAAAAAAAAGACTTGTTCCATATTCATCTAACTCATACACACTTTTACTTTACCTTTAAAAATTGCAAGTTACCTTAAAAATTCTAAGTTAGGAAGCTATACACCTGGCAATTACACAGTAAATACTTAGAAAGAATGAACCAATTACAGGATTGTTAATCTTCTCCTAATTCCCTCTAGTAGCACTGAATTTATTAAATGAAACAGTGCTTAATAACTATGTGCTAAATGAATGACCCTTATTTTATCATATATGGAATTAGGAATCTTTTTTAAAATTAAAGCATAATTAATATACACTGTTACATTAGTTTCAGGTGTATAAGATAAATGATTCAACAAATCTATACATTTTGTCTGGTCCAAGGTGGTAATGTAGAAAGACTAGGAACTCACTCCCTTTATGGAACACACCAAATTACACCTATATATAGAACAATACCCCCTGAAGAAGAACTGAGGGCTGACTGAACAGCTTCTGCACAAGAAAAGACAGAAAGACTGGCAAAAGGAAACAGCAAGAAAGACAAAGATATGGTAACAAAGGGAACTCCCACCCCTCAATGCTGGAAACTACAGTGGGGAAGGAGAATACTAAGGGACCAGAAACAGATTCTTCTGTCCTTGGGTACAGAAAAAGAGCCACAGTTTAAAAAGCAACTAGCATATAAAAGAAACCACACTTGAATTCCATATAACAGTGGCAGGAAGAACAGTGGAACCTTCTCCAGGTCAGAGGGACTGGAGAGCCCAGTTTACATTCCCCTATATCTTAAAAGCCCAGACTGGAGCAGGGTTTGGACATCATAACTGGCTTGATGCCTCAACAAACCCTGGGTCCAGAGGCCCATACCAGCCGTGGTAGCGCTGAGGCACAGAAAGATGAGGTTTAAAAGGGGCAAAGAGCTACAGGATTGCACTTTGGGCCAGAGGCATTAAAGACTGTCATAGAGGGCACCTGGATGGCTCAGCTGGTTAAGCATCCAACACCTGATTTCAGTTCAGATCATAATCTTAGGGTCATGGGATCCAGCCCCACATCTGGCTCCACACTCAGAAGGGAATCTGCTTGAGATTTTCTCTCTCCCTTTCCATCTGTCCTCCCCCCAACCCCCTGCCTTTCTCTCTCTCCCCCTTTCTCTCAAAGAAATAAATAAACCTTAAAAAAAAAAAGTGACATGGTTTCCTTTATACCTTAAAAGCACAGACAGGAGCAGGACTGGCTCCCTATAACCATCTTGCTCCTTAGGAAGGCCAGGGTTCCCAAGGCCCACACCTGCCCTAGTCACTCTAGGGCACAGAAAATAAGCCTTGGAGGTGTTATTTTTTTTCTTTTCTCTTCTTTCTTTCTTCCTTTTCTTCTATCTTCTTCTTTTTCATTTTTTTCTTCTTCTTTTTCTTCTTCAAAAATCCGCAGTTTAAAAGAGCAACTGGCATATAAAAGAACCCTAGAACCCCACTAAACGGTAAGGGGAGCTGTTGGAACACCTTCAAGGTGGTAGGGGCTGACAGACATGATCTCAACTCCCCCACAACTTTGAAAGCACAGACCAATGTACATTCTGGGTGCCTTTACTGGCCTGCTGCCATAGTGAGCCCTGGGCCCCAGCCCATACCAGGGTTTCCCCTGTGTAGAGTATCCCAAGGACCCCAGACCCATGCCTACATCAGTTTCAGACATAACAGCAGGGCACCACCAGTGTCGAACATTCCAGAATACTCCCATGAGCACTGGCCTGGGCTCTAGTCATCTGGCCAGGAAAACTCCTGTACTGAACACTTTGGGACACCAGAACTTGCATCCAGTTCAGCTTCAGCTGTCCCACAAGCTATTCTCCCTGAGGAGAAACCCAGGACAACCCAGCTTACAAGCACTTCAGCTTCAGCTGTCCTGTCAGGCAGGTTCCTACTGAGAACACCCCAAGACCTCCAACCCTTAAATCCCACCTCAAGGCCACCTACCCCTTCAGGGCACCCTCTATGTGGAGAGTACTGAAGTACATTTATATACACTTCAATTTCAGCTATTCTGTTAAGGTGGTCTCTGTGTGTAGAGCCCCAGTATCCACCGGCATTGGCACACTTTACTTTCAGCCATCTGCCAGAGCACCCTCTGCACATAAAGCTCAGGGACCTCCCAGCCCACATACCACATCAGCTCCAGCTTCCTCACCAAGGTCCCCTTGCACAGAGTGCCTTAATACACTCCAACTTGCATCTATTTCAGCTTTAGCTCAGTGCATAGAACCCAGGACACTCCAGCCTGCACCCACTTCAGCTTTAGTTGCCCTGATAAGGAACCACCTACATTGAAAGCCCCAAGACCTCCATCCCATATCAGCCACAGCTCCAGCCAGCCAGCAAAAGTCACCAACCACATAGTCTACATAGGGAATGACCATACACAAGACCATCTCTACAAAGTTAGAAGTAGCTGTTCTGCCTAATCCACACAAACACAAAAAGTCAAGAAAAATGGGAAGACAGAGGTATATACTCCAAAATAAATGGAAAAAAAACTCAGAAAAAATTAATTGAAATGGAAATAAGCAATATGTCTGATGAAGAATTTAAAGCGATGATCATAAAGATACTCACCAGGCTGCAGAGAAGAGTAGAAGAACTCAGTGAAACCTTCAAAGAAAAGAAAGACATTAAAAAAATAATAATAATAAAGAATAAATAACAAATAAAGACCACACTAGAGGAAATCAACAGTAGAAGAGAGGATGCAGAAGAACAAATCAGTGATCTGGAAGACAAGGTAATGGAAATCATCCAAGCTGAACAATAAAAAAAAGAGAAAAGAATTTTTAAAATAAGGATAAATTAAGGGATCTCATAGACAATAACAAACAAACATTTGAATTATAGGGATCCCATAAGAAGAAGAAGAAAAGAGTAGAATATGTATTTAAGAAATAATAGCTGAAAACTTCCTTAACTGAGGGATGGAAATAGACACCCATGTCCAAGGAACACAGAGAGTTCCTAACAAGATGAACCCAAGGAGGTCCACATAAATATACATAATAATTAAAATGTCAAAGATTAAAGATAAAAAGAGAATTTAAAGAGCAGCAAGAGAGAAGCAAAAGTTACCACAAGGGGAAAACTATAAGGCTATCAGCTGATTTCTCAGCAGAACCTCTGCAGGACAGAAGAGAGTGGCATGATATGTTCACAGTGCTGAAAGGATAAAACATACAATCAAGACTTTCTACTCACCAAAGCTATCATTCAGATTTGAAAGAGAGATAAAGAGTTTCCCAGACATACAAAAGATAAAGGAATTTATCACCATGAAGCCAGCTTTCCAAGTAGTGTTAAAGAAATGGCCAGAAATAGACATAAGAAAATTATGAAATAAAAAGATATAAAATATGACAACATTCACATTAAACATGGATGAGGAAGTAAAAAAGAACTTAAATAAGCTATCTTAAACTTTTTTCTCTTTAGAATGTGTGAACTTAAATGGCCATCAAATTAATATAGACTGCTATTTATTTAGAATGTTATATGTGAAACTCATGGCAACCACAAACACAAAACCTGTAATAAATACACAAAAAAATAAAGAGAAAGAAAGTCAAACATAACATGACAGAAACCCATCACAAAGAAAGAGTAAGAGAATGAAGAAGAAAAGAATCACAAAACAACCAGAAAAAAAAAAATGACAATAAGTAATAGTAAGGGACTTTAACACCCCACTTACATCAATGAATAGACCATCCAGGCAGAAAATCAACAGTCTCTTTAAACACTGTGTCTTGAATGACACACTGAACCAGATGGGTCTAACACATATACAGAACATTCCATCCAAAAACAACCGGATACACATTCTTTTCAAGTGCACATGGAACATTCTCCAGAAAAATCACATTAGATCACAAAACAAGCCTCAATAAATTTAAGAATACTGAAATTTACCAGGCATCCTTTCTGATTACAATGGCATAAAACTAAAAATAAGTCACAAGAAAAAAACTGGAAAAAACACAAACATATGGAGGCCAAACAAATGATACTAAACAACCACTCAATCAATGAAGCAATCAAAATGAAATCAAAAAGTACATGGAGACAAAAGAAAATGAAAACACAATGGTCCACAATGTTTGGGAAGCAGCAAAAGCAGTTCTAGAGGGAAATATATAGCAGCATAGGCTTACCCCAAGAAACAATAAAAAGCTCAGATAAATACTCTAACCTTACACCTAAATGAACTAGAAAAAGAAAAACATACAAAGCTCAAGATGAGTAGAAAGAAGGAATAATAAGGTCCAGAGGAGAAAAAATGACAGAGACCACAAACAAAACAAAACAAACAAGACACACACACACACACACACACACACACACACGAAAGATCAATGACACCAAAAGCTCATTCTTTGAGAAGATAAACTAAATTTCTAAATCTGTAACTGGCTCACCAAGGGGGAAAAAAAAAAGGAAAAAGGAAAAAACTCAACTAAATAAGATCATAAATGAGAGAGAAATAACAACTGACACCACAGAAATACAAAAGGAGTATAGGATAAGATGATGAAAAATTATATGCCAACAAATTGGGCAATTTAGAAGAAATGGATAAATTCTTAGGAACATACAGTCTTCCAAAACTGAATCAGGGAGAAATAGAAAATCTGAACAAACAGACTGCAAGTAATAAAATTAAACTAGTAATAAAAAAAACTACCAAGAAACAATAGCCCAAGACCAGATGAATTCACAAGTGAATTCTACCAAACATTGAAAAAAGAGTTAATACCTATACTCCTCAAACTATTCCAAAAAATAGAAGAAAAGCTTCCAAATACATTATATGAGGCTAGCATTACCCTAATACCAAAACCACACAAAAATACCACAAAAAAAAGAAAACTACAGCCAATATCCCTGATGAACACAGATGCAAATATCCTCAACAAAATATTAACAAACCACATTCAATAATATGTTAAAAGGCTCCTTCCTTCTCCATGATCAAGGGGTATTTATTCCAGAGATGCAAGAATTGTTCAATCTTTGCAAATCAAACATCATATATCAACAAAAATTAAGGACAAAAATCATATCTCAATAGATGGAGGAAAACATTTCACAAAATTCAGCATCTATTCATGATAAAAACTCTCAACAAACTAGGCTTTGAGGGAACATATCTTAACATAATAAAGGCCATATATGAAAAACCTATCTAAGTCTTACTTAACAGAGAAAAAAATGAAGGCTTTTCCTATAAGATCAAGAACAAGACAAGGGACTCTCCTCTCACCACTTTTGTTCATTGCAGTATTGGAAGTCCCAGCCATAGCAGAAAAGAAAAAGAAGAGGCATCTATATTGGTAAAGAAGAAGTTAAGCAGTCACTAATTGCAGATGACATGAGATAGATAGACAATAGATAGATCACTAAATACTCCACCAAAAATCTACCAGAAGTAGTAAATGAATTCAGTAAAGTGGCAGAATAAAAAATTATACCAGAAATCAGTAGTATTACTATCCAGTAATAATGAAGCAGCAGAATTATAATATAAAAACATCATTTAAAGTTGCACCAAAAAGAATAAAATACCTAGAAATAAACTCAACTGAAGAGGTAAACAACCAGTACTCTGATAATTATAAAACACTGATGGAAGTAACTGAAGATGACACAAATGAATATTCCATGCTCATGGACTGGAAGAATTAATGTTGTTAAAGTGTCCACATTACCCAAAGCAATCTACAGATTTAATGTGATCCCTATCAAAATACAAACAGCATTTTTCACAAAACTACAGAAAATAATCTTAAAATTTGTATGTGATCACAAAAGACCTGAAATAGCCAAGAAATCTTGTGAAAGAAAAACAAAACTGGAGGTATTACAATCCCAGATTTCAAGATATACTACAAAATACAGTAATTCAAAACAGTATACTACAGGCATAATAAAAGACACATAAATGAATGGAACAGAATAGAGAGCCCAAAAATACAATTACATGGTCAATTAATCTACGGCAAAGGAGGTAAAACTATACAATGGAGAAAGAATGGTGTCTTCAATAAATGATGTTGGGAAAACTGGACATCTACATGTAAAAGAATGAAACTGGACCACTTTTTAACACCTTACACAAAAATAAACTAAAAAATGGGACACCTGGGTGGCTCAGTGGGTTAAAGTCTCTGCCTTCAGCGCAGGTCATGATCTCAGGGTCCTGGGATCAAGTCCCGCATCGGGCTCTCTGCTCAGCAGAGAGCCTGCTTCCCTCTCTCTCTCTCTCTCTGCCTGCCTCTCTGCCTACTTGTGATCTCTCTGTGTCAAATAAATAAATAAAGTCTTAAAAAAATAAAATAAAAATAAATAAACTAAAAAATGGATTAAATACTTAAATATAAGAACTGATATAATAAAATTCCTAGAAGATAACACAGGTAGTACTCTCTCTGACATCACCTGTAGCAACATTTTTTTAGGTATGTCTCCTAAAGCAAGAGAAACCAAAGCAAAAATAAAACTATTAGGGCTACACCAAAATAAAAAGCTTTTGCAAAGTAAAGGAAACCATCAACAAAACAAAAATGTAAAATGTAATCTACTGACTAGGAGAGGATATTTGCAAATAACGTATCTGATAAGGTGTTAAAATCCAAAATATATTAAGAATTTATATAACTCAACATCAAAAAATAATCCAATTAAAAATGAGCAGAGGACCTGAATAGGTATTTTTCCAGAGAAGACATATAGATGGCCAACAGACATGAAAAAGATGCTCAAAATTACTCACCATCAAGGGAATGCAAATAAATAATAATCCTTATAAGGTACTGTTGCATCCTAGGCTAGTATCTTGGTGGGTATTTTGGCATCCATGTTTATCAGGAACTTTGGTTTGTAATTCTCCCTTTTGATGGAGTCTTTGTCTGGTTTTGGGATCAAGGTAATTCTGGCCTCATAGACTGAGTTTGGAAGTTTTCCTTCCATTTCTGTCTTTTGAAACATCTTCAATAGAATAGGGATTATTTCTTCCTTAAATGTTTGGTAGAATTCCCCTAGGAAGCCATCTGGCCCTTAAATTTTGTTTTTTTGAGGAGGTTTTTGGGTGGGATTTATTCCTGGAATGCAAGGGTAGCTCAAAATTCACAAATCAATCAACATGATAAGTCACATTAACAAAAGAAAAGACAAGAACCATATGATCCTCTCTCAACTGATGCAGAAAAAGCATTTGACAAAACACAGCATCTTTTCCTGAGTAAAACGCTTCAAAGTATAGGGATTGAAGGAACACACCTCAATATCACAAAAGCCATCTAGGAAAAGCCCACAGTGAATATCATTCTCAATGGGGAAAAACTGAGAGCTTTTCTCTTAAGGTCAGGAATATGACAAGGATGCCCACTCTCACCACTATTGTTCAACATAATACTATAAGTCCTAGTCTCAGCAACCAGACAACAAGAAAAAAATAAACAAAAGGCATTGGAATCAGCAAAGAAGAAGTCAAACTCTCAGTCTTCACAGATAACATGATACTTTATGTGGAAAACCCTAAAGACTCCACCCCCAAATTGCTAGAACTTATATAGCAATTTGGCAACCTGGCAGCATACAAAATAAATGCACAGAAATCAGCTGCATTTCTATACACTAACAATGTGACTGAAGAAGGAGAAATTAACAAATTGATCCCATTTACAATTGCACCATAAACTGTAAGATATCTATGAATAAACCTAACCAAAGAGATAAAGGATCTGTACTCTAGAAACCACAGAACACTTAAATGAAAGAAATTGAGAAAGACACAAAGAGATGGAAAAACATACCATATTCACGGATTAGGAGAATAAACATTGTGAAAAATGTCTGTTCTGCCCAGAGCAATCTACACTTTCAAAGCAATCCTTGTCAAAATACCATCGAAATTTATCACAGAGCTGGGCCAAATAATCCTAAATTTGTATGGAACCAGAAAATACTCCGAATTCCCAGGGGAATGTTGAAAAAGAAAACCAAAGGTGGGGGCATCACAATACCTGACTTAAAGCTATATTACAAAGCTGTGATCATCAAGACAACACGGTGCTGGCACAAAAACAGACATGTAGATCAATGGAACAGAATAAAGAGCCCAGAAATGACCCTCTACTCTATGGTCCTATACTCTTCAATGAAGCAGAAAAGAATATCCAATGGAAAAAAGAGAGTCTCTTCAATAAATTGTCCTGGGAAAATTGGACAGCCACATGCAGAAAAAATTAAACTGGACCATTTCCTTACACCATACACAAAGATGAACTCAAAATGGATGAAAGACCTCAATGAGAAACAGGAATGCATTAAATCCTAGAGGAGAACACAAGCAGCAACCTCTTCAAGCTCAGCCACAACACCTTCTTACAAGACACATCTCTAAAGGCAAGGGAAACAAAAGCAAAAATGAAATATCGGGACTTCATCAAGATAAAAAGCTTCTGTATCACAAAGGAATACTCAACAAAACTAAGAAGCAGCCAATGGAATGGGAGAAAATATTTGCAAATGACATTACAGATAAAAGGCTGGTATCCAAGATCTATACAGAACTTTTTTTTTTTTTTAATTTCTTTTCAACGTAACAGAATTCATTGTTTTTGCACCACACCCAGTGCTCCATGCAATCCGTGTCCTCTCTAATACCCACCATCTGGCTCCCCCAACCTCCCACCCCCCCCACCTCTTCAAACCCTTCAGATTGTTTTTCAGAGTCCATAGTCTCTCATTATTCACCTCCCCTTCCAATTTCCCCCAACTCCCTTCTCCTAACACCCCATGTGCCCCATGCTATTTGTTATGCTCCACAAATAAGTGAAACCATATGATAATTGACTCTCTCTGCTTGACTTATTTCACTCAGCATAATCTCTTCCAGTCCCGTCCATGTTGCTACAAAAGTTGGGTATTCATCCTTTCTGATGGAGGCATAATACTCCGTAGTGTATATGGACCACATCTTCCTTATCCATTCGTCCGTTGAAGGGCATCTGGGTTCTTTCCACAGTTTGGCGACCGTGGCCATGGCTGCTATAAACATTGGGGTACAGATGGCCCTTCTTTTGACTACATCTGTATCTTTGGGGTAAATACCCAGGAGTGCAATGGCAGGGTCATAGGGAAGTTCTATTTTTAATTTCTTGAGGAATCTCCACTCTGTTCTCCAAAGAGGCTGCACCAACTTGCATTCCTACCAACAGTGTAAGAGGGTTCCCTTTTCTCCACATCCTCTCCAACACACGTTGTTCCGGGTCTTGCTAATTTTGGCCATTTTAACTGGTGTAAGATGGTATCTCAATGTGATTTTAATTTGAATCTCCCTGATGGCTAATGATGATGAACATTTTTTCATGTGTCTGATAGCCATTTGTATGTCTTCATTAGAGAAGTGTCTGTTCAAGTCTTCTGCCCATTTTTTGATATGATTATCTGTTTTGTGTGTGTTGAGTTTGAGCAGTTCTTTATAGATCCTGGATATCAACCTTTTGTCTGTACTGTCATTTGCAAATATCTTCTACCATTCGATAGGTTTCCTCTTTGTTTTGTTGATTGTTTCCTTTGCTGTGCAGAAGCTTTTGATTTTGATGAAGTCCCAAAAGTTCATTTTCGCTTTTGTTTCCTTTGCCTTTGGAGACATATCCTGAAAGAAGTTGCTGTGGCTGATATCGAAGAGGTTACTGCCTATGTTCTCCTCTAGGATTCTGATGGATTCCTGTCTCACGTTGAGGTCTTTTATCCATTTCGAGTTTATCTTTGTGTACGGTGTAAGAGAATGGTCGAGTTTCATTCTTCTACGTATAGCTGTTCAATTTTCTCAGCACCATTTATTGAAGAGACTGTCTTTTTTCCACTGTATATTTTTTCCTGCTTTGTCGAAGATTAACTGACCATAGAGTTGAGGGTCCATATCTGGGCTCTCTACTCTGTTCCACTGGTCTATGTGTCTGTTTTTATGCCAGTACCATGCTGTCTTGGTGATCACAGCTTTGTAGTAAAGCTTGAAATCAGGTAACGTGATGCCCCCAGTTTTATTTTTGTTTTTCAACATTTCCTTAGCGATTCGGGGTCTCTTCTGGTTCCATACAAATTTTAGGATTATTCGCTCCAGCTCTTTGAAAAATACCGGTGGAATTTTGATCGGAATGGCATTAAAAGTATAGATGGCTCTAGGCAGTATAGACATTTTAACAATGTTTATTCTTCCGATCCAAGAGCATGGAATGGTCTTCCATCTTTTTGTGTCATCTTCAATTTCTTTCATGAGTGTTCTGTAGTTCCTCGAGTACAGATCCTTTACCTCTTTGGTTAGGTTTACTCCCAGGTATCTTATGGTTCTTGGTGCTATAGTAAATGGAATCGATTCTCTAATTTCCCTTTCTGTATTTTCATTGTTAGTGTATAAGAAAGCCACTGATTTCTGTACATTGACTTTGTATCCTGCCACGTTACTGAATTGCTGTATGAGTTCTAGTAGTTTGGGGGTGGAGTCTTTGGGTTTTCCATATAAAGAATCAGGTCATCTGCGAAGAGAGAGAGTTTGACTTCTTCATTGCCCATCTGGATACCTTTTATTTATCTTTATTGTCTGATCGCTGTTGCTAGGACGTCTAATACTATGTTGAACAAGAGTGGTGAGAGTGGGCATCCTTGTCGTGTTCCTGATCTCAACGGGAAGGCTGCAAGCTTTTTCCCATTGAGGATGGTATTTGCTGTGGGTCTTTCATAGATAGATTTTATGAAGTTCAGGAATGTTCCCTCTATCCCTATACTTTGAAGCGTTTTAATCAGGAACGGATGCTGGATTTTGTCAAATGCTTTTTCTGCATCAATTGAGACGACCATGTGGCTCTTCTCTCTTCTCTTATTGATTTGTTCTATGACATTGATTGATTTGTGAATGTTGAACCATCCTTGTAACCCAGGGATGAATCCCACCTGGTCAGGGTGGATAATCTTTTTAATGTGCTGTTGGATCCTGTTGGCTAGGATCTTGTTGAGAATTGTAGCATCCATATTCATCAGAGATATTGGTCTGAAATTCTCCTTTTTGGTAGGGTCTTTGCCTGGTTTGGGGATCAGGGTAATGCTGGCTTCATAGAAAGAGTCTGGAAGTTTTCCTTCTGCTTCAATTTTTTGAAACAGCTTCAGGAGAAGAGGTGTTATTTCTTCTTTGAAATTTGGTAGAATTCCCCAGGGAATCCGTCAGGTCCTGGGCTCTTGTTTTTTGGGAGGTTTTTGATCACTGCTTCAATCTCGTTACTAGATATCGGTCTATTTAGGTTGTCGATTTCTTCCTGGTTCAATTTTGGGAGTTTATAGTTTTCCAGGAATGCATCCATTTCATCTAGGTTGCTTAGCTTATTGGCATATAACTGTTGATAATAACTTCTGATGATTGTTTCTACTTCCTTGGTGTTAGTTGTGATCTCTCCCTTTTCATTCATAATTTTATTAATTTGGGCTTTCTCTCTTTTCTTTTGGATTAGTGTGGCCAATGGTTTTTCGATCTTATTGATTCTTTCAAAAAACCAGCTTCTAGTTTCATTGATACGTTCTACTGTATCTCTGGTTTCTACCTCATTGATCTCAGCTCTAATCTTGATTATTTCCCTTCTTATGTGTGGAGTTGGTTTGATTTGTTGTTCATTCTCCGGTTCTTTAAGGTGTAGAGACAGCTGGTGTATTCTGGATTTCTCAATTTCCTTGAGAAAGGCTTGGATGGCTATGTATTTCCCCCTTAGGACCGCCTTTGCTGTATCCCATAGGTTTTGGACCCAAGTGTCTTCATTCTCATTGGTTTCCATGAATTGTTTCAGTTCTTCTTTGATCTCCTGGTTGATCCAAGCATTCTTAAGCAAGGTGGTCTTTAGCTTCCAGGTGTTTGAGTTCCTTCTGAACTTTTCCTTGTGATTGAGCTCCAGTTTCAAAGCATTGTGATCTGAGAATATGCAGGGAATAATCTCAGTCTTTTGGTATCGGTTGAGTCCTGATCTGTGACCCAGTAGGCGGTCTATTCTGGAGAAGGTTCCATGTGCACTTGAAAAGAATGAGTATTTTGTTGTTTTAGGGTGGAATGTTCTGTATATATCTATGAGGTCCATCTGGTCCAATGTGTCATTCAATGCTCTTGTTTCTTTATTGATTTTCTGCTTGGATGATCTGTCTATTTCTGAGAGAGGCGTGTTAAGATCTCCTACTATTAATGTATTCATATCAATATGACTCTTTATCTTGATTAACAGTTTTCTTATGTAATTGGCTGCTCCCATATTGGGGGCATAGATATTTACAATTGTTAGATCATCTTGGTGGATAGTCCCTTTAAGAATGATGTAGTGTCCTTCTGTATCTCTGACTACAGTCTTTAGTTTAAAATCTAATTTATCTGATATGAGAATTGCTACCCCGGCCTTCTTTTGAGGCCCATTGGCATGAAAGATGCTTCTCCATCCCCTTCACTTTCAGTCTGGGTGTATCCTTAGGTTCAAAATGGGTCTCCTGTAGACAACATATGGATGGGTCCTGTTGTTTTATCCAATTTGCAACCCTGTGTCATTTTATGGGCACATTTAGGCCATTCACATTGAGAGTGATTATTGATAGATATGTTTTGATTGACATCGTGTTACCTTTGAAGTCTTTCTTTCTGTAGATTGTCTCTATATTTCTGTTCAATGCTATTCTTAGGATTTTTCCTCTTTTATAGAACCCCCCTTAATATTTCCTGCAGTGTCAGCTTGGTGTTGCATAGTCTTTTAAGCCTTGCCGGTCTTGGAAACTCTTTATCTCTCCATCCATTTTGAATGTCAGTCTTGCTGGATAAAGTATTCTTGGCTACATGTTCTTCTCATTTAGTGCCCTAAATATATCTTGCCAGACCTTTCTGGCTTGCCAGGTTTCTGTGGACAGGTCTTATGTTATTCTGATGGGCTTTCCTCTGTATGTAAGTAGCTTCTTTGTCCTAGCTGCCTTCAAGAGGGTCTGCTTACAATTATAATTCTTCATTCTTACTATTAGGTGTCTCGAGGACTTTCAAGAATCTATAATCTTGGGGGGAGACCATTCTGCCTCTAGTACATGAACGCTGGTTCCATTCACAAGATTGGGAAAATTTTCAAGGAGAACTTGTTCCACTATATCTTCTAGACTTCTTTCTTTCTCCCCGCCTTCAGGGATTCCAATAATTCTGACATTGGAACGCTTCATGGCATCATTTATTTCCCTGATTCTGTTTTTGTGGTTTCTAAGCTGTTTGTTCTAGGCTTCCTCCTGATCCTTTCTCTCTATCTGTTTGTCCTCCAGATCACTAATTCTATCTTCTCAGTTACCCTAGCTTTTAGAGAATTTAGATTAGACTGGAACTCATTGAGAGCATTGTGAACATCATCCCTGGTGGCTTTCAGTTCTGCCCTAATCAATTCCGTTTGGTCATCCATGGCTTTCTCCAACCTAGCTATTGCCTGGATAATTGTTAGCCTGAATTCCCTTTCTGACATATTGTCTATGTTAATAGCCATTAGCTCTGTTGCAGAAGGCCCATCCTCTGAATTTTTCTTCTGTTGGGTATTCCTCCTCCTAGTCATTTTGGTGAGAGATGGCTGAATGGATGTAGCTGGATGTATCAAGCATGGTGCAGTCAAGGTGCACCCTGGAGCGCTTCTGAGCAATCAGGAGTCCCCACCCAAATGAAAGAAAAAGGAAAGAGAGAAAAAAGAAAAGAAAAAAGAGAGAGAGAGAGAGAGACAGGAAAAAAAAAAAGAAAGATAAAATAGAAGGCTCAGCCCAAATGGGCCACAAGGTAAGATTTATGAAGTATACAAACAAAAACAGACAAAAAGACCAATAAAAGTATATGACAAGAGAAATATATATATATATATATGTAAAAAAAAAAAAAAGAAAAAGAAAAAAACCTCGTCAAAAAGAACCCCAAGTATAAGATTTATATATTATCAGGATAAACACAAATACACAGAAACACTGGTGGAAGAAAAAGATGGAAGAGTGGTTATAAATTCTCAGTGTGGGCGAGGAAGGTTATTTTGATTCTTCCTGGATGTATATTGATATCTTTGTTAAAGGACTCAACTTTCCTATTTTGATTCTTCCTGGATGTATCTTGATATCTTTGTTAAAGGACTCAACTTTCCTAAGATAAAGGGGGATTAAAAATTGGTTTACCTATAGGGGTAGCGTTCATTGGGGAAAGGGGATTACCTTGAAGTTTAACTCTATATGAATATTAAAAAATAAAAATTAAAAAAAGAATAAACTAAATTAAACTAAACTAAAATTTTAAAAAAATTAAAAAATAGAAAAGCAAAAGAAAATCATGGGTATATGTATCAAAAAGTTCAGGTTAGAAGGTTGTTATGGAATTTGAGGTACTGGACATCTCACTGTGATGGTAAATAGGTTAAAAAATTATCTATATAAAAAAAATGAACCAGAATAGTGGGAACAAATTAAAAATAAAAGTTGTATGTGTGAAGTAGTGGTGGTTGTTCTCTTGTCATCTTTTTTTTCCTTTTTTTTTTTTTTTTTACCCCTGGTTGGCTTTCTGGGGGAGGGGCCTGCCACGTGGGTTTTCAGGCAATGTTCCCTGAGTTAAGTCCTCCCGCCCCCCTCAAGGGGGTGGGCTCTGAGGAAACCAGTTTTTCAGGCTTTTGTTCTCTGGAGGTTTTATGTTTGTTTGTTCATTTTTTTTTCCCCTCTTGCCTTGACAGCTTTTGATGGTTTTTGGAGGTTTAGAGGAAAGCAAACTGCACCCCAACCTCCCTCTCAGAGAGAAGCCTCCGTCTGTTCTCCTCTGGGTGCTGCAGAGCACATAAGTTCCCTCTTGGCCACTGGCAGAGCACATTCTGAGTCATGGTCCCTGGGGATAAAGGAACTCCTGCTTGTACCCAAAACCACGACAGTGGTGGCTGTCGGGGCAGCTCCGGACCACCAGAGAGGTTCTAAGAAACGATCACACACTGAGATTTTCCCACTGGCCTGGGCTAGGAATGCCTGGTCTTTCCAGGTCTGAGAGCGCTGGGTTGGTGCCTGTGCACACCTCTCTCAGGGGAGGGCACGGGCACGGGTGCGATTCAGGCTCTGATAGCACAGCACGGTGCTCATGTGGGAACTACAAAAAGGCTGTTTCTGCTGGCTGGCGAGGCTCCCAGCCCCTCACAGCAGCTGGACCCCACACACTGTCAAGCACACTGGCGGCTCAGGGACCAAGACCTGGTTTCTCCACCTCACTCGCTCTGGCTCAGCACCAGGGGTGGCTGTCCTGGGTCTGGGGACTTAAGCACCTGTCCCTAACTGCCCCGATTCCCACAATTTCCCCCCACAATCCTTTGCTCTTTTTGAGGGCTTTCAACCAGACTCCAAGTTAATGCTGGTCCCCAGATGCAGGGCACTCTCGTATTGGGGTATTACTTTCCAATGGGTCACCTCTGGTGGCTCCCTCCCCCTTTTGTTTATCTTCTGATATCAGTCCAACATTCCCACTCCGCTTTACCTACCCACTGGCGTCTTCTGCCCCCGTAGAGATCCAGATGTGTATAATTCTGATCTCAGGCTGATTTCATGGGTGATCGGAGTTCTTTGGTGGGTAATCAGCTCACTTTAGGGTACAGGTTGAAACGGCGCCTCCTCCTACTTCCCCACCATCTTGTCTCCCCCAATACAGAACTTCTTAAACTCAACACCCCAAAAATGAATAATCCAGTCAAGAAATGGGCAAAAGCCATGAACAGACATTTCTCCAGAGAAGACATGGAAATGGCCAACAGACACATGAAAAAATGCTCCACATCACTTGTCATCAGGGAAGTACAAATCAAAACCACAATGGGATACCACATTACACCAGTAAGAATGGCTAAATTTAACAAGACAGGAAAGAATAAATGTTGGTGAGGATGTGCAGAAAGGGGAACCCTCTGACACAGTTGGTGGGAATGAAAGCTGGTACAGCCAATCTGGAAAACAGTATGGAGGTTCCTCAAGATGTTAAAAATAAAGCTACCCTACCCTAAGCAATATCACTACTGGGTATTTACCCCAAAGATACAGATACAGTGAAAAGAAGGAGCACATGCACCCCAGTGTTCATAGCAGCAATGTCCACAATAGCCAAACTGTGGAAGGAGTAGAGATGTTCAACAGATGGATGGATTTAGAAGACGTGGTTCATATATACAATGGAATATTACTCAGCCATCAGACAGGATGAATACCTACCATTTACAATGACATGGATGGAACTGGAGGGTATTTTGCCAAGTGAAATAAATCAGTCAGAGAAAAACAATTATCATATGGTTTCACACATATGTGTAATATAAGAAATAACACAGGAGATCATAGGGGAGGGAAGGGAAAACTGAAGGGGAAAAAAATCAGAGAAGGAGCCACACCACGAGAGACTCTTAACCCTGGGAAACAAACTGAGGATTGTGGAAGAGGAGATGGGTGGGAGGATGGGGTAACTGGGTGATGGACATTAAGAAGAGCATGTGATGTGATGAGTACTGGATGTTATATGTAACCAATGAATCATTGAAGACCACATCAGAAACTACTGATGTTAGCTAATTTATATTAAATTAAAATTTAATATAAATTTTAAAAAAATAAAATCTCTGGCTCAATTCCAAAACAAAACAAAACAAAATACCACAATGAGATATCACCTTTGGTCATATGGCCAAAATAAAAAATACAGGAAATAACAAGTTTTGGTGAGGATGTTAAGAGAAAGTAACACTCATGCTCTATTGGTAGAAAAAGGAACCCTCATGCTCTATTGGTGGCAATGTAAATTGGCAAAGCTGCTGTGAAAAACAGTATGGAGGTTCCTCAAAAAATTAAAAATAGGGCACCTGGGTGGCTCAGTTGGTTAAGCAACTGCCTTCAGTTCAGGTCATGATCCCGAAGTCCTGGGACCAAGTCCCACATCAGGCTCCCACCTCCACAGGGGGTCTGCTTCTCTCTCTGACCTTCTCCTCTCTCATGCTCTCTCTCACTCTCTCTAATAAATAAAATCTTTTTAAAAATTAAAAATAGAACTATAATATGATCCAGTAATTTCACTGTCAGGTATTTACCCAAGGAAAATGAAGACACTAATTCAATTGATGTTTTGACTAAATTGACCAACTAAAGGATGGTCTTATTAATTGTGATGCTGTGCTATTATCAGATGAATATTTAAATCACAATATTTTCACTGGTCTATTGAAATTATTTCCCAAGAAATATCAGGCCTACCATTCTCTTAGACTGAAAGTTCCATTTAGTTAAACAACTAGAAAAGGAATTTTTTCCTCCTCTGAACTCATCAAATGTGCCACTGTTTCACCAGAACTGGATCCTATATTGAAACATCCACTTTGGAGTACATGCCTGAGGTGTTATGTGAGAGACTCAGAAGAAGTTCAGCATCATGAAGTTAGAAACGGGAAACATGAAAAAGTTGTCAGATCACAAAACTGGGATCAGAAACACTGAAGAGCAGAATCTGCAATGAAGAAAGAAGAAGAGCAGCATAGATTCAACCAGGCCCCAAACTGACATAGTCTCTTTTTCCCTTTTCCCTCCTCTGTCTCTTCCCCCTTTAGAGTAATTACTTATATGAGAAGTTTACAACATGTATACCTTTGACTGCTTTGTAGCTTTTCTTTTAAAGATTTATTTATTCATTTGCAAGAGAGCACACACAGGTTGTGGGGGGGCAGAGGGAGAGATAAACTCAAGCATACTCCCCGCTAAGAGTGGAGCCCAATGCAGGGCTGGATCCCAGGATGGAGCAATCATGACCCCAGCCAAAATCAAGAGTCTGACACTCAAACAACCGCATCACCCAGGCAGTCCTTAAAGTTTTGTATCTTAAGTACATTTAGTAATCAGCTTCAACAATTGCTTATGTGTTTAAATGTCTAGGTTTTAATTTTGTCAATAATGAAAAAAAGACTTCTTTTTTAAAAATAATTTTTCTGATTACTTTTTCTCTTTTTCATGGTAACGCTAACCATTTAGAAGTTAGAATTTGCTTCACTTAAAACTTGATCCCAGTGTGGTATATTTTATAAAGAATGGGGTGAGAAATATTTAGGCTGTAAATCTCAAACCAGCAGTTCCTACTTTTAACGTGCTGGTAAAATCATCGAAGAACTGTATGAAAGGAATTAACAATTCAGGTCATCTACATCTAAAAGGTTAGAATAGTTAATATCTATTATCTAATCTAAGATCTAATATCTAGAATTAATAATATCTATTGAATCCTAACAATATGCCAGACCCTGTTCTAAGGTCTTTACTGGCATTCACTTATTTAATCCTCATGCAACACTAGGAGAAAGGTTCTCATCTTACTCCATCTTACACTTGAGGCAAAGTAACTTGCCTCAAGGTCACCCAGCTCATTCAGTGCAGGCAGGTGTTTGACCAGAGCCCACTTTATTAATACTACACAAATCTGTGAAGACTTGGGGTGTCTGGGTGGCTCAGTAGGTTAAGCCGCTGCCTTCGGCTCAGGTCATGATCTCAGGGTCCTGGGATCGAGTCCCGCATCGGGCTCTCTGATCAGCAGGGAGCTTGCTTCTCTCTCTCTCTCTCTCTCTCTCTCTGCCTGTCTACTTGTGATCTCTCTCTGTCAAATAAATAAATCTTAAAAAAAAAAAATCAGTGAAGACTCTTGCTCCTAACATAAAATAATGAAATACATGATGAACTGTGCATATGACAATATACAGCTCATTGACAAAAATGGCAATTTGGATACAAGAAGAAGCAAAATACACTGCCCCAAAATGTGCCACTTTGACACGTTGGTCTCTTTGAATTAGAATTACTTAGAGAGCTGGTGCAAGAAAGACACTCTGGCCTTCCTTTCCCTCCCCAAAGCAGGAAATAAATACCCTATGAGAAGGGTACTCTCCCTGTACCTGGAGGATAGAAGGCATCCTTATTGCTAAAGATAGGGAATTCAGGGTGGAGAAGTCTGCATAAACAAATCTTTTACTTCTTCATTAATTTGCAATTCCAAGTCCAAATCTCTTTGTCAAGTCTTCACAGATAATTGTTTCTTTAAAGGTACAAAAGTTGCCTTCTCTGGCCACTTATTTGAGTCTCATTTTTGTGAACTCTTATACATTCAAAATTAAATTTTTCTCCTGTTTATCTGTCTCATGTCAACTTAATTATTAGATTAGCCAAAGAACCTAGCAGGCAGCAAAAAGTTTTCCTTCCCTATAGATATTAAAGTAGAAGTTTATAATAGAAATAGTTAAGAGCTTCGGTCTATGTGGCACTAATAAGAAACAATATTAGTCCTATTAAGCAAATTCTCTCATGATTCCTAAATCAGGTCAAATAAAGGATGTTACTCCAGAGAACTGGATTTTTTTTTTTTTTACTTCCTAGACTGATTGGTTGATAAAGTAAATGAGAACGAAGTAAATCCAATTCTCAACCTCTCTTGGCTATTTATTAGAATCTAAAAACTTCAAATTTCACTTTTAAACAGGAGATTTTAACATACCTTCTGCTGTGGACAGTTTGAAGTTTTATCTTCTAGCAGCTATTTCTCCTTTTTCTGGTAAGAATATTCTGATTTTC
This sequence comes from Lontra canadensis, assembly GCF_010015895.1. Classification (NCBI taxonomy): domain Eukaryota; kingdom Metazoa; phylum Chordata; class Mammalia; order Carnivora; family Mustelidae; genus Lontra; species Lontra canadensis. Next base: position 37,003,947 of record NW_022631000.1, on the reverse strand, counting down.
CTTTGGGGAACCACTCCCTTCCCTAATCTCTTTTCATATGGTTCAGGTGAAATTTACCCTACCTTCAATACTCAGGTTTGGGTACATAGGCAAGACCTGGCCAATTAGCACAGTCCACCTGAATGTTCACAGTAACTGATTCAAGAATGGAGTAGGACTCAAGACAGGCCAGTCAGTGCTAACAGACATTAGCACAAGACCTGCTAAAATTCCAGAGAAATTGGTAGTCTCCTTCCACTGATTTTGCTGATCCAGAAGAATAAAGTTAAGAAAATATTTACCATCTCTTAAGGAGACTCTAAAGGAGAAAAACAACCGAGAAAAAAAGCAGGGCTGAGGAAAACAGATTGTTAACAGCATTTGAGTATGTCACTCTAGTCATACTTGAACTCAGATATTCCTGGACTTCTCAAGTATATGACATTTAAACATGCATGTACACACAACATATTTGTGCAATCATACTTTTTTTCTGCATATGTTAGGTCAGGCTGGCTTTCTCTCTCTTCCAATAAAAATCTGCTTTTTAAAGTATATGAGTTAAAAATCATTAAAATTAAAGGGGCACCTGGGTGACTCAGTCAATTAAGCATCTGCCTTAGGCTCAGGTCATGATCCTGGAGTCCTGGAACTGAGCCCCTCATCAGGCTCCCTGATCAGTGGGGAGTCTGCTTTGCCCTCTGCCCCTCCCCCTGCTGCTCTCTCTCTCTCTCTTTCTCTCTCTCAAATAAATAAATATTAAAATTATGGCATGAAAAGCAGAACATGGAGTTTCAGGGGAGGGAAAAAAGCCCCATCTTAGGCTCTCCAGCTGGGGCCCTGTAAGTAAGACTGGCAAAAGTTACATTAACAAGAAGAAAAGGAACAGAAGTCTATTAGCACATGCATTGTGCATATACACAGGAGGACTCAGTGACAAGTAACTCAAAGGGGTAGCTCAAACTTGGACTTACAAAGCATCTTAGAAAAAAGACAGTTATTTTTTAGAGAAGTGACAAGGGAAATAAAACTTTGAGCCTCTGGATCAGCAAGTTATGGAAAAGCAAATACATGTGGAAACTGGTGGAAGATAAGAGCCAGTTAGTAAAGTTTATGTTGATTCTTTTTTATGTCATTTCCAGTGATAAGGCTATTATACCCTTTCTGGTATGGGAAGTGGGGGTGGAGCAGACACTTTCACAAGAGGAATTTATGTTCTGCTTTAAGGCAGATGGGGGAGGGCAGAGAGTTCATCCTGGGTGGCTTTTTCTCGATCTTCAGCTCAAAATAATCTTGTGTCAGAGTGGCATATTTTGGGTTTACATACTCTGAACTCCTTCAGGGTAGAGGGGATATAGAGTGAAGGACCCAAACCAACATTCAGTATGGAACCCAAGCAAATCATGCAGCCCACTGCTTCTACTCCCTTTCATGAGATGTTTATACAAATAACATATCTTTACAAGGGACAGCAAGGCAGCCTTGAGGGGGAAAAAATCTTTCAAGGACAGGCTAAGCAGCGTATCAGTATTGGTGGGTGCAGGCAGAGCCTCATGTGATTTGCCTTGAAGAGAGCGGGGGATGGGAAGAGTAAGAGTTCAATGTATAAGACCATGATTTCAGGACAACTCAAATATTGGCTAGCAGAACCACCTCCATTTTTTCTAGGCTGTCTCCTTGGTTTAAAGCACTAGATGGGTACTGCCCCCTGTTTCCCTCTACACTAACCCTAATGTGGGTGGGTTCTTCTCTAGACAGGTATTTCTGAAATAAGTAGACCACACAGGTTCAAATGGACTTACTTCCTGAAGACACCATGCTACTGCTGACTCCACTGCTGCTTTTAGTAGTTAGAATTAGTCACCCACTACCCACAATAAATAGCAAAAGGAAAGATCCCTATATGATTCTACCCCACCAAAAGCAGAACTTATGGAATTGGTACAATGCTACTAAAATTTACACATCTACAAACAAGCTCTATAGCAAGTAATGGAAATGATAGAGAGCTGGGGTGGATATAAAAAATATCTTTTATTTTGAAATTTAAAGGAGCAAATTCCTCCTGTGAACTCAGTAAAACTCACTTCCAGAGGGCCCGAAAATACTTCCTTAGATCCACAGAAAACCATACCCTTGTAAATGGCAGTATTTTATTAAGAAATTGAGTTAACCTCAGAATTCTAGATATAAAACAAAGTCCACAAGTGAAGTTAAACCTAACTTCCTCCTTCTCTGGCACTTTCATAGAGAGTCTAACATCCCTCTGGCTCCTGCTCTCCACCTCCCTCCCAAATCAACTATAAGGGAATTACCACAACTTTTTCTACTTTCCCTTCTTCCAATCCATTTCTTACTTGATATTCCTTAATTTTGACTTGTTTTCCAGGTCATCACTTCAATTTTTAAGTGATTTACAATCTTCAGAACTCTCATTTAGAAAGTGGTTTTGTCTATCAATCACTACTTCTCCATCTTCACTTTATCTTTGCTTCATGCAACCTTGAAAGGGAGCTGGTTAACTTTATATTCATTACACTTACTTCTGCCCTAAATGCCTTTAACCTTTTACTAATATCTGAACACGTCTGGCTAGGAGAAGATGAGAAATAATAGCCAGAGTCTTTATAGCATGATACAAATTTACAACTTTTCTTGAGGTGTGGTCTTTCCTCATGAATCAGAATCATTCAAAAACTCTGGGTTTTGGTTTGTTATTTTGTTTGGTTTGTTTTAAAAAGCAGATTCCTAGAATTCACAGGAGACATACCAGGTCTAACCCTCTGAAAGGCCCAGGAATCTGTAAATCAAACAAATAGGATGTGATTCTGATTCATTCTGAAGCCTGAGAACCAAGGACCTATGAGCTGAAAAAGGATTAAAAACTAATGAAATAATCCTTTAGTTGAAAAATCAAACAATGGACATGTATCAGTCAGAATAAATTATGCTATGGTAACAACTGACATTTATATCCTAGAAACTTGAAACAAAATTGTGTTTTTTGCTCACATTATATGTCTAGCTAGCACTGATGGTGGTACAGGTGAAGATGGGAAGGAAACTCTGTTACATAGCTTCTCACTAGTACTCAGGCTTATGAAAGCTCCATCTGGAACATTCCTGGTAGCAACCCAGCAAAAGAATGAGGGAGGTCTTCCACTAGCAACGCAATGCTCTGGTTGGAAATGACACACATTACTTCTACCTATGACTCATTGGTCAATATTGGTCTCATGGTCCTACTGAACTACAAAACAAGCTGCAGAAATACAAACGCCTTCATAATCCCAAAAGGTGAAAAGAACTAGATATGGGTGAGCTGAGAACTGGAAATATCTCCCACAGGAAAGCACCTAATTTTGAAAGATGAGAAGGGAGTAACAGAGAAGTTAAGATACTTTCACAAATCGATACTAAAATCAATATTGGGAACTCACCTCTCTAAATTCTCTCCATCAGTTTTAAGGAGATTAACACACTTACAACCCTTCCTATTTCAGCAGAGTTTTGCTAAAGTGCCAGTTATCACAAAGGACAGACAGTACTGGAATTTAAATGTCATACTTCCTGAAGCAGATTGCCTACTGTATAAATAGAGAAAAGAAACCAGTTTGCAGCCTTTTCCCTGAATTAGTCATCAAAGAAACATATTACATGTATGTGTCCTGCTCAGTTGTACTGTCTAAGGATTTCAATCAAACTGTTACTTGATCACCAAAATGATGTTAAAGCACCAAAAATGTGCCTAAAAGGATGTGAGGCACCTTCTAATTGCATCAATAGAGGTCTATCTGCCCACAGGTCAACTCACCCAGTCCTTTGGGGGAAAAAAGGTGTTCCTGCTTCTCTTACTATTCATTCCCCCTTGCCATTTTAATGGACCCTTGTCTGGATGTCTGCTCTCAGATGCAGCTATCTGTATACATACCTACCATACCACCATGTAACCACACAACCACTTCCCAGCTCTTTGGCAAGTATCAGCCAGAATTGAGTGTCTCCAGTTTCAGGAGAGCTGTGTGGGGCCAGAATTGGGAACATACTTGCTCAGCACAAAAAGAAGGACTCATGGGGTGTATTTGTGACCTTCTGCCATGTCAGCACTCTTTCCATACGCTTTCTGGGATAGATGAGAGACTTGGGCAGATAAAAGTTTGATAAGGAAACAAACTACAAGTGGCTATCTTCTAGTTCCATATAGGATAGACAAAGTCAAGAGATAATTATTGCAGGTTGCAAAGGGCAACAAATCAGATATGGCTCCTTCATATCTACATATATTTTTTAAAAGATTTAAAATATCATTCATTTTTTCAATGATTACAAGTAAAGGAGTTCTTAATCTATCTAATCATAGCTATTATCCTTTTCTTTGAGGACAAACACATCCCTCCTTGTCAGAAATGGTTTGCTCATTCAATCTGAGCTCATTCCTTACCCTGCAAGACCTCATGCTTTCTATTATTATATCAAACAGATTTTGATGGAAAAGTCCACATTAAGCACCACTCTAGTAATATCAGTGGTATCAAAATTACCAATATGATTTCATATCAGGTTAATGATTCTATCTATAACCTCTAAAGCTGCTATCCTGATAGTCATTTCTAAGTGTATGATTTGAGCATTGTTCCATTATGTTTGCCATCATGATATTATTTCTTGCTATCAATGTAAGTTTCTGTGATTTGGATCCTAGCACATTTCACACCAAAGTCAAGCCTTGCTATTGTACTTCCTTAAAAGCCATGATAAGCAATAGTGATTTAGCTATGGTGTTCTCAAGATTTCCTCAAAGAATCCCCTTGCAATAAAGCCTTATATGCAAATCCTCATGCCTTCATACAGGACTCTTGTAACAAGGCTCCAGTAAATTTAAACTAAGCAGCATGCAACATGTGCTGCACTTCCCATTACTTCTGAGACCATTTGTCTTATTTCCTTTCTAATATGCTTTGTGCCTGCTTTTCATTGTATTAGAGACTACTGCTTAAGTGAAAATACAGAAAAAATAAACCAAAGCATTTGTATTGATTTCTTTTGATCTGGGTCCTCAATCAAACTGCAGGTCTAATGTTTGCTTTTCAATATGATTTTTCATCCCTGTGTTTTCTCCTGTATACCTGCTCTATGAATCCGGCATCCTTACTTTCCTTTTCCATTTAAAAGGCTATTACCTAGTCTGTGTATTTTGCAAACTGAGGAGTCAGCAATAGCTCTCAAGATAGTTTCATTTACCTTTCAATTAAATTTAGACATGAGATAAACCTTATTATGACTTTGACCTGAAACCACCATGGGACCTGGAAACAAACTTTTAAATTTCTTTTTGCTCTGATATCTATACTGACTCCACTTGAAAGGGATAAATTTAATTTTTCTCAAGGAAACAAAAATTTTTTTATCAAGTTTTATTCTTAAAGCCCTTGAAAGTTTTTAATAGATTTATGGGGGGGGGGGATGGGGAAGAAGAGTGGTTAGTTGCTAAAAACAACAGAAAATTAAGTGCTTAAAATTATATATACCTTTTCCCCTACTACCCATCTCTAATGGAGGAAAGGAAATTTGCAGCAAAATCACAGAATATTAAAGCTCGGTAAGACATTTGGGACTGTCCAGACAAGTCTCATTTGGCAGATGAGGAAACAGGTTCATAATAGATTTGCACTTTAATAGTAATAAAAGGCAAAGAAACAAAGCTAATATTGAACACTTATTATTAACTAAACACTTTGCCTTCATTATTTCACTAAGGTTCACAATAGCCATTAGAGGTAGATCCTATTAAGAACTCCATTTTAAAGACAGAAAAACTGAGGCATAAATAGCCTTTCCAAGCTTGCACAGCTAGTTAGTAAAGTGGTAGAATTGGTCTCTAATTGTAGAACCATGGTCCAACTTCCAGCCCCTGCCACTGCCTGCCAGCTTTCTGATGCTCCCCAAATTCCTTCACTTAAAATTACCTTAAGGAGTATGTTTCTAGCCTTCATCACAGGGATCTATAAGGTCAAAACTATTTTTAAATCAACACGAAGATGTTATTTGTCTTTTGTATTCACATTCTCTCACAAGTGTACAGTAGAGCTTTCTAGAGCCAACTTAATGTGTGAGATTGCAGTCTGAGTTTAGAAGCCAATCTGAGAATCCAGCTGCCTTTTATTAAGCCAGACATTAAAGAGATTTGAAAAAAAAATGCTATTCATGTGGTTTTGAAAAATATGATTATTTTGGTTAAAATTTTATTTATGTAATAAGTAATGAATTTATTTTTGCTATTTTAAGTGAATTAATAAATATTTTAATTTCTAAGATGAAAAATCTAAATAGATACAACACATAAACAAAAGCTCCTTAGGGCCCTCAATAATTTTTAAGAGTATAAATGGGTCCTAAAGAATAAAAAATTTGAGAACCACTGTTTCAGAAGATGTGCTACTAACTTTAGCTCCCCTGGAGTCTGAGGTCTCTCTCTCTCTCTCTCTCTCCCCCTTCTAGCACCAGCCTAGACCAATAAGTCAGGTCTTCAACAATACTGATACCAAAGGACAAGGAAAAGTGCAAGGAGCACAAAGAAATCCAGGTGGGAATAGCCAAACTATGGAAAGAACCTAGATGTCCATCAACAGATGAATGGATAAAGAAGATGTGGTATATATATGCAATGGAATACTATGCAGCCATCAAAAGAAATGAAATTTTGCCATTTGCAAGACATGGAAGGAACTAGAGGGTATTATGCTGAGCAAAATAAGTCAATCAGAGAAAGACAATTATCGTATGATCTCTCTGATATGAGAAATTTGAGAGGCAGGGCAGAGGGTTGTGGGGGTTAAGGAAGGAAAAAATGATACAAGATGGGATCGGGAGGGAGACAAACCCTAAGAGACTCTTAATCCCACAGAAAAAACTGAGGGTTGCTGGGAGGTGGGGGTGTAGGGATAGGGTGGCTGGGTTATGGGCATTGGGGAAGGTATGGGCTATGGTGAGTGCTGTGAAATGTGTAAGCCTGACCTGTACCCCTGGGGCAAACAATATATTATATGTTAATTAAAAAAATTACCAAAAAAAAATAAAAAGAACAAAAGAAAGAAAGAAAAGAAATCCAGGTGGGTATGAACAGTATCACAACCTTCCCACATACACAGGTAGTTCATTCCATCTGTGTGTGCTTGTGTATGTGTGTGGGGCAGGAGGGAGGGAGAAAAAGAGAGAAGGAAAGAGAGAGAGATGTTCTCACTTCTGGAACCCCTGAAAACCTCCAACCATTAATGATAAGATCCACAAGAAAAGGGATCCATGATTTTTTCCTTTGTATTTTCTCCTATAATGGTGATTAATAAACACTCTTCATAGGGTTGAGTCTTGAAGATGTTTAATGATTTCACCATCCTAATATTGACATAGAGTACCTAGCCTAATTTGTCCCCTCTTTCTCTTCACCCTTTAACTGCCCCGCCAATACATATCTATATATCACTTTCCTCAACTGAGATGTTGACTTCTGATTTACAAAGAAAGAGAGTAATTATAGCTAAGGGGGACTTCCCCCTTTCCTGTGTGCTGAGCTCTATACTATCAAGGGCAGAAACTGAGTTCCCTGATACAGGCCAGAGTAAATAAAAATGTGCACCTGGAACTCCTGTCTGTAACTTGAAAAGAAGAATTATAATTAGCCAACTAGCTCCTATATACATTCAGTTTAGGCTTCTTACATCCTTATGCTTACTTGGAGAGTTCTATTTGCATATACCACCATTATGAGGATAAAGTCACCAATTCTGTAGTCCCCCCATAATTCTTTTCCTAATCTCTTTTATAATGCATCCTTTCACTTTTTGTTAAAAGAATCATGGGCAGGTATCTGCAGATGGTGAATAATGATAGCAACAATATTAAGTGATTATGCCAAGCCCCATGCCAGGTGCTTTACATGAATTATCTCATCTACTCATATTATTTCTATGAGGCAGCTATGATTATTAGGGAAACAGAAGCTTAGAGATTAAATCTACTTATCTAAGTTCACCTACCTGGCTAGTGACAGAGCCAGAGGGATCTAACTCATTAATTAATAAGCACCCACAATGAGCAGATTCTAATGCATGTTTTCAGTGGAGTACCATTGCAAAAGACAGAATTAAGACGGCATCAACCTTGAAAAGCAACTCTATGTAGTAATGACCATGATTCTTGGAAACTTTGTTAAATGCATCACTGATAAATTTCTGGTTGCATTTTCTCCTTAGTGGGTTTTTATGCATTTCTGCCCATTTTTCATGAGCACTGCTATATACTTCCTGATTAGAACAGCCCCAGATACTGTAATATCACTTTAAGGTCCACTCTATGCTCCCTCCTTGGCCTTAATTCAATGCAAGAATGATTTACTAGCACATGAAGCATGTGCTCCTGTATATCAATGCCACCCTCACAAGCTCCCAAAAAAGATTTAGTAGATACTATATATTAGAATAGCAATTATCACATAATGTCAGAACATTAAGCATTTTACACTTTCCAATGATACATGAATAATTTGAGCCCTGTGTGTACATAGCCCTTATAAATCAAATATTTAATTTTCAAACAGTTTTGAAAGCTATAAAGGCATCTCTTCTTAACTTTAAAATAGCCCATGGGCTTTCCTTCCATGCCTTGATTTATTCCTCCATGTTAACACTAATTCTTGATTCACAGACAACTGTGCAAGCAACCTAAATTTTTAATAAATTAGATTTATTTTAAATCACACCCTAAAACCAGAAGCACCAAACATTATTAAAACACAGAAATTATTTATGAACACAAAAAAATGAATCAGCTTTCCCAGGCAAACAGAAGAGGTGCTGGGATGGTTTGTAGTCAAGTGCATAAAAGTGGATAATGACGACTGGTAATCAACTTCATTTCATGGACATTGTTCCTCCAGTTAAAATGTAATTAAAACAAAATGAAACAAACAAAACATGATCCTTATTAGTGTCAAATTAAAGAAATGGATGATTAAATTTGTACTTTTTAATACCAAGAAAGCCATGTGGGTTAGAGTTTTTAATTTTTCTGCTTATTCTGACAATCAGAAGCTCCTCTTCAGGTGTCTGGCTTACAATTAGTGTTGATGCTACTATGGTCATTAATCCTTCTCCAAATGACACATAAGTCCAGACAGGAACCCATTAAAAATGTTTTAAAAAGAGAGAGAGGTTCATTCTGATGGCTTCTATCTTGTAACTAGAAGTCAGATTAATCAACATGTTTGTTTGACCAAAAAGAAAGTAAAAGATATCATGGAAATTTCTACTGTCCAAGCCTTGTCACCGGAGACTAACATTCAGGTGAACAAAGCTAAGAATCAGGTAGGACTTACCTGTTCAGCAACTCCATTAACTATGTGAAAGCCTAGGAGAAACTGAAGAAACCAGACTTTGAAATTTCAGCATAGGAAAGCAATATTATGGAGAAATTAAACTCTGACAAAATGGAAGCTTTGAGTTGCCTGGGTGAAAAGATGAAAACCAGTCACAAAGTTCAACAAAGTAATTTCCACTTTACCATAAAATGCTGAAGCATAAATAATCACGTTGTCTTAAAAGAAGACCACTAAATACAACTGTAAAGAGTTTTTTCTCTAAATCTTTAAGATCACATAAGGACAATGTCACAAATGTCAAAATAAAAATCATTCCACATCCACTTTAATAGTCCACATTGAAATAGCTTTTTTTGCTTAAATAAGTTCACATTTCACAACTTAAGTACATTATGTGCTCAAGACAAGCTACTTTCAAAACTAACCTAAACAACTAAAGCATGGGACTTGAGTACCAAGGAGTCCATCAACCAGAATTGCCTCAACTTGAAGGGAAAACTACTTCAAATTTTCAAATATTGGTTTAAAGGATTTCAACAGACGCATACTGTGACCTCCCAAACTAACCCTGGGGTAAGCATCCTATAACTGTGTCACATCCACCATCAGCTCGTAATTAATGACAGCTCAGGAGGAAAACATCTCCATCCCCATGAGCAATCAACTGTTGTCCTGGCCATTCAGGAAAGATTTGAATTCTGTATCTATTATCCTTGATTGCCAAATTCACAATAAAATTTGATAAACTATTTGTTACACACTTACTCCAAGAACTGTCAGTACAAAACACCATATAAAATGTCATGTAAAACATAAAGAAGCATGGTCTCTTGTCAAAATTTGTTTAAAATATACAGTGGAGAAGCAAGAACAATATGGGAAAATAATAATTAAAAATATAAGCAACAGGGGTGCCTGGGTGGCTCAGTCGGTTAAACATCTGCCTTCAACTCAGATCATGATTTCAGGGTCCTGGGATAGAGCACTGTATTGGGGTCCACACTCAGTGGGAAGTCTGCTTCTCCCCTTCCCTTTGCCCCCCCCCCATGCTCACTCTATCTCTAAAATAAATAAATAAATCTTTTGCAAAAATGTAAGGAACAGCTCAAGGACTATAGAGTATGTCACAAAACAGGAAATAATTATCAAATCATGACTATGTATGGTATGCCATTCAGGGTCCAGTTATATACACAGAGAACACTCTAGGTATTTCAACAGAGAGAATTTAATGTAAGATTGGTGTTGGAAGATGGTTTAAAACAACAAGTGAGGGGTGTCTGGGTGGCTCAGTGGGTTAAGCCTCTGCCTTCGGCTCAGGTCATGATCTCAGGGTCCTGGGATCAAGCCCGGCATCAGGCTCTCTGCTCAGCAGGAAGCCTGCTTTCTCCTCTCTCTCTGCCTGCCTCTCTGCCTCCTTGTGATCTCTCTCCATCAAATAAATAAATAAAATATTGTTTTAAAAAAACAACAAGTGAATGCTGATGCAACACAGCTAGAAACTGCAGGAAGCAGCAACCATCCCTAGGACTGAGGAACAAAAGAAAGCAGCTGGGATATCAGATATTAGACCTAGAAACTTGGAGGAGAGGACCTATGGATCTGAGACCCAGACCTCCAGAGAGGGTGGTGAGACTGTCTGCCAATACTGATAATAGGAATTCAGAGGGATGGCCTGGTGGAGCTAGGATACAGATTCCCAAGGAGAAGACACAGTCCAAATGGAACTGGTCCTCTCAGGAGCCAGGTATTGGTACCTGAGCTGAAAACTAGAACTAGCTACTGCTGTCAAGGTGAACAACCATTGCTGAGAACCCGGCAGGTTGGACCAAGCAAACAGAAAGAAGCAAGTCTATACCATCCGACTCTTATCTTCCAGTCTCCCTTTATTGTGTCCTATTGGTTTAACCTGATAGGAAGATCACCTATAAAGAGAAATCTAGTTTGTAGGATGCCATTCTCAATATCACAGAGCAGGATATAGAATGGTAGGTTTAGAGCTGAGAGAAAATATGTTCATAATCACCACAAATGGCTAGAGATAATGGATAGAACATAGCAGGCTGAATTAACTAAAGAAGACCTCATGGAGGAGAAGGCTATAATACGAGTCTTGAAGGAAGAAAGGTAGGAACTAATGAGAACAGGCACAGTAAGGACAAAACACAAAACATATTTGGGCAACTAAGTAAACTATTTGGCTAAAACTAGTTTCCATTTAAGGTATAAATGGGTATTTTTTTTCCTAAAACTTCAACTATCAATTTATTTGGGGATGCTCTATCAGCAAATCAACATTAATTAGTAAGTGTTTATTATGGGATTGTTGGCCTCTATAGAAAACAAGAAAGAAGAGGGTATAAGAAGATGTATTAAACTGTCAATGACAGAAAAGACAGGAGACAAATGGACACTATCAAAAATGGCATATACCTGGTAGACTGTATTTCCAAAATGACTGTAACAATATATCCCATCCCACATGCAAGTCTTATACAATATGACCTTAACATGTCCTCATCAAGAGGTGGAATCTATTTCTCCACATCCCTAGATCTGGTTGGGTCTGGTGACTACTTTGACCAACAAAAAACGGCAGAAGTGATACTATGCCAATTCCAAGCATAACCCTTAACTTCCTGGCATCTTTTGCTTCCTACCTCTTAGAAGTCAGTCACCATGTAAGAATAGCAATCACCACAAAACCACCCTTCTCTCAAGCCCAAGCTGTATTGGAGAGACCTGAGAGGATGAGATGCCATGGAGAAAGAAAAAGAAGCTGAGAAGTACCAGATATGTGGGTAAAGAAGCTGTCTTCGAAGTAGATCTTTCCCCAATCATGAGATGAAACGCCCAGTTAAGCCCTTCCAAAATTCCATGATACGCACAAAATCATGAACTAAATAAAACCAATGTTTTAAGCCTCTTAAGTTTGGTGTTGTTTCACAGCAAAAGAAAGCTGAACAATGACCAAGTTATAAATGGTAGAAACTGTAAATTATTTCTTATGTCTGCAAAATAGAATTACTAATTTGTAACAGACAAAAAAATTAATGAAAAGATTCTTCTTTTTCAAAAGCAGCCTTTACAAAAACTGAACTATTGTACCCAGTATTATAATAGTTGACAAAGAATTATTCAGTTTAAATAGAGAAATGATACAACTGTAAATTCAAAGTAATAGGAAAAGGCACTCATCGGGGCAACTACGTGGTTTTCTTCTCTTTCCACTTTGATCACAATATACAGGAAATAGCCAGGGAGCCAAGAAAAACCCAGGAGGGAACCAGTGGTCAGGACCAGACAGGAAAAATCCATGTTTTCCTTTTCTTCTCTCAGTCTAAGCAAGGTGAACAGACCATTTGTAGCATTTGTACCTATCACAGGAAGAAACTGTGTCTGAGGCATCCCCTTGGAAGGACTTGAGCAACAAGCTGGCCTAAGTCTGGATTAGGAAGCAAGCCCCTAAGGGGCTGACTCCAAAAAAATTCAGCAGAAAATATCTTTTGTTTGTGTATCAGAGAACTACAGGGTTATAGTGACTGAAATGTGATAATAATTAAGGATAATACACTAGGTGTTTCTTAAATATTCCCTAAATTGTAGCTTTTTAAAAGACACCATGCTTGTGATTAAGATCACAGTTCCAGAACCTAGGGGCCCAGATTCAAATTCCAGGGTTGCCACTTGCTAACTCAAGACTGGGCATATTAGTTCTAAAGCTCTATTGGCCAATAGGTACCTGTGGCTACTGAGCCCTAGAAATGTGGTTATTCTGAGTGGAGATGTTCTGTAAAGATGAAATACACACTGGGTTCCAGAGATTTAATACAAAAAATGTAAAGTATCCTACTAATATTTTTACATTGATTATATGTTAAAATTACATATATTTTTAGATATATTAAGTTAAATAAAATACACTATAAAATTAATTTTACCTGGAATTTTTTTGTACCTCTTTTAATGCAGCTACCATAAAATTTTAAATTCATACATGGTTCACATTATATTTCTGTTGGGCAGTGCCTGTTTTACAGAGATAATAACTTCTAGGATTACTGTAAGGATTAAGTGAAATTATCACCTAGAACAGTGATTGACATGTAGAAAGTTACCCATTCATTCATTCATTCATCCATTCATCTATTATTCTTTCAACAAACATCTATTGAGCAACTACTGTATGTCAAGCACTTTCTAGGTATTTGGATTATAGCATTAAGAACAGACCAAAAAAAAAAAAAAAGCATTTATCTCAATGGTAGTGGTAATTGCTTATTTAAATTCAATGATTATTCATAGAAGCTAGTATATATGTTCAGTGATTCTAATAAAAGTCATTCTAATGCCTATTGTTCTTGGGTATCATTTAGGGGAAATGGATGCTGATATCGTTTGCTGTTAACTTTCCATGTGGAGAATCCAGCTGTTGGAAACATAAGATCATAAGAAGGTGTATTCAACTGGGAACAGCAGGAGGTCCAACCACAGTAAAGATGCTAAACTCTGACCTTGCAAAGCCCAAACTAGAAAGAGGTCACAAAACTCCTAAAAGGAGTACAGAGGAGTGCTAGGAAAAGAAATCAAGAAAGAGATGGACTTAACATTAGGTCCTACAGGATGCCTAGGACTAACATGGAACTGGGAGAGGAGCTGTATTTCAGGCATTCTAAGATTTATAACAGAAAAGTGTCCAGGATGGGCTCAGTATTTCCAGGTTCTATCGGTGGGTCATACACATATGTGTTTGGAAAATTGATTTTTTTCCTGTTAGATGCTAGCTAGCACCTGGAAGACAGCCTGCAGCATGATGGGGAAGACAAATACCCAAACCTTATAAAAGTGATTCATGCCAGCAGAGGCATCCACTTTATTAACTTGGACCTCTCCAATTTGCTCACTTGAGTCTTTGTCCATCCTGGTGCTCCCCAATCCCTTCAGGCTTCTTCCCTTTTATTTCCCAAACTGCAGCCACAGTAACAGAAATCTGGTCATGTTAGCCCCCAAATCACAGTCTTTTAATCGTTTCCTATTGCTCTTAAAATTAAGACCAAAATCCTTCTTGAGACTTATAGGGCTCTTGCCTACCTCACGGCATTCCCCCTTGCTATCTTCCAGCCACTTTGATCTTTCATTTTCTCAACCTCCCCCTTGCTTCCTCCCATCACAGGACATCAGCTCGTGCTCATCCCTCTGGCATCTCACTCCTTCATCTCAACCAAGGCACTCCTTTCACCTTTCCCTACAGTTATTACTTCCCCATAAAAGCAATTCCCCTTTAGCATACATTTGTATGGCACCATGTCCATCCCCACATGGATTCTATCTCAGTGTAATTTACACTCATTGGTGGGATTATCTGAGCAATGTCACTTCCCTCTTTACATTGTGGGCTCTGAAGGTAGAAACTTTATCCTTTCGGCTCACCATTTGGTTTGCCAGCATGTAGCACGGGACCTGGAACATGGTCCACACTTAATAAGTTTTTGTTCATTTCATTTATTCCACAAGCATTTTGTGTGAAGATTACATAAGTATGTGTAGAGAGAGCTTATAAGAAGGCATTGCACATAGTAAGTGCTATGCAAGTGATTGTTATTATTACAAGAGTTAGCTGAGCTAGACATGCTTTTTCATCCATAACTATGACTATGGATTTTGTTCTACTTAACTCTTGAGCTTTCTTGGTGTGATGTTCCAATTACAGGCCTTTAACACCATTCTTGTATCCAGTGGAATCTGACTTTTAAACACTCTGCTTCCAGAGGAATTCACAGAATATTCTCCATTTCACTCTCATTAATGCTTCAGGTTGGAGAGGGTCAATCTCAGATATCAGAGTTGGCAGGAATCAAGTAATTCTATTCATCGGGATGTAGCACAGAACATGATTTAATATTAAATACTAGTGCTTACTTTTATAACCATGGTAGAATAGGAAAAAAATCTCAAAACCTCAGAACAAAAGAGATGAAGAAACAGAGGTTCAGAAATATTGCGAGTGATGACAATAATTAAAATCATCAATCAGCATTAAACCTTCTCTTACAGATGAGGCTTAAGAAGAACCAAACAGTAAAACTAAAAAACCAGAAGGAAGGCATATAAATGACCAATAAACAGATGAAAAGATACGTGATCTCATTAGTCATTAGGGAAATGCTAATCAAAACCACAATGACAGTTTGGAAAATGGAAGAGCAGATGGTTCCTGAGCTTACCTCATCCCAAGAACATAACAGCCAACATCTACATCTATACAACAAAATCTGAAAACTGATTTGAAGACTGGCAGAACAGATCATCCACAGCTATTTATAGGGAGAAGGCCACAGATAGAAGGGCAGGAGGGCCAGAAATGCAGTTGGGAACCAAGCCCTTGGCATGGCTAACTATAAATGGGACAGGCGTCACAAACACAAAGAAGCAAGACTCAGACCCCATACCAGGCACCCCATCACAAGGAACCAATGTTGGGATGATGAGTCCCCAAGGTGTCTGGCTTTGAAAACCAGCAGGGCTTAATACCAGGAGAGCTGGAGGGCCATAAAAAAACCAAGCCCCTGTGCTTAAAGTGCCAGCATTTTTAACATTTGGCCCAAGATATGGCACAGAAGCCGCAGTTTGGAAAGCACTTGGGGAATATGAGAAGGAGATTTACTGATTAATCTTAGAACATGTGCTAGAGGAACAGTGATCTGCAGGAGACTTCTCTAGAAACAAAAGTGCTGACAGGTGTAATTTTTCTTCCCTTTCCTCAGCCTAGATAGCCTGACACTTGAGGGAGCCAGTTCTAACACTCTCCATCTACCTTTCTAGCACTGCATGCCCCACCCAGACATTCCCCTTTACACCTACCAAACTAAATTCAAGGCTTCAGCAGGCATCCTGACAAAGCATCTTCTGCTGCATCACACCTGATAAGCAACCCTAGCCAGGAATGGCACCATTCCAAAGTGACTCCTGCTTTGGTGACTACGGGAAATAACCCCACACACCAGTGCACCGCAGTTACTGCAGCTGGGCCTCTCGGCTGACTACATACGGAGCAAGTCCTGCCCTTCAGTGTGTCTGCAGCTAAGGCAAAGAGGCTACTTACAGACAGCAAGACTGAGTACTAGCCTCACCTACCACCAAGCCCAGGAGCTGCAACTAAACTTCTCAACAACATGAAAGCAAACCCTGCCCAGTGCACCACAGAAGGCAAAGTGGGTCATTGCCACCAGCTGAGCTGAAGGCCATCCCAACCCACTGGTGTGCCCAAGGTAATAGCAGCTCAGCCACAACAGGAGAAGACAGAGACCACAGTAGTGATATCCCAGAACACCTGGTTCTGGTGACCTGGGGAGATGGTACTATAGGGAACCAAAGGATTTCTTCTACACAAGGCCAACACTTTCAAGACCAGGAGACATACCTGACCTAATACATAAAAACAAACATAAAAAGTTAGACAAAATGAGGAGACAGAGGAATATGTCCAAAATGAAAGAACAAGACAAAATCAGAGTGAAAGAGCTAAATGAAACTAATAAGCAAGAGTTCAAAGTAACAGTCATAAAAATACTTATGAGACTTGAGAAAGAGTGGATGAACTCAGTGAGAACTCCAACAAAAAAATGGAAAACATAAAAAAGAAATAGAGCTCAATAATTCAATAACTGAAAGTTATTGAAATGAAAAATACACCAGAGAGAATTAACAGTAGATTAAAGAATGTAGAAGAATGGATAAGCAATCTGGAAAACAGGGTAATGGAAAGCAGCCAAGCTGAACAGCAAAAATAATAAAGAATAATAAAAAATGAGAATAGGTTTAGGGAACTAAGCTACATCATCAAGTGTAATAACATTTGCATTGCAGGGATCACAAAAGGAGAAAAGAAAGAGAAAAGGGCAAAAAACTTATTTGAAGAAATAACAGCTGAAAAAAAAAAAGGAGAAGAAATAATAGCTGAAACTTCCTTAATCTGGGAAGGAAACAGATATCCAGGTCTAAGAAGTACAGAAAGTCCTAACAAAATGAACCCAAAGAGGTCTACGCCAAGATAGAATAATTAAAATGACAAAATAAGTAATTCCAAAGGGAGAATTTTAAAAGCAGCAAGAGGGAAAAAAAAAAGTTATATACAAGAGAAATGCCATAAGGCTATCAGCTGATGTTTCAGCAGGAACTTTGCAGGCCAGAAGGCAGTGGTATGGTATATTCAAAATGCTGAAAGGAAAAAGCCTACAACCAAGAATACATCATTCAGAAGAGAAAAGAGATAAAGGCTTTCCCAGGCAAACAAAAGTTAAAGAAGTTCATCAGCACTAAACCAGTCTTACAAAAAGTGTTAGAGGGAATTCTTTAAGTGGAAAGAAAAGGTCATAACTAGAAGTAAGAAAATTCTGAAAGGAAAAAAATTCATAGGTAAAAGTAAATATATAATAAAGGTAATAGGTTAATCACTTATAAAGCCAGTGTGGAGATTAAACACACGAAAATAACAGAATCAATTATATCTACAAAAATTAGTCAAGGAATACACAAAGTAAAAAGATGAAAATATGACATCGTATATAAAAAATGTGCAGGGGAGAGTAAAAATTTAGTGCTTTTAAGATGTCTTCAAACTTAAGTGACCATCAACTTAATATAGACTACTATACATAGAGGATGTTCTATATGAACACAACAGTAACTATAAATCAAAAACCTATACGAGTACACAAAATATAAAGAAAAAAGAATCCCAGTACAATACTAAAGAAAGCCATCAAACCACAAAGAAAGAGAATAAGAAAAGAAGAAAGGAACAAAGAAGAACTACAAAACAACCTGAAAACAATGAACATGCAAGAAGAAGTATACACCCATCAATAATTAGATGTAAATGAACTAAACGTTCCAGTGGTGAGTGAGTGGATTAAAAAAAAAATCTATATGCTGCCTATAAGAGATTCAATTCAGTTCTAAATACACATATAGACTGAAAGTTAAGGGATGGAAAAACATGGAATTCAAATGGAAGCAGAAAAAAAAAAAAAGCCAGGGTAGCAATACTTATATTAATCAAAATCCAAAGACCATACCAAAACAAAGAAAGGCCCAATTAAGAAAGCATCCAACACATGAGCACCTAAATGCTTAAAGCAAATATTAACAGACATAAAAAATGAAATCAACAGTAAAACAATAATAGTAGGGAAATGTAGGACTCCTACTTACATCAGTGGTAGAGTATCCAGACAGAAAGTCAATAACGAAACAGTGACTCTGAAGGACACATTGGACTAGAAGGATACATAGAGAACAGATACATACAGTCCATTCAAAAAAAGAACACACATTCTTTTCTAGTGAACATGGAACATTTTTAAGGTCAGAACACGTTATGTCACAAAACAAGTGTCAGTGAATTTAAGAAGATTGAAATCATCAATTATCTTTCTCAACCACAATTATATGAAATTAGAAATTGATTACAAGGGAGAAAATGGGAAAAAACACAAACACATGGAGGCTAAACAGCATGCTACTAAAAATCCAATTATTTGATTTCCAAAGAAATCAAAAGGAAATTATCAAAAATACATAGAGACAAATGAAAATGAAAACACAATGGTCCAAATCTTTGGAAAACAACAAAAAGAGTTCTAGGAGGCAAGTTTATAGTAATACAGGTCCATCTCAAGAAACCAGAAAAATCTCAAACAACCTCACCTTATACCTAAGGAGCTAGAAAAAGAATAAACAAAACCCAAAGCTAGTAGAGGGAAGGAAATAATAAAGATTACAGTGGAAATAAATGAAACAGAGACCAAAGAAAAAGAAAGAAAAAAAAAAAAGATCAATGAAACCAAGACCTGCTCTTTGAAAAGATAAGATGTTCTAAGGAACAAGATAAGGATGTCCACTCTCAACTCCATATTCAACATAGCACTATAAGTTCTAGCTGGACTATATAACTGGACCACTTTTTCACACCATACACAAAAATAAACTCAAAATGGATTAAAGACCTAAATGTCAGACCTGAAAACTCCTAAAAGAAAACACGGGCAGTAACGTCTTGGACATCAGCCTTAATAACATATAGGCCTTAGACATATTTATGGATATATCTCCTCAGGGAAGAGAAACAAAAGCAAAAATAAACTATTGGGATTACCCCAAAACAAAAAGCTTTTGTACAGGGAAGGAAACCACCAACAAAACAAAAAGGAAACCTACTGAATGAGAGAAGATATTTGCAAATGATATATCCAATAAGGGATTAATGCCCAAAATAATATACAAAGACCTTACACAACTCGACACCAAGAAAACAATAATAGTTTAAAAATGGGTAGAAGACATGAACAGACAATTTTCTAAAGAAGACATACAGATGGACAACAGATACATGAAAAGATGTGCAACATCACTAATCATCAGGGAAATGCAAATCAAAACCACAATGAGATAGCACCTCATACCTGTCAGAAGACTAAAATAAGAAACACAAGAACCACGTGTTAACAAAGATGGAAAGAAAAGGGA
Source organism: Lontra canadensis (assembly GCF_010015895.1). Classification (NCBI taxonomy): domain Eukaryota; kingdom Metazoa; phylum Chordata; class Mammalia; order Carnivora; family Mustelidae; genus Lontra; species Lontra canadensis. The sequence continues at coordinate 36,984,068 of NW_022631000.1, read as the reverse complement.
ATGCTTGTGCACTCTTAGTGGGAATGCAAACTAGTGCAGGCACTGTGGGAAACAGTATGGAGATTCCTCAAAAAAGTTAAAAACAGAACAACAATATGATCCAATAATTCTACTACTGGTTATTTACCCAGTGAAAAAGAGAACACTAATTCTAAAAGTATGCACCTCTATGTTTACTGCAGCATTATTTACAATAGTTATGATATGGAAGTAGCCCAAGTGTTCATTGATAAATGAACGGAGAAAGAAGATGTGGTATGTATGTGCATTATAATATTACTTAGCCAGCCATAAAAGAGATCTTGCATTTGTGATAACATGAATGGACCTAGTGAGTATTATGCTATGTGAAATAAGTCAGACAGAGAAAGACAAATACCATATGATTTAATTTATATGTGGAATTAAAAAATAATAATAATAAACAAAAACAAAAAAAAAACAAACATACTCGTAAATACAGAGAACAAACCAATGGTTGCCAGGGAAGAAGTGGGTGGGAAGATGGGTGAAATAGATAAAGGAGATTAAGTATGAACTTCCAGTCTTAAAATTAGTAAATCAGAGAGATGAAAAGCAGCATAGGGAATATAGTCAATAATATCATAATAATGTTACATCAGAACAGATGATGACTATACTTACGGTGAGCAAGGAGTAATATATAGAACTGTCAAATCAATATGTTGTACACATGAAACTAATGTAACCCTGTACATCAATGATACTTCAATAATAAATAACAGTGTTTTTATTTTTTTAAAGATTTTATTTATTTGACAGAGGACCCAAGTAGGCATAGAGGCAGGCAGAGAGAGAGAGACAGAGAAGAAGAAGCAGGCTCCCCACTGAGCAGAGAGCCTGATGCAGGGCATGATCCCAGGACCCCGAGATCATGACCCAAGCCGAAGGCAGAGGCTTTAACCCACTGAGCCACCCAGGCGCCCCAAACAGTGTTTTTAAAAAAAGAAAAAAAGAGAGACAGAGAAAACCACAATGAGAGACCATTACACATCCACTTAGAAGGTTATAATAAAAAATAATTTACTGGAAATTAAGTTTTGGCAAGGATGTACAGAAATCAGAATCCTCATATACTGCTGGTGGGAATGAAAAAACAGTGCAGCCATTCTAGAGAATAGTATGGCAATTCCTCAAATGATTAAACATAGAGTTACCATATGAGTTACCAGCAACTCTATTCTTAGGTATATATCTAAGATAAATGGAAACATATATTACACATAAAGTTGCACAAGGAATGTTTTTAGGAATGTTACTCATAATAGCCAGAAGATTAAAACAACCCAAATATCCATCAACTGATGATGAATAGAAAAACAAAATGCAGTGTCCAAATGTATACTATCTGGAACACTAGGCAGCCATAAAAATGAATGAAGTATTGATAACATGCTATAACACAGATAAACTCTGAAAATTGTATGCTAAGTGAAAGAAGCCAACACAAAAGAACACATATTATATAATTTCAGTCATATGAAATATCTAACACAAAGAAAATCTAGAGAGACAGAAAGTAGCTTAGTGGTTGCTTGCTCTGGGGAAAAGATAGGCAGATAAGGGGATAATAACTAAAGTGTACAGAGTTTCTGTTTGAGGTCATGAAAATACTCTAAAGCTGATTCATATGATGTGATTCATATGTACATTAAAGTTAGAGGGCGCCTGGGTGGCTCAGGTGGTTAAGCATCTGTCTTCAGCTCAGGTCATGATCCTGGAGTCCCAGGATCAGAGTCCCACGATGAGGCACATCAGGCTCCCTGCTCAGCGGAAAGTTCGCTTCTCCATCTGACCCCTTCCCCTCCCATGCTTTCTCTTTGGGAAGGAAGGAAGGAAGGAAGGAAGGCAGGGAGGGAGGAAGGGAGGGGAAGAGGAAGAGGGGAAAAGAGCAAGGAAGAGAGGAAAGAAGAAAGAAAGTTAGAGAAAATCTGGTCTTTCTACAAATCACTATATTAAAGAAAATGGAACCAGTACAAAATAGAGATTTATGACAAAGAGCATCCAACTGCAGTGTATGACCTTTGCCTGGATAGATTTAAACAAACAAATCATAGAAAGGCATTTTTTATATAATCAGGGAAATTTGAAAATGAATTGAATATTAATTGATAAATAGAATTATTAATTTTGTTGGGTGTGACATGCCATAGTGGTATGCAAAAACAAAAAGTTATTGGATGTTTATAGCAGCAATGGCCATGGTCGCCAAACTGTGGAAAGAACCAAGATGCTCTTCAACAGACGAATGGATAAGGAAGATGTGGTCCATATACACTATGGAGTATTATGCCTTCATCAGAAAGGATGAATACCCATCTTTTGTAGCAACATGGACGGGACTGGAAGAGATTATGCTGAGTGAAATAAGTCAAGCAGAGAGAGTCAATTATCATATGGTTTCACTTATTTGTGGAGCATAGCAAATAACGTGGAGGACATAGGGAGATGGAGAGGAGAAGGGAGTTGAGGGAAATTGGAAGGGGAGATGAACCATGAGAGACTATGGACTCTGAAGAACAATCTGAGGGTTTTGAAGGGGCGGAGGGGTGGGAGGTTGGGGGAGCCAGGTGGTGGGTATTAAGGAGGGCATGTATTGCATGGAGCACTGGGTGTGGTGCATAAACAATGAATTCATGACCTGATGGCTAAATTTACTTTAAATATATTGGAGAGCGGCGCCTGGGTGGCTCAGAGGGTTAAGCATCTGCCTTCGGCACAGGTCATGATCTCGGGGTCTTGGGATCAAGCTCTACATCAGGCTCTCTGCTCAGTAGGGAGCCTGCTTCCCCCTCTCTCTCTGCCTGCCTCTCTGCCTACTTGTGATCTCTCTCTCTCTGTCAAATAAATAAATAAAATCTTTAAAATATATATATAGGAGAAAAACTTTTATAGATACTTGTATGAAATGAAAAATATTGATAATTGGTGGAATCAGATGATGGGTGCATAGAGGGTCATTCCTCAATTCTATCCATTTTTGTAGATAAATTCTCTCTACTTAAAATTCTCTTAAATAAATAACATTTCTTTTTAAAAAATCACCTGGAATATTTAAAAATCAGGTTTCTGGGCTCCCCCACTCAAAATTACTGAATCCAAATCTCAAGTATGAGTCCAGGCATGCCAGATTTTAAGATGCTAGGACTCTAGGTACAGTACCTTCCTATCCTGTTCAGGAAGAAATCCATGCAATCTATGAACCTTGGCTTCCCAAGCCCAAAACCATCATTAATTTACAAGAATTACAAATCAGGCCTCCATTTACTCAGTTTGATGAATGTTATTCCTGAAGTGGAGGAGGGCAGAAAAAAAAGAAGGAAAAGAAAGGAAGTGAAGTAAAAGAAAAAAAAAAAAAAAAACAGCAATATCTCTTTCTTTACCCCTAAACTTCACATCCACCACCATCACTGACAGCAATTAGCCAATTACTTTTCTGCATCCTAAGGGTGATAACATCAGCCTTCTAATCACTGAGGAAAAAAATATCAGCAGGTGAGGGTAGGCTGTGGAGAAGTTTAGAAGTTAATACAATGGGAGTGGATGGATTTCTGCCCTTAAAAACAAGAGTCCAGGGCGCCTGGGTGGCTCAGTGGGTTAAAGCCTCTGCCTTCAGCTCAGGTCACGATCCCAGGGTCCTGGGATCAAGCCCCACATCGGGCTCTCTTCTCAGTGGGAAGCCTGCTTCCCTTCCTCTCTCTCTGCCTGCCTCTCTGCCTACTTGTGATCTCTGTCAAATAAATAAATAAAATCTTTAAAAAAAAATTTAAATAAAAAATTAAAAAATTAAAAAAAAAAAAAAGAGTCCAGAGGCATCCTCACCTCACCCTGATTCAAATGTCCAGGTAAATGAAATTTAAAGCCGAATTCTAAATGCACTCCAAGCATATGATTTGCAACTTTAATGTAATGCCTACTGCTTTTAATTAGATGAGATGTCCTTTTTGAAATCAGTTACAGACACTTGTCATTTTCAAAATACCCTCAGGTAACTTCCAACATTTGTGCCCTTCAATTGAGCAGTTAATTTTCACTCTCAACATACATAATTCACCCAGGCTGTTGCTGGCTGTACCTACCATCAGAAGAGATTTACAGAAGTTTCACCACAGTAAATATACCAGGTCAGCACTGCAAGGCTCCAGGACAGTTTCAAGACAAAAATTGTATAGATAAAGTGGAGACCTGAAAGGATTAATATGCCCCCAGGTGATATCCAAAAAAAGAGGAAAACTTAAAGGTTTATATGTCTTTCCTGGTAAATTTTAATCTTTTTGGCTTTACTTCTAAATGGATTACTTAAATCTTAACATTCCTTTTGGATTTAAACTTACTCTTTTGATCACCATGGCATGAACAGTGATAACTACTTACTTCGCTTTTATGATTTATTATTTGACAGACAACAAGAAGAAAACAAAGGAAAAAGTGAAGGCAACTCCTCATTTTCCAGGAAAGTGAGTGAACAAACATAGAAGGGGTTCATCACTCTGGGAGCATTAGGCTTTGTCACTTGTTGTCCATCAATCCATTTTCATTCATCACCTAGTCTAAACCAGGAAGATAAGAAATGCCGATTAGACCTTCCTTTTCCCTAGAAGGCCTCCATGAATCTGAAGTCTCTGTCTTCCCCAACAACTATAATTTATCTTCCTTTCTTTTTTTCAGCTCTCTGTTGATATACAAGTATTGATTAACTAGATAGGATGGGAAGAATGAGAGGAGGCAGAGCCTCTCCTGCTAAACATGTGGTTCATTTACTGGATGACAGCTGCTCACTAGCTTCTCAGGGTGAGATCAAGTTGGCAGGACGACCCCATATTTATTGTGAGGCTGAGGAATGCTATTAACATCTAGACTGATTTAGAGGGACGGTAAGAAGAGGTGCCTTTGTGAGTTTCAGGTAATAGTTTCCCATTGCGGGGAAGGTCAAGACATAACTCTTTAGCATATCTTACACAGCTGATCACAATCTGGTTCCCTCCTCACTTCCATGTCTTAGTGTCCACCATTCCCCTACCAAATATACCCCAATCTGCCCCCAATATTTTTCCTCTGTGGCTCCATGCACTCCTTTTTCCCACCTGAAATTCTCCCTCAGATATCCCACACATCTTCCAAGGCCCAGTTCCAACAACATTTCCTCAGAGAAAACTGCACTCACCTCCCTTTCCCTCCTCTTTGTACTCCTAGACTTTCTATATGCCTCTATTGAAGCTCATGAGGCTACTGATGTGGGTGTAAATATTAACATGCTAACCTGTTTTAATATGTAAATGGAATGTTCTTTTCTTCCCCTCTTTTGCTGCAATAGTAGAAGAAAGGAAATATATCCCTTCACTATCTGGGGGCATTAGAAGATTTTATTACTGGCCTCCAGAAACATTGGGAAATTTCCTTCCAGTAAGTTCTATCATGAGAGAAGAGAATGGAGGAAACTTTATGCAGAATACAAAGGGAAACATGGGACTCAAGAGGACTAAGGAAAAAGGGAAGCAAGTGCAGGGAAGGAGATGGAAAATAATAGAGTTCCCGAGACCTGAGAACCAAGGGAAGCCATGTTTAAAGTGAGTCCTTGCCCATGGACAATTCAGCTTTCATCTTCATGGAGAGCCTCCCATCCTCTGTATCCATGGTCTATGCCATCTGATCCTTCTTCTGTATCAAAGAGGATGCCTCTTTTCCCTACCCTCCTTCCCTCACCTCTCCTCTGAGTGTACTCATTCTCAACTGCCAATACACCCCAGAGAAGCAGATATTACTTGGTTCTTATCCTATCAAACCTCCCCACACTTTAGGAAATCCATAAAGCCATAGGGGAAGGAGGTCCTGAACACTCAGTGATGGGGGAAATCCACATTTATCCTAAGGAGTGGGGAAAGTGCCTTTACTGCACAAACTATAGCCCATAAATGAGATCATAGTTGGTGATAGCCCTGCAATTATGTCTATCCCTAACCTGACTATAAGCTCAAGGCCCATGTCCCACCTATCATGGATTTCCCAGGAATATATGTAATGTAATAAATTTATATTTCAATGAATACCTAAAAGAAAACTGTTTGCTTTTCCCCTAAAAACATACCTTGTGTATCTGTAGTAGGTAAAAGTTTTTAAAAGTTTTCTCCATTGGGGCGCCTGGGTGGCTCATTGGGTTAAGGCCTCTGCTTTCGGCTCAGGTCATGATCCCAGGGTCCTGGAATCGAGCCCCGCATCAGGCTCTCTGCTCAGCGGGGAGCCTGCTTCCTCCTCTCTCTCTGCCTGCTTCTCTGCCTACTTTTGATCTCTGTCTGTCAAATAAATAAATAAAATCTTTTAAAAAAAGTTTTCTCCATTATTAGTTTTTTAAGTAAGCATTTATTTGTTAAGCACCTACTATGTCCAAGTTACTGACACAGGGAGAGAAGAGAGAAGAGGTGTTATAGGAATGGGCAAATTGAAAAATTACATTTAATGTGAGGTGCTTCAAAATATGTAAGTTATCATTTTTATAGATGCCAACATTCATAGCCAAAATGTTAACATGTTAACATAATTTAATTTCAGTCATTAGTACACTTCATCACTTTATAATGGGCACTAAAAAATTAAGTTTTCAACAGATATCCCATAACCCCATAAATCCTGCCAATAGTATTCTAGGCTATGTGTTGTAGAAAAAGACGTTGACAGCCATCAACTCTGGGCTTGTAAACACTGAGGGGAGAAGTGTTCAACATCAGGGTATTATGCATGAGTAAAATACTGTTATCTGTAATCTGTGCTGGACTGCATAACTCATGATTAGAATTCAAGTTCCAGAAGAAGAATTACATACCCTTCTACTGATTTTCTTCAAGCACAGTATTGAACTTTGTTATCTGGCGATTCAAAACAACTAATACATCAAGCTGTGATATTAGGAGTGATGAAATAGATCAAATATATAGGTAAGTAATGAGCCTATGGGTGAAATTTAAAAACAGGGTTCAAAGATTTATACTGAAGGTATATACTGATTTAAGCTGAAGGTCTTGAGTTTATTTCACAGCAAGACTACTCAGGCCACCTCAAAAGGCTCATCTCCTCCCTGCTTTCTTTCACCCTCAATTCTCTACTCCATCTCCTTTATACCAACCTCCTTTCATCTTTACTCTTCTAACTTCACATATTCTCCTCACTTACAAGATGAGCTGTGAACTGAATTCATGCTCCAAGAAGAAAATGTATCTGCACATTCCTACATAGGCAAAATTCCTTTATTCTTTCCTTTCACTTTATCCCTTGATGTGGTACTGGAAGCATATTAATATTTATGTACTTTCTCTGGTTAATTCTCCCACATCAGTCCATACAGATGCAGAGGCTCCTCCCAGATTTGGGAAGGCTTCACTAAGTGACCACGAACATGTGCTACATGTTCTTCTGGACAAGGTTTTCCTAAAGCAACTGTAAAGAGGCAATGGACTTAGGTGCACACCTTTGCAGTAGGCTAAATCTTAACTTGTTTATATCAGAACTACCAGCCAATTGTCACAAACAAACAAACAACAACAACAAAAAAAAACTAAAGAAATTCAGTTATTCAAATGAAAAATTCAGTTAACCTACTATGTTGGTGTCAGATGCATAAAACAGCTGGTTGAATTTTAAATTCTTTCATTTTCCAATAGTAACTTTGCAGGACAGTCATTGCAAGTACAGTGTATCATGTTATTGAAAAAACTCTTAAGTACCGGGTAGGTGGCAATGCAAAGCATTTAAGCAGGAAAAACTTATCATTTGGGAAGTGGACTAAAGTAGAATTAACCTTCTCTCTGTAATGGTTGAAACTTCACCTCAAAAGCTATCAGTCTTTAGTCAGGACATAAAAAAAGTAAACTTAATTCACTGTATAAGAGATTATGAAGTAAATTCCAGCACTGCCAAAATAATAAAAATCTACAAGGAGTCAAACTCAAATACATTACAGCACTGACATTTTAGTCTTAACCAACCTCTTGAAATCCAGGGCCCACACAAACTGGTGGGGCATCATTCACTCTTATCTGTAAAAGCCGTATACTTAATTGTGACCTATAATTCTCCTATAACCAATGTTGGACAAAAAAAATGAAAGAAAGAAAGAAACTTCTTTTATGCCATATTTCTTTTCTCTAAAAAAGAATATATATCTATATAATTTATCTACATATAGATATATATAATTTCTGATTCTACATAGAGAGATTTGAAGTACTGATAAATACTAAATTTGCCCATCCCCTCCCCTAGAGATTTGGATTCAGCAAGTCTGAAATGAAGTTCAAAGAGCTGGCTTTCTTTCTCTTTCTTCCTCTTTTTTACTTTTCATTTTTTTTTAATTTATTTTCAGCGTAACAGTATTCATTGTTTTTGTACCACACCCAGTGCTCCATGCAATCTGTGCCCTCTCCAATACCCATCATCTAGATCCCCCAACCTCCCACCCCCTACCCCTTCAAAATCCTCAGATTGTTTTTCAGAGTCCATAGTCTCTCATAGTTCACCTCCCCTTCCAATTTCCCCCAACTCCCTTCTCCTCTCCATCTCCCCTTGTCCTCCATGCTATTTGTTATGCTCCACAAATAAGTGAAACCATATGATAATTGACTTTCTGCTTGACTTATTTCACTCAGCATAATCTCTTCCAGTCCTGTCCATGTTGCTACAAAAGTTGGGTATTCATCCTTTCTGATGGAGGCATAATACTCCATAGTGTATATGGACCACATCTTCCTTATCCATTCATCCGTTGAAGGGCATCTTGGTTCTTTCCACAGTTTAGCGACCGTGGCCATGGCTGCTATAAACATTGGGGTACAGATGGCCCTTCTTTTCACTACATCTGTATCTTTGGAGTAAATACCCAGTAGTGCAATGGCAGGGTCATAGGGAAGCTCCTTCATTTTTAAATAATTTTAGACTTACTGAAAAGTTGTAAAAATAATACACCCATCTTATGAGCATCTTAGATAATCATAGTACAACCATCAAAACCAGAATATTAACATTTACACAATGCTCTTAATTAATTGAAGTGGGTTAAGTTGTGGCCCCAAAAAGGAATTTCCAAGTCTGAAGCCTCAGCATATGTGAATGTAAACTTATTTTTTTTTAAAGTGGTCTTTCCACCTATAATTAAGGATCTCAAGATGAGATCTTTTTAGATTAGCAAGGTAGACTCTAAATTCAATGGCAAGCGTTCTACAAGAAAAGATGACATAGAGGGGCACCTGGATGGCTAAGTCAGTTATACATCTGCTTCGGCTCAGGTCATGATCTTGGGGTCCACATGGGGCTCCCTGCTCAGCAGAGAAGCTTGTTTCTCCCTCTCCCTCTGCTGCTCCCACTGCTTGTGTGCTTGTGCACTTGCTCGCTCGCTCTCTCCCTCTGTCAACTAAATAAATAAAATCTTTTTAAAAAGATGACACAGGCAGACAGAGAAACAAGGGAGAAACCATATACAGAGGAAGAGATCTGAATTTCATTGACACGAGCCAAGGAACACCTGAATCAATCAAAAGCTGGAAGAGGAAAGGAAAGATCCTCCCCTAGAGTCTTTAGGAAGGAACCAACTCTGTAAACACTCTGATTTAGTACTTCTGGCCTCCAAAACTGTGAAAGAATCAATTTCTGTAGTTTTAAGAGATTTGGGTTTCTGGTGCTCTGTTATAGTAACCCCAAGAAACTAATACATACAGGTAATAATAGTAAATAAATATTGTCTATCATTTCTGCGTACAGTCACCTCTGCTTACTCTAAGTTTGGTTATTGATTAATTGCTGACTCTTAATTTGGTTACTGGTTAACTGATCAATTTGGCAACTTGTTAACTGCAAAATTATCTTTTACCTTGGCTTATATACTACAACTACACTCTCTTCCCCTCTGTTCTAACTTTATTATTTCTTAAATGGCCTTTCAGAAATCTGAAATTTCTAAAGGAGGTTTTCAAAAATAATTAGTTGATCAAGGAGCACTCTGTATTCTTCATAAATAATTTATTGAATATATGCACCAAATTTTGTGATTATTAAGCTCTGACATAGAAACTAAAGCTCAACATTGCCAAGGAACTAGGAAAAGCTTTTTTACATAAATAGTGACACAGATGGATTTTCGTATGTTAAATACTTTAAGACATTTTAAATGTGCATGGCATTTTCAACTGGATATCCAGTTAATGTAATATTTTTAACAATGATTTAAGTTTTACGTTACATAAATAATAGGTGAAGAGTAGATCTTAAGCTTGATACATTTTTGAACAATGTGTTTTGATGTATAACCCATACATGGGAAACTTGGACTATATTAAATGATCAAAAATATGTTGACACGGGAATTTCTGTTAACTAGTACCCAATTCTGACATTTCAGGGTATGACTAGCAATGTGTTTCAATGTCATTTGATACAGTTTATCAATTAAATAATTGAAGTTACACATTCTTTTTTTTATTTTATTTTTTTTAATTTCTTTTCAGTGTTCCAGAATTCACTGTTTATGCACCACACCCAGGGCTCCAGGCAATATGTGCCCTCCATAATACCCACCAACAGGCTCACCCAACCTCCCACACCCCCGCCCCTCCAAAACCCTCTGATTGTTTGTTTCAGAGTCCACAGTCTCTCATGGTTAGCCTCCCCCTCCAATTTCCCCCAACTCCCTTCTCCTCTCCATTTCCCCATGTCCTCTGTGTTATTCCTTATGCTCCACAAATAAGTGAAACCGTATGATAATTGACTCTCTCTGCTTAACTTATTTCATTCAGCATAATCTCTTCCACAATTCTTAAGATATCCCTTGAATCTACCACTTTGTCTACAACTGCAAATATGGGTTTTGCTCAAGAAAAATCCATGCTCAGTGGGGAGTCTGCTTAAAGTTTCTCTCCCCCTGCCCCTCCCCCACCTTTTATCTCTCAAATAAATAAATAAATATTTTTTAAAAAACTGTAATGGAGAGAGATTTGGATTAGGGGACAGAGAGTACTGAAGGACTTCTGTGAGAGAGTAGAATAAATTGAGGCTTAAAGGGTCAGTAGATTAGCTGGGTGAAAAGGAGCAATAAGAGCATTGCAGGCAGAGGGAAACTGCAAAAGCTCCAAGGTGGCCAGGAGACTTGCAGCATGGAGAGCTGGTGATAGATGGTAGATGCAAGTCTAGAGAAGTAAGCAGGACCAGGTGATTTGGAGCATTGTAGGCAAAATAAAGGACCTAAGGTGTTTTTCTAACAAATTTTTCCAGCTTTATTGAGGCAAAATTAGCATATAACATTATTTAAGGTCTACAACATCATGGTTTGATACATGAATACATTACAAAATTACTACAATAAGGTCAGTTAACATATCCATAATTATCTTTTGTGTGTGTGTGGTGAGAACATTTAAACTCTACTCTCTTAGCAACTTTTAAGTATATAATATAGTATTTTTAACTATAGTCACAATGTTATATATTAGAGACCTAGAACTTATTTGTCTTATGTCTGGAATTCTGTATACTTTGACCAGCATTTCTCCATTTTCTCCATACCCCAGACCCTGGTAACCACCATCCTACTCTCTGTTTCTATGAGTTTGACTTTTTTAGATTCTGTGTGTAAATGAGATCATAAAATGTTTGTCTTTCTCTGACTTATTTCCTTAGTGTAATGCCCTGATGGTCCATCCATGCTGTCACAGATGGCAGGATTTCCTTCTTTTTTTATGTTTTGATTTGAATCTCCCTGATTATCTAATGATGATGAACATTTTTTCCTGTGTCTGTTAGCCATTTGTTTGTCTTCTTTGGAGAAATGTCTGTTCATATCTTCTGCCCATTTTTTGACGTGATTATCTATTTTGTGTGTGTTGAGTTTGAGGAGTTCTTTATAGATCTTAGATATCAGCCCTTTGTCTGTAGTGTCATTTGCAAATATCTTCTCCCATTCCATGGGTTGCCTCTTTGTTTTGTTGATTGTTTCCTTTGCTGTGCAGAAGCTTATGATCTTGATGAAGTCCCAAAAGTTCATTTTCACTTTTGTTTCTTTTGCCTTTGGAGACATATCTTGAAAGAAGTTGCTGCGGCTGATGTCGAAGAGGTTACTGCCTATGTTCTCCTCTAGGATTTTGATAGATTCCTGCCTCATATTGAGGTCTTTTATCCATTTCAAGTTTATCTTTGTGTATGGTATAAGAAAATGCTCCAGTTTCATTCTTCTATACATAGCTGTCCAATTTTCCCACCACCATTTATTGAAGAGACTGTCTTTCTTCCACTGATATTTTTTCCTGCTTTGTCAAAGATTATTTGACCATAGAGTTTCAGGTCCATATCTGGGCTCTCTACTCTGTTCCACGGGCCTATATGTCTTTTATCGTGCCAGTACCATGCTGCCTTGGTGATCACAGCTTAGTAGTAAAGCTTGAAATCAGGCAATGTGATACCCCCAGTTTTGTTTTTCTTTTTCAATATTTCCTTAGCAATTCGGGGTCTCTGACAGATAGAACACTTAAAGTAATAGTCATAAAGAACAGGACTTGAAAAAAGAATGGAGGACCTCAGTGAAACCCTTAATAAAGACAGAGAAAACATAAAAAAGACATAGGGTGATGAAATGGATTAAAAAGCAAGACCCATCTATATGCTGCCTCTAAGAGACTCATATCAGAACTAGAGACACATGCAGACTGAGAATGAAGGGAAAGGAAAGCATTTATCATGCAAATGAAAGCACAAAGAAAGCCAGAATAGCAATACCTATATCAGATAAAATGATTTTAAAACAAAGACTATAACAAGAGACAAAGAAGGTAACTATATAATCATCAAGGGAATAATTCAACAAGAAGATATAACAATTGTAAATATTTATGCACTCAACATGAGAGCACCCAAATACATAAAGCAACTAATAACAAACATAAAGGAAGTAATCAATAGTAATACAGTAATAGGAAAAGTTTTCAACACCCAACTTACATCAATGGATAGATCATCCAAATAGTAAGTCAGCAATGTAACAGTGGCTTTGAAGGATACACTGGACCAGATTGAACTAACAGATATATTCAGAACATTCCATCCTAAAACAGCAGAATACACATTCTTTTCAAGTGCAAATGGAACATTCTCCAGAACAGATCACATATTAGGACACAAAGCAAGTTTCAACAAATTAAAAAAGACCAAAATCATACAGTGTGTCATTTCCAACCACAACACTATGAAACTAGAAATCAACCACAAGAAAAAAAATCTGGAAAGAACACAAATTCATGGAGTGTAAATAATATGCTACTAAACAATAAGTGTGACAACAAAGAAATCAAACAGGTAATCAAATACATGAAGACAAATGAAAATGAAAACACAACAGTCCAAAATCTTGGGGATGTAGCAAAAACTACAGCTATGCAGCTATGTATAGAAGAATGAAACTTGAGCATTTTCTTATACCATACACAAAGATAAACTTGTATACAGCATTACAGACCTACCTTAAGACGCAAGAAAAATCTCAAATAACCTCACCTTACACCTCAAGGAGCTAAAGAAAGAAGAACAAACAAAACCCCAAAATAAGAGAAGGAAGTAAGTAATAAAGATTAAAACAGAAATAAATGAAATGGAAACCAAAATAAATAAATAAATAAAAACAGATCAATGAAAATAAGAGCTGGCTTTTTTTTTAAAGATTAACAAAGTTGACAAACTTTTAGCAAGAGTCATTTAAAAAAACAGAGAGAGGAAAAAAATCTCAAAATGAGAAAGAGCAGAAATTACAGCCAACATCACAGAAATACAATGGATTGTAAGAGAATATTATGAAAAACTGTATGTCAATAATTTACACAACTAGAAGAAATAGATAAATTCCTAGAAACATAACATCCCAAAATTCAACCAGAAAGAATTAGAAAATTTGAACAGACTGGATACCAGCAATGGATTAAATCAGTAATCAAAAACTCTCAACAAAGAGAACTCTAGGACCAGATGGTTTCACAGACGAATTCAACCAAACATTTAAAGAAGAGTTAATACTTATTCTTCTCAAACATTTCCAAAAAATAGAAGAGGAAAGAAAACTTCCAAATTTACTCTATGAGGCCAGCATTACCCTGATACCAAAACCAGATAAAGATATCACTAAAAAAATAGAGCTATAGGGTAATATCTCTGATGAATATAGACACAAAACATCTTTAACAAAGTATTAGCAAACTGAATCTAAGAATACATTTATTTTTTTTTAAGAATACATTTAAAGAAGCATTCACCACAATCAGTTGGGACTTATTCCTGGGATGCTAGGGTGATTCAATATTTACAAATCAACCAATGTGATATATCACACCAAAAAGAGAAAGGATAAAAACCATACGACCATTTCAAAAGATACATAAAAAGCATCTGACAAAGCACAATATCCACTCATGAAAAAAACCCTCAACAAAGTAGGTTTAGAGGAAACATGCCTCAACATAATAAAGGCCATATATGGAAAATCCACAGCTAACATTATACTTAATGGGGAAAAACTGAGAACTTTTCCTCTAAAATCAGGAACAAGACAAGAATGTCTACTCTCACTGCTTTTATTCAACATTGTACTGGGAAGTCCTAGCCACAGCAATTAGACAACAAAAACAAATAAAAGGCATCCAAATTGGTAAAGAAAAAAATAAAACTTTCACTGTTTGCAGATGACATGATACTATATACAGAAAATCTAAAGACACCACCAAAACCTACTGGAACTGGTAAATGAATTCAGTGTGGTCACTGGATACAAAATCAAGAAACAAAAATCCATTACATTTCTATGCATTAATAAAGATATAGCAGAAAGAGAAGTTAAGAAAATAACCCCATTTATAATTGCATCAAAAATAATAATGTATCTAGGAGTAAATTTAATCAAGTAAATGAAAGACCTATATTATGAAAACTACAAAACATTTATGAAAGAAATTGAAGATAACACAAACAAATAGAAAGATATTCCATTCTCATGGACTGGAAGAAATAGTATTGTTAAAATGTCCAATTACCCAAAGCAATATATATATTTAATGTAATCCCTATCAAAATATCAACATTTTTCATAGAACTAGAATAAACAATTCTAAAATTTGTATGGAACTACTAAAGAACCTGAATAGCCAAAAAAAAAAAAAAAAAAGGCAATCCTAAAAAAGTAAAGCAAAACTGGAGGCTCACAATCCCACATTTCAAGATATACTACTACAAAACTGTGATAATCAAAACAATGTGATACTAGCACAAAAATTGACACATATAGCAATAGAACAAAATACAAAACCGAGAAATAAACCCACAATTATATGGTCAATTAACTATTATTATTAATTATATGTCAATTATATGGTCAATTCAACAAAGGAGGAATGAATATGCAATAGGAAATAGTCTCGTCAACAAATTATGTTGGGGAAATGGGACAGCTACATGCAAG
Organism: Lontra canadensis; assembly: GCF_010015895.1. Taxonomy (NCBI): domain Eukaryota; kingdom Metazoa; phylum Chordata; class Mammalia; order Carnivora; family Mustelidae; genus Lontra; species Lontra canadensis. Next base: position 36,968,578 of record NW_022631000.1, on the reverse strand, counting down.
GGAATGAAAATGGGTCACTTTCTTATACCATACAGAAAAATAAATTTGAAATGGATTAAAGGTCTCAATGTGAGACCTGAAACCATAAAAATCCTAGAAGAGAGCACAGGCCACAATTTCTGACACTACAATAGCAAAACTTTCTCAATATGTCTCCTGAGGTAAGGGAAACAAGAGCAAAAATAACCTATTGGGACTATACCAAAATAAAAGTCTCTACACAGAAAAGAAAACAATCAACAAAACTAAGAGACAATCCATTGAATAGGAGAAGATATTTTCAAATGACATATCCAATAAAGGGTTAGTATCCAAAATACACAAAGAACTTCTACAACTCAACACACACACAAATATAATAAAAATAATCCAATTGAAAAATGGGCAGAACCCATGAACAGACATTTAACCAAAAAAGTTATACAGCTGGCCAATGATCACATGAAAAGACTCTCAATATCACTCATCATCAGGGAAATGCAAATCAAAACCACAATGAGGTATCACCTCACACCTGTCAGAACAGCTAAAATCAAAAACACAAGAAACAACAAGTATTGTTGAGCATGTGTAGAAGACCAAATCTTGGTGTACTATTGTAAGAATGCAAACTGGTACAGCTGCTGTGGAAAGCAGTATGGAGGTTCCTCAAAATGTTAAAAATAGAATTAGCATGATTTAGTAATTCTACTACTGGGTATTTACCCAAAAAATACTAATCTGAAAAGATACATGCACCCCTGTGGTTATTGTAGCATTTTTACAATAGCTAAATTATGGAAGCAGCCCAAGTGTTCACTGATAATGAACAGATGAAGATAAACACACACACACACACACACACACAGGAATATTAGTCATGAAAATGAGTGAAATCTTGCTTTTTGCAACAACATGGATGTATCTAGAGAGTATAATGCTAAGCAAAATAAGTCAGAGAAAGACAAATACCATACAATTTCACTCATATGTGGAATTTTAAAAAAAAAATGAACAAAGAAAAAAAGAAACAAACCAAAAATAGACTCTTAACTACAGGAAGCAAATTGATGATTACCAGAAGGGAGGTGGATACGGGTGGTGAAACAGGTGATGGGGATTAAGAGTACACTTATCTATACCCTCCTTTTAATGGCATCTAGACTGTTTTAATGACTCCAGTGTGATTTAGCCAGAAACAGTATCTCTCTCCTAAGGTTATACAGAGACCCCTCCCCCTTTTATCAGAAACAGTAAGTTAAGCCTCCCTTTTTTTATTCGCAATTGCTTATACCTCCCGCCTATATCTTAACAACAGGGCCAACAATGAATTTAATGAACTCATTGTTTTTTGTTTTTTGGTTTTTGGTTTTTTGCAAAATTATTTTATTTTTTATAAACATTTTTATGTATTTTTTATAAACATATATTTTTATCCCCAGGGGTAAGGTCTGTTAATCGCCAGGTTTACACATTTCACAGCACTCACCATAGCACATACCCTCCCCAATATCTATAACCCCACCCCCCTCTCCCAACCCCCCTCCCCCCAGCAACCCTCAGTTTGTTTTGTGAGATTAAGGGTCACTTATGGTTTGTCTCCCTCCCAATCCCATCTTGTTTCATTTATTCTTCTCCTACCCCCTAAACCCCCCATGTTGCATCTCCACTTCCTCATATCAGGGAGATCATATGATAGTTGTCTTTCTCCAATTGACTTATTTCGCTAAGCATGATACCCTCTAGTTCCATCCACGTCGTCGCAAATGGCAAGATTTCATTTCTTTTGATGGCTGCATCGTATTCCATTGTGTATATATATACCACCTCTTCTTTATCCATTCATCTGTTGATGGACATCTAGGTTCTTTCCATAGTTTGGCTATTGTGGACATTGCTGCTATAAACATTCGAGTACACGTGCCCCTTCGGATCACTACGTTTGTTTCTTTAGGGTAAATACCCAGTAGTGCAATTGCTGGGTCATAGGGTAGCTCTATTTTCAACATTTTGAGAAACCTCCACGCTGTTTTCCAGAGTGGCTGCACCAGCTTGCATTCCCACCAACAGTGTAGGAGAGTTCCCCTTTCTCCGCATCCATGCCAGCATCTGTCATTTCCTGACTTGTTTTAGCCATTCTGACTGGTGTGAGGTGATATCTCATTGTGGTTTTGATTTGTATATCCTTGATGCCGAGTGATGTGGAGCACATTTTCATGTGTCTGTTGGCCATCTGGATGTCTTCTTTGCAGAAATGTCTGTTCATATCTTCTGCCCATTTCTTGATTGGATTATTTGTTCTTTGGGTGTTGAGTTTGCTAAGTTCTTTATAGATTTTGGACATTAACCCTTTATCTGATATGTCGTTTGCAAATATCTCCTCCCATTCTGTCAGTTGTCTTTTGGTTTTGTTAACGGTTTCCTTTGCTGTGCAAAAGATTTTGATCTTGATGAAATCCCAATAGTTCATTTTTGCCCTTGCTTCCCTTGCCTTTGGCGATGTTCCTAGGAAGATGTTGCTGCCGCTGAGGTCAAAGAGGTTGCTGCCTGTGTTCTCCTCAAGGATTTGGATGGATTCCTTTCTCACATTGAGGTCCTTCACCCATTTTGAGTCTATTTTCATGTGTGGTGTAAGGAAGTGGTCCAATTTCATTTTTCTGCATGTGGCTGTCCTATTTTCCCAACACCATTTATTGAAGAGGCTGTCTTTTTTCCATTGGACATTCTTTCCTGCTTTGTCAAAGATTAGTTGACCATAGAGTTGAGGGTCTATTTCTGGGCTCTCTATTCTGTTTCATTGATCTATGTGTCTGTTTTTGTGCCAGTACCATGCTGTCTTGATGATGACAGCTTTGTAATAGAGCTTGAAGTCCGGAATTGTGATGCCACCAACTTTGGCTTTCTTTTTCAGTATTTCTTTGGCTATTCGAGGTCTTTTCTGGTTCCATATAAATTTCAGGATTATTTGTTCCATTTCTTTGAAAAAAAATGGATGGTATTGTGATAGGAATTGCATTAAATGTGTGGATTGCTTTAGGTAGCATAGACATTTTCACAATATTTTTTCTTCCAATCCAGGAGCATGGAACATTTTTCCATTTCTTTGTGTCTTCCTCAATTTCTTTCATGAGTACTTTATAGTTTTCTGTGTATAGATTCTTAGCCTCTTTGGTTAGGTTTATTCCTAGGTATCTTAGAGTTTGGGGTGCAATTGTAAATGGGATGGACTCCTTAATTTCTCTTTCTTCTGTCTTGTTGTTGGTGTAGAGAAATGCAACTGATTTCTGTGCGTTGATTTTATATCCTGACACTTTACTGAATTCCTGTACAAGTTCCAGCAGTTTTGGAGTGGAGTCTTTTGGGTTTTCCACATATAGTATCATATCATCTGTGAAGAGTGATAGTTTGACTTCTTCTTTGCCGATTTGGATGCCTTTATTTCCTTTTTTTGTCTGATTGCTGAGGCTAGGATTTCTAGTACTATGTTGACTAGCAGTGGTGATAATGGACATCCCTGCCGTGTTCCTGACCTTAGCGGAAAAGCTTTCAGTTTTTCTCCATTGAGAATGATATTTGCGGTGGGTTTTTCATAGATGGCTTTGATAATATTGAGGTATGTGCCCTCTATCCCTACACTTTGAAGAGTTTTGATCAGGAAGGGATGCTGTACTTTGTCAAATTTTTTTTCAGCATCCATAGAGAGTATCATATGGTTCTTGTTCTTTCTTTTATTAATGTGTTGTATCACATTGATTGATTTGTGGATGTTGAGCCAAACTTGCAGCCCTGCAATAAATCCCACTTGGTCATGGTGAATAATCCTTTTAATGTACTGTTGAATCCTATTGGCTAGTATTCTGGTGAGAATTTTTGCATCTGTGTTCATCAAGGATATTGGTCTGTAGTTCTCTTTTTTTGATGGGATCCTTGTCTGGTTTTGGGATCAAGGTGATGCTGGCCTCATCAAATGAGTTTGGAAGTTTTCCTTCCATTTCTATTCTATTCTTTCAGGAGAATAGGAATTAGTTCTCCTTTAAATGTTTGGTAGAATTCCCCTGGGAAGCCATCTGGCCCTGGGCTTTTGTTTGTTTGGAGATTTTTGATGACTGTTTCAATCTCCTTACTGGTTATGGGTCTGTTCAGGCTTTCTGTTTCTTCCTGGTTCAGTTGTGGTAGTTTATATGTCTCTAAGAATGCATCCATTTCTTCCAGATTGTCAAATTTGTTGGCGTAGAGTTGCTCATAGTATGTTCTTATAATTGTATTTCGTTGGTGTTAGTTGTGATCTCTCCTCTTTCATTCATGATTTTATTTATTTGGGTCCTTTCTCTTTTCTTTTTGAGAAGTCTGGTCAGGGGTTTATCAATCTTATTAATTCTTTCAAAGAACCAGCTCCTAGTTTCATTGATTTGTTCTATTGTTTTTTTGTTGTTGTTGTTTCTATTTCATTGATTTCTGCTCTGATCTTTATGATTTCTCTTCTTCTGCTGGGTTTAGGGTTTCTTTCTTGTTCTTTTTCCAGCTCCTTTAGGTGTAGGGTTAGGTTGTGTACTTGAGACCTTTCTTGTTTCTTGAGAAAGGCTTGTACCGCTATATACTTTCCTCTCAGGACTGACTTTGCTGTGTCACACAGATTTTGAACCGTTGTGTTTTCATTATCATTTGTTTCCATGAGTTTTTTCAATTCTTTAATTTCCTGGTTGACCCATTCATTCTTTAGAAGGATGCTGTTTAGTCTCCATGTATTTGGGTTCTTTCCAAATTTCCTCTTGTGATTCAGTTCTAGCTTTAGAGCATTGTGGTCTGAAAATATGCAGGGAATGATCCCAATCTTTTGATACCGGCTGAGACCTGATTTAGGACCGAGGATGTGATCTATTCTGGAGAATGTTCCATGGGCACTAGAGAAGAATGTGTATTCTGTTGCTTTGGGATGAAATGTTCTGAATATATCTGTGATGTCCACCTGGTCCAGTGTGTCATTTAAGGCCTTTGTTTCCTTGTTGATCTTTTGCTTGGATGATCTGTCCATTTCAGTGAGGGGAGTGTTAAAGTCCCCTACTATTATTTATTATTGTTTATCTGTTTCTTTGATTTTGTTATTAATTGGCTTATATAGTTGGCTGCTCCCACGTTAGGGGCATAGATATTTAAAATTGTTAGATCTTCTTGTTGGACAGATCCTTTGAGTATGATATACTGTCCTTCCTCATCTCTTATTATAGTGTTTGGCTTAAAATCTAATTGATCTGATATAAGGATTGCCACTCCTGCTTTCTTCTGATGTCCATTAGCATGGTACATTCTTTTCCACCCCCTCACTTTAAATCTGGAGGTGTCTTCGGGTCTAAAATGAGTTTCTTGTAGGCAACATATAAATGGGTTTTGTTTTTTTATCCATTATGATACTGTGTGTCTTTTGATTGGGGCATTTAGCCCATTAACATTCAGGGTAACTATTGAGAGATATGAATTTAGTGCCATTGTATTGCCTGTAAGGTGACTGTTATTGTATATTGTCTCTGTTCCTTTCTGATCTACTACTTTTAGGCTCTCTCTTTGCTTAGAGGACCCCTTTCAATATTTCCTGTAGAGCTGGTTTGGTGTTTGCAAATTCTTTCAGTTTTTGTTTGTCCTGGAAGCTTTTAATCTCTCCTTCTATTTTCAATGATAGCCTAGCTGGATATAGTATTCTTGGCTGCATGTTTTTCTCGTTTAGTGCTCTGAATATATCATGCCAGCACTTTCTGGCCTGCCAGGTCTCTGTGGATAAGTCTGCTGCCAATCTAATATTTTTACCATTGTATGTTACAGACTTCTTTACCCGGGCTGCTTTCAGGATTTTCTCTTTGTCACTAGGACTTGTAAATTTTACTATTAGGTGATGGGGTGTGGACCTATTCTTATTGATTTTGAGGGGTGTTCTCTGCACCTCCTGGATTTTGATGCTTGTTCCCTTTGCTATATTGGGGAAATTCTCTCCAATAATTCTCTCCAATATACCTTCTGCTCCCCTCTCTCTTTCTTCTTCTTCTAGAATCCCAATTATTCTAATGTTGTTTCGCCTTATGGTGTCACTTATCTCTCGGATTCTCCCCTCATGGTCCAGCAGCTTTTTGTCCCTCTTTTCCTCAGCTTCCTTATTCTCTGTCATTTGGTCTTCTATATCGCTAATTCTTTCTTCTGCCTCATTTATCCTAGCAGTCAGAGCCTCCATTTTTTATTGCACCTCATTAATAGCTTTTTTGATTTCAACTTGGTTAGATTTTAGTTCTTTTATTTCTCCAGAAAGGACTTTTATATCTCCCAAGAGGGTTTCTCTAATATCTTACATGCATTTTCCAAGCCCTGCTAGAACCCTGAGAATCGTCATTCTGAACTCTAGATATGACATATTACAAATGTCTGTATTGATTAGGTCCCTAGCCTTTGGTACTGCCTCTTGTTCTTTTTTTTTTGTGGTGAATTTTTCCGCCTTGTCATTTCGTCCAGATACGAGTATATGAAGGAGCAAGTAAAATACTAAAAGGGTGGCAACAACCCCAGGAAAATATGCTTTAACCAAATCAGAAGAGATCCCAAATCATGAGGGGGGAGAAAGGGGATAAAAAGAGGTTCAGAAAGAAAAAAAAAAAAGAAAGAAAGAAAGAAAAAGAAACAATTAAAAAAAGAAAACGAATAAAGAAAAAATACAAAAAAGAAAAAATATATATATTAGATAAACTAGTTTAAAAACGTTAAGAAAGAAAAGGGTATAAAAGTTAAAAAAAATTGGCAGAAGAAGAGGAAAAAAAATTGAAAAAGAAAAAAAATTTAAATTAACTGCAAGGCTAAAGAATCATGGGGAGAAAGCCATGAGTTCCTTGCTTTGCTTTCTCCTCCTCTGCAATTCCGCTGCTCTCCTTGGTATTGAAGCTGCACTCCTTGGTAGGTGAACTTTGTCCTGCCTGGATTTCTTGTTGACATTCTGGGGGAGGGGCCTGTTGTAGTGATTCTCAAGTGTCTTTGCCCCAGGCGGAATTGCACCGCCCTTACCAGGGGCCGGGCTGCGTAATCAGCTCGGGTTTGCTTTCGGGACCTTTTGTTCCCTGAGCGCTTTCCGTAGAGTTCCGGAGGACGGGAATGAAGATGGCGGCCTCCCAGTCTCCGGCCTGGAGGAGCCGAGAGCCCGGGGCCCCACTCCTCAGTGCGCCCTCAGAGAATAGCGCCCAATAACTCCCGTCATCCTGGCATCCGGCCGCACTCTGAGCTGACTGAGCCTGCAAACAGTTCAAGGTAACCCCGAGCTGAGAGCTCACTCCTTGGCTCCGTCTCTGTAGCCGGCTTCCCCGTTCTAATACCTGTAAGCTCTGCGACACTCAGATACCCCCAATCCTTCTGTGACTCTGCGGGACCTGAGGCCACGCTGACCCCGCGTGGGCTTCACCCCAGTTAAGTCTCTGGATCGATGTCCCTCAGCGGAACAGACTTTTAAAAGTCCTGATTTTGTGTCCGTTGCTCCGCCGCTTGCCGGGAGCTGGCCCCTCCCCCAGCAGTCTATCTTCCCGTCGCTTTGGATTCACTTCTCCATCAGTCCTACCTTTCAGAAAGTGGTTGATTTTCTGTTTCTAGAATTGCTGTTCTTCTTCTCTTCGATCTCCCGTTGGATTTGCAGGTGTTTGCAATCTTTAGATAAGCTATCTAGCTGATCTCATGCTACCTGAAGTAGTCTCAGCCTGCTACTTCTCCGCCATCTTGACTCCTCCCTGAACTCATTGTTTTTTGAGTCTTAGTTTTAGTCCATGATCGGCGGGGTCCATTGGCAGCAGCATCCACCTCTGGGGGCATTCTCATCCTCGGCTCGTTTGACATGACCTGCGTGAATCCAGGCCCTGATGCCTTCTACTTTTATTGCCGTGGCCAGGCCAGACTGCATGGCCTTTGCCCTTAAAAGCTAGACTGTGAAACAGAGAAGGGTCGCCCTCTCGTGTAAGAGGTGCGACCCCGACCGTTCGGTTAGATTCTTGATGCTTGGCACGAAATAAAGCTTTGCTTGACCTTCAAAAAAAAAAAAAAAAAAAGAGTACACTTATCATGATGAGCACTGAGTAATGTATAGAACTGTTGAATCACTATGTAGCACACCTGAAACTAATATACTTTTTGTTTACTATACTGGAATTAAAATAAAATTTAAAAACCATATATTGTTTGGTCTAATTTCAAACTGAGAATTGCTATCCATTATCAGTGCAGTCTCACTGTGTTCAATGAGAACTTCATTCTGAGGTTGTTGAGATATATGGCTTTATAAAGATGTCCCTTTCAATGAACTAAGCAACTCACAAGATGCAAATTCTAATCTTGGTGGGCTTAAGTGGTGAAAAAAGATAAGTTTTCCTCGCTATAATGAGGGGAAAGCAAAGAGAACTCCTCATGGGGAGCAGGTGAAAATAACTTCATATACATGGAATGTAAAACAAATATAATGCATCATAAGCTAGCTTCGCTCTCCATCTGCAGGTCAGAAATGATAAAACATAAGATAGGAAATTGCAAGGGGGGAGAGGGTTGTGCATAAGCAACTAAGTCCCCCTAGAAGCTGCAAGTGGTTTTCACCAAAGCTGCTTCTTTGTAGTTGTTTTAGCTGGTGTTAATGAAACTCCTTTCTGGTTAATAGGCCATCTGCTCCATTCTGTCTCCCGGAGAGGGAGCACTTACGTTCTCCCTGAATTTTGTCTCTGCTAGCTCCAGGGAGACAAAGGCTCTTCTGGAGCTGACAATTTAAGCAGAGCCTTTGGCTCCAACATTTTTCTGCTTATCTCTGAGAAAGGCACACTGAGGTGGTAAAGGAGTTGTTGAGAGGTCACTGCTTCATCTAGAAAGATCACTCAAGGGGCACAAGGAGCTCCACAGTGAAGTCGGCCATCTTTCCAAAGTTAGGGGCCAACATGAGCAGGCACAGTGACATGTAAGGTAGGAGGTGCCTGTTCTTGGAAGAAGGCTGTGCTGGAGGTGGTAATTTACAGGGGTGGTTTGGGTGGTAGTAAAAAGTCAGAAACTGGCTGCAGCAAAGAGTTGAGTATATCTGATACCATACTTCTAATGTTTTCCAAAATGAGTTTCACCAATAGATGTTATACTAAAAAAGACAGAGATGCCATAGGAGGTGATGGGAATTGGGGGAGGAAGGAGAGAAAGAGAAGTGTTTATGGTTAAAAAAATTTGAGGGGTGCCTGGGGTGGCTCACTCAGTCTAGCCTCTGACTCTCAGTTTCAACTCAGGTCATGATCTCAAGGCTGTAAGATCAAGTCCCATGTCAGGCTCTGCACTGGGTGTGTAACCTGCTTAAGATTATCTATCTTCCTCTCCCTCTGCCCCACGCTTGCTCACACTCTCTCTGTAAAAAGAAAAAAATATTAGGAAACACTGGGGCTAACAGAACTTCTTTAAAGCCTTGGAGGTGCTTTTATGAACTATAATGCTTTAAAAGAAATAGTAGTATTCAACATTTCCCTAATCTATTAAACCACTTTTTATATAACTTCTGCAGAAGTTGGAATGCTATTGGCTATGAATGGCAATACCTAGCAAACAATGTCTTAAACAATACAACCATTTTAAAAAGCTCACATATCATGATGTGCAGAGGAAGGTTTTCCTTGTTTGGTCCAGGGTCTCAGGGAGGTCACAGTGCTGGGTGTGAAGCTCTCTGATTCTGTTGGCCTTTCCCTCATGGTGGCAGAAAACTAGAGCAGCATCAAGCATCACAGAGCAACATTCCAAGAGCAGAGAAACAAAACAAAACAAAAAACTCTTCCCACTGGCTTCTCTCTCCTTTTCCCAGAGACCATCCCAGAGACCCAGAGACATCCCCATACATGCCATTAGCCAGAACTAGATCACACAGATATCCTTAACTGCAAGGGAAGCTGAGAATTTGGATATCTGATTTTCCCAGCCTCTAGTGGGAAGTGGGCAAGAAAAGGGGGATTGGGAGTATCTGTGGGGCATGCAACCAATAGCCACAGCCTTTCTCGAGGTTACTGTTCTAAGTGTTATGGAGGTATGTTTCACCATTTTGGCAAGTCAGGAGAAAGAGAAGCTGGTTTAAGTTCTTTTATGGGTTGAATTGTGTCCCCCCAGAATTCATAATGTTAAAGCCCTAGGATTACATGTGTCGAATATGAGAGAGAATGGAATGGAATGGAATAGAACAGAGCAAAATGGAATGGAATAAATGGGAAACAGAAGAGAATAGATCAGAGTTTATCAAAAGTAGATATTTTATCAACTTTTATTTCATTTAGATATGCATTTATACTAGATAGATAAAGTATGTATTTTCTGTAAGTCGCATTCAAAATAACTTGAAAGCCATTCCATTAGACTCTAGATTCTAGGGCAAGGGTCAGCAAACTATTGTTGAAAGACCAAATCTGGCCTATCTTTGTAAATAAATGTTATTGAAAGACAGCCACACTCATTTATTTATGTGTTGTCTATGGCTGCTTCTACCACATGCAGACAGAGTTGAATATTGCAACAGAAACCATACAACCCACCATAAAACCCACAAAGCCAAAACTGTCATCTGGCCCTCTACAGATCAAGTTTGCTGAACCCTGTTCCAGCAATGTGGACCAACTGTTGAAGGAGACAACTGGTTACTTAAAGGAAAATGGAGATGTAATTATGAGAATAAGAATACATGAACGGGGGAAACAAAAACAAATTTCTTTAGTAGCCCCTAAAGAAGAAGCCAAAAGCAAATATAAAGAAACAGAGCACAGAGTCAATGCTCTGGAGGGGTACAATGCAAGCATCAAAGTGGCCTGGAGCTTGGCATGGCAACCTGTGAGTCAAAGAGGATACAGTCTGAAATGTCATCCATTCCTGGTCCTGTCCTTCTCAGTCTTCAAAAACAGACCCAGTCCTCAGTCACCTTCCAGTTTTGTCCCTTTGTATCCTTTGCTCCCTCTACAACCATATCTTAGACCTGAGCCTAGGGTTCCCCCATGTTTCTGACAGTGCTGTTCTGGAGAAGCACCCTCAGTATAGACTAAGTCCTAATTGGACACCAGTCAGGGGAAGCACTCCTCTGCTACCTGGGACATGCCAGGGACAGCTGTACCATTCTCTGTATTTGAACCAGGATCACATGGCCCAAGTTCCCATTCCTCTCCTTCAAGGACCTCTTAGATCATGTATTCTCAGCCCTTGCACATGGAGACCCCCACATGCTCCAGAAAGCTCCAGAGTTCCAGTTGTTTTGGAGAAGCTCCCAGTTTACAGGGAATGATATGGCCAGAGGAATGTTTCTTCATGGGATAAGACTGGCCTGTGAAAAGTGCTAACACACAGATTTGGAGAGATTCTCATTTATGTTGGACACATCATAGCAAGCCTGTGAGCCTGAGCTGTATGTGAGGGCCTCTGTTACAATTGTTGCTTGTGTTCTGACCACAGTGTTACCTCTCATCTATGGCAGTAGGGGTCTTCTATCCTGTGCAACCCCCACTGCAGATAAGCAGGGTAGCCACCCCATTCCCCCACCCCAGCTCCACAGTCTCTGTACCACCTCCATCTCCAAGAGCTTTCAAGACATCTACTCTGCAAGGCTAATGGGCCCTTCTGATCCATGTCCTCACTTGACCCCACTAATATAGTGGCTTGATGCTAAGCTGTGCCAGATGAGGAATGGGTATTCCTTGCTCACATGGGACCCTCTTCTCACTCTGCCCTTAAGCCCTTCCCTTATCCTCTCCACTGAGAGGATAGAGACAGATTATGATGAACCATGGCACTATGAACAATAATTGCATCGTTACCTTTTCCTGACTGTGGGAGATATGAAATTAGCCAGGAAAAGTATATTTGACAATAAAGAACACAAAGAGATGGTTTCCAGATGTGAATAGGAAGAGATGGTACGTGGACACTACAAAGGGTCTTCACTGGTACAGACTAGACAATATATCATTGCCTAAGTCAATACTGCCTCTTTACACATTATTCTAAATCTTCACTGATAAGCCACTTAGCTTACACAAGCCCATGACTTCTGTAAGACACTTTTAACTAGACTTGTTTATATAGTAAGGACCCTACAAAACATATGTGCCCAGGGTTTCATACACCCTGGCATGGCCCTACCCTCTGCAGAATGGCTGTCAAAGCGGTAGATTTGGGGGCACGTGCGTGGTGCAGCTGGTTAAGTGTCTGACTCTTGGTTTTGACTCAGATCATGATCATCTCAGGGTCATGAGATCGAGCCCCACATTGGGCTCCACACTCACCATGGAGTCTGCTGAAGACTCTCCCTTTCCAGGATGCCTGGGTGGCTCAGTCAATAAGCATCTGCCTTCGGCTCAGATCATGACCCCAGGGTCCTAGGATCCAGCCCCACATCAGGCTTCCTGCTTGGCAGGGGGCCTGCTTCTCCCTCTTCTGTTCCCCTGCTTGTGTTTCCTGTCTCGCTGTGTCTCTGTCAAATAAATAAATAAAATCTTAAAAAAAAAAAAAAAGACTCTCCCTCTCCCTCTGCCCCTCCCCACTGCATGCACACTCTTGCTTTCTCTAATATAAATAAATAAATAAATATTTTTTAAAAAGCTTGTTGGGGGATAGCAGATCTGATGTCTCTGCCTTTCGGAGGCCAGGAGGCCCTACCATTCTGAAATAAAGTTCACCCACTAAGAACCTTACTGAGTCACATATTCATCCAAAGATCCAATTTTTAAGGCCTATTGTCCTTGGCAGCCCTGAAGTGGGAAAGGTTTCCATTATCACCTCATTACCTGTATCTTCAGCCATCCTATTACTTGGGCCTTTGAAAACACTCCTATGCTAAAACAAATTCATGGTTCATCTTCAGTCAGGTTACAAAAGATTTGAAAATGCTGAATCCATTCTAAGGAGGAGCCTGCTTTATATATATGCTGGATGTTGAAGCAGACAGAGTATATCACTTAAACTGTATTTTTATATCAACTCATAAATGTTTTTTCATTATACAAAAATAACCTCTCCCCTTTTATTCTGTCAAAATGTCTCTTTATTAGGTTATGGTTAATGGTTTAAGAAGTAATTTGCAGTGAAACATGTCAGTGCATTTTATAGCTATCAAAGAGAAGCACAACGACACCATTTTCAGGGCGTGGATGTCATTATTCTGGGGCCTGACTTCCTTGTGGAACTGATAGGTGCAAAAGTAAGTAATTAAGTATCCCTTTTTCCTTTTGGTATTGTAGCCAAGCTCTCAACTTCCCAGATGTCAGATGGGAGTTTCTGGCTTTTAAATAAGAGAAACAGTTTACAAGTAACCAGGCACAAAGGAAGGTGACTCCACTTAGCACTTAATAATGAAGCTCTCCTTGTCCTTTTGTGTAACTCTCAGAAGTAAAACTCTGACTAGCTTCAGAATAGTGGCCAAATTGAGTTCATATTTATTAATTAGCTCATTATATTTGTTAGGCATGAAACAAGCTTGTTTAAAAAAAAAAAGATTTAGTCATTTTATAGCCCAGAATTAACCTTTCTTGAAGTCAATTTTCATGGAGATTAGGCAAACAGTATTTCCATCAGACCACCAGAATTATGAAGGTGTTTTGTAAATCCATTTGTGAAGGAAACTTTAAGATCAGAAGTACAAACTATATACAATATTCATCTCTATTTCTAAATTGTTCATGGAATTTGCTTTGAATCTGAGATGACTCAAGTCTACAGAGCTCTTCTGCATTGCTGCACAAGCCACAGCAGAATTAGAACATTGCCTCCAATATACATCATGTTGTTGCTCTTGTATTATGTTTGCCTGGAGCCATCAGAGGGGAGTTCATATCACAGCACATAGACTCTCACATAGCTACTTCAGTGTACAAGTTTCCCAGGAGTTCTTCCCCCTGCACACACTCAGACACATCTGATAAATTTGCAAATAAATGAAAGAACTTGAGATGTGGGACACCCCAGCCATGTTCTCTGTGGTGTGATCCCTTGCACATCTAAAGCACATACTCTCTGAGAGCCCACCTAAGTTTAGAACTGGAGGGAACACTCTAAGTGGAGTCAGAAAGTCCCAAGTTCAAATCCTTCACTACTTATGAAGACAAATAGCCTGGACAGGTTACATAAACTCCCAGTGAAATGGGAATAAAAATATCTACCTTCCAGGGCAGTCATGAGGACTGAATGACATATTTGTATGTGAAACACATAAAACTTGGTAGGCATTTAATAAATAAAAAGTGCCCTTAAGATGCAAACTCTTCTGCTTTTGTGACTATTAATCATCAGAAAATGAGAGGAAAGGAGTCGTCTCTTGTATCCTTGAATTTGGCTGCCCTGAGATTTATAGCATCTGTGGAAGCAATAAACCACCAGCTCTAAAATGGGCCAGGTTATAATAGTACCTATTCCTCCTTCCCTCTCTTTTCCCTTAAGTCTTTGGTTCTTTACTCAATAACACTGTATGAAGCATTTTTATGTGCCAAGTATTGAAACGTATATAATTTAGTAAGAAATGTATATTATTGTTAAAATAATAGCACTTTTGGTTACTATTTACTATGCACGAGGCAAAGCTTTGTTTTTATTTTCTCATTATGATGATGAGATAATAATGGGATAACAATAATTTCATCATAAAGTTACTATTTTTATTCCAGATTTTACAGCTAAAAAAAAACTGATACTCAGGAAGACCATGTAATTGGAGAAAATTTTATAAAAAACAAACAAACAAAAAAACAGTTGAAAAGCCTCCAAGCTTTACAGCTGTGTGTTATTTTGGCTTCCCAAGAAGTTGCCACGCCAGGATTAAAGGGTGGAAAACTCTTCAATAACCACGGAAATGTAAATTAAAACAACAATGAGTCTCATTTTATACATATTAGAGGACACAAATCAAAAAGCTGGGTAATCCAAGCATTGGCAGGGATGTGAGGTATTGAAGGCTTGTACACTGCAGGGGGAGAACACCGTGGAGCAGCCACACTGGACAGCAGTCTGTTGCTACTTGCTGACATAAAGAATACACACACATTGTGTCCCAGCAAGCCCACTCCTGGGAATCTGTCCTAAGAAATCCTCCCATGTATCCACAAGGCAGTTTTTCAACCTCAGAACTACTGAATTTAGGACTGAACAATACCTTGTTTAGAAGACTGTCCTGTGCAATGCAATATGTTCAGACCCCTAACCTGTACCCCCCATATGCCAGTAGCATCTTCTCTGGTAGTGACAACCAAACATGTCTCTAGACATTGCCAAATGTCCCAGGAAGTGCAAAATCATTCCCAGTTGAGAACCACTACCATAAGGGGACATGCTTGAGGATGTTCATTGCAGTCCCATTTATGAAAGTAGGAGTTAGAGCCACCATGATGTCTATCATCAGGAAAATGCATAAATAAAATTCCATGACCAGCATGGAATAGTAGGCAGCTATTAAATTAAATAAATCAGATGTAAACCATAGCAACATGAATGGAGCTTTACATTTCAGTCCCAAGAAAAAGGAAAGTGAGATACAGAACATAATATCATTTGTACAAATTTAAAATACTGTATACATTCACAGAACAATAGACATTTTGCAAGAATACACTTGAACAAAAAGATGCACCTGAAACACATTGGAATGGTTGCTCAACCAGTAGGAACAAGGCATGGAGAGGTAGAGGATTAAAAGGAATAAATCAATCTGAGGGGTTTGAAGCGGCGGGGGGTGGGAGGTTGGGGGAACCAGGTGGTGGGTATTAGAGAGGGCATGGATTGCATGGAGCACTGGTTGTGGTGCAAAAACAAGGAATACTGTTATGCTGAAAAAAAATATATATATATAAAAGGAATAAAACAAGAGAATGTCTTGCTTAAACCAATAATATCAGGTGTGAGGAATAAGATAAACTCTGCTTGCTCTTGAAGATAAAGCAAAGCCAAAAGAAATAGGCATAATGAGTCAAATACTGATAATACTCCAGAGATTGAGGTAGGAACAACTTCAGGTGGGAGTGGTCAGAGAAAAGGTGGCAATTTCAGCGGAGTCATGAAGGATGAATAGACTTAACAGATATAAACAAGTATGTGTATGTGTTGAGGGGGGCTGATATTTCAGAATGCTCAATGGCAGTGACCACCCACTGATCACATTTACAAATCTATCTCACTTGATTTTGAGGGATATTTTGATTTCCTCATTGTACATTCTGAAATTCAGAGGTTAAGTAACTTATCTCTCACACCAAAGGCCATTCTCTTTACACATAAGAGTTGTTCTCTTTAGGTCACAGATTTTCTGGACTGGGCTTCTTACTTTTAAAAAAGAACCCAAAACACCTCAGGCAGGCAGGGACTTCACATCCCCATCCAAAAGTCACCAAGCCCTAGTGTTTGGTTATCTCTAGAATCTATCATCTCCTTTCATCTCCCACCACCATTACCCTGGTCTAAGCCAACAGGACCTCTTGACAAACAGCAGCTTCTCATAGACATCCCTCAATCACCCTTGCACATCCATTTAGATCCATCCTGAACACTCATTTGATCACAGTGATCTCCTCTTAAAACCACAGTGACTCCCCAGTGCCCTCAGATTAGAATCTAAATTTCCGAATATGACCATCCAGGACTTTCACAATCTGGCCCAAGGCCCTGGTTCTTTCCCAAAAAAAAATGCAATTTGGATAGCTGAGCTTTCATGCCATACCCAGCACTGAACGTTCTATTATTCTGTGTCTAAAAGACTTCACAATTTAAAAATTGTTAGTTGGGCTCATTAGCTTTAAAGAATTATCTAAATCAAGGGGTACCTGAGTGGCATGGTCAGTTAAGCATCTGATTCTCGGTTTTGGCTCAGGTCAGATCTCAGGGCTGTGATCTCAGGGTCTCAGGGTCGTGAGATCAAACCCTGAGTCAGGCTCTGTGTTCCATGCAGAGTCTGCTTAAGACCTCTTTCTTCCTCTGTCTCATCACCCACCCCCTCAAGTAAATAAATCTTAAAAAAAAAAAAAAAAAAAAAAAAGAATTATCCAAGTCGGGCACCTGGGTGGCTGAGTGGGTTAAAGCCTCTGCCTTTGGCTCAGGTCATGATCCTGGGGTCCTGGGATCAAGCCCCGCATTGAGCTCTCTACTCGGCGGGGAACCTGCTTCCCTTCCAATCTCTCTGCCTGCCTCTCTGCCTACTCATGATCTCTGTCTGTCAAATAAATAAATAAAATCTTTAAAAAAAATAAAAAAGAATTATCCAAGTCTTATTTAATAATTGCAGGGAACAAAACCAGATAAAGCATTATATATAGGATAAAGGATAGGATATATATATAGGATAAATAGGATAAAGCATTAGAGCAGGGTGTCACTCACAGATAAATGGTAGTAGCATTTGTGGCTTCTGAAGCCATGAGCAGAAAGCATTATATTTAATCAATCAGTAAACAAACATTACTAGGTGTTTACTATATGCCACATGCTGTGATGCATAGCGGTAAAAGGGAAGCATTGCTTAGTTCCTGACTTCAGGGAACTCACAGTCCCAGGGTAGACAGGTAACTGTAATGAGTAAGTAGGTTAACTCCTACAATAGAATGGAGTACAAAGCATGATGGGAGTATACGGAAAGACCACAAATCAAGGAATGCTTCTCAAAGAAATGAAAGTTTTGCTGAGATCAAAAGTTGAACACGAAGTAGAAATGTTAAGTTTAGGGGTATTGCGGGTTGGGAGGAGCCAAGGAAAGCTACTACAGAGGGAATACCCAGAAAAAAAGACCTGGGATAAGGGAGCAGGACATTCAGGAAATGAAGCAATTCAGCATGGCTTAAAATACTCACATGGCTTTTAAAACAGAGTATTGTTATACCCTATTAACATAAATCAACTATATCTGAGAAATCCTTGCGATGCAGAAGGAACACTACACAGAGTGGAAAACCTTTCCTTATAGTCCCAACTCTGCCAGAAACCAACTATCTGATAGTGAGAATCTCATTTAACCAATCCGGGCCCCTCTTTCTTCATCTGAAATGGGAAAAAAAGGGGGGGCTTTTCTGTCTTCATAAGATTGAGGGGGGAATAGAATGAGCTAACATATATATGAAGGCACTTTAAATGAAACTAAAACTCCAGACAAATTTTGGTACTTTTGATTACTGTTCTAAAAACATTCACTTCCCACTGATAATGGACTGAGCCATGTGACTGGCTTGGCCAATGAATTGTTAGAGGATGTGACACAAGTATAGGCCTTAGATGTATTTGTATGTTTGGTTTGGTTCTTGAGCACCAGTGAGTCACCATAAGAAGCTCCTCCCATTCAGCCTGTGCCCTTGGACAAACATATGTGGAGATTTCAACACAAGACCACATTAGCCATGCCATAGCTCACCTGAAGACTTACTAGCATGAGAATAAATGCTTATCATTATAAACTTACATTGAATTGTGGGGTGGCTATACAGCATTAGTTCATCAATTGCTCACTATGCTGCATAAAGTTAGTATCTAAAAAAACATATATTTATTATCTCAGTTTCTGTGGATCAGAAATCTAAACATGACTTAGATAGGTTCTCAGCAGAGCTACTTCCAAACTCCCTCAGCTTGTTCACAGAATTTACATCTATAGGATTCATTGTAGCTTACTTCTCCAAAGCTAGCAAAAGGAAGAGAAACACTCTAGAACAAGTTGGCTAACAGGATCTAATTTTACAACAAAAGTCTTAGAAACCATTTAAGTATTTTAGAGGCACCTGGGTGGCTCAGTCAGTTAAGCATCCGACTCTTGATCTCAGCTCAGGACCTAACCTCAGGTTGTCAATTCAAGCCCTACATTGGCTCCATGCAAGATATGGAGCCTGCTTAAATAAATAAAGAAATAAAAAGCTATTTGAGTATTTTAATGTAACATCATCACAGGAGTGGCATCCCATCATCTTTCTGGTTAGAAGCAAGTCTAACCATCTTGCTGGTTAGAAGCAAGTCATATTTACAGAGAGAAGATTATGCAAGGGTATGAACACCAAAAAGCAGAGATCAAGAGGGTCAACTTACCATTTATCTGTAATAGACCACTGTAAGGCATTCTCATGCTTCTTTCTTCCCGGGCAATGACTATACCACAACTTAGTAAATAATGCAAGCTATTAGGAGCCATGTATCTATAAGTCCCACCTCATTATTATAAATCCATTTCCTTGACCCAAAGGAAAAGAGGGTAGGAGTGGGAAAACACATATTCACATATATGTTTATGGAAGGTCCATCAGAGGGAACTGTCAGAGTTGGAAAGAACTTCAAAAGTTATTCAATCCACATTACTGTTTATGCACGAGGAGATGAAGGCTGAGAAAATTGGTTGTTGCAAGGCCCAGAGCAGTCAGTAGCAGACATTCAGATATCCAGGCCAATGCTGCTTCCACTCTCTCTGCTCCTTCTCAAGGGTCTCCCAGTAGTCTCTAAGTTAGTTTGATCACAAAGATCAGAAAAAGTTCCTGTTAAAAACACACATTTCTGAAACTTGCTATCAGAATTTCCAGGGTGCAAAAGCCCAAGGTTTGTATTTCAACCAAGCTTCTAAATGTGATTCCGATTAAGCAAGTTTGGGAAACTGTTCTCACTTCATTCTTTTAGTTGACAATTTATTTATTAAGCACATCCACTGTGTCAAGTTTTAGGAAAGATGTTGGGAATACAACAGATGGGTGTAGACACCATACCTACCCTTATGAAGGTTGCCACCCAACAAGGAAAAGAGACATTGACCAAGAAACTCCAAGTGTAAGAGTACTAGATAAAGTATAAAATACTGTGAGAAATGGACAAGAAAGGCAGCTAACCTCAGGATCTGGGGAACCTGAGGAAATTGGATTAAGCTGAGCCCAGTTAAAGGGCAAGCAAGCGGGGGATAGGGAGAACAGGATAAGAGCATTCCAGGGAAGACACAGCAGATTCAAAGGACCTAAGGCAAGAACACAAACCCCACCTTAAGACCCCACAAGGATGTAGGCAGCGAGTTGAAAGAAGACAAGACAAGAGACAGATAAGCCAAACATGAGCTTCCATAAAGGCCTCAGGAACAGTGCTAGGAATCCATAAAATGTATAGAATTGGTATAAAGAAGTCTGCGACCTAGTATGTGGGCAGTCCCCAACAAGTGTCAGCCGTGTTTTGTAAACCTCGCCAGTGCACTGATTTACAGCCAGCATCAATACCATGACGGATGCTGTTTTTATTTCAGATGTTCCTGGTGCTCTATTTGACATGGCCTTGGGAGCTTAGCAAAGAAAAGCATTTGCTAAGACATTTTGACAGAGAGGACACTGTCAAACAAACGAAAAAAAAAAAAAAAAGAAAGAAAGAAAGAAAAAGAAATGGCTGTAAGAGCAGCTGTAGCTTAACCAAATGAATGACAGTGGGGAAAGGCAATTTCTGTGTGGTCAGGAGAGGGCAACAAAGACTTAAGGGATTTCCTTATATGATGCTCTGAGTTCACATCCACTAAACTCCAGACCTACTCACAGAGATGATTTCCTGTAAGTGAGATACAAGCGGTCTTTCAAGTGTGACAGAGGAAGCAATTATATTTTCTGGTCAAACTGGGTGAAGAAATTCTATGGCTGTCACTATACTGACTTCATATTCTTCAGGAAGAGACTTTTTTTTTCCTTCTCCAAACTCTGTAGAGCTTTTTTCACAGAAAGACAAATTACTGTACAAAGAAGCTTGGTGAGAAAAATCCCCATTATCTGCAGAAGTTACCTGGAATAGGAAGAAAGGAGAGGAAGACGAAGGGAAGAAAAAGTTTTGCTTTTTATTTTATATACTCATCATTGCTTAAATTGTACGAAAATACCATGTTCTATAACTCAGTTTTTAAATTTAAAAAAATGCAAACACACTAAAATCTAACCCAATCAATTTGCTCATTCAATATTTACTCACTTTTAAAAGATAAGTGTAATTAACTTAAATCTTTATGTTCCCCACCATACTGAGCCTAGCTACATTGGGACAGGAAACCTAGGCCCAAAAGCCTTGAAAAATTAGCGAAATTCTGAAAGTTGGACAGAAGCATGAGAATGGGAAATGTGAAGATATACAAGTCTCTTTGCCATATCTCTCCTCAGAGCCCCATTGTCAGAGAAGGGGTTAGAAGCTCCCATCTCCACACTCTCCTTTCAAACCTCCCACCTGCACTGACTCACTGCCTCATTTCTTCATATCCTGCCCCCTTTCTTCCAGGTCTCTGGTTGTTTCCATATTTCCAGAGGTAGCTGAAGTTGATCTGCTCTCCCAACACTGTTATTCTGCACCTGCTACCCACTACCACATCCACACCACAAAGGCCAGCAGCCACAGCAGCAAGCAAAGAGAACTCCACACTAAGTAGGATGTGGAGGGAAAAACAGACTCTGATACTTCAGTGTTTTCTTGTTTTTTTCTCCCTGTCACACATGACCCTGGGCATTTGGGAAACCCTAAAATAAACAAAACATGTTTATTCTCTTCTGACTAACAAAACATGGCACCTGCTTTCAGAATCCCTCTAATTTGAATGGGGAGATGAGGCACAAACATAATCATTTTAAGGCAACATGGTATGTGAAAAAATACCACAAGAGAGAAACAAATGAAGAGATAGGAAATCAGATGGATTTTTGTTTGAGTAGTCTTACACATTTAAATGGATGTCCAGCACAATGGTGAGGACAGCACAATGTCTGAGATCTCTAAACCCAAGGAGCAAAATAGTTGCAAGGGTTATCATAAGTTTCCATCTGCAGCAAATGGATTTTACCCTACCCTTCTACTTGCTGAGATAAGTGTAGGGCAGAAAGAAACCCTATTTCCAAAGATGCTGCATGCTGTCAAATGTTTTCACATAGACATCAATGCTTAACACCTAATATAACTGACTGCAATTGCTGATCTGAGGTTAGGATTTAGTAGGACTGTGAGGGTTGTTAGCAGGAATTTTAATGTGGTTCTGGCATATAACACTAGAAAGGATCAACAAGCCCCTTGAATGTTAGATGAAAGCCATAGACCTTCTGCTAATAACAATAAATACACAGACCAATAAAATTTTGCCTATAATTTTAGGGATAGTTGGGGCGCCTGGTTGGCTCACTGGGTTAAAGCCTCTGCCTTTGGCTCAGGTCATGAACCCAGGGTCCTGAGATCAAGCCCCAAATTGGGCTCTCTGCTCAGCAGGGAGCCTGCTTCCCTACCCCTCTCTCTCTGCCTGCCTCTCTGCCTACTTGTGATCTCTGTCAAATAAATAAATAGAATCTTTAAAGAAAAAAATTTAGGGATAGTGAACCCAAGCCCATCTCTTAAGTTCCAGGCATCCATGAGCTCCCAGACAAAACACAGGTTTTGGAACCAGACATATATCTAAATGTTGGCCCTCCCATCTTTGGCATAGGGTCTTGGAATTCACCTTTCTGATTCTGGGAAGTCTCTTCTACAAACCTAGGGTGGTGACAGACTGAAGAGTCATTGTTAGGCCTAAATTAAAATAAAACTAATATGAAAAACACTGACACATACATAGTAAGTTATCAACAAATACAAATTGCTATTAACGACTATTCCTTTGAGAAACGTATTCTTGAATTTTAAGCAACTGGCTTAAAAATCTCATTTATAAATCATAAAAACAAAAAAGAAATTCCATTAGGACTAAGTTTTAAACTTCCATCCTAAATGCGCATCTTAAATGTGCATACCACTTGAATCATGGGCAAAGTACAAAGTAAATCCAGTACAGGGGAATGTATTTTATGTAAGGGATAAATTACTGAAGACCTTGCATAAATGAAAAGCTGCATAATCACAACTAATTTCCCATTGGAATAAATACAGAGTATGAAGATGCTGGCACATTAATCTACAATCATTGTAGCAATATTTTGTTATATAGTAGTCTTTTATTTCCTCAGCACTGTCTATATCATTTCATAAAGTACTCTCTTTGACATGAAGAGCACAGTGTCCTGAAGCATGTGTTTGTCTCAATAATATTTTATCACATCTACATTCCTTTCCGGTTATTGGTTTTCAGGAATATTTTTAGAACTAGCAGCAACACCAGTACCACCCTTAATGAAAACATGTATGACATTATTTTATAATTACAAAAAACCCTCAATTATTCTAATAGTGAATATTCAAATAAAGGCACACTAGCAACCAATATCACCTGTAGAAGTTCCTTTTCTGACAAACCATCGTGGATTTGTCCATTTATAGGCCTGAAGTAAATGGGGTCCCTGTGAAGCAAAAGTTAAACACAGCTACCATTTCACTCAAGCTGCTTTGAAATTACACAATTCTTGATAATTTTTCTTTGAAATACTTGCATTATTTCATTTGTGCACAGGGTGAAATTTTGTTAATATTTAGTAGACACATTTTCATATGCACATAAAATATGACTATACAAACTGAAGAAAAAAGGAAAAGTAACTTTACCATCTGACTCAACAGCTTTAATTAGTGAATCTGATGAGCCTCAGACTTTATCTTTTAAGGCTGCCAGCTCTGATACTCCAGGTGTTATCTGCATTGGTATTAAAGAGTAGAAGTCAACAGATGGCCACAGTTTCACAGCAGAAGAAACACTCTCTGACCTTATCTCACAGGGACTCTGAAAAACATTAGTGCTTAGAATTCTGAGAATCTAGAACTCAGGGCAAAGACAAACTGGAATACTGCCAGCCAGGCAGGCTAACTGGTAGACACACCTCAGCTGAAAAAGAGGAAAAGCAGAGCAGGGTGTTGATCAAAGAAAAAAGAAATGTCCTTGAAAATGAAAAACTAGACCTTCCCAGGAGCAATGTCTACAACAGCTATCTGGCCAAAGCAAACTAAAAAAACTAAAAATAGGCACTGAAGGGTTGTACCAGTGTCAATTTCCTGATTATGACATTGTCCCACAGGTATGCAATATGTTATCTGACCACTGAGGGATATTGGTGCAGGGTATACGGAATCTCCCTGTATTATTTTTTTTACAATTGCATGAAAATCAACCCAAAAATAATCTCAAAGAAAGGGGAAAAGAAAATTGGTATTTAAGTGGAGAAGGCTAATCAGTTATTTGAGCAAGGATTTAGCTACAGGGAAGCTCCTCACAATGCTCCTTATATCATCAAAATACTGCACAAACTACCTAAATGTCTAAAGGCAAGGGATTATTAGCTCATTATAAAAAAGAACTGTGACATGTACATATAAAAAATACTATGCAGCCACTAAAAAGTTTTTATAGGAAAATATATACAACTTGGAAAAATGTTCACAATATATTTTCACAAAGCAGACTGTAAAACAAAATGATCAGTTTTATAAACTGTAGTATACTTTATAATTTAACCTACAGAAAGGACTGAAAGGATAGGTGAGATAAGGTTTGGGATGATTTTTCTTTTTTTGTGATTTGTATTTGCTACAATTTCTACCATGAAAACTAATTCACTCATGTACAGATAAATATTAAGTCCCTGTGGCATTGGAGACACTGTAGGGTACCAGGCAAGGAAGAGAGATCCAGGTCCCTCTCTTTTCAGAGCTTCCTGGCTATGACAGCAGGACACAATTGAGCTAGCAATAAACAAATGCTAGTAAATGCTGAGCTTCCCTGAAATAGTATCCTTAGATCTGAGAAGCCTTATTCTGGATCCAGTGTCTTTCAGAAACCAGATTTCAGTCCACATAGTGCAATCTCTCAGTGACCAAACCATCATCTTTGACTTTCATCTCTTTGGCTCCAAGCTCATGTAGCATGGTTTCTGATACACATAGTGGCCCTGTTCTTAAAAGAGAGAAATGGGAACTGGGCCTTTATAAAGTATCTGCCAAGTGCTAGGCTCTGCCAAGCACTGTCATGGGCTTTTTATAGGGTATTATGGAGCCCTACCACAGCCATAAGAAGGAGGGGGTTTTTGTCAAAATTTTACAGAAGAGGAAAACAGAAGCACAGAATGATTAAATGATTTTCCTACAGATATACAAACCTTCAAACCCAGGCCTGACTCTGAAGTTCATGGTCTTTCCACACATACCAGGCTGCTCTCCCCATTTATCTGTCAGGACATCTTCCAACAGAGCTGCTTCTTTAGATTTCTATCTACTGCCCTTGCCCCTTGTATCTGGCCACATTGATAACCTCTGGGATGTCAGACTTCAGACCTAAAGATTTCAACCTCTCTGGGAAGAACTGCTGAGGTTGGAGATAGAATACAGGGAAAATGGGTTTAAACTGATCAGCTACCAGCATAGCTGGAGATATGGAGGAGAGGGATTCACACCCAAGGTCAGGGAGCAGCCCTCTTTTCTCCAGCTGCTCCCAAGGTTACATGCACCACATGGCATTATGAACAGTCTGTGAATCCCTTCTCTGCTAAAGAAAAAAGCTGCAAATATTTGTTCCCCTGACACTGCTCAAGTTTCCTTTTTACTTCTTAGGACTCAAGAGGTCCTTGCTGGAGTACACTTTGCAAGCCTGTCTGGGAAGAAATGTGCTTTTCTGTTCCTGATATTTTGCTCTCCTATACTCACTGCCAGTCTTGATAAATAAAAACCCTCAGAAAAGCCACTTTTATGAAAGTCTAGAAGCCAGTAAGTCAAGCAATATTGAACCCACAAAAATCAATTCAGTATATAAAAGTAAAATGCAGCACAGTATATAGAGTATACTCCTATCTGTAGTTAAAAATAAAATATTTTTGTGTATTTATAAACATTTTTGTCTTTTAAAACACATTATAAATTAAAAATACAAATAAAAACATATTATTATGAAAAGTATCAAACATCATAAAAATACACTGAACCCTCCCTGCCCCACTACCATCTATCACCTAGCATTAGACCTCAAGCAATGCTCAGATGGACTCATCAGTGGGTTTAGGTGTTGTCAGCCTGATCTATATATCATGAAGCTCTACACCTGCCTTTCACTCAATGTTTTTATCACACATTGATACACATGGCCTAAATCCACTTTTTTATGATTGTATAATTCCTTGTCATTTTAGCTGAAATTCTTCTATAAGGAACTATCCCTCCTTAGCATGTGGTTAACTTCAAATACAGGAAAGGCAGAATATTATATTTGATAACTTCAAATATAAGGAAGGCAGAATAAATGTTGGATTCTTTTTCCTTATCATTTTATTGTTTTCAGAATAATGAGTTGGTGCCCTAATAACCTTCCATAGTGACCAATGAGTTTTATTTCATTTTTAGTGTCACTGTGAGCCCACAGATTTGTTTATATTTTGTGTATTTATTGAACCATAGTCTTACGGTCATTCTTTCTATGATATACACATGCAAAAAATATAGAAGTAAATAGGGTGTAAAAAAAGATCCCACCCTAGTCCCTCTCCCCAGAGGTGATCCTACAAAATCCTTATAATAAAGTTCTCATCACTAAGTATGAGCAGATCTGTTTCTTGCAACTTAGGAAGCAGGCAGGACCACTCTGAAAGCAATGGCTTAAGAGAGGTTTTACTTCAGTTTCTTGGAAGCAGGAACTTTGAAAAGAAGGATGAATTATTGGGAAAACTGGACAGCTACATGCAAAAGAATGAAGCTGTACCACCATCTTATAACATACACAAAAGTAAACTCAAAGTGGATTAAAGACCTACATGTGAGACCTGAAACTATAAAATTCCTAGAAGAAAACAGGCAACAATCTCTTTGACATAAGCTGTGGAAACATTTTTCTAGACATGTTTCCTTAGATAAGGGAAACAAAAGCAAAATTAAACTATACCAAAACTACACTACCATTTTGGGACTACACCAAAATAAAAAGCTTTTGTGTGATGAAGGAAGACATTAACAAAATAAAACAAAAGACAGCTTACCAAATGGGGAAAGATATTTGCAAATAAAATTCTGACTTTTGATACCATAGTAAATTCTGTTTGCCTGAGTCCAAATCTGTATAGAGACTTAGATTCTTAAAGTTTGATAGACATCAGAGCTCAATAGGGCAATATGTTAGAATGCACAGAAATCCCTTATGCAGGTACCAAGCTTGTCCTTGAATATCCCAAAGGAATGGAGGGCTTACCCTCTCCAAAGTTTGCCAGTTTTGTGGTAGATGGTTCTACTTGTGCAAATATCTTTGTAACACTGAATGCCAAATCTGCAACCTAATAACTTCCAACATTGATATTTGTTCTTTGATCTGGAGCAGCAAGGATCAAATTTCTTTCTTTTCCCCATAGAACCATGCAAAGAAAAATTTCCTTATTTTCTCTTTTTCAAGCCAAACAATATAAAATGAGTGAAAATCTCCAAACCATATGTGAAAATAAATATCACTACTTTATTTCACAGCATCAGCTTCAGATGCCCTACAATCTTGGTTCTTCTCCTATAAATGTTCTTGATTTTGTCAGTGTCTGCCTTAAAATACACTTCTCAAAATAGATAATATGATCAATGTCATAGTGACAAAGTAGAATGGGAAGGCTTCTGAAAACATAAATAATATAAATTGAATGTGATCGTAATAGGTAACTCGATAACTAAACAATTCTCACTAAAGGATCATGATTAACAATTGTTATTAAAATGCTGAGGATGTTTTTTATGGCCCAACAAAGACCTTAATCCTGCACCCTGTCCTAGACAGTGTATTTTCTAGGCTTGGCAGATGATGTGGAAGTTATACTCAACAAAGTAGCTGATGACAGGTGCTGGAAAGGATGACAAATGTTTGGGTAAGAAAAACAGAAATTTCAAAAAGACATTAATTATGTTAGAGTAATAAGCAAGAACTAAATGATTAATTTTAGTTGGTATAAATGTAAGGCCCTTCTATATTCCTGTCTCCTTTGTCACAGATTAATTGACCATATAATGGTGGGTTTATTTCTGGGAACTTTATTCTGTTCTATTGACTTGCATGTCTATTTTTGTGCCAATATCATATTGTCTTGAGTACAACTTTGTAGTCTACCTTGAAATCTGGGATTGTGATTCCTACAGCCCTATTTTTTCTTAAGATTGCTTTGGCTATGTGGGGTCTTTTGCACAGTGAAGGAAATCATCAATGAAACAAAAAGGAAGGAAACCTACTGAGTGAAAGAATATATTTGCAAATGATATTTCTGATAATGGGTTTATATTCAAAATATAAAAATAATTTATACAACTCAACACCAAAACAACAACAACAACAAACCCCCAAAAACAAATGCTCTAACTGAAAAATGGGTAAGGGCCCAAATAGACATTTTCCCAAAGAAAACGTACAGATGGCCAACAGACACATGAAAAGATGCTCAACATCACTGTTATCAGAGAAATGCAAATCAAGACCAAATGAGTTTATCTTTGTGTATGGCCCATATATACAATGCAGTATTATGCCTCCATCGGAAAGGATAAATACCCAACTTTGTATCAACATGGATGGGACTGGAAGAGATTATGCTGAGTGAAATAAGTCAAGCAGAGAGAATCAGTTATCATATGGTTTCACTTACTTGTGGAGCATAAGGAATAACATGGAGGACATTGGGAAATGGAGAGGAGGAGTGAGTTGGAGGAAACTTGAGAGGGAGACAAAGCATGAGAGATTGTGGACTCAGAAACAAACTGAGGGTTTTGGAGGGGAGGGGGTGGGGTGTGGGGTGAGGCTGGTGGTGGGTATTATGGAGGGCACATATTGCATGGAGCACTGAGTGTGGTGCATAAACAATGAATTCTGGAACACTGAAAAGAAATAAAATAAAATGAAATTTAAAAAAAGAGAAAAAAGGATGAATTATATAATTAGACACAAGGGAAAGTGACAAATTATGGGTTAAGAAATTAATCACACAAGGTTAAGGGAAAATGTTACAAACAGGAGTTTTCTTTTTAAGGAATAAATGTAGATCATGAAATAAAACTTCAGAGAATCTTAACTATTTTCCCACAGAAAGATGACCAACAAAAGCTGTCATGTTAAGCCAGTGAGGTGACAAGAAGCATTGCGACTTTAGAATCTGCAATTGTGTGCAGTAGCAATATCAGTGCTACAATAGAACCAAGATGTGCTCTAAACCAAATTCCCACACTTCTGGTACTGCCCTGCTTTCCCCAAGGTCTTCCCCATCCCAGTTAAATGCCATTCCATCTCTCCAGTAGCTCAGGTCAGAAACCTGCCATTATCCTTGACTCTTCTTTTACTCTCAGACACCCATACTCAGCAAATCTTGTTTACTCTACCCCTAAAATATATTGAGAATCTGATCATTTCTCACAACCTCTGCTTCTGCCGCCCTGATCCAAGCCATCTCTATCACTCACTTGGAATATGGCAACAGCTTCCTAAGGGGTCTTCTTGCTTCATTTTTGTTCCTGTAGAGTGTAGCTTCCATCTACCACCAGGATGATCTTTTTGAAATTAAGTCGTCTCTCCTACCTCAGCTCAAAAGTCAACAGTGGCTCCTTGCCCCACTCAGAGGAAAAGCAAGCTCCTTGCTCTGACCTCCCATGCTCCCTCAGGCCCCTTGCTACTGCCCTGACCTCATCCTATCATGCATTCCCTGTGCTTTCCATGCTACCCTCACTGGTTGGTGATTCTGCAGATACTTCAAATATGTTCCTGCCTGGCTCTGGGCCTTTACATTTCCTGTTTCATGTGAACATTTTGATCTCAGATACCTGAATGGTTCATCTCTTTTTTCCCTTCAGGTCTGTGTTCAGATGTCACCACTACCCCACCCATCACCACTCCAAACACAATAATGCTTTATTTTTCCCCATAGCAATTACAACATTATGGTACGATATAGTTAATTTATGTTAACTACTTACTTTGCTTATTTTTGTCTCTTCCACTAAAATGTATGCTCCACAGGGCAGGGGTTCAGATTTTTTTTTTTTCAGTGCTAGAAACAGGACCTGGCACATCATTGACCCTCAATAAGTACCTACTGAATGAATATAAAATACCCTAATAACCAGCACTGTGTGTCCCCCAACCCCTGTCCCCAAATATACTGGCATTGCTTTTTTTTTTAATCATTTTTTTAACTTATTTTCAGCATAACAGTATTCATTGTTTTCGTACCACACCCAGTGCTCCACACAATCCGTGCCCTCTCTAATACCCACCACCACCTGGTTCCCCCAACCTCCCACACCCCCACCTCTTCAAATCCTTCAGATTGCATTACTTTTTATCCTCAGCTCTACAGCCCCATGGCCAATGAAAGATAAAATATCATTTTATTATGTCAATTTGTTTATCAATAGGCATTTAAATGTGGTTTAAGAACAATTTTTAATAAACTGTTCCATCTCTTAATTGATACAGTGAACAATAAATGCAAAGTGTCATAACATATCAGAATTTTATTTGCATTGTAAAATTGAACTGGCAACTGTGTAATAATAAAAAGTTAAGATTATGAGCTGCACAAGAACAAATAAAGCCTGATCACTCAGGTTTAGAATTCTCTTGCCTTTCATACTGGCTGCCATCTCTGCCTTGATTAATAGTTCTTCCAGATTGTGGTCTGGGAGTCAGAAATATCAACACCCTTAGTCACCCTGCAGTGCCTCATTAAAGAAGCATCTATCATAATCTGCAATGGCTTTGGTTTTAGACTACTTTGCCTTTCTCTTATCCTAGCCCAGTAATTCTTCACCACAGATGAAATATCAGAGTTGGTTGAGAAGCTTGTTCACTATACCCATTCGCCCCATCCCAAGAGATTGTGATCCATAGGTCTGTAGGTGAATTGGGGGAGGATGGATATCAGACAACTGTACTTTAGGAAAACTCCCCAATGATTCTGAGACACTCCTCTGGTTCAGAACCACTGCTTTAATTGTTATATACACTAAATATAATTACTATGTGAGTCATTTTAATTGAAGAGGGGGAGGACCTGGGGAAAACTCTCAGTATTCAAGGACAAACAAGTCACAAGTTTTCCAACAACCAACATCTCCCAGTTGAGGAAAGGACACAGTGGCTATCTGACCCCAACTAGAATAATCCCCTGATCCTTAATGGAAGGGTCCTTGAGGTAAGTGATGGAAGGGAAGGGATTATCAAATGTTTCCATGAGGAATAGGATTTCTGCAATTTATTTAAGCCTTGTCCATAATGTACATTTTAAGATCATGTATGAAATGTCTGTTCCTTCTCTCCTAAGACTCTTCCACCACACTTTGAGAAAATAAAATCTCCCAGGCTTCTGTGATCCAAATTGGTCTTTTTCTTCTCTAAGCTGCTGAAAGGGGGGATCTGGCATGAAAGGTGAGAATAAAAAATATTCAACAAGAGCAGTGCACAGCAAAAGGAATCAGACAGCCGAACAGTGCAGAGGGCTCAGGAAGAGCTTCCTTAAGGAAGTGGATGGATATGTAGGAGTTATCCAGGAAATGAAGAAGGAAATCCAGAAATGGAGAATGGAGAAAGGACTGTCACAGGCATAGGAAGTGGCATGTGCAAAGACACAAATGCAAAGGCAGCTTGCCATGTGGAAGGATAAAAACAAGCCCAATATGGCTGGGGCAGAGAGTTCAAGGACAGTAGTGGACTAGAATACCCTAAAGAGAAAGGCTAGGGCCAAGGGCCTAAAATCCATGCTAAAGAACTTGGACTCTATTTTAATGTTGAAGAGGAGCTACCACAGGGTTTTTAAGTAAGGGGGTGACTTGTTTAGCTTTGCATTTTAGGAAAAAGCACTCTGGCTGTCCTAGGGCAAACAATTACAGGAAGAAGGCTAGACACAGGGAGACCATGTAGGAGGATACTATATATTCATTCAGGTGAGGAGCTTTGATCTCCTTCTTCTTCTGCTTCCCCCCAACAAACAGTATCCTGAGGATCTAAAAGGTCTTTCTTAAGTCATCCAGCAATCTTTTTTATTTTCTTTCATTATGTTATGTTAGTCACCATACTATATATCATTAATATTTGATGTAGTGTTCCATGATTCCATGTTCCATGATTATACTGATTACATGTTGAAATATTTTGAATATGTTGGGTTAAGTAAAATATATTATTAAAGTTAGTTTCACCAGTTCATTTTCAGTTTTTTAAAATGTGGGTACCTAAAAATATTAAATGACATACATGGCTCATAACTGTAGGTTGAATCATATTTCTATTGGACAGAGCCATTCTTGGCACTATGCTTAGCACCAAGATACAGCATAGTACAAAACAAAGCCCCTGCTCTCATGAGACATTGCATTCCCCTGGAATGCAATCCCAAATCAATATCAATCAAAAAACCAAAATAAATATATACTCTGAGAGCTGTATAATCAATCTCTGTATCACCAAGAAGTGCCATACAACATCAGTATCCAAGCTTGGTTTTGTGATCACTTTAGCACCAGGGAGTTGGCACAGACCAACATAACATCCTGTACCCAGTGGAGGCCAAAGGATATAAAGTCCCCTATACAAAAAAAAAGGCTTGGTGTATGTTCCTCTAAACCTACATGGCAGGATGATCGATAAGTGACACATGAAGAAGAGGTCACAATGTCCAAAAAGTCTGTACTGTCAACGCCACATACATGCAGTAAGTTGTGGCTGTTTCAGCAAAATAGCATCTATCACATTAAACCAGTGCCACTAATTGGAATATTATTGCTACTATAATTTCATTTCTACTTGGTTTTACTAAATTGTTTTGGTTTTATAGCTATATAACTAAAAAATGTAAAGAAGACATAACTAGTTTTCAGTTTAAACATACTCAAGTAATACCATATTATGGTTAATTTCACTTAACACTAGAAATAAGCTGTAATATTTTTCTCTGAAAAGAAATTCTTATGTTACTTAAGTTTTAGAAATTCTGCCCTGGATCATGGTACCTATCCTATTCGCTATACCTCCCTTGCCTTCTGCCCATTCCCTCCTAGTAATCCAGGGGTGGTCCAGTGGCCTACAGTTTGCTACTTGTCAGCAGCAACTGAACAGCCCCAATACAACTGGCTCTCTCCTCCTGGCTTAAGAAGATGGTCCATGACCATTCAGAGGCCTGTCACCAAGGCAGCTATACCTCTCCAGGGGAGGTACATACAGCCAGGAGCAATATTCAAAACACTCAGTGACAGGTATAGCATTCCCCAGTCAGAATGATACTGTCTGAAAGGAGAAATTTCAGCCTTACCTTTGGATGCCAACATGCAAGCCCCCACCACCACCTCATCTGCCCCCAGCCCTGGTTCGTTAGGTGAAGAAAGGCTAAGAGATCCCTGTTGCTTTGACTGCCACCAGACTCCACAATTCTATTCTGAAGTATCTTATCTCTGTGTCACCCCCATTTATGATTCCTAGACCAGCATAATAGAAGGGGGGAGCATAAATCCCAATAGACTGGGAGACAGCAGAGCATAAATGATAAAATCTGCAGCCAGGCAACCTGGGTTGAATCTTAGTCCCCACAACTAGTTGGGGTGGCCATGGGCAAGTTCTCTGTGTCTCCATTTCCTTTTCTGTAATATGAGGATAATAAACTCTCAGTAGGATTTATGAGGCTTAATTATCACATACAAAGCAAGTGTTCAGCACTCATTAATAGTTACTATTACTGGGAAAACCAAGAGTATCTTTCTCTCCCACAGCAGAAATAAGATGTGGACCTAAAAGTCTCAAACCTTGCAGAAACCCCATTCTTCCTGACTATAGAGATTAACAACCCTGGCTGCCTTTGGTTTGAGGAGACTGCCATTCCTGGCTGGTCCACACAGGTCCCTTCCCACCTACAGCCACCACTGGTCCTTGACAGAAAAACAGACTTGGGAACTGCCACATCCAGAGATACATTTAGCAGGGAAATGAGAGAAATGCTTTGGCACAAGGCAATTTATGGCCTGCAAATCCACACATCTGCAGTCTTATTAATGGAACTCCAGGATTCCATAGCTAAACTTCAAAGGAAAGGGTACATGACGTGTTCCTAGGCATGAAGTTTTTGAGGCCCCTGCTGATTTTAGTCACGCTCATGGAATGCAGGGAGTAAAGTATCACACCTAAAGCAGTGCACAATAGATTTGCCTCCTAGTTTATCATGTCCAGAATCAACCTGAAACTGCTAACGCAGCTTAATGCTCTAATGCAGTGGTTCTCACACTTTGGTGGGTTTTAGAATCATGTGGGAAACTTAATAAAAATACAAAAAGCCCAGGCCCTACTCCAATGAGCCCAGGCCTTTGTGTTCTTTACTAGTTCTTCAGGTGTTTCTCTATAGCCACCACAATGTGAGAACCATGGCTCTAAAGAAAAGATAGCTACAAAAGGGTCAGCAGCCCACTCCCATGCTATAATCCAACACTATAAGAATGCCTTAACTGAATATCTCTAATCACAGGCTCACTCTTTTGATACTTTAATTAATAAAATGAATAAAGACATAAAAGTACTAATCATGTTTAAGTAATGCAGTCTACACATACAGTGGCATTTTGAAAAGTTATTTGCATAAGTTTATTTTAGACTTGGGGATTCTTAGAGCTTTCACCCTGCCTCACTATTACTAAAAGAATACTTTAAAATTATGATGTGAAGACATTTAATTAACTTTTAATTGAAATGGCTCCAGGAAGAAAATTATAAATAGCATACTTATCTTCACTGTATTTTCACTACAAGACACAGAAAGTAATCGATGGACAAGAAAGCACAGTGGAGCTCAGGGCACAGAGCTTATGGTCTCCAAAAGCTGAAACACAAGACTCCAGGATAATGATGTAGTCATTCCCAATGAGTCCAGAGTTCTAGAAATGAACTACATGGATTCTAATAAGCATCTTATAAATATCAGAAATGACTAATATTACATATTCTCAGACACTATAACTGATTTGAACTAGGAAGCCCCCAACTTAATAGCAGGCAATATTCTAAAATTTTGTTATTTTCTTTAGAGCACAGCATTCTGCCACAGCACAGTGTTATAGATGGCTCTGTGGTGGCCAGGAAGCAAGATGTACAGTGGGGAGCATGACCCCGCAGTTCAGAAGACTTGGTTCTGAATACTGGCCCCACCATGAATTTGAAACCCCATTCTTCTAGCTGTTCAGCCGCCAAATCTGGAGGTTACCCTACATTTTCATTTTCTGATATACCACAACCAGTCCAACAACAACAAATCACATTAGTTAGCTATTCCTTTAAGATATATCCAGGATCCAACAATTTTTCCACTTTACTACCATCAAGGCTCATGCTACCATCATCTCTCATGTGGATTATTACACAACAGCCTCCAAATAATTATCCCTACAAGTTAGATCATGCCATACCTCTGCTAATGGAGCTTATTTCACTCAGAATAAAATCACAAGTCTCTTCCATGACCTAAAAAGCCAACTACATTCTCCAGCCCATCCCACTCCAGCCCCATGACCTATTTCCTGATTCTTCAAAAACACCAAGCACGCTCTAATCCCAGGACTCTGATTTTGCTGGTCTCTTCAATCGGCACTCTCCTCCAAACACCCCCAGATAACTATGTGACTCCCTTCCTCTCCTCATTCAATGGCACTTCAAATATCAGGCTCTCCATGGTGCCTGTAGAATTTGTACCTACTACACTTATATATACATAGAAAATGTCCAGAAGATACATAAACTGTGAACAGCAGAAAACTCCGTTAAGTGGGAATGGTTTGGGAGCATGGTGAAGTAAAGAGCTTACTTTATACTCTTTCATATACTTTTTTATATTTTTATTAAAAAAATCAGCAGTAGCTAATAATATGATAATGCTGAGTATAGATACACAGGTCAGTTCACAGAAACCCAGGTAGCCTTACTAGTTCTAAAATATTATAGTTCATATGTTTTATGTGCTTGATGGGATTTTTAATCAAGATATAATTGACATATAGCATCATATTAGTTTCAGGTATACATAATAAGGATTTGATATTTTGTATATATTGCAAAATGATCACATTAACTCTAATTAATATTTACCACCACACATAATTTACAAATTTGTGTGTGTGATAAGTACCTTTAAGATCTACTCTCTTAGCAACTTTCAAATATACAATACAGTGTTGTTAATTATAGTTACCATGCTATATATAGATCCCTAGGGCTTATTTATTTTATAATTGGAAGTTTATACTTTTTGGGCACCTTTACTCATTTCCTCCACCCACTCAAAACATAATAATCCTAACAGTGTAATTTTTTGCAATGCAGGTCTGCTAATGAAATGACTGAAATTCTTTTGAGAGGATAACATTTTGTTTAACTGGCATTCAAAGTTAGTCTCTTGTATTTTCACAACAGTCTAAATGAATGATCAAGGCAAAGTATGCTCTAAGGTACTGAAACAGCTGGAGGGGAATTTATAGAGTAATTGTTTCAGCTCTTACAGATGAAGTGAAGTCCAGATTCCTGGTAACATCTGCTCCCATCTCATAGCTACATAGTGAAGAGAATCCAGTCTCATGACATGTGGTTCCACTGGGCCTCTTCTTAGAATACTTGCATTTCCTCTGGGAGAGCTGACCCAGGGGCATATTCATTGTCTGGAATGTAGTAGGTACCTTTTAGCATTAAAAAGTCACATCTAGAAGAGCCTTTTAAGAGGCCATATTCTATTTGTTAACGAAGAGTGGAAGTGACGGCACAAGACTTTGTCCACGAAGGCATCACTGTGCATTATTGCTATGTTGTTGTTTTTATTGAAGAATAGTTGACATACAATGTTATATCAGTTTTAGGTATACAACACAGTGATTCAACAACTCTATATATTACTCTGCTTACCACTATATAGTGTAGTTACCATAAGATGTTATTATATTTTAGACTATATTCCTAAGCTGTACTCTTCTACCCCAGGAGTTATTTATTTTATACCTGGAAGTTTGTACCTCTTAATCCTCTTCACCTAATTTCATCCATCTCCCACCCCCTCCCCTCTAACAACCACCAGTTTGTTCACTGTATTTATGAGTTTGTTCCTGTTTTTGTTCATTTGTTTTGTTTTTTAGATTCTACATATAAGTGAAATCATAAAGTATTTGTTTTTCTCTGTCTGACCTATTTCACTTAACATAATACCTTCTAGGTCCATCTATGTTGTCACAAATGGCAAAATCTCATTCTATTTTATGGCTGAGTAATAGTCCTGTGTGTGTGTATCACATATTTTTTACCAATTCTTCTAACAAAGATAAGAAATAACAAGTGTTGGTGAAGATGTGGAGAAAATGGAACCCTTGTGCACTGTTAGTGGGAATGTAAATTGGTACTTCCACTACGGAAAACAGTATGGAAGCTCCTCAAAAAATTGAAAATAGAAATGCCATACAATCCAGTAATTCCACTACTGGATATTTACCCAAAGAAAATGAAAACGCTAATTCGAAAACACAAGTACATCCCTATGTTTACTGCAGCATTATTTACAATATCCAAGATATGGAAGCAACCCATATGCCCATTGCCATGTTGTTATTCATGCACATGACTCTCGTCAATGGATTGTAAGCATCTTGAGGACAAGGGGAGTCTTATTAATCTTTCTGTCATTAACACCTGGCACATAGGGAAATTCTTAAATGCTTATTTATTTCATTAATCAACTAGTAAGTAATTAATGCCTCTTCTTTTGCAAAAATTCTTTTCTACTCCTTCACTTTCAATAAGTGTTGGTCACATCAATGCTTCCTGCTTCCTGCTTAAAACTCTCTTAAAACTCTCTAATGGCTCACACTGTACTTAGAATAAAATCCACAAGGCCCTTTCTAATATGTCCCCTATCTACCTCTCTGATCTTATCTGTTTCTACACCTTCCCACTCTCATCACACTGACCTTTTTTTTTTTTTTTCCATTCACCAGATGGGCCAAATTTATTCAGGCTCTAGAGCTTTTTTAAGGGCTGCTCCCTTCACTTTTAACTCTCTTGTCCCCAATCTTTACATGTTTAATCTTGCATTCCTTATCCTTCTCCCAACCATTTATCACTACTCATATTTTCTCATTTGTTTATATGTTTCCTTATTTATACATATTGGAGCTCCACAAGAGAAGAAGTCTTTCCTGTCTTGTTCACTACCACCATGCTTAGCCCCACAGTCAGTGTCTGGCACATAATGGGTACTCAATAAATGTTTGTTGAATAAAGGAATTAATTCCTCTAGTACTCCTTAGTCTTCTTCTCAACTATCTTATTCAATACAATAAATATTTGTTGAATAAATGAGTCAAAACTGAATGTCATCTTTTTGGCTCCAAGGTAGGATCTTGGCTTAGATGAAATGTAATTGGCTAGAAACGTGCATGCAACGAAAAAATCAGAAAGAACCAGAAAAAACTGATGGAACTATTGTGCACACATAAAGTTGTTTAATTCTCCAATTTATTTTCATTTTAGTGTATGTCTATTTAAACCAATGCCCCAAAAATTACAGCCTCTGACTAGCTGGCACATAAATTTCTGACTTTAAAACCACTTTATTTCAAGCTTGATAAATAGCTTTTATCTCTAGGTAGAGTAATTAAGGGGCAGTATTGGCCACAGCTAGGCTGGGCTGACATTACTTTCTTTTCAGTGTTTTGTTACCTGCGTGTCGGATTTGGCAGAGCTCACAGAAAGGCTCAGGGCTGAGCTATGTACATTCTCTTCTGGCAGGAGCTTTGTCAGGAAGATATATCTCCCCCATCTCCTGGGCAGCATCTGTTTTCCAGGACCCATGGCCGGTATGCCTGGCATACACTGCCAAGCCCCCTCTCTTTGTCTCTAGTGGTCGCTGTCACTGGCAGAGAAAAGGACGGGCTATTCCGTATTTGAGATCTCCATGCTTTTTGGCCCCTCCACTGTGCTCTAGCCTTACTCTCTACAAATGGTATTTTATTAATAATTCAATATAAATTCCAAAACAAATGCTTCACAGTGCCAGAAGTGTTATATTGTAGAAAGCATAGAACAAAGGAACATAACACACCTTGCCAAAGAACAATCTCCACGGTATATCCAAGAAATAGAGAATTGATGCAAATTATAGGTTATTACAGATAACCATTAACTTAAAAATTCAACCACATCATTTTATGGATGATGAAGGTGAGTTCCAGAGATTAATTAACTTTGTTACTTCACAAGGCTCACCACTGGTAGAATAACTATGTATATACTTATTTTTTTCACCTGAATGTTAAGAAGACTAAGGTTTAGAAATTTGTATTGAGCGAGAAGTCACTGATTGAGTCCCACACCTAGAACTATTTCCATTTCTCTGTTTGGTCGATAGATTCAAATCATTCCTTAGGTTCTACCTAATTGCATCATGGCTCAGGACAGGAACAGCAGCAGCAAAATAAACTGTACTGACAATTATCTTTAGGGGGCAGGTCTTTCTTTGTGCAGTTGAGCTTTATATGCAGCATCTCTTTTAAGACCTCTTAAAAAGACAAAAAAAGGATCTTTTAAGCTCAACAGGGCTTTTACCAATATGAGAATATCCCAGCAGAAAGATACTAAGTGGGTCATCTTGCTGGAAATCAGTCAAGGAGATGCTACCTACATCAGGATTCTGTGCATCTCAGAGGTCCCTGAATGATGGGGAGGGGAGTATGACATGTTCATGAGTATCTGCATGAGAGAGGGCACCAAAAGCCAGATTACTACCCCAACTGATGACAGACTCCACCCTTTGTCTTTCATTCTTCACTGGACTGTGGAAAAGACAGGAAAATTAGAGTGACCAGAAGGATAAAAAATGAAAGAGTAAGCACATGCTCTTCTCCACTATAGGTATCTCAGTCTATGCCTGTAGCAGGGAAAGGGGAAGAAGCTTGACAGTGGATGAAACCATAAAATTTGGGTTTATACTGGCCTGGACTTGTTCACATCTGAATGTAATATTGTTCTAATGACTAAAAGTGACTGTAAGGCAATGGGTGCTGTCTGAGCGGCTGCCAAGAAATGTGAGAAAGCCCATATTGGTTAAAAATTTTTAGTTAAGGGGGCACCTGGGTGGCTCAGTGGGTTAGAGCCTCTGCCTTTGGCTCGGGTCATGATCCCAGGGTCCTGGGATCGAGCCCTACATTGGGCTCTTTGCTCTGCAGGGAGCCTGCTTCCTCCTCTATTTCTCTCTGCCTGCCTCTCTGCCTACTTGTGGTCTCTGTCTGTCAAAAAGAATTTTTTTTTAGTTAAGTATAGGTAGAATTCAGGGATGGAGGGATGGAGAAGCTAAACAGTTCAACATAGGTAAGGGCAGGCACTTATGAAGAATGCACTCCACTTTGTGAAGAGTTTGGACTTCACCCCATGTATGCCCAAGAAGAGTCAAATCATCTTACTTAAATGAATGACATCAGATTTACATACATTCAGTAAATATTTATTATAAACCAATAAGCATCAGGCTCTGTTCTAGGATCTTAGGATGCATCAGTGAACAAAGCAAATAACAAACTCTGACCTTGGGCAGCTTACACTCCTGTGGGAGAGATGTGACAGATACTAAACAAAAATGAGTATATGTTTAATATCTAATATGTTAGAAGCTGGTAAGTGTTACAGGTGGGGGGAAAAAAAAAGATTAGGATAAGACAGATCAGAAATACTGAAGCAGAGAAGATGATAGGATTAGATTTCATTGTTTTCACTGAAGGACCAGGCAGGCAAGGAGGCAACATTGAGAAGGTGACATTTCACTAAAACTCAAATAAGGTGAGGTTAAGTATGAGACAATCTCAAGAAAGAGTATTCAAGGCAGAGGAGATGATTAGTTCAAAGGCTGTAAGGCAGAACCCTACTGTTGTGTTTAAATAAAAGCATGAAAGCCACTGTGGCTGGAACAGAATGAGAAGAGAAGAGTAGAAGGAGATAGGGTCAAAAGAGGCCATGACCAGGTAGAGTCTCAAATGCCTTTGATTAACTTTGACTTTCATCCGGGAGACATAGAAGGCTATCTTGATCTCAATTATGTTTTAAAAGGATCATTCTGTAATGAAGTAGCAGAAAGATAAATTAAAAAACAATCCCACTTACAAATGCACCACAAAATAATAAAATATCTAGGAATAAACTTAACCAAGAGTAAGAACTCTCACTATTATAAAACACTGATAAAAGTTATTAAAATTATAAAACATTGATGAAAGAAACTGAAGACACAAAGGGAAAGATACACAATTCTCACAGGTTAGAAGAAAAAATATTGTTAAAATGTCCATACTACCCAAAGCAATCTATAGATTTAATGCAATCCCTACCAAAATACCAACACCATTTTTCACAGAACTAGAAAATTTAACCATAATTTTGTGTGGAACCACAAAAGCCAAAGAAATAATCTTAAGAACAAAAGTGGAGGTATTAAAATCCAAGATTTCAAAGTACACTACAAAGCTACAGTAATCAAAACAGTATGGTAATCAAAACAGTATGGTACTGGCACAAATACAGACGATAGATCAACAGAATAGAATAGTCCACACATAAACCCACAATTATGAGGTCAATTAATTTTCAACAAGAGAGACAAGAATACTCAGTGGGAAAAAAAAACATTCACAAATGGTGCTGGGGAAACTGAACAACTATGTTCAAAAGAATGAAATTGGAGCACTTTCTCACATCATACACAAAAATAAACTCAGAATAAATTAAAGATCTAAATGTGAGACCTGAAACCATTAAGATCCTAGAACACAGCACAGACAGTAATTTCTATGACATCAACCATAGCAACACTTCTCTAGATGTGCCTCCTGAGGCAAGGGAAACAAAAGCAAAAATAAACTACTGGGACTACATCAAAATAAAAAGCTTCTGCACAGCCAAGAAAACAATCAACAAAACAAAAAGATAACCTATTAAATGGGAGAAGATATTTGCAAACAACATATCCAATAAAGGGTTATTATCCAAATTATATAAAGAACTTACACAACTCAACACACACAAAAACAAATAATCCAATTAAAAATGGGAAGAAAAGATGAACAGACCTTGCTTTTTTAAGCACCTGGGTGGGTCAGTGGGTTAAGCCTCTGCCTTCAGCTCAGGTCATGATCTCAGGGTCCTGGGATCGCGTCCCAAATCGGGCTCTCTGCTCCGCAGGGAGCCTGCTTCCTCCTCTCTCTTTCTCTGCTTGCCTCTCTGATAAATAAAATCTTAAAAAAAAAAATAAAAAAGAAGACCTACAGATGGCCAACAGAAGTATGAAATGATTCTCAACATCACTCATCATCAGTGAAAGGCAAATCAAAACCACAGCAAGATATACGTTACAGCTGTCAAAGCAACTAAAATCAAAAACACAAGAAACAGTAAGTATTGTTGAGCATGTGGAGAAAACCAAATCCTTGTGTATTATTGTTGGGAATGCAAATTGGTGCAATGACTATGGAAAACAGTACAGAGGTTCCTTAAAAAATTAAAAATAGAATTACCATGTGATTCAGTAATTCCACTATTAGGTATTTACCCAAAGAATATGAAAAACCTAATTTAAAAAGACATATGCACACCCCTATGTCCATTTCAGCATTATCTACAATAGCCAAAATATGAAAGCAGCCCAAGTGTTCACTGACAGATGAATGGATAAGGAAGATGTGGTATATATGTACAACGGAATATTATTCAGCCATTAAAAAGTATGAAATCTTGCCATTTGCAACATGGATAGAGCTAAAGAGTACAATATTAAGCTAAAAAAGTCAGAGGAAGAAAAATGCCATATTATTTCACTCATATGTGGAACGTTAGAAACAAACAGAAAGAGACAAACCAAAAAACAGACTCTTAACTATAGAGAACAAACTGATGGTTACCAGACAGGAACTGAGTGTGGGGATGGGTGAAACAGGTGAAGGCGATTAAGAGTACACTTATCATGATGAGCACTGAGTAACATACTGAATTGTTGAATCACTATATTGTACATCCAAAACTAATATAATACTATATGTTAACTATACTGGATTTTAAATTTTTTTTAAAAAAATACTAAGTGGAGGGGTGCCCGGGTGGCTCAGTCATTAAGCATCTGCCTTCGGCTTGGGTCGTGATTCCAGGGCCCTGTGATGGAGCCCCACGTCAGGCTCCCTGCTGGGTGGGATGCCTGCTTCTCCCTCTCCCACTTCCCTTACTTGTGTTCTCTCACTCAGTGTGTCTTTCTCTGTCAAATAAATAAATAAAATCTTTTTTTTAAATATTAAGTGGATAAAAATGAATTTTGCATATTTGGAAAAAAAATAAGCCTACCATTTTACTTTGTGGTACTTAATAGATATGTTCTTATAATTTGCATGTGTGCACACACTCAATTTTCTGTGAATTGTATTTAATTTGTTATTAAACAGAGAATTTTGCCTTAAAAAAATGGAAACAATTCAAGTGGTTATCAATGGATGAATGGATAAAGAAGATGTAGTATGTGTGGTGTGGTGTGTGTGTGTGTGTGTGTGTGTGTGTGATGAAATCTTGCCATTTGCAACAAACAACATGGATGCATCTAGAGGGTATAATGCTAAGTAAAACAAGTCCATCAAAGAAAGACAAATAACATATGATTTCAGTCATATGTGGAATTTAAGAAACAAAACAAATAAATAAAGAGAGAAACAAAAAAACAGACTCTTAACTATAGAGAACTGGTAATTACCAGAAGGGAGCTGGGAGGGTGAGGATGGGTAAAGTAAGTGAAGGGATTAAAGTATACTTCTCATGATGATCTAATGTACAGAATTATTGAGTTACGATATTGTATACCTGAAACTAATATAATACTGTATATTAATTATACTTGAATTAATTTTAATAAATTAAAATAAATTTAAAAATAAAAAAAGAAACATTCTGGCTGCTGGTTTGAAACAGAATGTGGTGGGAGGTGAGGGGCAAGGTGGAATTAGTAGGTGTTTGTAATTATCCAGAAGATTACATATTTTAAAAATCACTATGACTACAGGAAGACAGGAGCAGAAAAGAGTGAGGC
This sequence comes from Lontra canadensis, assembly GCF_010015895.1. NCBI lineage: Eukaryota > Metazoa > Chordata > Mammalia > Carnivora > Mustelidae > Lontra > Lontra canadensis. The sequence goes on along the minus strand of NW_022631000.1, from coordinate 36,924,641 downwards.
TGAAAAGACCAAAGTCAGTCAGCATGCAATACTTCCATACTGTAATAATCCAGCCATGAAATGACTAAGACTTTCAATAGTTCTGACCTGCATCCACAGTCATTTATACTAAAACAATCAATTTTACAGAAAGAATGAACAAATTGAAAGTACCAAAAACTGAGGCCTGGGGAACAGGTAATAAACACATAACATACCAGAGGGTATGTCTCAAGTTGGCATGCATTCAAAAACAATTATGAGTGTATTTATTAATCTGTGACTCTAACTCAGTGCCCTATATATAAAAGATGCTCAAAAGTCTCTTTTTGGACTTTTATTTATGCATAAAGCATTAATTGATAGAATAAACAATAAGAAACCTGGAGAAAATATAAAAAACAACTTTTCAGGTACTAGGCAATAGGCAGCTCAAACCTGTGATCTTTCAGAAAAGAGAAATGGTGAGGTAAGTGCTGTGACTTCCTGGAGACATTTTCTGGCTGTAGCTCAGAGAGCAGGAACTCAAAGAAAATCTGGAAGACTCATTTAGTTGAAAAGACAAAGATCAGACTTTAAATCACTAATGGTAAATAGAATTTGTACATCAGAATATGGAAGGGAGCTAAAGAGAAAGAGAGATCCAGATATCTTCAAAGAGGTCCCATCAAGTCTATAGCCAAATACTGGTGTGCACATGCCTGGGATAACACTCCATGAGACTGGGGGGAAAACTACCTGAAAGCAGTGAGCTGAAAATGTCCCTGAAATCATAAAGCAATAGAAATAGTTCACATTCCCTTCACTCAGAGTGGATAAACTTCCTAACATTCAGAACATTAGGTAGAATATTCAAAAGAGACATGCCTTAGTCGGAGGGGATAAATTAGGCCTGGAGTAAAGAGTGCCCTGGACCTACCACAAGAAAACTTAAAAACAAGTTTCAAAGGGATCAAACTAATCTGCAAGTGCCAGAACAAAGTCCAATACTCTTTAAAGGAATAAAACAAAATCTGGCATTAAAGAACAAAAACTCAGTGCCAGGAATCCAATCAAAAATTACCAGGCATGTGGCAAAGAAAAAAACTATGACCCATAACCACAAGATTCCACTAATACAATCAGAAATGACAGAGATGATTAAATTTGCAGAAAAATACACTAAAGTAGCTGTTACAAATCTCATGAATATGTTCAGTGATATTTAAAAAAAAGAAAAGAAAAATATGAGCACAATTAGCAGAAAAGCAAATGATATAAAAATACTCAAATGGAAATTCTGGATAAAAAATACAAAATATGAAATGAAAAATGCATTGAAGATTTGTAGCCAATGAGACACTGCATAAAAAATATTAGTGACACAGTGAAAATATCAGAGTCAAAGCAATAGAAACTATTCAACATAAAGCAAACAGATCAAAAAGGACTATAAAACAAAAAAGAACAGACTTCCTGTTTCAGGAAAATACACTAGTTTACAGATTCAAGAGACTCAGAGAACTTCAACTAGAATAAACTCAAGAAATCATGCCCAGATACCTCATAATCAAACTATACCAAGGGGTGGGGGGGGGGAATGATACATCATATACAGGGGAACAATTATTTGAATGACTACAAATTTTTCATAAGAAGCCATGAAAGCCAAAAGGGAACAAATAACATCATTAAGGTGCTGAAAGAATACTGCTAACCCAAACTTCTATCAGAAATATCCTTCAGAAATAAAGGCAAAATAAAATCATTCTAAAAGGAAGGAAAACTAAGAGAATTTGTTGCCAGTACACCTGCTAAAAAACAAATGCTTAAGAAATTTCTTCAGTGTGAAGAAAAAAATAATACCAAAGGAAAATATGTAACTTCAAGAATGAAAGAGCAACAAAAATGGTAAGTATGTGGGCACCTGAAACCGACAATTTTTATTCTTTAAGCTTTTAAAAATATGTGTGTTGAAAATAAAAATTATGTGGAAAATACCAAAGAATCTACAATAAGCTTCTAGAATTAATAAGTGAGTTTAACAGTGTTAAAGGAGTCAAGATCATTATACAAAAGTCAAATGTTTTTCTACATACTATAAGTGAAAAACAAGATTATAATTTTAAAAGACTCATTTACAATAGAATAGCATCAAGAAACATGAAATACATAGAAATACATTTAACAAACTATGTGTATGATCTGTACAGAGAAAACTATAAAACATTACTGAATCAATCATGACTTCAATAAACAGAGACATATGTCATGTTCATGATTTCCTAAGATAGCAAATCTTTCCAAATTGATCTATAGATTCAATACAATCCTTATCAAAATGCAAGGAGGAATTTTAATTAACAAGCTGATTCTAAAATTCATACGAAACAAAGTACATACAATAGCAAAACAAATTTGAAAAAGAAAAACAAAGTTCAAGGATGCACATAGCCTGACTGCAAATTTACATATAGGTCAGTAGAAGAAAGTAGAAAGGCTGGGAATACATGTACATATAGATGGTCAATTCGCTTCAAGAACACTACCAAGGTAATTCAAAAGAGAAAAGACAGTTTTCAACAAATGGTACTAGAACAGCAGGACATGCATATGGAAAGATATAAACATCAAATCCCATCTCATACCATAAATAAAAATCAACTCACAATGGGTCATAGTCATAATGTTAATAATTAAATTATAAAATATATAGAAGATATTTGAAACTTTTGATTAGGCAAAGATTTCTTAGATAAAGAACAAAAAGGGAAAATCTTAAAAGAAAAAAAGTATAAATTGAGCTTCTTCAAATTTTAAAACTTTTGCTCTTTGTAATATACTGTTAAGGAAATTAAAAGGCAAGTCAGACTGGGAGAAAATATTTGCAAAACATATATCTGATAAAGGCTTGTATCCAGCATACATAAAGAACTCTCAAAAGTCAATAATAACAAAAGATCCAGTGAAACCAATGGAAGAGACACTTCACCAAAAATATATCTGAATGACAGAGGAATATATGCAGAATTTCTCAAAATCATTATTCTATTTTGAAAACGCAAAATAAGACTATAATTAGGTGCTCCTACACACCCAGTACTTTAAAACTTAGTTGATTAAAACAAAAACCGCGTAAGTCTGTTTCATGTTTTTGTGGGTAATAAATTCAGGCAAGGCTTAAACAGTTCTGCTTTATGCTACACTGAGGTCAGTCACTAGTACTCAGTTGACAACTGGGCTGGACTTGAGACATCAAGATAGTTCACTCACTACACAACTGTTTCAGGGAAGAGAATAAAGTCAGGAGAAAGAGAATAGAAAAGAGTTTAGTATAACCTCTATAGCAAAACATCATAAGAATATTTCAAAAAGGGGAAAACTATAATCTAATCTCTGTCATGAAAATATACATGAGTAAAACAAGAATATAGACACAGACATTAATGGATAATACACAATTACTAAACAAAATTTATCCAAAGAATTCAAGACTAGTTTTACATTTGAAATGAAAATATAACTTAAAAAGTATAATTTGCCACATTAACTAATAAGAAAAATCATATGACCATCTTAATAGATGCAGAAAAAAAGCAGTTGATAAAAGTCAATGCTCATCAACAATTTAAAAGTAACTTAGTGAACTAGGAATACCAGGATCATGTTTAATCTCCCTAAAGTTACCTACACAAAATCCTATAGCTACTATCATACATAAATGTAACATTTAAATGACTTCTTGAAAAGATAAATATGTTTACAGTAACCACTTATATTCAGCCTTACACTGGAAGTCCTAGCCAGTACAATAAAGAAAATGAATAAATGCTATGAGGTTGGAAAGCAAGATAAAGAACTCTATAGTTGGCACATGGCATTATTTATATTCAGAAACTTCAAAAAAGCCTCAAAATATTATAATGAATTAATTTAGTAAAATCACTGTACAGGATGTAAACGTATAAAGCAATTTCAATTTTAAACACAAGTGACAAACAACTATGGACTCTGAAAAACAATCTGAAGGGTTTGAAGAGGTGGGAGGGTGGGAGGTTGGGGGAACCAGGTGGTAGGTATTAGAGAGGGCACGGACTGCATGGAGCACTGGGTGTGGTACAAAAACAATGAATACTGTTATGCTGAAAATAAATTAAAAAAATGATTTTAAAAATAGGGTTAAATAAAAATAAATAAATAAATAAATTTTTTAAAATACTCTTTATAGGGGAAGGCGGAAGATGGTGGCAGAATAGGAGGATTCTAGGCTCACCTCATTCCATGAATGCAACCAGATAACTATCAAATAATCCTAAATACCCCCAGAAATTGACCTGAAGACTAGCGGAACAAACTCCACAACTAAAGGTAGAGAAGTGGCCACATCAAAGAAGGTAGAAAGTGTAGAGAAGCAGTTTGGGAGGCAAATGGATCATGGGCCACTGCAGTAGAAAGGGAGCCATGATAGTGGAGAAGGGCAAAAGACAAACTAGCACAGTGGGGTGTGCATGGGGAAAATGAATCCCATAGCAATTGGCTTGGAAAGCAAGATGGCCAAATTTCATGATTTCTTGAAACCAGCGGGGCTTAAAGCTGGAGTTTTAAAGGTCAGTGGTCTTGGATGGGACAGAGCTCCAAGGGCATTGTACTGTTCTTGGAGAGAGGCAGACAAACAACCTACAGACAAACTGCATGGAAATAGCAATCTGAAGAATACCTGGGCACACAGTGAGGAGGTTATCTGCTCATCTCAGAGCATAGCCCAAACAGACAGCATTCAGAGAGAGACCTCTCCTGAAACAAACTAACTGGCCAGCGCCATTTCCAACCCCTGCTTCTCAGTATAAGCACAGGACCATCTTCAGGAACCAGCATAGCACGGACAATCCCTACCTAACTTGCCTAGACCAAGCCCTGCCCCTCTGTGTTCTGATGGGACTGTCCCTCCCAGTCATGTTTGCCTGAGTCCCTCTCCCCGAGATGACCAGCCCAAAACCTTGCTCATACTGCATCATCTGATGTTGGAGTTTTGCAGAGCATTGGTTCCCACAGTAGTGGCAACAGGTCTCATTTCACAAATAGACCAGAGCATATCTAGTTAAAAAGTTCCACATTCAGGCTAGGGACCAAACACTGCCCACAATAGGCAAGAAAGCCTCTGCAGACAAATGGCCTGAAGGATAAAGTGGGCAGCACAAAACAGCAGAGCACATGTAGCATATATTGGAGACACTACTGGAAGCGCCCGGCCTAGGAAACAGGAGACATTACACTGCATAGCACTCCAAGACCTCTTCTTCAGAAGGCCATTATCTTCAAGAACAAGAGATGTAGCTAACTTTCCTAACACAGACTTAGGCAAATGAGAAGACAGAGAAATGGATTCCAAATGAAAGAAGAGAACAAGGCAACAGCCAGAGAGCTAAGTGAAACAGATATAAGTAATATGCCTGATGGATAATTGAAAGTAATGATCATAAGGATACTTACTGGACTTGAAAAAAGACTGGAAGACATGAGTGAGACCCTTAACACAGAGATAAATAACATAGCAGAGATAAATGACTCACTAAATGAAATGAGAACTATGCTTGACAGAATAAAGAGCAAACTGGAAGAAGCAGAGGAACAAATTAATGAGCTAGAAGACAGAATAATGGAAAGTAATCAAAGTGAATAAAAGAGAGAAAAAACAATTATGCAAAAAAGAAGAATATACTTAACAGAACTCTAACTCTATCAAATGTAATAACATTCATATTATAGGAGTCCTAGCAAAAGACAGAAAGGGGGGAGAAAATTTACTTAAAGAAATACAAGCTGAAGAAAACCCATGAAATCAGCCTGAGATGTAAGAAGATATATCTGGATCTCTACAAACAGAACATCTCCGGCAGTTGGTCTTGAGGTATGAACCAGGGAATCATAATTCTGCAAGCAGATATGGGAAGATAAATGGAAGGTAGGGAGCCTCTGGGATCTTGTGCCAGAACACAAAAATCTTCTACACCGAGGACCAGGCACAGACTCAAAAACCGGTAGCAGTAGGGAAAGGACTTAAGGGCAGCCCCCCAAACTGAAACAGGAAGCTGTGGGGGCACGCATGCAAACTGGGGGCAGCTTGAGGTTTTAGAAGCACAAAGGGCAGAGACATACCCAGCCCTGGGCTGGGAGTGCTGCTGTGGGACACACAACCCAGGACACTGTGGTTTTTAGCAGCCTGGACAGAAACCAAGATAATGTGGTCTAGAGAGCTCAGTGAAGAGCATACAGAGTGACCTCTCTGTTCTGAGACAGAGGTTTGGATATGCTCATTTCTGCTCTGACTCAGAAGAGTTGCAGAAAGCCACTAGGGAAAGCCACCAGGGAACAAAAGCCCCAGACACTGGTTTTCACTGAGCCCATTCTCCCCCACACACAGGGGGCAGGGCAACTCTGTCCGAATAGGGTTGCCTGAGTAACAGCAGCAGGACCCTCCCCCAGAAGACAGGCTGGAAGAACAAGAGGCCAACAGCCCTAAGGTCCCTATAAAACAGCAGCATCTTGCTTGGGTTGTGGTCAATAATTTGGACTCTGTACATTCCCTCAATCACCCCTCAACAGAATGACTAAGAGGAGGAATCCCCAGCAAAGGAAAGACCCAGAGAATGTGGCCTCTGCCACAGAACTAATGGATATGGATATAACCAAGGAGTCAGAACTATACTTCAGAGTAACAATTATCAAGGCGATGTCTAGGCTTGAGAAAAATATTAACAATATAGAATCTTTAAGGGAAGAAATGAGATCTAATCAAGCTGAACTTTAAAATGCTATGAGTGAAATGCAGTCTAAACTGGATTCTCTGACTATAAGGGTAAAGACAGAAGAACAAATTAGTGAGCTAGAGGATAAGATGATAGAAAAGAAGGAAACCAGGTGGCATGGGAAAAACAAATTAAAACCAAAGGAATCAAACTGAGAGAGATTAGTGACTCAATGAAACATTCCAATATCAGAATTATTGGGATCCCTGAGGGGGTGAAGAGAAAGAGAAATCTAGAAGATATATTTGAGGGGCGCCTGCGTGGCTCAGTTGGTTAAGCCTCTGCCTTTGGCTCAGGTCATGATCTCAGGGTCCTGGGATTGAGCCCCGCACTGGGCTCTGTGCTCAGCAGGGAGCCTTCCTCCCCCTCTCTCTCTGCCTGCCTCTCTGTCTACTTGTGATCTCTCTCTCCTTGTCAAATAAATAAATAAAATCTTTAAAAAGGTGGTGCTGGAGGAGGAGGGGGAGGAGGAGGGGGAGGTGGAGGGGGAGGGGGAGGAGGAAAGGGCTGAAAAGATATATTCAGGGCACTAAATGAGAAGAACATACAGCCAAGGATATTTATCCAGCAAGGCTGTCATTCAGAATGGATGGAGAGACAAGGAGATTCCAAGACCAGCAGAAACCGAAAGAATATGTGACCACCAAGCCAGCCCTACAAGAAATATTAAGAGGGGAGGGGAGTTTCTATTAAAGGAGAAAGACCCCAGGAGTGATCTAGTATAGAAATTTACAGAGACAATCCATAGAAACAAGGACAAGGCCATCACAGGCAACATGATGACGATAAAATCATATCTTTTAATAATCACTCTTCATGTGAATGGCCTAAATGCTCCCATGTAAAAAGCACAGGGTTGCAGACTGGATAAAAAGACATGACCCACCAATGTGCTCTCTACAAAAGACATATTTTGAACCTAAATATGAATCCAGACTTAAAGTGAAGGGATAGAGAACCATTTTTCATACCAACACACCTCAAAAGAAAGCTAGGGTAATAATTCTCATATCACACAAATTAAATTTTAAGCTAAGGACTCTAGTCAGAGATACAGAAGGACACTGTATCATTCTGGAAGGGTCTATCCAACAAAAGAATCTAACAATTGTAAATATCTATGCTCCCTACATGGAAGCAGCCAACTTCATAAGCCAAATGTTAACCAAAATAGAGAGATATATTGATAATAATACATTAATAGTAGGAAACCTCAACACTCCACTCTCAACAACAGATAAATTCTCTAAGCAGAAAATCAACAAAGAAACAAGAACTTTGAACGACACACTGGACAAGATGGACCTCACAGATACAGACAGAACATTCCACCCTAAAACAACAGACTATTCATTCCTCTTGAATGCACATTGAACTTTCTCCAGAATAAACAAAATACTGGGTCACAAATCAGGTCTCAACTGACACCAAAACATTGAGATTATTCCCTGCATGTTCTCAGACCATAATGTATTGAAACTGGAACTCAATCATAAGAAAAATTTTGGAAGAAACTCAAACACTTAGAAGCTAAAGACCATCCTGCTTAAGAATATTTGGGTCAACTATGAAATCAAAGAAGAACTTAAACAATTCATGGAAACCAATGAGAGTGAAAACACATCGGTCCAAAACCTATGGGATACTGCAAAGGCAGTCCTAAGGAGGAAATCCATAGTCATCCAAGCCTCACTCAAAAAAAATTTAAAAATCCCGAATACACAAATTACCTTTATACCTTAAAGAACCGGAGAAAGAACAACAAACAAAGCCTAAGCCACACTGGATAAGAGAAATAATTAAGATTAGGGCAGAGATCAATGAATTAGAAACCAGAAATACTAAAATCTTAAAAAAAAAAAAAAAAAGAAAGAAACCAGAAATACAGTAGAACACATCAATGAAACTAGAAGCTGATTCTTTGAAAGAATTAATAAGATCAATAAACCACTGGCCAGACTTATCCAAAACAAAAGAGAAAGAACCCAGATAGATAAAATTATGAATGAAAGTGGAGACATCACAACCACCACCAAGGAAATAGAAACAATTATCAGAAACTGTATCAACAACTATATGCCAATAAATTAAGCAACCTGGAAGAAATAGATGCCTTCCTGGAAAACTATACACTACCAAGACTGAAACAGGAACAAAGTGACAACCTGAATAGACCAATAACCAGTAATGAGATTGAAACAGTGATCAAAAACCCCACAAAAGAGACAGTCCGGGGCCAGATGGATTCCTTGGGGAATTCTACCAAACATTCGAAGAAGAAATAATACCTATTCCCCTGAAGCTGTTTCAAAAAATAGAAACAGAAGAAAAACTTCCAGACTCATTCGATGAGGCCAGCATTACCTTGATCCCAAAACCAGTCAAAGACCTCACCAAAAAGGAGAAATTCAGACCAATATACCTGATGAACATGGAAGCCAAAATTCTCAACAAGATTGGAGCAAACAGGATCCAACACAAGATGGCAGGGAAGTAGGAGGAGGTGCCTTTTCAACCTGTACCCTAAAGTGAGCTGATTACCTACCAAAGAACTCCGATCACCCATGAAATCAGCCTGAGATCAGAATTATACACATCTGGATCTCTACAGGGGCAGAAGACACCAGTGGGCAGGTAAAGCGGAGTGGGAAAGGCGGACTGATATCGGAAGATAAACAAAAGGGGGAGGGAGCCACCAGAGGTGACCAGTTGGAAAGTAATACCCCTAATATGAGCGAGAGTGCCCTGCGTCTGGGGACCAGCATTAAGTTGGAGACTGGTTGAAAGCACTCCAAAAGAGCAAAAGATTGCGGGGGGGAAATTGTGGGAATCGGGGCAGCTAGGGACAGGGGCTTAAGTCCCCGGTCCCAGGACAGCCTTCCCTGGCGCTGAGCCAGAGAGAGTGCGGCAGAGAAACCAGGTCTTGGTCCCTGAGCCGCCAACGCGCCCAAGATTGCGTGGGTTCTGGCCCCTGTGAGGGGATGGGAGCCACACCGGACGGCAGAACGCGAGAGCCCTGCTACAGAGCCTGAGATGCACGCGCCCCTCATCCTCCCCTGAGAGAGGTACAAAGGACCAGCCGGCACTCTTTGACACGCGCCATTGTTTCAGAGCCTAAGACACATGCCCCAAACTCTCCCCTGAGAGAGGTGTGCGAAGGCCCAGCCTGGTGCTTTCGGACCTGCGCCCCATTCTCAGAGCCTGAGACGTGCGCGCGACCCACAGCCTCTCCTGAAAGAGGTGCGCGCAAGCCGGGCGCTCTTAGACCCAGAAAGACCAGGCACTCCCAGCCCGGGCCAGCGGGAAAATCTCCATGTGCGATCGCTGCTTGGAACCTCTCTGGTGGTCTGGAGCTGCCCAAACAGCTGCCGCTGCTTTGGTTTTGGGTACAAGCAGAAGATCCTGCATCCCCAGGGACCGCGACTCAGAACCTGCTCTGCCAGCGGCCAAGGGGGAATTTATATGGACCATGCAACACCCACAGAAGAACAGACTGAGGCTTCTCTCTGAGAGGGAGGTCAGGGTGCAGTTTGCTTTCCTCTAAACCTACAAAGACCATCAAAAGCGGTCACGGCGAGAGGGAAAAAAAAAAAAAAAAGGTGACCACACATAAAAACCTCCAGAGAACAAAAGCCTGAAAAAACCGGTTTCCTCAGAGGCCACCCCATTGAGGGGGACTGGAGGACTTAACTCAGGGAACATCATTGACTGAAAACCCACGTGGCAGGCCCCCTCCCCCAGAAAACCAACCAGGAAAGAAAAAAAAAAAAAAGAATACAAGAGAACCACCACCACTACTTCATAGGACAACTTTTATTTTTAATTTGTTCCCACTATTCTGGCTCATTTATTTTATAGATAATTTTTTAACCTATTTACCATCACAGCGAGCTGTCCAGTACATCAAATTCCATAATAACCTTCTAACCTGAACTTTTTGATACATACACCTGTGTTTTTCTTTTGCATTTCTATTTTTTGAATTTTTTTTTAATTTTAGTTTAGTTTAGTCTAGTTTATTCTTTTTATTTTTATTTTCTAATATTCATATAGAGTTAAACTTCAAAGTAATCCCCTTTCCCCAATCAATACTACCCCTATAGGTAAACCAATTTTTAATCCCCCTTTAGCTTAGGAAAGTTGAGTCCTTTAACAAAGATATCAAGATACATCCAGGAAGAATCAAAACAACCTTCCTCGCCCACACTGAGAATTTATAACCACTCTCCCATCTTTTTCTTCCACCAGTGTTTCTGTGTTTTTGTGTTTGTCCTGATAGTATATAAATCTTACACTTGGGGTTCTTTTTGACAAGGTCCTTCCTTTATTTGCATATATATAATTTTTTTCTCTTGTTATATACTTTTATCAGTCTTTTTGTCTGTTTTTGTTTGTATACCTCATAAATCTTACCTTGGGGCCCATTTGGGCTGAACCTTCTCGTTCATCTTCCCTTTCTTTCCTGTCTCTCTCTCTCTTTTTTCTTTTTCCTTTCTTTTTTCTCTCATTTGGGTGGGGAATCCTGATTGCTCAGAAGTATTCCAGGGTGCACCCAGACTGCACCACGGTCGATACAACCAGCTACATCTGTTCAGTCATCTCTCTCCAAAATGACTAGGAGGAGGAATGCCCAACAGGAGAAAAATACAGAGGATGGACCTTCTGCAACAGAGCTAATGGTTATCAACATAGACAATATGTCGGAAAGAGAATTCAGGCTAATAATTATCCAGGCAATAGCTCGGTTGGAGAAAGCCATGGATGACCAAACAGAATTGATTAGGTAGGGCCGAGCTGAAAGCGACCAGACAGGATGTTCACAATGTTAGGGCAGAGCTAAAAGCTACCAGGGCTGAGGTTCACAATGCTCTCAATGAGTTCCAATCTAATCTAAATTCTCTCAATGCTAGGGTAACTAAGACAGAAGACAGAATTAGTGACCTGGAGGACAAACAGTTAGAGAGAAAGGATCAAGAGGAAGCCTGGAACAAACAGCTTAGAAACCATGAAAACAGAATCAGGGAAATAAATGACGCCATGAAACGTTCCAACATCAGAATTATTGGAAGGGAAGGAGAAAGAAAGAAGTCTAGAAGATATAGTGGAACAAGTTCTTTATGAAAATTTTCCCAATCTTGTGAATGGAACCAGCGTTATGTACTAGAGGCCGAACAGTCTCCACCCAAGATTATAGATTCCAGAAAAACATCAAGACATCTGATAGTCAAATTGAGGAATCATAATTGTAGGTATAATCTCTTGAAAGCCGCTAGGACAAAGAGGCTCCTTACTTACAGAGGAAAGCCCATAAGAATAACATCAGACCTGTCTACAGAGACCTGGCAAGTCAGAAAGGGCTGGCAAGATATATTCAGGGCACTAAATGAGAAGACCATGCAGCCAAGAATACTTTATCCAGCAAGACTGACATTCAAAATGGATAGAGAGATAAAGAGTTTCCAAGACCGGCAAGGCTTAAAAGACTATGCAACCACAAAGCCGACACTGCAGGAAATATTAAGGGGGGGGTTCTATAAAAGAGGAAAAATCCTAAGAATAGCATTGAACAGAAATATAGAGACAATCTACAGAAAGAAAGACTTCAAAGGTAACACGATGTCAATCAAAACGTATCTATCAATAATCACTCTCAATGTGAATGGCCTAAATGCGCCCATAAAATGACACAGGGTTGCAAATTGGATAAAACGACAGGACCCATCCATATGTTGTCTACAGGAGACCCATTTTGAACCTAAGGATACATCCAGACTGAAAGTGAAGGGATGGAGAAGCATCTTTCATGCCAATGGGCCTCAAAAGAAGGCTGGGGTAGCGATTCTCATATCAGACAAATTAGATTTTAAACTAAAGACTGTAGTCAGAGATACAGAAGGACACTACATCATTCTTAAAGGGACTATCCACCAAGATGATCTAACAATTGTAAATATCTATGCCCCCAATATGGGAGCAGCCAATTACATAAGAAAACTGTTAATCAAGATAAAGAGTCATATTGATATGAATACATTAATAGTAGGAGATCTTAACACGCCTCTCTCAGAAATAGACAGATCATCCAAGCAGAAAATCAATAAAGAAACAAGAGCATTGAATGACACATTGGACCAGATGGACCTCATAGATATATACAGAACATTCCACCCTAAAACAACAAAATACTCATTCTTTTCAAGTGCACATGGAACCTTCTCCAGAATAGACCGCCTACTGGGTCACAGATCAGGACTCAACCGATACCAAAAGACTGAGATTATTCCCTGCATATTCTCAGATCACAATGCTTTGAAACTGGAGCTCAATCACAAGGAAAAGTTCAGAAGGAACTCAAACACCTGGAAGCTAAAGACCACCTTGCTTAAGAATGCTTGGATCAACCAGGAGATCAAAGAAGAACTGAAACAATTCATGGAAACCAATGAGAATGAAGACACTTGGGTCCAAAACCTATGGGATACAGCAAAGGCGGTCCTAAGGGGGAAATACATAGCCATCCAAGCCTTTCTCAAGGAAATTGAGAAATCCAGAATACACCAGCTGTCTCTACACCTTAAAGAACCGGAGAATGAACAACAAATCAAACCAACTCCACACATAAGAAGGGAAATAATCAAGATTAGAGCTGAGATCAATGAGGTAGAAACCAGAGATACAGTAGAACGTATCAATGAAACTAGAAGCTGGTTTTTTGAAAGAATCAATAAGATCGAAAAACCATTGGCCACACTAATCCAAAAGAAAAGAGAGAAAGCCCAAATTAATAAAATTATGAATGAAAAGGGAGAGATCACAACTAACACCAAGGAAGTAGAAACAATCATCAGAAGTTATTATCAACAGTTATATGCCAATAAGCTAAGCAACCTAGATGAAATGGATGCATTCCTGGAAAACTATAAACTCCCAAAATTGAACCAGGAAGAAATCGACAACCTAAATAGACCGATATCTAGTAACGAGATTGAAGCAGTGATCAAAAACCTCCCAAAAAACAAGAGCCCAGGACCTGACGGATTCCCTGGGGAATTCTACCAAATTTCAAAGAAGAAATAACACCTCTTCTCCTGAAGCTGTTTCAAAAAATTGAAGCAGAAGGAAAACTTCCAGACTCTTTCTATGAAGCCAGCATTACCCTGATCCCCAAACCAGGCAAAGACCCTACCAAAAAGGAGAATTTCAGACCAATATCTCTGATGAATATGGATGCTACAATTCTCAACAAGATCCTAGCCAACAGGATCCAACAGCACATTAAAAAGATTATCCACCCTGACCAGGTGGGATTCATCCCTGGGTTACAAGGATGGTTCAACATTCACAAATCAATCAATGTCATAGAACAAATCAATAAGAGAAGAGAGAAGAGCCACATGGTCGTCTCAATTGATGCAGAAAAAGCATTTGACAAAATCCAGCATCCGTTCCTGATTAAAACGCTTCAAAGTATAGGGATAGAGGGAACATTCCTGAACTTCATAAAATCTATCTATGAAAGACCCACAGCAAATACCATCCTCAATGGGAAAAAGCTTGCAGCCTTCCCGTTGAGATCAGGAACACGACAAGGATGCCCACTCTCACCACTCTTGTTCAACATAGTATTAGACGTCCTAGCAACAGCGATCAGACAATAAAGATAAATAAAAGGTATCCAGATGGGCAATGAAGAAGTCAAACTCTCTCTCTTCGCAGATGACCTGATTCTTTATATGGAAAACCCAAAGACTCCACCCCCAAACTACTAGAACTCATACAGCAATTCAGTAACGTGGCAGGATACAAAGTCAATGTACAGAAATCAGTGGCTTTCTTATACACTAACAATGAAAATACAGAAAGGGAAATTAGAGAATCGATTCCATTTACTATAGCACCAAGAACCATAAGATACCTGGGAGTAAACCTAACCAAAGAGGTAAAGGATCTGTACTCGAGGAACTACAGAACACTCATGAAAGAAATTGAAGATGACACAAAAAGATGGAAGACCATTCCATGCTCTTGGATCGGAAGAATAAACATTGTTAAAATGTCTATACTGCCTAGAGCCATCTATACTTTTAATGCCATTCCGATCAAAATTCCACCGGTATTTTTCAAAGAGCTGGAGCGAATAATCCTAAAATTTGTATGGAACCAGAAGAGACCCCGAATCGCTAAGGAAATGTTGAAAAACAAAAATAAAACTGGGGGCATCACGTTACCTGATTTCAAGCTTTACTACAAAGCTGTGATCACCAAGACAGCATGGTACTGGCATAAAAACAGACACATAGACCAGTGGAACAGAGTAGAGAGCCCAGATATGGACCCTCAACTCTATGGTCAGTTAATCTTCGACAAAGCAGGAAAAAATATACAGTGGAAAAAAGACAGTCTCTTCAATAAATGGTGCTGAGAAAATTGAACAGCTATACGTAGAAGAATGAAACTCGACCATTCTCTTACACCGTACACAAAGATAAACTCGAAATGGATAAAAGACCTCAACGTGAGACAGGAATCCATCAGAATCCTAGAGGAGAACATAGGCAGTAACCTCTTCGATATCAGCCACAGCAACTTCTTTCAGGATATGTCTCCAAAGGCAAAAGAAACAAAAGCCAAAATAAACTTTTGGGATTTCATGAAAATCAAAAGCTTCTGCACAGCAAAGGAAACAGTCAAGAAAACAAAGAGGCAACCCACGGAATGGGAGAAGATATTTGCAAATAACAATACAGACAAAAGATTGATATCTAGGATCTATAAAGAACTCCTCAAACTTAACACACACAAAACAGATAATCATATCAAAAAATGGGCAGAAGATATGAACAGACATTTCTCCAATGAAGACATACAAATGGCTATCAGACACATGAAAAAATGTTCATCATCACTAGCCATCAGGGAGATTCAAATTAAAACCACATTGAGATACCACCTTACACCACTTAGAATGGCCAAAGTTAGCAAGACAGGAAACAACATGTGTTGGAGGGGATGTGGAGAAAAGAGAACCCTCTTACACTTTGGTGGGAATGTAAGTTGGTGCAGCCTCTTTGGAGAACAGTGTGGAGATTACTCAAGAAATTAAAAATAGAACTTCCCTATGACCCTGCCATTGCACTACTGGGTATTTACCCCAAAGATACAGATGTAGTCAAAAGAAGGGCCATCTGTACCCCAATGTTTATAGCAGCCATGGCCACGGTCGCCAAACTGTGGAAAGAACCCAGATGCCCTTCAACGGACGAATGGATAAGGAAGATGTGGTCCATATACACTATGGAGTATTATGCCTCCATCAGAAAGGATGAATACCCAACTTTTGTAGCAACATGGACGGGACTGGAAGAGATTATGCTGAGTGAAATAAGTCAAGCAGAGAGAGTCAATTATCATATGGTTTCACTTATTTGTGGAGCATAACAAATAGCATGGAGCACATGGGGTGTTAGGAGAAGGGAGTTGGGGGAAATTGGAAGGGGAGGTGAATAATGAGAGACTATGGACTCTGAAAAACAATCTGAAGGGTTTGAAGAGGTGGGGGGGTGGGAGGTTGGGGGAGCCAGATGGTGGGTATTAGAGAGGACACGGATTGCATGGAGCACTGGGTGTGGTACAAAAACAATGAATACTCTTATGCTGAAAATAAATTTTTAAAAAATGATTAAAAATATATATATAAAAAAAACCAAACAGGATCCAACAGCACATTAAAAGGATTATCCACCAATATCAGGTGGGATTTATCCCTGTGATGTAAGAGAGATTCAACATCCATAAATTAATCAAATTAATCACAAATGAAGTGTGATAGAACGCACTGCTAAGCAGAGAGACAAGAACCATATAGTCCTCTCAATCGATGCAGAAAAAGCATTTGACAACATACAACATCCTTTCCTAATTAAAACTCTTCAGAGTGTAAGGATAGAGGGAACATTCCTCAATTTCATAAAAACCATCTATGAAAAGCCCACAAAGAATATCATTCTCAATGGAGAAAAGCTGAGAGCCTTTCCCTTAAGAATAGGAACACAGCACAGATGCCCATCCTCACCACTATTGTTAAACATAGTACTAGAAGTCCTAGCAACACCAATCAGAAAACAAAAAGAAATAAAAGGTATTCAAACTGGCAAAGAAGTTGTCAAACTCTCACTCTTCACAGATGACATGATACTTTATGTGGAAAACCCAAAATACTCCACCCCCAAATTACTAAAACTCATACAACAGTTCAGTAATGTGGCAGGATACAAAATCAATGCACAGAAATCAGTTGCTTTACTATACACTAACAATGTAACTGCAGAAAGAGAAATTAGGGAATCAATTCCATTTACAAGAGCACCAAAAACCATAAGATACCTTGGAATAAACCTAACCAAAGAGAAAAAGGATCTATACTTTACAGAACACTCATAAAAGAAATTGAAGAAGACACAAAAAGATGGAAAAACATTCCATGCTCATGGATTAACAATAAACAATGTTTATTGTTAAAATGTCTATGCTGCCCAGAGCAATCTATACTTTCAATGCTATGCTGATCAAAATACCAATGGCATTTTTCAAAGTGCTGGAACAAACAATCCTAAAATTTGTAAGGAGCCAGAAAAGACCCCAAATCACCAAGGAAATGTTGAAAAAGAAAAACAAAGCTTAGGGCATCATGTTGCCTGATTTCAAGCTATATTACAAAGCTGTGATCATCAAGACAGCATGGTACTGGCACTAAAACAGACACACAGACCAACAGAACAGAATAGAGACTCCAGAAATGGACCCTCAATTCTATGGTCAACTAACCTTTGACAAAGCAGGAAAAAATACCCAATGGAAAAATGATAGTCTTTTCAATAAATGGTGCTGGGAAAATTGGACAGATCTATGCAGAAGAATGAAACTTGGCCATTCCCTTATACCACACACAAAGATAAACTCAAAATGGATGAAAGGCCTCAATGTGAGACAGGAATCCATCAAAAACCTAGAGCAGAACATAGGCAGTAACCTCTTCAACAGCAACCACAGGTACTTCTTTCAAGACATGTCTCCAAAGGCAAGGGAAAGAAAAGCGAAAATGAACTTTTATGACTTCATCAAGATCAAAAGCTTCTGCACAGCAAAGGAAACAGTCAACAAAACTAAGTGGCAGCACATGGAATTGGAGAAGATATTTTCAAATGATACTACAGATAAAGGACTATATCCAAGATCTATAAAGAACTTCTCAAAGTCAACACCCAAAAAACAAGTAAGTCAAAAAATGGGCAGAAGACATGAACAGACACTTCTCTAAAGAAGACATACAAATGGCTAAGACACACAAGAAAAAACATCATCAACATCATTAGCCATCAGAGAAATTCAAATCAAAACCACACTAAGATACCACCTTACACCAGTTAGAATGGCAAAAATCGACAAAGCAAGAAACAACAAATATTGGAAAGGATTTTGAGAAAGGGGAACCCTCTTACACTGTAGGTGGGAATGCAGGTTGGTATAGCCACCTTGAAAAACAGTGTGGAGGTTCCGCAAAAGGTTAAAAATAGAGCTACCCTAAGACCCCACAATTGCACTACTGGGCATTTACCCCAAAGATACATATGTAGTGAAAAGAAGGGGCACATGCACCTCAATGTTCATAGTAACGACGTCCATGATAGTCAAACTGTGTAAGGAGCCAAGATGGACTTCAACAGACAAATAGATAAAGAAGATGTACCATATATACAATGGAATATTACTCAGCCATCAGAAAGGATGAATACCCAACTTCTGGATCAACATGGATGGAACTGGAGGAGATTATGGTAAGTGAAATAAGTCAATCAGAGAAAGACAATTTTCATATGGTTTCACTTATTTGTGGAACATAAGGAATAGCATAGAGGATATTAGGAGAAGGAAGGGAAAAATGAAAGGGGGGGGAATCAGAGGGGGAAACGACCCATGACAGACTATGGACTCTGGGAAACAAACTGAGGATTTTAGAGGGGAGGAGCATGGGGGGATGGGTGGACCCAGTGATGGGTATTAAGGAAGACACATATTGCATGGAGCCCTGGGTATTACATGATAACAATCAATCATGGAACACTACATCAAAGACTAATGATGTGCTGTATGGTGACTAATATAACAATAAAAAATGTATTATAAAGAAGAAAACAAAATGCATCTCCTATAATCTTTGGTTAGGAATGGAAAATGTAATCTAATACTAATAATAAAGATCTAAAAAAATTTTTAAAAGAACAAAAGATACACAGCCTGAAAACTTCCTTAATCTAGGGAAGGAAATAGATATATCAATCCAGGAGGCATATAGAAATCCCAACAAAATCAACAAAAGCAGATCCATACCAAGATATATTGTAATTAAATTTGCAAAAGTACAGGGGCGCCTGGGTGGCTCAGTGGGTTAAAGCCTCTGCCTTCGGCTCAGGTCATGATCCCAGGGTCCTGGGATCGAGCCCCACATCAGGCTCTCTGCTCAGTGGGGAGCCTGCTTCCTCCTCTCTCTCTCTCTGCCTGCCTTTCTGCCTACTTGTGATCTCTGTCTGTCAAATAAATAAAATCTTAAAAAAAATTTGCAGAAGTACAGTGATAAAGAAAAAATTGTAAAAGCAGCATGACAAAAGAAAACAATAACTTATAAGGGAAAACCCATAAGGCTGGCAAGGGATTTTTCAGCAGAAACTTTGCAAGCCAGAAGGGAGTGTGCAATATATTCCAAGTGCTGAATGAGAAAAATCTTCAGCAAAGAACACTCTATCCAGCAAGGCTATCATTCAAAATAGAAGGAGAGAAAAAGAGTTTCCCAGGCAAACAAACACTAAAGGAGTTCATAACCACTAAATCAGCCCTGAAAGAAATATTAAAGGGGACTCTTTGAGTGGAAAGGAAAGACCAAAAGTGACAGCGTAAAGGTAGGAAACACAAAAGTAGTAAAAATGAATATTTCTGTAAAAAAGCAGTCAAGGAATTCACAAGATAAAAGGATTTAAAATATAACAACATATACCTAAAACACAGAAAAGAGTAAGGAATGAGTTCAAACTTAAATGACCATCAACATAATATAGACTACTATATGCGGAACAGGTTATATACAAACCAAATGGTGCCATATATCAAAAATTACTAATAAATATGAAAAGAATAAAGAGAAAAGAAATGCAAATATATCACTAGAGAAAATCAACACACCATGAAAGAGAGAAAGGAAGGAAGGAATAGAGAAAATTTTCACAAATAACCACAAAACAAATAATGACAAAACACGTATCTATCAATAATTACTTTGATATAAACAGAGTAAATGCCCCATCCCAGGGCCATAGGTTGATGGAATGGAAAAGAAAATAAGATCTATCCATATATTGCGTATAAGAGGCTCATTTTAGACATAGAGACACCTGCATACTGAAAATGAGGGGATGAAGAAACATCTATCATACAAGTGGATGTCAAAAAAAAAGTAATTGATAAGTAATTGATAGTAATACAATAATAATAGACTTTAACACCACACATATATCAATGGATAAATCAGCAAAACAGAAATCACAAAGAAACAATGGCTTTGAATGATACACTGGAACAGATAGGTTTAACATATATATTTAGAACATTCCATCCTAAAACAGCAGAATACACATTCCTTTTGAGTGCACATGGAATATTCTCTAAAATAGATCATATAATAGCTCACAAAACAAGGCTCAACAAATTCAAAAAGACTGAAGTCATACCATGCATCTTTTCTGACCACAATGCTATGAAATTAGAAGTCAACCACAAGAAAAGTCTGGAAAGACCACAGATACATGGAGGTTAAATAACCTGGTACTAAACAATGAATAGGTCAAACAGGAAATCAAAAAGAAATTAAAAAGTACATGCAAACAAATGAAAATGAAAACACAATGGTCCAAAACCTAGGAGATGCACCAAATGTGGTAAAAAGGAAATTTACAGCAATACAGGCTGACCTCAAGAAGCAAGAAAATATCTCAAAAAACAATCTAACCTTATACCTAAAGGATCTAAGAAAAACAACAAAGAAAACCTAAAAGCAGAAGGAAGAAAATAATAAAGACTAAAGCAGAAATAATTGATAAACTAAAACAAACAATAAGAAAAAACCAATAGAACAGATCAATGAAACTAGGAGCTAATTCTCTGAAAAAAATCAATAAAATCAATAAACCTCTAGCTAGAATAATCAAGAAAAAAAAAGAGAAAGGACTTAAATAAATAAAATCACAAATGAGTGAGGCAAAATAACAACCGATACCACAGAATTACACATGACTAGAACAGAATATTATGAAAAACTATATGCCAACAAACTGGACAACATGAATAAAATGGATAAACTCCTAGAAATGTACTAACTATCAAAACTAAAACAGAAAGAAATAGAAAATTTGAACAGAGGCATCAAGACAGTTTCATTCACTATGCAAATTGTTTCAGAGAAGAGAATAAAATCAAGAGAAAGAGAAAAGAGGTTAGTATATAGTAATGAAAACAAAACACTCTTGGTTCAAGGTTTAAGCAAATAATACAGACTAGAAAGTCTAGTCACTGACCCACATACACCCAACCTTACCATCAATATAAAGTGGAAAAGCACAGTCTTTTCAATAAATGGTGAGGATCAATGATATCCGTAAGGGATAAAACAACTGTGACTTTTATTTCATAGGCATATGAATCAATTCTAAATGGAGCATGGAGCATAAGCTTAAATGTAAAAGGTAAAAACAAATCTTCTAGAAGATAACATATGATAATATCTTCATGACCTTGAGGCAAGCAAAGATTTCTTCAATAAGTTATAAAAAGCTCTCACCATAAAGGAAAAGTCAGATAAACTGATTTGATTAAAATTAAGAATTTACCATGTTGCAACATGGGGGGTTAATGGGGTAGGAGAAGAGTAAATGAAACAAGTTGGGATTGGGAGGGAGACAAACCATAAGTGACTCTTAATCTCACAAAACAAACTGAGGGTTGATGGGGGGAGGGGGGCTGGGAGAAGGGGGGTGGGGTTATGGACATTGGGGAGGGTATGTGCTATGGTGAGTGCTGTGAAATGTGTAAACCTGGCGATTCACAGACCTGTACCCCTGGGGATAAAAATATATTATATATTAAAAAAATATAAAATTTATTGATAAAAAAATTTTAAAAAATAAAAATTATTCTTTAAAATTCAAAAAAAAATTAAGAACTTAACATTCATCACAATATACCATTAAGAGATAGAAAACAAACTACAGCTTCGGAAATTTTTTTTTAAGATTTTATTTATTTTTGTCAGAGAGAAAGAGAGAGAGAGGGTACAAGCAGGAGCACCAGCAGGTAGAGGGAGAAGAAGGCTCCCTGCTGAGCAAGGAGCAGGATGTAGAACTCTATCCCAGGACCCTGGGATCATGATCTGAGCCAAAGGCAAATGCTTAACCAACTGAGCCACCCAGGTGTCCCAGCCAGGGAGATTTTAAACTGTGTATATCTGACAAGAATTCTACCTAGAGTATGTAAATTACCATTATAAATTAATAATAAAATGATAACTGAATCCAATTAAATAAAGGGCAAAAGACTTAAAAATCAATACACAAAAGATGACATCCAAATAGGAAATTAACATACAAAAAGGTGCTTAACATCACCAGCAATTAGGGAAATGCAAATTAAAACCTCAATATATTCACCAAAAGGCTAATTTTTTCCCTAAATATTCAAGTATAAGCCAAGATATAGAGCAACTGAAACTCTTATATGCTACTGGTATGAGTGTAAACTGTGTAACCACTTTGGAAAACAGAGTATCTGCTTATACTAAATAAATACATACCCTATGACCTAACAGTTCTACTCATAAGCATATAAATAACATAGCCACATATGTATGTGTATCCAAAGACATGCACAAAAACATCCACAAAGTATTATTCATAATTGCAAAAACTGGTAGTTCAAATATCTATCACCAATAGCATGGAAAAATAATTAGACTCAGTCATAGAATGGAATACCATGTAGCAAAAAGAACGAACTACAACCATGTGCCTTAACATGGAGGAAACTCACAGTCATAAGGCTGGGCGGTGGGGAGGGGGTTGGGGGGGTAAGCTAGACAAAAATACTAATATGTATCAAATTCAAAAAACAAGTGAAGTTAATCTACGCTGCTAGATGTCACAATAGAAATTATTCTAGAGGGATAATAACTAGAAAAGGCATAATGAAGCCTTCTTGGTTGCTGGTAACATTCTATTTCTTGATCTGAGTGGTAGTTACATGACTTTGTTCACTCTGGAAAAACTCACTGCATTATAATTTATGGACTTTTCTGTATATATGTTAAATCTCAATAAAAAGTTTACAAAAAGAATACCTTGGTGGCTCAGTCAGTTATGTCTGCCTTTGGCTCAGGTCATGATCCCAGAGTCCTGAGACTGAGTCCCATATCGAGCTCCTTGCTCAGCAGAGAGCCTGCTTTTCTCTCTGTCTGCCACTCCCCCTGCTTTAACTTAGACAAATAAAGAAAGAAATCTTAAAAGGAAAAAAAAAAAAAAAAAGGATGAGAATTATGCTATGTATATGCAACATTTACCAAAAGAAAAGGCTCAGACTAGAATGGATTATATTTGGCCATGCATAAAGCTGTGGGCAGAACAGTTCTGGGCACAGGTACTATGTTGAATAATGTCCCCCAAAAGTCATGCCAACCTAGAACTTCGGAATGGGACCTCATTTGGAAATAGGGCCTTTATAGATGTAATCAAGTTGGGCCCTAATCCAATGATAGCAGGATTTACAAGAGAAATTTGTACAGAGCCACAGAGAGAACACCATGTAAAAACAGATACACAAGGAGAATGCCATATGATGACAGAGGCAGAAATTGGAGTGATACATCTACAACACAGGAAACCCCCAGAGTTGCTGACAACTAACAGAAGTTTAGAAGAGGCAAGGAAAGATTCTTCCTTAGAGCCTTGTCAAAGAGCATACCCCTGCCAGCACCTTGAGCTTGGGTACATTTTTAAAACAAAGAGCTTGGTCTCGTACACCTGTAAATTAAAGATAAAGTATTTTGCCTATAAATTACCATTCTGCCATGAAGAGACAAATGTTTTTACATATTAAAAGTAACAGCTGTGTTATTTAACTCAACAGAGGAAATACATGCAAAAAACACCATCTCAGGTAACCCTAAGAAAGATGGCTATGAATTGTAAACTTGTGATAGCAAGAACATAGTAATCAGGTTAATTCACTGAATAGTATTTAGTGGGGGGGGGGGGGTGGAATGACTATGTCATATAAGCACTCCCCCAGAAATGTCCAATCCTGACAATCATAAATGATAAAAGGATAGACCTGACTCTTAACTCTACAGCATCCAACACTTATTGTACTTACTAAAAGGGGATCAAAGGGGAAGGCTGCAGGGAATGAAGGGTCTATGAGAAACAGTATTTCTTATATCGATATCTCACTTTCACAACGGTTGCCTTCTTCAACATAATAACAACCATCTTAATGTTCTAAAAAAGCAATTGCAATCAAAGCTCATATTCCCTGAGGTTTGAACTTCAGTCATCAGATCATGCATTTTTTTGTTACAAAGTCAGAGTTTATGCATTAGGGTTACTTTAAAATAAGGTGATGACAAGTTTGATCTCACTGTATTCTATTAACAGTTTTACTTTGTTTTGTTTCAAAACAGAGAATCCAGGAAGGATGAACCTAAAGGGTAAAGCACAGTCTTGCAGGTTTAAACACCTTTCTTTGGAAATTGTGATAACCTGCCCAAGGCCTGAGTTATGTCTACATTAGTTCTAAAAAAATTTGTATTTCTAGTGCATCTTCAGGGTACATAGAAATACAGAAAGAATGCTAACTCAACTACAGAAATCATTTTTTTAAGGGCTCTCAGATATTTTGAAAGCATTTATGTGATTTGCATATGCTAATGACAAAGCATTCTGATTAATTCAAAGACCCTCAACCACACATTATTGATTTGTTTATTACTATAGTTTAAGCTAATAAATTAAATTAATAAAATAATAAATCTTTTTTAAAAATATATACCCAAGGGATACCTGGGTGGCTCATATGGTTAGGCACCTACCTTTAGCTCAGGTCATGATCTCCAGGTCCTGGAATCAAGCCCCACATCAGGCTCCCGCCTCGGTGGGGAGTCTGCTTCTCCCTCTCACTCTGCCTCTCCCCCTGCTTATGTTCTCTGTCTCTGTATCTCTCTCAAATGAATAAAATTTTTAAAAATCTTAAATATGTATCTATATATAGATATATCTCCAAGAATTTTCAGTCATTTAAACTGTTCTTGTCCATCACTTCTCTATAACATCTTAATGTAACCAAGTGTAATTTGTTTAAAGTGAATTCAGTATGTGCAAACTTGTACTTACAATGCAGATTACTTTTAAGACACAATTGTTCATTTTATCAATGGGATCTTCATTTAGACAGAGTCACTAAAAAGAATGTTTAAGACATTCCCATAATGTGCCTAAAATAAAATTCAATTTACATCCCACTTGTCAGGAATATATCTGAGTAAAATGAGATATGACTCCAACTCCCCACTCAACCAGCAGACACTTACATGGTCAGTCCTACCTTTACTCAGGATATTCAAATGCCCCCAAACAGTAAGAACTACCCTGACCACCCTGTATGAAATAATATCCTATGCCCATAATTTTCTTTCTCTCCTTACTCTGCTTTATTACTTTCAGAGTATTTATCACCATCTGACATATTACAATTATTTGTTTTTTGTTGTACTTAATTTCCATCTTCTCCTACTAGAATGCAACCACCTTCAGAGCAGATGTCTGCTGAGCTCTCACTCCAAGAATAATCTGGGGCAAAAAGCAAGTGGTCAATAAATAACTGTTAAATAAGTGAATAAATATCATAAAGTAATATAAAATGAAGTCTTATAATATGTAATGAAAAGAAGCTTAAGGTTTTCTTAGCTGTACTAGATTAGGAAGAAATTATCCCACTTGCAGCAGCAATATAATTTCCTAGAATCATTTTTCACTGAGTAAAAAGTTTCAGGGCAGATCTTTTATGAACTGACTATCAATCTTCCATTTTTAAGTCAATAAGGATAACTAACTTAGTACAGATCTTTTTTTAAAACAGTAAAATTGGGGTGCCTGGTGGCTCAGTCAATAAGCATCTGCCTTCAGCTCAGGTCATGATCCCAGAGTCCTGGGATCAAGTCCCACATCAGCCTCCTTGCTCAGCAGGAAGCCTGCTTCTCCCTCTCCCACTACCCCTGCTTGTGTCTCACTGAGACACTCTCACTCGTCTCTCACTGTCTCTCTTTCTGGCAAATAAATCAATAAAGCTTTTAAAAAGTATAAATAAATAAAATAAAAACAATAAAATTATTGGGGCACCAAGGTGGCTCATTCAGTTAAATGTCTGGCTGTGGCTCTGGTCATGGTCTCAGGGTCCCAGGATCAAGCCCCAAGTTGGGCTCCCAGCTCAGCAGTGAGTCTGCTTTTCCCTGCCTCTGCTCTTCCCCCAGCTCATGCTCATGCTCCCTCTCTCTCTCTCAAATAAATAAAATCTTAAAAAAAAACCAACAATAAAATTATTAAAAACCGAAACTGGTTAATGGTAACAATAGTTAAGAATGGGGGTAGGGGTGGAGAGTAAATAAAATCTCTCCAAAGGCAAAACAGCTCTCTGATTCAGGTGCAGCCCGTTCTGACTAAAGTATGAGATATGCAGTATTTCCCTTACGGGAGTTCTGACCTCTAGCTGTCAAACAGGAGGTGATGAAGCACTTGTCCTTATTATTATGCATTTTATGTGGATAATGGATGGCTTTTTTATTTTTTTGAAGGTAGTACTTTGTTTATGAGTCACCTCTGAAATCTGTTTTCTTTCTTGGGTGGCTTTTCATTGTGTCCTATTGTGGTAACACCTATTCTTCATCCTTGTCATGCCTGGAGTAAGGGAGCATTTTAGAAAATGAATCTGCACTATACTTTGCACCACAAATGATATGCACCCCATAATTTTTCAATATGTTCATATCTACTGTGTTAGGTGGTTTGCGTTATGCTTCAGAGAGCTGCTCCTGACCTCAGACACTCCTCTTATCAATAATTCTTTCCTGGGACACAATAGCCACAGGGGAAATGAAAGAAACAGACACAGAGTGGCTCCCATCTGCCAGAAAGGATTTTGACTCAGCAAAATGGGCTCACTGACCCTAATAGACTAACCCTACAGAACTAAAGTTTTATTTCTGACTCCATGGGAAAAACTAAAATGTGTCACTTCTAAATGCTTCAAACCGGAGGAAGCCCGTCATACTAACACTAATGCTTTCCAGTGTATCCTATTGTATTCTGAATGTAATTTGGGTTTCCACCTGTTGGAGCACTCAGTTCAGACTGTTACGCTGCCAGCAGCAAAGAATATCCAAATCTCAGTGACTTGTAACAATGTGGTGTAGTTCTCACTTTTGTAACATGTTCAAAAGTCAACTTCAGCTCTACCATCTTCATTCCCAGCCCCGGCATTAGGCACAACCCCTTTCTGAAATATGTCAGTCTCATGCAGGATTAAAAGAGTACTTATGGAATCACACATGGCTCTTAAAGCTTTTGCTCAGGATTGGAATTTGTCATCTCCACTCACAACTCATTGGCCACAGCAAATCCATGACCAACTCCAGGATTAGTAGGGTGGGACTCTAAACCTCCTGCAGGATGGGACCAACAGGGAGGTGTAGAAAAAAGTTGTGA
Organism: Lontra canadensis; assembly: GCF_010015895.1. NCBI lineage: Eukaryota > Metazoa > Chordata > Mammalia > Carnivora > Mustelidae > Lontra > Lontra canadensis. The sequence goes on along the minus strand of NW_022631000.1, from coordinate 36,897,028 downwards.
GCAATAATACAATCTACCATCCCTGTGAACTAAAATCTTGAATGGTTTAGGACATGGTTGCTTGACAACTGTGGGAGTGTTCACACACCCCTTTGAGAATCTGATGAAAAAGTAAAGAACCTAGCCCCAGAAAAATGTACACACATACAAACCTATTCCCAGAAATATGCACAAATACAAATACCTACAAATTTTTGCATATAATTTCAAGAGTCGGAGATACCTAGCTCTATATATGAAACCAGACCTAGAATAAGAACTTGTTTTGGAGAGACATTTTCTCCATCAAGCATTAAACAAACTGCCATTTGTCAACATGAGGTTAGTTTTCTCATTATACCCGAAATTAGATTAAAAAGACTTCATCCAGGAGGGACATCTAGGTTTTCTGCAAACCGTCTGCTCATTCTGAAGGCCCGGGCCCTAAATCACTGCCCTCCACACCACCTTGGAAAGTCCACTGAAAGGGGAACACATTGCCTTTAAGATGTATTTTCTTCCAGTTTAAATTGCTCAGCATTTTGGAGTGCCTGGGTGGCTCAGTCGGTTAAGTATCTGCCTTCATCTCAGGTCATAGTCTCAGGGTCCTGAGATTGACCCCCACATCAGGGTTGGGGGGGTAGTCCCTGCTTAGCAGGGAGTCTGCCTGTCCCTCTCCATCTGCTTCTCCAACTGCTTATGCTTTCTCTCTCAAATAAATAAATAAAATCTAAAAATATATATAAATAGTCCAGCATTTTATATTGTTTTCTTTCCTTTTACTGTTTTACAATATATATTCCCAAGTAATACTGAAACTTAGTAATACAGAGTAATTTTACCAAGTAGTAATATTAAATAAATCATATTTCCTTATCCTAAGGCAACCAAACGTGGTGAGTTTACACATGCATAATATCTTTGTTTATCTGTGGCTCTCTCACCTCCATGGAGCAGAGGATCATACATAACAACCAGCATTTTTTCTAAACTCCAGCAAAATCCTCAAATGTAGCCACAGTTTGACACACAGAGAGATATCACAAGTAGGCAGAGGGGCAGGCAGAAGCAGGCTACCTGCTGAGCAGAGAGCCCAATGCGGGACTCCATCCCAGGACCCTGAGATCATGACCCCAGCCCAAGGCAGAGACTTAACCCACTGAGCCACCCAGGCAACCCTGGCTGGCTCCTTCTCAGAGCCATTTTTGTTCACACCATAATTTGAGTTCCCTTGTGTTTTTTTGTTGTTGTTGTTTTGTTTTTGTTTTTTTAATTATTCAAAGCAGCATCTTGAGTGAAGTTAGAGGAGGTTCTGGCTTTCTGACCTGCATATCTTTCTGTGGGCTTGGGTAAAACATGGAGCGAACATTTTAATTTGAGAAAAGAAAATACCCTGAACATTTTATGACTGCAAATTTCATCTTAAAGCAGACACAACTGGAAGTACTCCTCCTGGATCCAGAGGAAGAGACCAAGCAAGTCACAGGTCCATGTCCAAACTGGGTTCTGCTCATGCCTCATGGCACAGGCAATGCAGTTCTGTGTCCAAGGGACCTGCTGCCTGGGCCTTGAGGGCAAAGGAGGACACAGTGCTCTCAAGGGAGAATCTTCCCATATTCTCATCTAAAGAAACTCTCAGGGGCACCTGGGTGGTTCAGTGGGTTAAAGCCTTTGCCTTCAGCTCAGGTCATGATCTCAGAGTCCTGGGATTGAGCCCCACATCAGGCTTTCTGCTCAACAGGGAGCCTGCTTCCTCCCTTTCTCTCTGCCCACCTCTCTGCCTACTTGTGATCTCTGTCTCTCAAATAAATAAATAAATAATCTTAAAAAAAAAGAAAAGAAAAAAAAAAAGAAACTCTCAGCTTCAGATTTATTTTCTATTAGAGGGTAGAAAACACTTCAAAGGACTATAAAATCTCAATGAGAATCGAAACAAAATAACTGTACCTTGGAATTTATCCACAATTCAGAAGTGAAGTGCTTTCTGTTGGAAAAACCAGTTTCTATGTTTTGCCCTTATCAGGTCCTTAACATCCCTAATCCTATTTAGTCATGTGCTTTAAAACTTTCTAAGATTTTAACAAAGTTCCCCAAGATTTAAATTATGAACAAAGTCTTGTTGACTAATTAGGCTTGCTTGTTTGGTATGTTACATTCTGGTATAAGGTCATCATCACTCGATGTTCTGGCTATCACAGTGTTGTTCACAGAATAACTGAGTTTTCTTGACAATTTCCTTGTCATAATGAACTCTCATATCAGATCATTAACAATGTCCATTTCTGAGTTTCTGTCATTTATAATTGTTCTTATTCTCTTGTAAAATGAGTATCATCTTCAAAGAGGTTCAGATAAAGGACTTTTAGGACAATACAGGTATTCAATATCTTTATGATCAAAACTGAAATGAGTAAGAATTTCCAGAACTAACTAAAAACTGCATTCAAACTGAACAAGAATTAGTAACACAGGACTAAATAAACTAAAGATTATAGTTTTGTGACTCTTGTTTGAAACACTGCTCATTCTCTAACGTTTCTCTTCCAGATTAAGGAAACTTTCTCTTAAGGTATCTATGACTTACAAAAATGCAATAAAGTATTCATTTGTGAACAAATTGAAGCATTTAACTTTTCTCTCTACCTTAACCCTTTGAAATTCAAAAGATCTCAGTAAGTATTCCTTCTTCCTTGGAAATCATAGTCATTTGCATAAGTTCAATAAGAATCTGTTCTCCTTGTAACAGGACATCACTGGAAACACTGATTATTTCACCAAGGCTTTGACTGGAGTGTCCTATTTGAGAGAGACATGCATAGCCTCAGATATGACCAGACAGTTTTAAGGAACTAAGGTTGACTTTATGAAACCTGGAGCCACAAAACCCCTTGGAACTGTTGGCCTGATGCCTTGTTTACAGAGTTTCCAGCAGCCTTACCAGGTGAGTAAAGAATGTCGCTTCCTAACAGGTGCAGGAACCTCAGGATATATTGGGGACCTCAATGAAGAGCAATCCACCCAAATCTACAGGTACTACAGGCACGTCTAATGGCAAGTACCTTGGTTGGCTTCTGGCCTGGAGAGGCTACTGAAAGTTCAACCTAGAGATTCCTTATAAAAAGTTCCAGCAAAGCAGATTCTCAAACATCTACATGACCAATAATTATTCTTGCTGAGCTTATGTAAATGATTAGGCCAAGTTTGTTAAAACTGGACTTGTTTTTCAAATAAATTTGTCCTGATTTGGCTATCTCAAATTAAAAATGAGGGTATCTTTAGAGAAAAATTATGTTTCAATAGCCTATCTTTGCAGATGTTAAATCCTAGTTTTGGCTGTCCTTAGATGTTGTTAGCTTAAGCTACACAAGGTGAGGTAAACTTCAGGGAACTAGCTTTTCTGTTTCTGCACAATAGCTCATGTATAGATAATCTTCTTGCTTGTGGGGATAACAGAACCCCATGGGCACACGATTAATTAAACAACTGGAAAATGGGATTGATTTCCCAACAAGTGTATAACTCAACTAGCACCTTGATCAATTCTGTGTGGCTGGGATGATGAAATCACTCCTTAAAAGCCAGAGCATACCCCACTCTATGGAGTTAACTAAGGGCTTGTGGAGATAATGGGTGACCCCACTTTATGATTGGATTGGATGATGCACTTGGGGATGCCCTTCTCTCTTGACCAGTCTTCTCCCATTTGCCAATGATTCCTTAGGATACTGTTAATGTTGGACCTCAAACAAAGAAGTGTTCTCAATGGTTTCATCCCTCATAGTCCTATTTATCCTAGAAGTGACCTTTATTGAGGTGCAATCGCAAACAAAGGCTTTAGCTAAACACATAACAGCCCTCCTGATAAAAAGAGCCTGAAAGCTCACTATGGGACAATCTCTGACTATAATGACTTCACATCAGGTCCAGAATGTCTTAGAAACCAAAGGCCACCAATGGATGATGGAGGCCGACTTACTAAATGCTAGGTTATGGTTCATAGATATGCTTGAAATAATACTTGAAACCTGTCAGACTTTAAACCCAGCTATCTTATGCCTGGACCTAACCATCATACTTCTATAAATCATAACTGTTCAGAGGTAATTTATCTTGTTTACGCTAGCCAATCAGATTTAAAAGATGCCCCTAGATGACAGTTGGTTTACTGATGGCAATAGTTTTATGGAAAAGAGAGTAAGAAAAGCTGGGTATGCTATGGTGCTCACTCATGCTTTGCAACTGCCAAAGCCTTAAAAATTAATATTTATAAAGACTCCAAATATGCTTTCCTAGTCCTACAAGTCCATGGAGCAATTTGGAAGAAAAGGGGATTATTATCAAGCCATAACTCCCCAATCAGATATGGGCCTGAAATTATCACTCTTCTTAAGGCCGTACACCTACCTACCTAAGTAGCGGTAATTCACCTCAAAGGACATCAAAGAATATGACCTTAGGTACCAATGAAAGTAATGCAGGCTTTACACCAGGCTACTGATTTCGGTAAAAAAGCCATGGATGACAAAAATTTTGCTAAGAAAAACGTCCCTGGATTTGGACTCCCTTGGTCCATGCAAAGAGACAATGGACTGTCTTTTATTACACACATTCAAAAGATGCCCCTCCAAGACTGAATAGCCCTTGATATCTTGACTGTAGTTAAAGGAGGCCCAAAGCTAGAGGCCCAGATCCTAAAGTGACCCAATGGCTACACAGCTCTAACTTGTGGCCATGGCTTCCCCCAGGCTGGATAGGCCGCTGTACCCTGGGTTTTGCCTGGATGCACGGACACATTATTAAAATCATTACCAACCCAGCCAACCTTCTAAATTTAAAACAACGGTGAACACATTCTACGTCTCATTGGTATGACCAACTAACATCCATTTTTTGTTCCCTCTTTGGGGCTGGACGATGTTGTTTGGCACATAGAAGCTCTTAATAAGTACACAAAGCCCTAAGTGATACTCAAAATAGCATTTCTCTACTAAATACTGAACACAAATGTGTAAAGCAGTTTTATAAAACAGAATGGCATTAGATATTTTAACTGCTACACAAGGTGAAACGTGCACTATCACCAAAACAAAATGCTATGTATATGTTCCAGATTATGACAAAATATTTCCGGGTTTCTGACATAAATACTCAAATTGGCACTTTAAAAGATCCCTCTCTTTCCTTTAATGATTGCCTTAAACTCCTGGACTGGGGGAAAATTATCAAAGTCAACTATCAAAGATCTTTTATTTAGAGTTTCTGGTTACAATATTAACCTTATTTTGTCATTTCCAGTGTCTCCCTGCCTAGTGCCAAGACTCCTTCACTGCCCTAACTTCCAGCTAATAGATGATCCTTTCTACCCAAGGAGGTTCACATATGTTGATCGCATTGGATTCAGCTGCCTCCCCCTTTTGTAACTCCCCTATATGATCCCCAACTGACCAATATTAACCCATAGATAGGGACATCTCTACGCCCCTATTCAGCTGGAAGAAGTAACAGAAGATAAGACCTTCCACCTTCAACAACTTTAAAGATTTAAGGGTCAAAATTGTTCAGAGGGGGAATGATGAGGGAGCAGAAGGCTGGCAGAAGATAAAGCATAAGCTGACGCCCCACAATCTCTCCCCAACCCCCCTCCTGGGTGGGACATATGTGACATTCTTCCAGGAATCTCCTATCTTAATGTTAATGCCTTGCTGGAGGGAAAAACAACCTTAACCTGACAATGGCAAGGCCTCTGGTATCTAGTAGGTCCTCTCTAGAATATGAAAGTTCTTTTGAACCTCCCTTTTTCTTTACCTCCCTCTCCCATCTTGTAGGTATCTAATGGGTCACTCCTCATCACCCCCGATGCAGCTCTTCCTGTCCCCACGCTTTAATAAAATGACCTTTTTAAACAAACAAACAAAAAAAAGCTTTCTGTTGGATTCCAAAATCCTGTTTGAATTTTACATATAACTGCATGCCTTGCTTAAGCAAACCAAACACATAAACATCCTGATTAAGGAGAATTTCCTTTACAAAGACTCCAAGATTCCTTTAGCAACCTCCTTTGAATGCATTTAAAAATAAAACACACATTCTGGCACATAGCTAAGATATTAGGTGAGTATACCATCCACCCATTATTTAGTCATAATAATGATCCTTAAGACTTTGCTAAAACATAGGTATCAAAACAACAACAAAAATCCTCCAAGTATAAAGAATAGCCACATTCTATGATCTACCAAATAACTAGCTGTTTAAAATAATAATAAAGGGAGCAATATTTGTGCATAATATACAAAAGTATAAATGTTACTGCCCTCTGAGAAATAAAGATTAACTATTATCAATTTCATTTTAAGGGACTTAAGTTTCAAATCATACAGCATATCAGAATTTTTATTTTTTAATAATAATGACTGTGAAATAATTGAGTGACATACATGTAACATTTTTCCCATTTCAGATGCCCCGCCAATAGTTCTCAATGCTCTGGAAATATCCCATACAAGTTATCAGTCATAAATGCAATGTCAGCTTCAACCACAGTACCATACCAACTAGTGCTACTCTGCTCCCCTATGTCAGGGCTTCAGAAATGGATTGTTAGGTCCCCCAATAATGGATCCGTGATCAAAGGAGCAAGACTGATACAAAGTGAAGATCAAGCAAAGCTTTATTTCACGCCAAGCATCGAGAATCAAACAGGCCGGTTGGGGCCGTCTCTTACAAAGAGGCGACCCCTCCCTGCCTTACAGACTAACTTTTATAGAGCAAAGGCCAGGTGGTTGGGCCTGGCCACACATAGGTGGCCAATGAGATTGCAACACACAGAGAAAGCTGCAGTCGTGCTAGGTCACACACGGGTGACCAACTGAATTACAATTTACCCTAGTAGATATTTGAACTAACCCATCACCTTGGTCAGAATTGGTGCCCAAAAGGCGGGACCCACACTCCTTGGTAGCTAGGGAGACAGTATGTGCACCACACTGATTGGATGTCTCCACCTGGCCTGACCCGCCCTTGTATTTGGGCTTTGTTACCTGGGACTGGTTTCCCGGACTTGCTTTTAAGTAAGTTCCTGGGGGGGGGGGGGCAGGGTCAGTTTAAGTTTTACTGCATAAACAACAAAATCACTGTTTAACCGGATGGAATCGCTCTGGCTGAACAGGCCCTTACAGGATGGCTATGGAATAAGAATGATAAGACACCTTTCAAGCTTTTATAGACCAATGAGAAGATAAGTCTCCAGATAATGGGCCATTTTAATATTCCAATCCTCAGATTTAGACATCCCATTACAGAGATGTCATGATTAGAAAACACAAAGGAAAATCTGTGAAGTTTTACAGGTGAGGTAGGCACAAGGCAAGATTTATTAAAGGCACTCTCTGGCAAAGTTTCAGGGCTCAGGAGAAGGGGAGCCAGGAAAGTCATGCCGGGAGGAGGTTGGTACTCTTGGGTGAGGTTCCATGACTCAGGAAGGGGGAGTCGAGGAAGTCGCACTGGGAGGGAGTCAGCAGGGTCTTTTATCGGGCCAAGGCAGGGCATGGGTTCACATCCATACATGGTAAGGTATTTGGTGATTGGAGGGTATGGGCCGGGGGGGGGGGGGCGGTGGCCCTGATGCTCCTGTTTCCTGAATAGGTATCGGGTTACCTATGGAGACGTGACCTGGGCATACATCCTTTTGGCGGGAGAGTCAAGGGTTAAGGAAGGGGGGAGGCTGGAAGATGGTGGCCCCAGTGGTCATTTCTATTGTTCCTCCTGTATTCCTGGAGCCACTGACCCAACAAAATCACTTTACATGATTTATAACTATTCCCTAATATTTAAAAATATCACATACCCCTCCCTAATGTTTTATTACTTCTGGAAAGACATGCTACATGCTGATATATATCAGCTGAAAACTGGGATAAAATACAGGGGTAGGAAGACTTATCAGGGACAGAATGGAGCCCAGAAATCTTGATTAGCAACCATCTCCACCATGTAATGAGTTTCTGGACCAGCAGGGGTGAAATTGCATGCCAAAATCACAATAAATTATTCTCCATCTGAACACAGACTAGCCATATCATCACCTAGTTCCAGGTTTAGAAGACTGAACTTATCAAATGCATTGCTGAACAAAAGCTGGCCTTCATTTTCTAATGCAGTTGACTGTGCTAGAAGATTGATTGAGTGTGGATGAAGGTTCAGTATTATGGAACAATGATCAAAGACCGTATATCAACCACTAGGCATGCAGTGCTGTTATTACAGTGTCAATCAATAAACATAGTCCTTTAAGAGACTCTACCAGTAACACATTAATTCAAGAGCTGGGCCAGTATATTGAATAACTGCTCCACAGAGAAGTTCACAAGGTACCACAGTTGCTATGCCCCTTCCTTCAAGTAATTTCACCTGTTACTACAGTAAGCTATCTACACCTTCTAGATATTTTAAAAAGCTGGGTACCATTTTTTATAAAAATGGTGTAAAACAGCCTTGAAGGCAGATTGCAAAGAAACCAATTCAACGTCCTCACCTACATTTGCCAATATTTCCATTCCCCTTAATCTATATCTTTCAGTAGCATCACAATAAAAGATACAAGTATGCCTAACAGTTCCCAACAAACACCAATTACAAAGAAAATCACAGCAATGAAAAAATAAAATGGCAGAGAAACATAAACTTCTCTAAGAGTCTTGCTTCAGATTCTTGATACATATGAGCAAAGATGTGCATTTGTGTTTATATGTGGTTTAATAAAAAATTCTTCCTGAGATATTCTGAGTCAACAATGTCATGCTTATCTGTATACAAATAGATGCTGAATTTCAACACTCATTCATTCATTCATCTTTTCATTCAAGATTAATTCAACAAAATGTTAAAACATGTGGTAAGCTCTGAGTTCAGCATAGGAAATACAAAATGAAAGTGTTTATCTTTACCCTATTCTTAAATACTAATTAATTAAAAGGGGAAAAAAGTAGGATAAATGCAATGATAGAAATAGGCTCTGAGTGTTTTGAATCTCCTGTGAAGACTACCTTAAAAAATGAGAAGCCATCAAGGGGAGACTTCCCCGGGGGGGTGACACCTGAACTGTCCTAGAGGAGAACAAACATCACTTCATTCAAGGATAAAGTGGAGCATACTGAGCATACGGCCTGAACAAAGAAACAGAGACCAGAAGAGACTCCAGCTATTCTGCAATACAGAATGTGAAAGAGAACCAGGCAAAGAGTAACAAGAGTTAGGTAGAGAGGTGGGCAGGGTGGATCAGAAGGTCTTGTGATAACAGCCCAAAGACTGGCTTTAATCAAAAGCAGTATGAAGCCACAGAAGAGGAGTAGCCTAGTAAGATATGCATTTTTAAAAACCCCTATGGGAGGGGCACCTGGGTGGCTCAGAGGGTTAAGCCTCTGCCTTCTGCTCAGGTCCTGATCTCAGGGTCCTGGGATTGAGCCCTGCATCGGGCTCTCTGCTCGGCAGGGAGCCTGCTTCCCCTCTCTCTGCCTGCCTCTCTGCCTACTTGTGATCTCTCTGTTAAATAAATAAATAAGTAATCTTTTAAAAAATAATAAATAAAAAAAATAAAAACCCCTAAGGGAACTGTATGAAAAATGGGTCTGACCAGAATCAAAGTGCCCAATTAAAAATAGTCCAGAAGAAAGTGGTTGAAGAAATTGAACTATGGCAGAGGAGCAAAGAGATTAAAACATGGGAGGCAAAATTGCCAAAGGCTGCTGCTTTATTGGATATAAGCGTGAAGGAAAGAGAAGAGGCAATAAGGCCCCGGTTTGGGGTTCTCAGCAAATGAGTGAAGGATGATGTTATTGAATCAGATGGTGAAGGGAAGAGGAGAAGCTAGTGTAGAATGTAAATAATGAGTCCAGCCATCATCTGTGTTTGAGGACCTATGAGACCACCAGTAGCGGCTGCATTTTTCAATCTAGGGCTCAGGGTAGAGGTCTGCTGATATATAAAGATGGAAAAGTATTTTTTTTCCCCCACAATTGTACAACAGCTCGTACCCAAAGCATGCATATCACCCACAAAGAGCATATAAAGCAGTAAGAACCATGGCTGAGACCAGAATCTCGGGACCCCTTAATATTTAAGAAGTGTGAAAAGGAAAAGGAGTCCAACTTTGAAAGAGAAAGACTAATCTGAGAAAGACGGGAAGATGTCATAATCGGAAGGAAAAAGGTAATGAGCAATGTTAAACATACAAATCCAGCAGAGAATGTTTCATAAGGCTCGAGACTGGAAACTATCCATCAGATCTGGCAACTAGAGGATATCATCATTGACCCAAACAAGAGTCCTATTAATGGTATAAAAGAGGTAAACCTGGTTTAATGCATTGAGGAAAGAATAACTGAAAGTAATGAGAGTAGGGACGCCTGGGTAACTCAGCCCTTAAACGTCTGCCTTTGGCACAGGTCATGATCCCAGGATCCCTGATCCCTGGATCAGCCCCACGTCAGACTCCCTGCTCAGCAGGAAGCCTGCTTCTCCCTCTCCCACTCCCCCCTGCTTTGTTCCCTTTCTTGTCAACTCTCTCTGTCAAATAAGTAAATAAAATCTTAAAAATAAATAAAGAAAGAAAGAAAGAAAGAAAGAAAGAAAGGAAGGAAGGAAGGAAGGAAGAAAGATACCAATTTCTTCCAAGAAATCTGAATAACAAGGGGGCTAGATTATGCACTAGTTCAAAGGGGAATTGAAAAAGCTGAGAGAAGTCATTCTACATCTTTGTTTTGTAAACAGGAAGGGTTTGAGTATGTCTATAAATTGAGGTGTAGAAGCTATGAAGAAAAGGGTTGAAGATTCCAGATTCAGGGGGATAAGAGACTCTACATGGAGTCATAAAGGAGTGTGAGATGTCATGCCAAGAAAAAAAAAATGGGGTGTGGTGAACTAAGCCTGGTGCCAGTTTCAGCTTTCTAGATATGCTTTCTGCCATGCTTATTTCCAAATAATTTTTTAAATCTTCTTTGACTTCCTAGAAAAGTTCCTGCCATAGACAAATAAGGTCAAACTTAGCATCAACTGCAGTCTTTATTACCTAAAAAGTATCCAAAAAATAAAAAAAATCCACAAAACAAGTTACTTGTACTGATAAACACAATACAAATATATTCATTAAGTATATGTTATACCAACTTCTAAGTAATGTCCTATTGTTTAGGTCAATAGCAAAATTATTTGAAAAATACATAGAGTCTTCAATCTCAAAGAACGTCTCTGTGAAGGAAATCAGCCTCTATTCAAAGGTCCAAGAAGCTTGAATCTCAAATAGTAGGCACAATTTAACCTTGTATGTATCTGAGGTTTAGCTTCAGCTTTCTCAAGGCCTCACCACATATACATATGTATATTCGTACCTGCTTATCCCTTTTTTCCAAAAGGAAGTAGGAAAGCTAATTCAATTCATTCTCAGGGTAGGAGACCCTTGTAGAAACATTCAGGAATCAGATTAGAGCAACAAAAATCAAGAGCAGCCCAAGTAGGAGCAGGAAGAAAAAGAAAAAACACTTTGGGGTGGGGGGGAGTGTCAGAATTTATCACATGGATCCTCTAGAGTGTCTTTCCACTCAGTCTCACTGCCACAAAAACTTCTTATACCATTCAAAAGCCATCTTACAAAGTACTGCATGGTGACACCACTGGCTAGCCAGACAATGGAAAAAATAAGAATCTAGTGTCATTATACTTCCTATAGTATACACTTTCTAATAAACTTAATTTTCTGATTAAATTTTCCACACTCTAATAAAATTGATTATAAATGAATCAAAGATATAAATCTGAAAAATCAAACCATAATAGCTTAAAAAACCCAGGATAACTTTTATTTATCTCAGAATGGGAGTGGTGTTTCTAAGCACGATAAAAAAGTCCAGAAAAAATATAAAGAGCAGTAAATTAACCAATATTTAAAATTTATGAATTGTTAAAAAATAAATTTAAAAAGTGACAAATTAAGGTATTTGCAACTCACATGGCAAAGAATTGATTTCTTAATAAAGAGCTCTTACAAACAATAAAAAAAAATCAGCAACGTAAGAGGAAACGAAGTAACAGATACCTCACTAAAAAAGAAATATGAGTTGATCTTAAACATATGAAAAGATATTCAAGCTCATTTGTAACAAGAGAAATACAAGCTAAAACTACAATGAGATTATTAGGCAAAGACCAAAATTTTTGGAGCACCAGCACTGGGTATTATACACAAACAATAAATCATGGAACACTACATCAAAAACTAATGATGTACTGTATGGTGACTAACATAACATAATTTAAAAAATTAAATAGGGGTGCCTGAGTGGCTCAGTGGATTAAGTCTTTGCCTTTAGCTTAGGTATGATCTCAGGGTTTTAGGATTGAGCCCCCCCCACCCTACCCCACCCAGCCACTTCTCTCCCCCACCCCCACCGCCTGCCTCTCTACCTACTTGTGATCTCTGTCAAATAAATAATAAAAAATCTTAAAAAAAAATAAAAATTTAAAAATAAATAAATAAATTCCTAAAAACAAAACAAAAAAGAAGATAGTCAAAGATCAAAATATTTGAAAACACAAAGTATTATAAAGACAGTGTGGGAAAAAGGGAATTTCATACACTCCTAGTTAAGATTAAAAATTGAAACAACATATATGGAGGACGATACAGCAATATCTAGCAAAATGTAAAGTGTACATACCCTTTGACTCTGTAGCTCTACTTCTAGGTAGTTATATGCAAGATATTTATACAGAAATCTTTATTGAAACATTTTTTATAGAAGCAAAAAATGTAAAACAACCTAAACATCCACCAATAATAGGTAACTAGTAAACAAATTTTAGTTTATCCTTAAAATGAAATGCAATGAAGCCATGTAAAAAAAAATAAAATAGGATAGCATGACATGACAAGGAATGATCTCCAAAAATATACTAAACAAACAAACAAAAGAGTAAGGTGCAAACAGTATTAAGTATGCTATCATTGATGTAGGGACTAATAAATACAACCATACACCTGTGTTTATAAATTGCAAAAATTATGTCAGGATGAATAGACAAAAAAAAAAAGTGATTGCCATTCAGTAAGCAGAGGTAGGCCACTGGGAGAGAGAAGGAAGGAAACTCACTTTTTACTATATGCTATTTTTTATCTAGAATTATATAGCATGCACCTACACTACCTACTCAAAAATAAATTTTAAAATATATCTCAAAATTATATAGACTCTTTATGCTATAGTCATATGATATCATCTGTATGGGGAGACATATCATCTTAACAAAGACTTCTGTGAATTTTAAAGATCTTGTATCTATTTTGTTAATCAACACTAAATGACAAGCATATGTGCCTGGAAGTTTAGAACAGCAGTCTGCATTGCTTCTGATAAATGGAGCTTAAATAATTCAAATACAGTCCACATCTGAAGCTAATTATAATAATTTTTGAAACTCCTTTAAATCCCTTTTGGAACAGAGTAGGGTCTAGATAGATTTAAGTAAATTCTTTATTAGCAAACTATAACTTTATAGCTTTTGTATTTAAATTAGACAAAAAAGATCTAAGAATACAAAACTGTTATAATCCCAGGATCTACATATCATCTATCATAAAGTATAGGCCTAACAAAACCTTGTTGAATGAACAAAAAATTTAATTAATTATTTATAAAATTTTATTTTAGTTGAAAACAGTCATAAAAAGAGTATAAGATCTAGCTGGAGTCCTCCCAACTTCAATGTAATTTTTTTTTTAAGATTTTATTTATTTATTTGACAAAGAGAGAGATCACAAGTAGAGAGAGAGCCAGGCAGAGAGAGAGGGGGAAGCAGGCTCCCTGCTGAGCAGAGAACCCAATGCGGGGCTCGATTCTAGGATTCTGAGATCATAACCTGAGCCAAAGGCAGAGACTTAACCCACTGAGCCCAGGTGCCCCTCAACGCATTTTTTTTTTAAACAAAACTACTAATATCAAACCTAATTACAATTCTTGTTCTGCCCCTGTTTCATTCATAGTCAACACCCCACCCCCTTCCTGGATCGTACACCTTTAATTCAAAATTTAGAGCAACAGTTATTAATATTAGCCCCAAGACACTATTTGGCAATCAGTGATCTTACTGTAAGTACACTTGGATGTATAAGGGAGGCAACTGGGATTTGCGTAGGTCATCATTGATATTATTTATTTCACAATTTGGACGTTGCATGCTCTTGTTTCTTTATCTGGCCTTTCTTAGTAGAAATTAACCTTAGAGGTAGCAATGTTCTTTCTACTTAATCCCCAAAATTATCCCCAGTATCAGAAAGGAGCCCACCATTATGTGTGTCTGTGTTGGATGTCATGCACTCCTTACCCTCTAATGAGAAACCCCTATATGCAACAAGAGTCTTCTGAGATTAGTGCCATAATAATGTTCCATAGCTTATGTCTTAAAGTCAGATTTTCTCAGATACTATTGAGAACAGGTAGCAAAACACAACAGTTTCTTCTATTTGCATCAGCCACACCATTTTGTTTTGTTTTTAAGATTTTATTTATTTATTTGACAGAGAGAGAACAGTGAGAAAGGGAACAACAAGCAGGGTGAGAGGGAGAAACAGGCTTCCCTCTGAGCAGGAAGCCTGATGCTGGACTGATCCCAGTACCCTGAGATCATGACCTAAGCCTTAGGCAGACACTTAATGACTGAGACACTCAGGCGCCTCTAGCCACACCTTATTGTCCCCACAATTCAATTAAGAGATTCTTTTAGTTTTGTTTTCACAATTAACAGACTTATCACTGCATTCTGCCAAGCAGCCCTGTGGCACACTGGCACACCCTCACTCACAGACAAAAGCGGACTTTTGAATAGAAATGGAAATGCTGCCCTGAACCCTCCTAGGGATATTGGCAAAGGCCTAGGTTGCAGCACTTGCAATGGATACTGCCTTAACCAAAGTTTTTTGGTTTTGACTAACAGAAACCCATTTCAAACCATCTAAGGGGACAGAAGGGGAAGGAAGGGGAGGAAGATTTACTACAATAGGCATGTGCCTCACAGAATCCTAGGGAAGGATAAAAATCAGAAACTCAAGAGCAATCAGGAACCAAAGCAGCAGCCTTTCCTTCAGTTCTCTCTCTCTCTTTCTCCCTCTCTCTTGCTCTCCCTCCTATTCTCAATCTCTCTCTCTCTCTCTCTCTCCTTCTCCCTCTCTCCTTTTCCCTCTCTCCCTCTTCTTCCTCTCTCTAGGAGCCTCTTGGCCTGCTGCTCTACACATATACTTCATTCAGCTTTCTCTGAAACTGCTATTCTCTACTCTGCAATACAAGGTTCCAGCAGCCCCCTGGACAATGTCACTTGTTACCCATGTACCCAAACCCAGGACCGCAGTTCTCTCAGTGTCTGCTTTAAATTCTTAGGAAAGATAATATGATTGGCCCAGCTTTGGTTGAGGTATCCCAACAACTATAGCAAAAATAGGTAAGGTCAAGCAAATAGTATAAACGTGGCTGTTAGGTACTCATCCCTATGGGGATCAGGGTGGGAAATGGTGTGTTATAATGAGATTGAAAGAAACCTAAATAGGTACCTATTGCCTCACAGTGCTTCCCAACATTTGCAAGAGACTTGTTTCTAGAAAAATAACCTAGGATATGCTGTAGTAACAACCTCCAAATCTTAAAAGTCCTCTAACAACAAAGGTTTCATTTCCACTTACACTCCATGTCCGCTTCAGGCCAGAAGCGGGCTCTTCTCTATGTCATCTTCACTCTGAAACCAGGCTGACAGTGTCTCCAGCCTCAGAAATGTCTCTGATCAAATGGAGGACAGGGACATGGCAGCCACACACAGTTCTCACTTGCTTAGCCCAGACGTAAACATGTCACTTCTATTCATATTTCATTGGCCAAAGCAAGTGACATGGGAACACCTAATTTCACAGAGCCAGAAAGGATGATCCTAGTATATGCCCTGCAGGATGAGAGCTAGGCTGTCTAAAAGTAGCAGTGATGACTACTACAAGGGCTCATGATACAGATGCAGAGGTAAGAAAAGACCTTTATTCAGAAAAACCACTGAACATCATGCCAGGAGAAAACCTAGAATCCAGCTCTACCATTTACATTCACTGCAAGGATGTGGGAAAAAAAAAAAAAAAGGAACATTAATGAGCTACTGGTAGGATTACAAATTGGTGTAGCCGCTGTGGAAAAGAGTATGAAAGTTCCTCAAAAAATTCAAAATAGAACTACCCATATGATCCAGTAATTCCACTACTGGGTACTTATCCAAAGAAAACCCTAATTTGAAAAGATACATGTACCTCTATGTTTATTACACAGCATTATTAATATCCATCAATAGATGATTCTCAATAAAGATGTTTTGTATACATACACACCTAATGGAATATTACTCAGCCATAAAAAGAATGAGTTTTTGCTATCTGCAACAAGATGAATGAACCTAGAGAGTATTATGCTACATGAAGTAAGACAGAAAAAGACAAATGCTATATGATTTCACTTACATATGGAATCTAAAAAACAACAACAAAAAAAGAAACAGACTTAAAAACAGAGAACAAGGACACTCATGTGGCTCAGTTGATTAAGTGTCTGCCTTCAGTTCAGGTCATGATCCCAGGGTCCTGGGATTGAGTCCCACATCAGACTCCCTGCTCAGTGGGGTGTCTGCTTCTCCCTCTGCCTGCCATTCTCTATCTCCAACAAACAAATAAATAAATAAATAAATAAAATCTTAAAAAAAAGAGAGAGAGAGAGAAAACAAACTGGTGGTTGCCAGAGGGGAGGTGGTAGGATGATGCATAAAATAGATAAAGGGGATTCAGAGGAACAAACCTTCAGTTATAAAATAAATAAGTCACAAAGATGAAAAGTACAAAATAAAGAATATGGTCAATAATACTGTATTTATATTACTCAGTGACAGTGACTACAACATGTGTAGTGAGCACTGAGTAATATACAGAATTGTTAAATCATTATGCTGAACACTAGTATACTAATATAAATCTAAAAAAATAATACTGTATATGTTATAAAATTAAAAAAAAAAACTTTGAAAAAAAGTCCTAGCCATTTCTTTTCATTTCATTTATTCCTTAGTTACTGGGGATAAAACCAAAAAATAATTATACTTTCATTTATATTAACTATCTTCAAAATTAAAATAGAGAAAATTAAGATGTTTAAATTATAGTTAAAAGATCCTATACATACCTTCTTAATTTCTGGAATTATTTCTTTAAGGACTGGTTCTAACCCAGTCACATGGGTGATACATTAACCTGTGGGACACCAGTCCATTAAATCAATTGCTACAGTGGTGTAAATAACCATCTCAAGTCAATTTACCCTCCTAAATGAGAAGATTAAGACTACTACAGTAAATAAGAGTTCTATCATTTAAAAACCTCTATCAGTGTATAAAATCTCATGACTTTTGGTTATATTTATGTCTAAAAATATTGCCAATACAACTTCATTTGCCTGAAGCACTACATATATATATCATAAGTATATATCATAAAGTGTATATATCACAAAATAAAATAGCATTAAATCAAAAACAAGTTGATTATGTACAATATATCTGATGAATCTGGATAAGGCTAAACTAAGGAAATACATAATTAATAAAAACACAGTAATTGCCCTCCTTAAGGTGCTTAGATGATGGACTTTGTTGCTAGAATCCATACATTTCAACAAAAATTTATGACTGATGTCGTCATGGAACTACTATGTCCAACAATGTCCAGTAGTAAAAAATATCTTTCTTGAACCAGCTATAATTGGAAATGTCAGGATTAAAAACTAGTGAACAAGAGTGAACAATTGTGCATTATATGAATTTTAAGAGCAATTAGTAAAAGAGGGTGCTAGTGTCATATTGGGAGACTGTGTCTATATGCACAAACATTCATCTCATTTATCATTAAATTTTATTAGTCAACTGGGTGGACAAAACACTTATTTCAGAGCCTGTGTTTTAATTATCTCTTCTAGTATGCATTAGTCTTTGAGGAATAATATAGATATTATTTAAATTTAAATGGAAAAAGGTGACTGATTTTATAAATAATGATGGTACAACAGGTTATGCATCTGGTAAAGAAGGTGGAATTTTACCTCACACCAATTAAAAATATAAATTCCAAATGAATTAAATTTTAATATATAAAATTAATAGATTATTCTGTAGAAAATAGGTAAGAAAATATTTTTATAAACTGGGAGTTGAAAAGAACTTTCTCAGCTTGACAAGAAATCTAAAAACCATAAAGGAAAATATTTTCTGACATAAAAATTATAAATTGTTTTAGCAAAACATACCATTAAAAGACCCAAACAATATGCAATGAAAAACACTGTAACCAAAATGGACAATATAAGATTATTGCTCATAAAATACATAAGGCTACTATATAGTAATAAGAAGAAAATGCAATCAATCAAAAAGAAGGCAAAGGTTATGTTTGACTAGGCAAGTGGGAAAAGTTGGCCAAAATTAATGGTCACAGAAAAGACATGACCACTAGTCAAGAAAAGGCAAATTAAGTAAAAGCAAGATGCCTTTGTTCAATAATGAGACTGGAACAAACCTATAAGAAGAGTAACAAGCAGCATGGTAAACTGGAGAAACACATTTCTTGAGAGCACAGTCACAACTATAGCTCAGTAAGCCCATTATTTGCTTAAAAACAGTAAAGAAAATAAGAATATGAAGAAGCAAAACAACTGTATTTCCTTCAATAGGAAGTAGATACAGCTTCATCAAATCCCTTCTAAAATTAAGCAGGATAGGAATAAATTATAAATAATATATTTAAAAGATATACTTATCTAGGTGTATATATACATATCTACATAAAATTTGGCAGAATCTTGGCTCAGCTAGAATAACACTTTCATCTGTATTTTTAAAAATTCAGAGACTACACAAATGTGGCTTAACAGTGAGCTAAAAGCTCTTTTAAAATAGTTTTTTAAAGGGGTGCTTGAGTGGCTCAATGGGTTAAGCCTCTGCCTTTGGCTCAGGTCATGATCTCAGGGTTCTGGGATGAAACCCCACATCAGGCTCTCTGCTCAGCAGGGAGCCTGCTTCCTGCCCCCCTCTCTCTCTGTCTGCCTCTCTGCCTACTTGTGATCTCTGTCAGATAAATAAAAATAAAATCTTTAATAAATAAATAAAATAGTTTTTTTAAATAAAAAATCTTTAATAAATAATAAATAAAATAGTTTTTAAAATAAATAAAACAAATAAAATAGTTATTTAAAATAAATAAAAATAAAATAGCTTCAAAAGTCACATTTCTTAACACAATGAAAATCCTCCCCCACTCTTTTAATTTTTAAATTTTCTTTATTTGCTAAAATTTTAAATCAGGGTTGCTGAAGAAGACCTCATTTCATTTGGTCCCTTGAATTTGGCTGGATAGCTATCAAACCATTCTGAATACCCACAAATTCAGCCTGATATGTAAGAAACTATATCTGGAACTCTACAAGTAGAAAAGCTACTGCTTTTTCCAAGGTAGGACATGCACAGTTGTGAATCTGTGGGGAGATACCAGAAGATAAATGGAGAGGGGAGGGAACCTCCATAAGCTGGCTACTGGAAAGTGATATAACCCTGGAGCACAAAATTGGAACCCTTAAAAATCTGATCCAGTGAGAGACATCCCTTTCTGAAAGGAGCTCAGGGGATGAAAAGGGCAGAATCCTAAGTGGGTCATTGCAGTCTCAGGGTCCCAGGAGACACAGAAAGGACCAGGGTGCATGAACCAGTAGAGTGCTCAAGCAGTAGAGCAGGAAAACTGGTTACAGTCAGCCAGCCAGCCCAGGAAGGGGCTCTCAGCAAAGTTTTCCATAAACCTGGAGCCAGCCAGATGGATGACAGCTCTCTGCCTGAGAATCCTACAAAGGACTGGAACTCAAGGGCCATTTACCATCCCCCAGGAGGGGCGAAACAGCTGCACCCACCACAGGCAACAGCTCTCAGGGCAGCGACCTGGAAATGACAGTAGGGTGACACCCAGCACTCTCCCTGGAGAAGGGGAGCGGGTACCCCCAAGAGCCTACAACCACTCTCACTTCCTGGGCACAAAAATGGCAGCAACAGGGTTCCCTTGGACTCTCTCCATGAGGATTACAGGAGGAACGCACTGCTAGAGTCTACAGAGTTTGACACAGACAAAAGTAAAGACTGTTTGTCCCAAAGGGTTTATTGAAGAAGGGGGACCATGATCTTTCAGCTCTGAGGCCAGAGACCAGAGCTCAGCAATTTTCATTCTGATCCTCTAAAGAGGTATGGAAAACCTCCAGGGAAAAAAAGCCACAAAGAGAACCAGCTTACACTGAGCCCAGCCCCCCCCCCAGCAAGAGGTGGAGCAACTCCATCCATGCAGACATCTGAGAAGCAACCCAGCAGGCCCTTTTCCCAGAAGACCCACTGGAAGAACAGGTAGACAAAGGGTTTATGGATCCCACGGGACTATAAAATGCCAGCACCAGGGGAAAACAGTATATTGAGCATGAGGTTTTTTTTCTCACAATTCATTTATCTTTTAGTCTAAAATTTTCCATTTTTTTCTTTTTACCTTTTTTCTGTTTCAACCAGTTTCTTATTTTAACAACTTGTGTTTCTAAGTCACTTTTTAACTTTAATTTTTTACACCTACATTTAATAGATATGTGCTTTATTTTATTCCCTTTTTGCACTCTGTTCAGTTTTATTTTTTGTATATAGATAAGTTTTGCTTTCTTTGCAATTTTGGGAGGTAGTGTCTTCTAACACACAGACCAAAACTCACTCAGGAAAAAGTGGATCACCCTAATTTGTCCACCCTGCAAGATTATACACTCTCTTCTCCCCATCCCTCATTTTTTTTCTTTTCTTTTTTTTTTTTCTTTTTCTTGTTTGTTCTAATTTGTTTTTTGTTTGCTTTTGTTTGGATTTCTAACCACTTTGGATTTGTCAGGGTGTATTTTGTTTGGGTCATGGTTGATATTTTGGACTCTGCTCACTTGCTCACCTATCCTTCTCAGGGCAAAATGACTAGAAGGAGAAATTCACTACAAAAGAAAGAACTAGAGGTAATGTTCTCTGCCACAGAGCTAATCAATATGGATATAAGTAATATGTCAGAGATGGAATTCAAGATAAAAATTATAAAATAGCTAGGCTTGAAAAAAAAGTGTAAATGATAGTGCAGAATCTCTAGGGGCAGAAATGAGATCCAATCAGGCCAAACTTAAAAACACTATGAATGAGATGCAGTCTAAATTGGATGCTCTAACAGCTAGGGTAAATGAGGTAGAAGAAAGAATAAGTGATCTAGAAGAACAGAATGATGGAAAGGAAAGAAAAAGAGGAAAAGAGAGAAAGACAACTCAGAGCTAATGAAGAAAGGCTCTGAGAATTTAATGATGCTCTGAAAAGAAAAAATTATTTGGGTGCCTAAAGGGGTAGAGAGAAAGAGAGGGCCAGAAGGTATATTTGGGCAAATCATAGCTAAGAACTTCCCTAATCTGGGGAAGGAAAAAGGCATTCAAGTCCAAGAGACAGAGAGGACCCCTCCCAGATCAATAAAAATAGATCAACACCCCAACATATAATAGCAAAACTTGCAGATTTTAGAGAAAAAGAAGATATCCTAAGAGCATCTCTGGAGAGGAGGCTCTTAATGTATGGAGGGAGGAACATCAGAATAACATCAGAACTATCCACAGAAACCTGGCAGGCCTGAAAGAGCCAGCATGATATAGTCAGGATATTAAATGAGAAGAACATGCAACCAAGAATAATTTGTCCCCCTAGGCTGTCATTCAGAATGGAAGGAGAGATAAAGAGCTTCCAGGACAAACAGAAACTGAAAGAATATATTCTACCAAGCCAGCCCAGCAAGAAAAATTAAGGGAGATGCTATAAGTGAAGAGAGACCCCAATAGAAATATAGACCAGAAAGAAACAGAGACAATCTACAGAAACAAGGACTTTACAGGCAATACAATGGCATTAAATTCATATCTTTTAATAGTTATTCTGAATGTAAATGGGCTGAATGCTCCAATCAAAAGACAAAAGGTACACAAAAGGAAAAGCAAAACCCATCCATCTGCTGTCTACAAGCGACTCACTTAGACCTAAAGACACATCCAGACTGAAAGTGAGGGGGTGGAGAACCATTTACCAACCTAGTTGACCTCAAAAGAAAGCTGGGGTAGCAATCCTCATATCAGACAAATTATATTTTAAACCAAAGACTATAGTAAGAGATGTAGAGAGACACTATATTATACTTGAAAGGTCTACGCAACAGAAGGTCTAACAATTCTAAATATTTATGGCCCCAACATGAGAGCAGCCAATTATATAAAGCAATTAATAATCAAAGTAAAGAAACACACTGATAACAATACATTAAAGCAGGAACTTCAACACCACACTCACAGCAATAGACAGATCATCTAGGCGGAATATCAACAAAAAAACAAGGGCTTTGAATGATAAACTGGATCAGATGGACTTCACAGATACATACAGAACATTCCATCCTAAAACAATAGAATACCTGAATTTGAGTCAAGATGATGGAGGAGTAGCAGACTGAGATGATATCAGGTCGCAGGAATTCAGTTAGATAGTTATCAAACCATTCCAAACACCTACAAATCCAACAGAAGATCACAGAGAAGAGGAGCAGCAATTCTAGAAATAGAAAATCAACCACTTTCTGAAAGGTAGAACGTGCGGAGAAGTGAATCCGAAGAGACGGGAAGATAGACTGTGGGGGGAAGGGCTGGCTCCTGGCAAGCGGTGGAGCAGCGGAACACAAAATCAGAACTTTTAAAAGTCTGCTCCACTGAGGGACATCGCTCCAGAGGCTAAGTGGGGGTGGAGCCGTCACAGGGACAGCTTGGTCTTAGATCCCACGGGGTCACAGAAGGATCAGGGGTACCTGAGTGTAGCAGAGCTCACAGATATTAGAGTGGGGAAGCCAGCTACAGAGACGGAGCTGAGGAGTGAGCTCTCAGCTTGGGCATACCTTAACCTGTAATCTATGACACAGTCAGGCCACTGCTCTTGAACAGGGACCCCACAGTGGCAGATCCGGGGAGACCCACCAGAAGAGCAGACTGTCAGGAATCTGCTGGGTTTGGAGACTCCAAATGGGGCTGCGTGCCAGACAAAGAAATGCTTGTTCACAGGCCTGGTGAGCTCAGAGTACAGCCAGAGACCAGGGAGATGTGAATGATCAAGTGTTTTTCTCTGAGGGCGCAATGAGGAGTGGGGTCCCAAGCTCTCGGCTTCTCTAGGCTGGAGATTGGGAGGCTGCCATTTTCATTCCTGTCCTCCAGAGCTCTACAGAAAGCATTCAGGAAACAAAAGCTCCCAGGAGAACCTGAGCAGATTACTTAGCCCGGCCCCTGGCAAGGGTGGTGCAAATCTGCCTCGGGCAAAACACTTGAGAATCACTATAACCGGTTCCTCCCCAGAAGATCAGTAAGAACACCCAGCCAAGACCAAGCTCACTAATCAAGGAGAACAGCAGAATTCCAGAGGATGGGAAAGCAAAGCAAGGAATTCATGGCTTTCTCCCCGTGATTCTTTGGTCTTGCAAAGTTAATTAAATTTTCTTAATTTTATTTTTTTCTGATTCTGATTTTTTTAACTTTTCCTCTTTCCTCTTTTAACATTTTTTAACTAGTTTATCTTAACAATAGCTTTCTTTAAAAAAATCTTTTAAACCTTCATTATTATAGTCATATTTTATCCTTCATTGTATATAACTTTATTTTTTGTATACATATAGAGCTTTCTCATCTAAAAAATTTTGGGATACAACTTCATCTAATAGATCAAAATATAACATAAATCTAGCACAGGGCTTTGTTCTAGTCTCCAGCCTGAGAAAATTCTCTCCATTTTTTTTTTTTTCTTTTCCCAAGCAACTTATCAACTCCTTTTTTATTTTTTTTCTTATTTTCATCTTTACAGTCATATTGCATCCCTTCACTGTGTTTAGCCTTATTTTTGTACATGTGTAAGTTTTTCGTTCCTTAAAATTTTGGGAGGTAGTTTCTTCTAAGAGACCAAACACCCAAAATAAAGTGGGTAGTTCTGCTCTATTCACCAGTCTAATATATATTTTTTCTTTTTTTTTTATTTTTTTAACTTATTTTTATCCCCTTTCATCTCCCCCTGATTTGGGGTCTTTCTGACTTGGTTAAGGCACATTTTTCTGGGGTCTTTGCCAAACTTTTAGTATTTTATTCACTCGTTCATGTATTCTTATCTGGATAAATGACAAGGCAGAAAAACTCACCACAAAAAAAAGAACAACAGGCAGTACCAAAGACTAGGGACCTAATCAATACAGACATTGGTAGTATGTCAGATCTAGAATTCAGAATGACGATTCTCAAGGTGCTAGCCAGGCTCAAAAAAGGCATGGAAGATATCAGAGAAACCCTGCCTAGAGAAATAAAAGCCCTTCCTAGAGAAATAAAAGAACAAAAATCTAACCAAGCTGAAATAAAAAAAGCTATTAATGAGGTGCAATCACAAATGGAGGCTCTTACTGCTAGGATAAATGAGGCAGAAGAGAGAATTAGTGATATAGAAGACCAAATGACAGAGAATAAAGAAGCTGAGCAAAGGAGAGACAAACAATTACTGGACCATGAGGGTAGAATTCGAGAGATAAGTGATACCGTAAGAAGAAACAATATTAGAATAATTGGGATTCCAGAAGAAAAAGAGAGTGGGGCAGAAGGTATATCAGAGCGAATTATTGTAGAGAATTTCTCTAATATGGCAAAAGGAACAAGCATCAAAATCCAGGAGGCATAGAGAACCCTCTCAAAATCAATAAAAATAGGTCCACACCCCATCATCTAATAGTAAAACTTACAAGTCTTAGTGACAAAGAGAAAATCCTGAAAGCAGCCTGGGACAATAAGTAAAAATGGTAATGGTAAAAATATTAGATTAGCAGCAGACTTATCCACAGAGACCTGGCAGGCCAGAAAGAACTGGCATGATATATTCAGAGCACTAAATGAGAAAAATATGCAGCCAAGAATACTATATCCAGCTAGGCTATCATTGAAAACAGAAGGAGAGGTAAAAAGCTTCCAGAACAAACAAAAGCTAAAAGAATTTGTAAACACCAAACCAGCCCTACAGGAAATATTGAAAGGGGTCCTATAAGCAAAGAGAGAGCCTAAAAGTAGTAGACCAGAAAGAAACAGAGACAATATACAGTAACAGTCACCTTACAGGCAATACAATGGCACCAAATTAATATCTTTCAATAGTTACTCTAAATGTAAATGGAATAAATGCCCCAGTCAAAAGACACAGTGTATCACAATGGATTTAAAAAAAAAAAAAACACATCAATAAGCTGTCTACAAGAAACTCATTTTAGACCCAAAGACACCTCCAGATTTAAAGTGAGGTGGTGGAAAATAATTTACCATGCTAATGGACATCAAAAAAAGCTGGGATGGCAATCCTTATATCAGATCAATTAGATTTTAAGCCAAAGACTACAATAAGAGATAAGGAAGGACACTGTATCATAATCAAAGGGTCTGTCCAACAAGAAGATCTAACAATTTTAGATATCTATGCCCCTAACGTGGGAGCAGCCAACTACATAAGCCAATTAATAACAAAATCAAAGAAACACATCAACAATAATACAATAAGAGTAGGGAACTTTAACACCCCCCACACTGAAATGGACAGATCATCCAAGCAAAATATCAACAAGGAAACAAAGGCCTTAAATGACACACTGGACCAGATGGACATCATAGATATATTCAAAACATTCCATCCCAAAGCAACAGAATACACATTCTTCTCTAGTGCACATGGAACATTCTCCAGAATAGATCACATCCTGGGCCACAAATCAGGTCCCAACCGATATCAAAAGACTGGGATCATTCCCTGTATATTTTCAGACCACAATGCTCTGAAGCTAGAACTCAATTACAAGAGGAAAGTTGGAAAGAGCCCAAGTACATAGAGACTAAAGAGCATCCTTCTAAAGAATGAATGGGTCTACCAGGAAATTAAAGAAGAATTGAAAAAATTCATAGAAACAAATGATAATGAAAACACAACTGTTCAAAATCTGTGGGACACAGCAAAGGCAGTCCTGAGAGAAAAATATATAGCGATACAAGCCTTTCTCAAGAAACAAGAAAGGTCTCAAATACACAACCTAACCCTACACATAAAGGAGGTGGACAAAGAACAGCAAAAAAAGCCTAAACCCAGCAGGAAAACAAAAATTATAAAGATCAGAGGAGAAATCAATGAAATAGAAACCAAAAAAACAACAGAACAAATCAATGAAACTAGGAATTGGTTCTTTGAAAGAACTAATAAGATTGATAAAACCTTGGCCAGACTTATCAAAAAGAAAAGAGAAAGGACCCAAATAAATAAAATCATGAATGAAAGAGGAGAGATCACAACCAACACCAAAGAAATACAAACAATTATAAGAACATACTATGAGCAACTATATGCCAGCAAATTTGACAATCTGGAAGAAATTGATGCATTCTTAGAGACGTATAAACTACCAAAACTACCAAGAAGAAATAGAAAACCCGAACAGACCTATAACCAGTAAGGAGATTGAAGCAGTCATCAAAAATCTCCCAACAAACAGGAGCCCAGGGCCAGATGGCTTCCCAGGGGAATATTACCAAGCAGTCAAAGAAGAATTAATTCTTATTCTCCTGAAACTGTTCCAAAAAATAGAAATGGAAGGAAAACTTCCAAACTCATTTTATGAGGCCAGCATTACCTTGATCCCAAAACCAGACAAAGACTCCATCAAAAAAGAGAATTAGAGACCAATATCCTTGATGAACACAGCTACGAAAATTCTCACCAAAATACTAGTCAGTAGGATCCAACAGTACATTAAAAGGATTATTCGCCATGACCAAGTGGGATTTATTCCAGGGAGGCAAGGTTGGTTCAGCATCTGCAAATCAATCAATGTGATATATTTATAAAAGAAAGAATGTGAACCACATGATACTCTCAATAGATGCTGAAAAAGCATTTGACAAAGTACAGCATCCTTTCTTGATCAAAACTCTTCAAAGTGTAGGAATAGGGGATATAGTCAGGGGTAGAGCATTTGACAGCAAAGTGTAGGAATAAAGGGTACATACCTCAATATCATCAAAGCCATGTATGAAAAACCCACAGCAAATATCATTCTCAATGGAGAAAAACAGAGCTTTTCCGCTAAGGTCAGGAACATGGCTAGGATGTCCATTAACACCACTGCTATTCAACATAGTACTACAAGTCCTAGCCTCAGCAATCAAACAACAAAAAGAAATTAAAGGCACCCAAATCAGCAAAGAAGAAGTCAAACTATCACACCTTGCAGATGATGTGATACTCTATGTGGAAAACCCAAAAGACTCCACTCCAAATCTGCTAAAACTCATACAGGAATTCAGTAAAGTGGCAGGATAGAAAATCAATGCACAGAAATCAGTTGCATTTCTATATACGAACAACAAGACAGAAGAAAGAGAAATTAAGGACTCAATCGCATTTACAATTGCACCCAAAACTGTAAGATACCTAGGAATAAACCTAACCAAAGTGGCAAAGAATCTGTACTCAGAAAACTATAAAGTACTCATTAAAGAAATTGAGGAAGACACAAAGAAATGGAAAAATGTTCCATGCTCATGGATTGGAATAAAAAATTTTGTGAAAATGTCTATGCTACCTAAAGCAATCTACACATTTAATGCAATCCCTATCAAAATATCATCAATTTTTTTCAACGAAATGGAACAAATAATCCTAAAATTTACATGGAACCAGAATTAGAACTTGAATAGCCAGAGGAACTTTAAAAAAGAAAGCCAAAGTTGGTGGCATCACAATTCCAGACTTCAAGCTCTACTACAAAGCTGTCATCATCAAGATAGCATGGTACTGGCACAAAAACAGACACATAGATCAATGGAACAGAATAGAGAGCCTAGAAATAGACCCTCAACTCTATGGTCAACTCATCTTTGACAAAGCAGGAAAGAATGTCCAATGGAATAAGGACAGTCTCTTCAACAAATGGTGTTGGGAAAACTGGACAGCCACATGCAGAAAAATGAAACTGGACAATTTCCTTACACCACACATGAAAATAGACTCAAAATGGATGAAGGACCTTAATGTGAGACAGGAATCCATCAAAATCTTTGAGGAGAACACAGGCAGTCACCTCTTCGACCTCAGCTGCAGCAACTTCTTCCTAGAAACATCACCAAAGGCAAAGGAAGCAAGGGCAAAAATGAACTATTGGGACTTCATCAAGATCAAAAGCTTTTGCACAGCAAAGGAAACAGTCAACAAAACCAAAAGACAACTGACAGAATGGGAGAAGATATTTGCAAATGACATATCAGATAAAGGGCTAGTATCCAAAATCTATAAAGAACTTATCAAACTCAAAACCCAAAGAACAAATAATCCGATCAAGAAATGGGCAGAGGACATGAACAGACATTTCTGCAAAGAAGACATCCAGATGGCCAACAGACACATGAAAAAGTGCTCCACATCACTCAGCATCAGGGATTTACAAATCAAAACCACAATGAGATACCACATCACACCTGTTAGAATAGCTAAAATTAACAAGTCAGGAAACGACAGATGCTGGCATGGATGCAGAGAAAGGAGAACCCTCCCATACTGTTGGTGGGAATGCAAGCTGGTGCAATCACTCTGGAAAACAGCATGGAGGTTCCTCAAAAAGTTGAAAATAGAGCTACCCTATGACCCAGCAATTGCACTACTGGATATTTACCCTAAAGATACAAATGTAGTGATCCAAAGGGGCATGTGTGCCCAAATGTTTATAGCAGCAATGTCCATAATAGCCAAAGTATGGAAAGAACCTAGATGTCCATCAACAGATGAATGGATAAAGAAGAGGTGGTATGTATATACAATTGAATACTACACAGCCATCAAAAAAATGAACTCTTGCCATTTGCAATGATGTAGATGAAACTAGAGGGTATCATGCTGAGTGAAATAAGTCAATCAGGGAAAGACAATTATCATATGATCTCCCTGATATGATGAAGTTGAGAGGCAAAGCAGGGGCCTTGGGGGTTAAGGAAGAAAAAAATGAAACAAGATGGGATCAGGAGGGAGACAAACCATAAGAGACTCTTAATCTCACAAAACAAACTGAGGGTTGCCAGGGGGAGGGGATTATGGAGAGGGTGGTTGGGTTATGGACACTGGGGAGGGTATGCGCTATGGTGAGTGCTGTGAAGTGTGTAAACCTGGCGATTCACAGACCTGTACCCCTAGGGCTAATAATACATTATATTTTAATAAAAAATTAAAAAATTAAATTAAAAAAAAAACAGAACACTCATTCTTCTTGAGTGTATATGGAACTTTCTCCAGAACAGATCACGTACTGGGTCACAAATCAGATATCAACTGATACCAAAAGACTGAGATTATTCCATGCCTATTTACAGACCACAATGCTTTGAAGGTGGAACTCAATCACAAGAAAGGATTTGGACGGAAGTCAAATACTTGGAGGTTAAAAAGCGTCCTACTAAAGAACAAATGAGTAAACAGGAAATTAAAGAAGAACTTAAAAAATTAATGGAAACTGATCAAAATGAAAACACATTGGTTCAAAAACTCTGGGATACAGCATAGGGGGTCCTAAGAGGGAAGTACATTGTAATACAAGCCTCTCTCAAAAAGTTAGAAAAATTGCAAATACACAAGCTAACTTTACACCTAAAGGACCTGGAGACAGAACAGCAAATGAAGCCTAAAACAAGCAGGAGGAGAGAAATAATAAAGATCAGAGCAGAAATCAATGAAATGGAAATCAGAAGAACAGTAGAACAAATCAACAAAACAAGAAGCTGGTTCTTTGAAAGAATTAATCAATAAACCTCTGGCCAGACTTAACCCAAAATCATGAATGAAAGGGGAGAGATCATGACCCAAACCAAGGAAATACAAACAATTTTAAGAACATATGAGCAACTATATGCCAACAAATTAGGCAATCTGGAAGAAATGGATGCATTCCTGGAAACTTATAAACTACCAAGACTGAAACAGGAAGAAATAGGAAACTTGAACAGACCCATAATCAGCAAGGAAATTGAAGCAGTAATCAAAAACTTCCCAAAAAACAAGAGTTCAGGGCCAGATGGCTTCCCAGGAAACTATAACAAACATTTAAAGAAGAAATAAGACCTATTCTACTGAAGCTGTTTCAAAAAATATAAATGGAAGGAAAACTTCCAAACTCAGTCTATGAGGCCAGCATTACCTTGATCCCAAAACCAGACAAAGACCCCAACAAAAAGGAGAATTACACACCAGCATCCCTGATGAACATGGATGCCAAAATACTCACCAAGATGCTAGCCAATAAGATCCCACAGTACATTAAAAGGATTATTCACCATGACCAAGTGGGATTCATTCCTAGGCTGCAAGGTTGGTTCAACATCTGCAAATCAATCAATATGATACAATACATTAATAAAAGAAAAGATAAGAACCATATGATCCTCTCAGTTGATGCAGAAAAAAAATCTGACAAAATACAGCATCCTTTCTTGACTGAAACTCTTCAAAGTATAGGGATAGAAGGAACATAGTTCAATGTAATAAAGAGCCATCTGTGAAAAACCCACAGAAAATATCATTCTCAATGAGTAAAAACTGAGAAGTTTTCCCTTAAGATGAGGAATACGACAGAAATGCCAACTCTCACCACTATTATTCAATATAGTACTAGAATTTTTAGCCTCAGCAATCAGACAACAAAAAGAAATAAAAGGTATTCATATTGGCAAAGAAGAAGTCAAACTCTCACTCTTCACAGATGACATGATTCTTTATGTGGAAAATCCAAAAGACTCGACCCCAAAATTGCTAGAACTCATACAAGAATTCAGCACCATGGCAGGAT
This sequence comes from Lontra canadensis, assembly GCF_010015895.1. Taxonomy (NCBI): domain Eukaryota; kingdom Metazoa; phylum Chordata; class Mammalia; order Carnivora; family Mustelidae; genus Lontra; species Lontra canadensis. Next base: position 36,865,986 of record NW_022631000.1, on the reverse strand, counting down.
ACACAATCAATGCACAATAATCAGTTGCATTTCTATACACCAACAATATGACTAGAGAAAAAGGAATTAAGGAATTGATCCCACTTACAATTGCACTAAAAACTATAAGACACCTAGGAATAAACCTAACCAAAGAGGTAAAGGATCTATACTCTGAAAACTATAGAACACTTATGAAAGAAATTGAGGAAGACACAAAGAGATGAAACAACATTTCATGCTCATCGAATGGAAGAATAAACATTATGAAAATGTTTATGCTGCCCAGAGCAATCTACACATTCAATGCAATCCGTATCAAAATACCATTGACATTTTCCACAGAGTTGGAACAAACAATCTTAAAATTGGTATGGAACCGAAAAGACCCTGAATCACCAAGGAAAGGTTGAAAAAGAAAAACCAAGCTGGGGGCATCACATTGCCTGATTTCAAGCTATATTACAAAGCTGTGTTCATCAAGGCAGCATGGTACTGGCACAAAAACAGATACATAGGTCAGTGGAACAGAATAGAGAGCCCAGATATGGACCCTCAACTCTGTGTTCAAATAATCTTCAACAAAGCAGGAAAAGATATCCAAGGGAAACATGATAGTCTCTCCAATAAATGGTGCTGGGAAAATTGGACAGCTACATGCAGAAGAATGAAATTTGACCATTCTCTTACACCACATAAAGATAAACTCAAAATGGATGAAAGACCTCAATGTGAGACAGGAATCCGTCAAAATCCTGGAGGAGAACATAGGCAGTAATCTCTTTGACATCAGCCACAACAACTTCTTTCAAGACATGTCTCCAAAGGCAAGGGAAATAAAAGCAAAAATGAACTTTTGGGACTTCATCAAGATCAAAAGCTTCTGCATAGCAAAGGAAACAGTCAACAAAACTAAGAGGCAGCACACGGAATGGGAGAAGATATTTGCAAATGACACTACAGATAAAGGACAGGTATCCAAGATCTATAAAGAACTTCTCAAACTCAACACCTAAAAAACAAATAATCCAGTCAAGAAATGGGCAGAAGATGTGAACAGACACTTCCCCAAACAGGACATATAAATGGCCAACAGACACATGAGAAAAGTCTCTACATCACTTGCCATCCAGGAAATACAGATCAAAACCACAATGGGATAACACCTTACACCAGACAGAATGGTTAAAATTAACAGGACAGGGAACAACAAATGTTGGCAAGGATGCTGGTGGGAATGCAAGCTGGTACAGTCACTCTAGAAAACAGTATGGAGGTTCCTCAGAAAGTTAAAAATACAGCTACCCTACAACCCAGCAATTGCACTACTGGGAATTTACCCCCAAAATACAGATGCAGGGAAAAGAAGGGGCACATGCACCCCAATGTTCATAGAAACAATATCCAGAATAGCCAAACTGTGGAAGGAGCTAAGATATCCTTCAACAGATAAATGGATAAAGCTGTGATTCATATATACAATGGAATGTTACTCAGCCATCAGAAAGGATGAATACCTACCATTTATATACCAACATGGATGGAACTGGTGGGTATTATGCTAAATGAAGTAAGTCAGTCGGAGAAAGACAATTATCATATGGTTTCACTCATATGTGGAATATAAGGAATAGTGCAGAGGATCACAGAGGAGGGGAGGGGAGGGAAAACTGAATGGGAAGAAATCAGGGAGGAGACGCTCTTGACTCAGGGAAACAAACTGAGGGTTGCTGGAGGGGAGGGGGGTGGGGGATGAGGTAACCCGGTGATAGGGATTAAGGAGGGCACGTGATGTGATATGCACTGGGTGTTATAGGCACCTAATGAATCACTGAACACTACACCAAAAACTAATGATACACTACATTTGACTGAGTTTAATTGAAAAAAAAAAAGAAAAATAATAAATAAATTAGTAAGTAAAGAAAGAAAGTTATAAACCACTCTTCTTTAGTGCTGCCTGCAGAAGTGGCTGACATCTTCTACTCAGCATCATCACTGCCCTCAGACCTCTGATGAAGCCCAAGATTGTTAAAAAGAGGACCAAGAAATTCATTCAGCCCCAGTCAGACCAATATGTCAAAATTAAGTGCAACAGGTGGAAAACTAGAGGCATTGACAGTAGGTTGCACAGAAGATTCAAGGGCCAGATCTTGAGGTCCAACACTGGTTACAGGAACAACAAAAAAACAAAACACATAGTGCCCAGTGGCTTCTGGAAGTTCCTAGTCCACAACGTCAAGGAGCTTGAAGTGCTCCTGATGTGCAACAGATCTTACTGTGCAGAGACTGCTCAGTGTCCCCTCCAAGAACCACAAAGCCATGTGGAAAGCAGCCAGCTGGCCATAAGAGTCACCAATCCCAATGTTATGCTGCAAAGCAATGAAAATAAAGAGAAAGCTTATGTGCATGTTGTATTTGTTAATAAAATTACATAAATAAATAAAATTCTAAATCAAATTTTCAGTGAGATGGTCTTTTACAAATGTGCTAAGTTTCTAATACAAATTATAAAACATGTTTGTTTTATAATAATCCTACATAGTAAGTAAAATACTCTTTGCAGTAAATTAAGCATTTGATAATTTAACAGTTTCAACCCTTTAGGGAAACAATTAGAGTAGTGGAGAGGGATTTGACACATTTATGAAGATGTAATTCTGTCTTCTCACTAGTCCAATTTGTGCAAAAGCAGTGGCCTCCTTGGCTGGCAGAACTAGACTGAACACGTTCATGCTGTTCATGTTAAGATTAAAATATCCCTCTACTATTACACTTTTTTTTTTTTTACATACTACAAAAGTACTAATGTTTATGACGGAAAATCTGGAAAATGGAGAAAAACAAAAACAAAGACAATAAAAATCACCCACAAGGTTTCTATCCAAAGATAACCACGGCAAACCTTCTGGTGCATTTCCCTCTGGTGTCCATAGTAGGCACAGCATTAACAATAGCAGGAGTCTGGGGGAAAGGAAGTAATGGTCCATCTCAAACCACAGAGAAAAAATAACAGTCAACAGGACATATGTTTATTTAATAATAGGAACATTTTTTAATATTTACTATTCTATGATTGCTTTTATATAAACTTGTATTGTTGCTCAGTTTCATCGCTGATCTGTCATTATTTCAGAGTCTAGAGTGCTAACCATTACACAGTGGAACCCCTGATCTGTCCTTACTTCAAATGAATTCTGTGTAGCATCTGTTTATCAGTAAGCAAATTATCCTCTCATTTTTCCAAACAATCCAGCAAGATAGTCCAGACAATAAAAGCCAGCATTAGGCATAACTCTATTTCTACTCACTGGTCACCAGACATCACCATTCTCATGAACCCTGCCTTCACCCCCAACCCCATCAAGAGCACACCATAGTGTCACTCTCCTCCACCCACTTCAGACCAGGACCACTCCAGGCCAGAGAGAATATCATCACTACCCTTCAGTGCTTCAAACCTCAATTCACAACCACCCCTGTCAAGCCACAAATTAGTATTATTTTCACAACTGTTCTCTACCAGAAAATTGAAATACTGTCATAGAGTGATTGGGCTATTCTGTATATCTAAAAGACAGAGGTCTCTAATATGGACATGCTTTCAATTATTTTAGAAATGCCACTCTTTGACTAGTATACCATGTACTATTATTTCTATTACTGTCCATCCAAAGCTTAATCTATCTCAGATAATTAAGTTGTATTTTATTTTATTTGGGGAAAAAAGGGGGGGATCAATCTATATCAATGTGCAGTATCTGTAACCTACTTTATTATTTTTTTTTTTGCAACATTGGGATCATTCTGGTTTTGTGCTTACTGTTTTGTAACATATTGTTTTGGTTAATCAGAAACAGAAGTAATTAGAAACATAAATAAGAAAGCCAGTGGTTCTGAAAAAGATCTTTCACACATCGAGGTTGACCATTAGCAAAAATTTTGATGGAACTTGAATTTGCCTTCAGCAAAACTATACTTTTTCTTTACTTTACAGTACTAAAATAACAAGATGATATGTGTTTCCATAACAGAACAAATACAACTGAGAGAAATTACTTCCTGCTAAGTTTTTGTAGATTTAAAAGATTAGCCAAAGAACACAATGCTTAACCCAAAGTAGCAAATATCATAAAGTAGAATTTCAGGTACCCTAGAAATGGAAGAGATTCCTGGACAGGGCTTTCCTACTGCCCTCATATAATATCCACAAAGGACCGTCCAGAATGTCTATACATAAATCAAATTCTGACATCCAGAACTAAACTGGGTGAAATTCTAAGAGTGCACATTAATATCTCTGGACACAATGTAGTGACAATCAATATTAATACATTCTGGAAAACAAGACTTCCTTCTAAAAGATGCATAGGCACTCAAATTATGCAAAATCCGTCAGGTTGACATCAGAAAGCCACAAATGAATAAAGTTGCTAAGCAAGAGGAATGCTATACTAAGCAAGAGGAATGCTAAAGAATATTGACTAAATTTTCATTGTTTAGCACAATTTAGTAGAAGATCACTGAAGTTTCAAATGGCAATGTGTTGGTTTTAGCCTGTATGAGAAAGATGGATATCTGAATGATTCAAAAATTAAACAATGGTTCAAAGGAATGTTTTCTATTTACTAAAATTTACCATACTGCATCTAATGTTCAGAATTACAATAAAAATTCTCAAAGAGAAGCTAAAAAACAAATGTTCAAGTTTATTAAATGTTCCATTTGCCCTTTTCCACCTATTGCACTTATAGCTTAAAACCCAGCTAGAAAAGTATTTGAATACCCAAGTGGTTATTGTAGAGATTCTGAAGGCACTAAGCTATGATTTCCTCAAGTGGAAAGTGTCGTTTGACAGCCCTTACAAAACACTACAAGCATAAAAGTGGAAGGCTGGAACAAGCAATCCGCTCAGTCAATCTCCTAGACAGCCTTCTCTGCTCCTTAAGGTAAGATTATTTGTCAAACCATTAGTCATGCCTTTAACCTGTTCAGTTCTTTTGGTAGTAGTGCTTCTGATATTCTTTAGATAATTAGACTTTTGAACAGAAAATTATAAGATACTTGGGCCAATTAAGTGGATTTTTCCATCTAGCTATAAAATACAGTATTTGCAAGTAGTTAATTACATACATGTGTTCCACCACAAATGTCATCTGCCTTAATAGGTGAGAATAATGGTAACATCTGTAGCCATCATATAAATAGAGAATACAAATAAAGTATGGTCATAAAACTCTCTCAACATGTTCTGGTTATATAGCAGTACAATGTTATCCTCATTTTCATTCCCTCCAACAGTTATCTGATCTCAATTATGAGAAGCTGACAGAGAAAGACAAGATTCAACAAAAGATAAATATATACACAAGTAAAATGATGTTTAATATCTGCTCATTTTGAATGCTAGAGTTGTATTTATCAATGTAGTCTCTGTTGATTCTTACTCCATCACCAGCTCTGCCTATAAAATAATGACAGGCCTGTTTTCATTAGAGGTGTCAGTCTCATGGTTGGTTTGTTTTTTTTCTATCATCATGTATCTTACAGTATCAGAGAATACTGTAATAATAACATGGGAAGAACATGATTAAAAAACTAAAGATTGGGGGAACTTGGGTGGTTCACTTAGTTAAGCATCTGCCTTCGGCTCAGGTCATGATTCCAGGGTTCTGGGATAGAATCCCAAGTCTGGCTCCCTGCTCAGTGGGGAGCCTGCTTCTCCCTCTCCTCCCCGCTGTTGCTTTCTGTCACTATCTCTGTCTCTGTCTCTCACTCAGATAAATAAGACCTTAAAAAAAAAAAAAAACCCTAAAGAGTGACCAGGTAGAATAAATATACTGCAACTATACTTAATTTCCACCAAACATGAGTATATTTCTGTTTTCTATTAAATTAGGCTGGAAGGAAAAAGAATCCACACAGACTGTAGTTCTGTTGCTTCATTGCAAGACCATTTCCAAAAATATAAAATGGAAACACTGGCTCAGTGGGTTGAGCTGCTGCCTTCGGCTCAGGTCGTGATCCCAGGGTCCTGGGATCGAGTCCCGCATCGGGCTCCTTGTTCAGTGGGGAACCTGCCTCTCTCTCCGCCTCTGCCTGCCTCTCTGCCTGCTTGTGTTGCTTTCTCTCGCTCTCTTTCTGACAAATAAATAAATAAAACCTTTAAAAAAAAAAAAAAAGAAAAGAATCATTTCCTTCTGCTTTTAGAAAAACATAGTCCCCTAAACACTGTATCAGGATATTTCCCATCATATTCTTGCAGTCCAAATCACTGAAACATTCCCGTGTTCATTCAGCTCCCCACAGGTTTAAAAGAAGAGCCCACTGACTCCACTTTCCAGCAGCAGAAGGGGGTGGGGCGGCCCGAGGCCAGGGTGGCTGGCTCCATAAAACATTTAAAAATAATCCTACTTGCCAAATTCTCTTTATTTGCTCAAGCTCATTTTCTGTACCACTTTCTAGTATCCACAGAGCCCAGCCCTACTCCTAGAAAGAAGCTAAAAATTGTGTGAAAACATAAAAAAAATTAATCATTCCTTAATTTTGTTCTAGGGATAGAAGTCAGATTCCCTAAATGGAAAGATAAAGCTTTTCCATGAAAATTATTCCTCTTGAATGAAACAGTCATTCAATTTTAATCTTTTAATTACATGGAAAAAGCTGAAAGGAGAGCTTTCTGTGGTGAATAGAATGAATTCAGAATTCCTATTTGCCACTTATATTCATGCATATGAAAATTATTTGGAAGCAATCTATCAGATTCTGAATTCATTCAAATCTTTTATTGCACATTTTCAAAAAAGATGCCACAAATTCAGTTATTTCAGTACCTTTGCTTATTAAGATCCATTATGGATTAAAGAAAAAGAATAAACACTTGCTGACTAAAAACGATGCACTTAGTACTAGTCTCCATGGGGATGTAAAAAAAAAAAAAGAGGGCCTTCCCTTTCCCCTTAATGAGCCTACAGAAAAGACAGAGAATAAAATGCAACCAGATATTGCTAACTCTCAGGTCTAGTCAGTCCAGCCTAATGGCCCAATCAATCAGTGTGTCCCCTCTCCCCATTGCTAGCAATTGGTTTAAAGTCAAGCAAATGTATAAGTCCAGCCAAACTTAAGTCCATCTAGAACTCTGGCTATGGGACCTTTAACTGGGGTTGCCAAGCAGGCAGGTTCATTCATGTATGCATTCAGCGAATCTTTGTTAGATATCTACCCTTTCAGGTACCCTTCTAGATGGCAGATATAAGCCCACAGAGGAAAACAAAAGGAAGGGAAGAAGGGAGACACATGGTTGGAGCATCTGGATTAAGTCATGCCTAAAGTCAGATCAACCCCTGGACTTTTTAGTTATATGAGTCAGTAAATCTCTTTTTAGTTTAAGGCAATCTAAGTTGGGGTTTCTATATATGCAACCAACAGTCCCACCCCCACCCCCAGAGTCTAGGATTGGTAACTGGAATAAAATCTCACCTTCTTCTACTGGAGGCTTGCCTGCACCCAGTTATGGTCATAGACATAAAACCAGTTGGAATAGTCTCATGGCCCACTCCTCACCCCTTCCTAGCATTTCTCCAACTAATTTGTAATGACTCTCAAACTGTCAGACGGGTCCCAAAAATTTGGAGGTAACCTACCACTAAATCCAGCTTAGACTGGTCTTTTTTCCTTTGGGGATTTAAAAACAAAAACAAACAAACAAACAAACAAAAAAACCTATACAGTACCCACATCTCCACATAAACACATGTAAATTACACCACAAGAATCACAGATATGGAGGTGAAAATACACTACCAAGACACCTCCTCCTACCTCTTATTCAATACATGAATGCTGTCTTACTGCCCCTGGCTAAGAAATCAACCAGTCTCTGGTTAAATATTTCCAAACACAGAAAGCTCACTACCTCAAGCACCATGTGTCCCAGTAATGGACAGCTTCTATATCTGAGAAGTGTCATTATGATACCGAATAAAAATTTCTCTTCCTGAAATCTTCATTGCTTTATGCTATTTCTGCTAAGTGAAGCAACAAAGAATAAGCTCCTTCCCTACCTACTTGTCAGATCTTCAAATATTTGAAGGCAATTAGCACGTCTCCCACTAGTATGTGTTTTTCTATAGTTCCTTCAGTTATTTCTTAAAATACATCACTTCCAGATCCACTGATGTCTTAATTCCCCTTGTCTAGGTACACTCTAGTTTGTCAACAGCATCCCTTTTATAATGTTATCCCTCCCACCCACCCCACCGCACACCACCCCTGAATGACCCTTGTGGTTGTCTGAAAGGCCCAGAAAACTATGGGCAAATAACTTCCCAAAGGGCTGAACACTGCATTTATGACAACAAGCCTTAAGATTTCACAGGTTCTTTTTCTTAACCATTTTAGTACAATTCCTAACACATTCAGAAAGTTTGTGACATTGAAGGACCTAATGATCAAAGCCTCCAGATTTTTTCCCAAGAACCTGCTGTATTGAGGATCTTTCTTCTCCATTCCCATTTTGGTGAGGGGTAGTTAGGTCTTTATTTTTTTTTTAGCAGGACCCTAACAGAATTGTTCATCACTGTAAAGCCAGAACCTGAACAGTGTCTAGTACATGGTAGGGATTCAATAAGAGCCAGTGAATTAAATAAATCTCAATTTTGGAAACTCTCCCCATTGCTATTTACTTAATTTTTGAATCAGTCTTGAGATTCAGTTAGTTGAGGTCATTTGCCGTCTAAACTCAGCATTAGTTATACTTCTTAATTCATGCTCCCTCTAAATTTAATAAGTCTGCTTTGTTTAGCTATAGCTAAGACACTGATGAAAACACTGGACATGTTGGAGCCAAAGTTAGAGCCCTTTATATTAGCACTCAGCAAGACACACCAGTTAAGGTGACACTGAGCCATTAACCATATACTAGGGCTGAAGGAGCTAACTTGGGTTAGAGTTCATCATCTCATTCTTGGACAGCTTTTTAAAAAAATGCTTTGTTAATATCAAAACACAGTAGTCAGTAGGCTGAATTTTATTAAGACAAAAATTTTCCAATATCACTAATTTCATGTGATTCAACCTAATTGAAAGTACCTCTAACAGCTAGCCAATGTTTTATTCCCTTAGAGAATCTATACTGGTTCTATTCTACCATGTGCAAAATCTACTGTTTTCTACCTCAGAGATCAAGATATTTGTCTAAGCATTCTCCAACTAACAGCTCACCTGTTCAGTTCCTTCTTTTTTTTTTTTCTTTTTAAAGATTTTATTTATTTATTTGTCAGAGAGAGAGAGAGAGAGAGAGAGAGAGCACAGGCAGGCAGAGTGGCAGGGAGAGGCAGAGGGAGAAGCAGGTTCCCTGCAGAGCAAGGAGCCCAATGTGGGACTGGATGCTGGATCCCAGGATGCTGGGATCATGACCTGAGCCGAAGGCAGCCACTTAACCGACTGAGCCACCCAGTCGTCCCATTCAGTTCCTTCTTCACTTAAGTTTCCATTTGCTTGAACTTAGAGACCAAGACCTATTCAATGTAACCGAAAGGTTGTCTCTGAATGCCTATGTGTATCTTGGGCTCTCCTCCCATTAGTGTTTTACCATTTATCACCTGAAGATGATTCTCTCTTTTCCCCAAAATAAATCCCAATTCCTCCTGAAGTAGGTAAATGACATTTTGCAATGCCTCAAATTCTGAATATTAAGGCATTTCTATAAGTGTGTAGCAAGTTGATCATTCATATTATTATTAAATGCCTCCCTCTACTCCCAAAAGTCAAATGACTGTTAACAGTACTAAGCCAAAAGAAAGAAATTTCTTAAGATGGAACTGTATGTGCCAAATATTATTGAGCATAGGTCCAAGCTGTCGAATATATGATTTTGAAATGAATGCACCAATACATGGAATTATTTGAAAGTTATATATAGATTATAGATTATATAGACATTTATCTGGAAAAAAATTAAGAAAAAAATTAGGTATAAAAAATTGTCTCAATGATTATCATTTTCAAAATCAATAGAAGCTGATTACTAAAACTATATCCCATAATATTCTAATGTGATCCTGGCTCTTAAAAATGTAAGATTTTTAAAGTATGACATCCTGTACATGGTATGTCAGGTAGGTCATAGAATTCACTCTCCTAGTCTTGTTTTTTGTTCATTTCATATTTTGTAATTGGGGACAGTGGTCAGAGATGAAGACTGGAAGGAAAAAAAAGTTCCAGTAATGTACCATCACCAATATTTACTATTTCTAAATACATGAAAGCAGTTTTAAAAAGGCAAGCCAAATCTAAGATTTAATCAGGTGAAATATCAGTATTAGCATCTACTATTAAATCAGAGAAAAGGAGATTTCAAAATATCTAGAACTAGAAATGAGAATATTCTTAAAAGAAAACTTAGACAAATGAACTTCAGCAACAAAGATTCCAAATGAGACTTTTAAAAAGTTATTCCCTCGAATGGACAGTCCAATCTGAACTGGGAAAGCTTCTACCACATAATTTCAAAAGTCACTTTTCCTCCCAGGAAAGTAATGCTGTGCCTCTGTACTTGGGGAAGCAGGCTTTTTCTGGATAGCACATGCAAAGTTTGCTAAGCTGTCAATTATTTGTCAAGTTTTCCAGTTTGTGGGTTCTCCAAAGCTCTTTGCTTCTCACCCACTTTGAGCCGTATTTTTATGTCCTTGCTCATTAACAGTAACAGTATACAATCAGATAGAGAAGGATGACCCTCAAGCTCTGTTGATGTAATTTGCAGAACCAATAAAATAGGCAATGGGGTGAAAAAATGAATATACAGTTTTCAACTAGGCTTTAGGGATCAAGGGTGGATTTGAGTTTTTGATAACTTGGCAACACTGTGGAACATCTTGCTCACACTTGGTCACCTTTTTTCATTTTTTTAACTAAAATTTTACTTAGTTAACATATGGCGCAATATTGTTTCTGGAATACAATTCAAAGATTCATCACTTACGTACAATACCCAGTGCTCATCACAACAAATGCCCTCAATACCCTTCACCCATCTAGCCCATCCCCCCACCCACCTCCCTCTATCAACCCTCAGTTTGTTCTTTATCGTTAGGAGTCTCTTATGGTTTATTTCTTTCTCTCCCTTTCCCAAAACCCTTCCCATATGTTGTTTTCTTTCTTAAATTCCACATATGAGTGAGATCGTATCTTATCTTTCTCTGATTTAGTTCAGTTAGTCTTTCTCTGACTAAACTAGTCTTTCTCTGACTTATTTCACTTAGCATAATACACTTTAGCTCCATCCATGTCATTGCAAATGGGGAGATTTCATTCTTTTTGATGGCTGAGTAAAATTCCATTGTGTATATATCACATCTTCTTTATCCATTCATCATTTGATGGACATTTGGGCTCTCTCCATAGTTTGGTTACTATTGAATAATGCTGCTATAAACATCAGAGTGCATGTACCCCTTCAAATACATATTTTTGTACCTTTGTGTAAATACCTACCAGTGGAATTTTTCTATTTTAACTTTTTTGAGGAACCTCAACACTATTCTCCAGAGTGGCTGCACCAGTTTACATTCCCACCAATTGGGTAAGAGGGTTCCCTTTTCTCTGCATCCTTGCCAACACTTGTTGTTTCTTGTGTTGTTAATTTTAGCCATCCTGACATGTGTGAGGTGAAACCTCATTGTGGTTTTGATTTATATTTCCCTGATAATGAGCGACGTTGAGTATCTTTTCATGTGTCTGTTAACAATACGAATGTCTCCCTTGAAAAAAATCTTCTTTTCTTCTGCCCATTTCTTACCGAGATTAATTGTTTTTTGGGCACTAAATTTGATGATTTTTTTTTTTATAGATTTTGGATACTAACCCTTTATCCAGTATGTCATTTGCAACACTGTGGAGAATTTTGCTCACCTTAAATTGGCCAGCTTTTAAATTTAAAATATCTAGGCTCACTACTGCTTCATCTTTTCAGATAGTCAGGAAGCACATGTTTGGTCTATTGCCCTAAGTAACTTTCCAAAGGCAACTCGTTGAAAAGGATTTGCAGCTAGAACAAAGGTGACAAGATGACCTTTGCTGGCTGCAAACACCTTTGTCATAATAATCAGCTGCTTTCTGGTCTGTAAGAGAATGATTCTTTTGACTTTCATTTTATTGTTTCCGATATCAGGTCTGAGTCATTATAAATATTATTCTGCAAGTCTGCAAAGAACCAGGGTTTGAGTGATGATGTCCTTGAAATGGCCCAGACCTTAATTTCAACTGGAAAAGTCAAGCAAATGTTTTCTCCTGTTGCTGTATCTTTTGGAGGAAATGTTCACCACACTATTGGTAAATTAATCAATAAAAATGAGTTTCAGATAAAGATGTTAACCCTTATATATTTCCTAGCTATTTAAGCTTGTGATGCAATTTGCCTCAAAAGAGACCATGAGCCCTCACTATAAATATTCCCCCAAGTTTTCCCCAAAAGACTGTGGCCATTTACTACAATGTTTATACAGTGAAAAAAGGAAATACCCAAATCTTTCAAAAATTACTAAACAATGGCTCTGAAATGACATTAATTTCTAAGAAACCAACAACATCACCATAAGCTATATGTGGGGCTCATAGTGAATATATGATAGATGGAGTCTTACATAAATTTCAAATTACATTGGGTCCATCTGGTCCATGGACCTACCTTGCAATTAAACCTCAATTTCTAAATGTATAACTGGAATAGACACATTTGACAAATGGAAGCATGTCTATGGGGTGAAAATTACTGGAACTTCCCCTCCCTACCAAGACAGTAACCCAGGGAGAATTTCAAAGATTAATGCCATCATTAAAGTCTTGAGAGAAGTGATGATGGTACCTATCACACACCCATTTAATTCACCAATGTGGCCTGTGCAGAAATCAGATAGATTTTGGAGAATGAATGTGGATTATCACAGTCTTAATCAAGTAGTGACTATAAATGTAGCTGCTGATCTAGATGTAGTATCTTTACTAAAATAAATAGTCTGTCACATAGTATGTAATGCCTTTCCATAATAATTTGCAAAGACCATCAGAAATGGTTTTACTTCAAAGGGAAGACAGTATACCTTCACAGTCCTGCTTCAGGGAAACTATATTTCCTAGCTATTTAAAGTTGTGATGAAATTTACCTCAAAAGAGACCACAATTTCTCACTATAAATTCCTCCAAATCTTCCCCAAAAGATGTATAGCCATTTGCTGGAGTGTCTGCACACTGGAAAAAAAGGAAATACCTAATAAATTTTCTTGATCTGTGCCATAATAAAATACATAAAGATCTTGTTTGCCTTGATATCCCACTAACTTCACACTATACTGACAAGATTATGCTGATGGGATCTAATGAGCAGGAAGGAGCAAGTATTTAATGTCTTAGTAAGACATATGGACAATAAACCCTGGAAAATTTCAGAACCCCAACACCACCACCTCAGTGAAGTTTTTAGGGGTTTGACAGTCTGGAACAAGTTGAGATATTTCCTCCAAGATTAAAAATAAGCTCTTGCACTTCATATCACCTACCACCAAATAAAAGGCACAATGATCGAGAGGCCTTTCTTTAATTTTGGAAGCAACATATACCACCACATTTTAGTGGCTCTCCTCTAGAGTGCCACACACAAGTCTACCAATTTCAAGTGGGGCCAGAACAGGAAAAGGCACTGCAGTAGGTTCAAGCTGCAGCACAAGCCTCTCTACCACTTGAACTTTATTATCCGGCCAAGCAAATCCAATGACAATTGAAATCTCTGAGGCAAATAGGGATGTTGGTTAGAACCTCTGGCAAGTACCAACAGGGGACTCACAATGCAAGCCAACAGGATTATAAAAAAATAAATGCCCTTTTCTGTAGGTAACTATTATCCTTTTGAGAAAAATCTTTTGGGTTGCTACTGGGCACTGATAGAGGCTGAAAATTCCTAACCATAGGACAGCAGGTGAGCATGAGGCCTGAGCCTCCCATGATGAACTGAGTGCCATCTAGTCATAGGTTAAGCATGTGCTGTAGAAATCTACCTATCATAAACCAAAATGAAGCAAGTTTGGAAGGTATAAAAATGTTGTTCTTGGAAAGGCAGTCTCATGAGCACAGTCTTTTGACCTCTACTTAGCCAAGTTAGAATGGGCCTTAGGTCTTGAACATGCCCTTCTCAAGAGATAAAGAGCTCATGCAGCCTGTGCTGGGCTTACTGCCTTATGTGGTATTATCTTTTCCTGTTTTAGGTTCTTTGTCTGCTTGTTTGTTCTCCTTAAGTGTGTGCATCAAGAATTATGTTCACAGTTGGCACTGCACTGCCATTGCTCGCCAACGCCAGCACTGCCTCTAGCTTGCCAAGCTCCAGCCAAAGGAGAAGGGGGGTAGGTGTGGAGGTTTCTGTACCGTGGCTCCTACAAAGCAGCCCACAAATCGACCTGTGGTAAGGCAACAAGGAAGCAACTGGCTACAAAAGCCGCTCGCAAGAGTGTGCCCTCTGCTGGAGGGGTGAGGAAATCTCATCATTAACAGGCCTGATACAGTGGCACTCCGTGAAATTAGACGTTATCAGAAGTCCACAGAACTTCTGATCCAAAAACTTCCTTTCCAGTGTCTGGTGTAAGAAATTGCTCAGGACTTCAAAACAGATCTACGCTTCCAGAGTGCAGCTACTGGTGCTTTTCAGGAGGCAAGTGAGGCCTATCTGGTGGGCTTCTTTGAAGACACCAACCTGTTAAGCTATCCATGTCAAATGTGTCACAATTATGCCAAAAGACATCCAACTAGCACACTGCATATGTGGAGGACATGCTTAAGAATCCACTATGATGGAAAACATTTCATTCTTTAAAAACAGAAAAAAAATTTCTCTTCTTCCTTTTATTGGTAGTTCTGAATGTTAGATATTTTTTTCTCATGGGGTCAAAAGGTACTTAAGTATATGACTGCAAGTGGAAAAACAGGGGACAGAAATCAGGTATTGACAGTTTTTCCATTTTTATTTGTGTGTGAATTTTTAATATAAAAGCAGGGACATAAAACATTAATGCAAGACAAAATGTTTCAGCGAACACATT
This sequence comes from Lontra canadensis, assembly GCF_010015895.1. Classification (NCBI taxonomy): domain Eukaryota; kingdom Metazoa; phylum Chordata; class Mammalia; order Carnivora; family Mustelidae; genus Lontra; species Lontra canadensis. The sequence goes on along the minus strand of NW_022631000.1, from coordinate 36,850,924 downwards.
TCAGCAGTTCAACTTTATAACAATTATAAATAAACTTGTTAAATTCTTCTGGACAATGCCAGCATATGGATTTTTTTTAAAACAAGTACATTTCTTATTGACAGCAACTAAATGTTGTTTGTAGCATTTTTATCATACAGCAGATCCACCCATTCACTATAGTCTTCTGAGTTGTCCTATATCCAAGTACATGTTTGTTTGTTTTTTAAGATTTTATTTATTTACTTGACAAATAGAGATCACAAGTAGGCAGAGAGGCAGAGAGGAGGAAGCAGGCTCCCCACTGAGCAGAGAGTCCAATGCGGGGCTCAATCCCAGGACCCTGAGATCATGACCTGAGCCAAAGGCAGAGGCTTTAACCCACTGAGCCACCCAGGCGCCCCCCAAGTATATGTTTTTAATGTTGTCTCTCTTCTGTGCTGTTCCTGTAAGTTTGCTACTAAAATACATAAAGCTTTAAAAAAAAAAAGTGTGTGCATCAATAGCCCAAAGGCATGGCCCTAGCTTTCAGTATTTCAGACTCCATGGTGTTGGGGAAGAAATCCTTCTGCTAAGGCATGATAGAGGTGCATATAAGACACTCGCGCTCACTGGCTGCCGGGGCAGCCCCTAGCCATGAGAAGCACACTACCAGAGCTAATCTTGCTCTGTCTCTTCTCTGTGTAAGAAAAGCATTGTTCTAACCAGTCCATGACAGTGTTGTTCTTCCTTGGTGACTCCAATGGCTAAGATATAGTGGGATAGAATTGTTTGAGTTCCATTTTTGGTGGCTGGCATTTGTGATGATCTTTGCTATTATCCATGCAATTGTAGTCCTTCCCTGGTATTGGTTAGCAGTGTAGTGTTCTATTCAACAAGCTGTATTAACAAGTCACTCAGACTTTAACACAACTCTAGCTGCATTGCCTTCTCTCTCTCAACCCTTGGCTTCCTATGACGCCCATGACTGAGAAAGATATTTGTGTTCCACAAGAATCCCCATACTTATCTGCTACAGAGGAAGCTCTTAGTAATCAGATGGCAAATTGATGCCAGTCATTCTCTTTCCCCAGTTAACCCAGGGCTTTCTCACTGGGACCATGAACAAAGTGACTATGGGGGCTATGCATATGCTCAACAACATGGATTTTCCCTCAAATGAAAAGGTTAAGTGTGATTAATCTGTCAAGAGTTGAGATTAGCACTGACTGCGAGTTAAGGCACCATTTTCCAGGAGTACAGACCACTACCAGGTGGCAGGTTGATTACACTGAACTCCATCCAACATGGATGGAGCATAAATTCATCATCACTGCAAGAGACATCTATTCTGAATATGGATTTGCCTGAAGTGCTGCTGAAGTGGGAAGGTGGCAGTGGAGCACCACGATCCATAAACCTACAGAATACATTATACATAGTCATAGCACTTTCCATATTGTTGCTTCTGACTAATGAACTTATTCCACAGCAAAGTGCAGCAATGGGCTTATACCCATAAAATAAACTGGCTATTGAAAGGTGGAGTCATTTACTGAAGACTCATAACACTAGTTAGGACCCTACACATGGGAGGGGCTCCGCTTATCATTATAGCTAATAAATCACTCCCCAAATTGTTGCTCCTTGTCCTGGCAACTTGAGCTCTGCTAGTTTGGAGGTCTTAGTTCACAAGGAGGCAACTTCAAGCAGAGGGCACAACAATGGTTTCACTGAATTGGAAAATGAGATTGGCCATTTTAGGTCTGTGACACTAAACCAACAACAGGAAAAAGAAAAGAAAAAAAGAAAAGAAAAGAAAAAAAGAAAAGAAAAGAAAAGAAAAAGAAAGAAAGAAAGAAAGAAAGAAAGAAAGAAAGAGAGAGAGAAGGAAGGAAGAAAAGATTACTCTTCTGGCTGGAGTGATTGATCCCAATCACCAAGGGAGAATTAGGCTGTTGCTACAAATGAGGACAAAAAGAACTCTTTCTGGAACACAGGAGATTCTTTACAGTGTCTCTCCATATGTCCAATAACAATAGTAAAGCTTAATGTAAAAATTACAGCAACCAAACAAAATGCAGGATAATTGAGGAGTCAGTCTTCAGGAAGGCGTGGGTTACTCCACCAGATAAAGAACCCCAACCACCCAAGGTTCTAACAGGAAGGAAGAAGAAATATAATAACTGTAGTAGAAAAAAGAAGCTACTGATATCAATTACAGGCTTACCACCATTTAGAGAAACAAGATTTAAAGTAGCTTTGCATATTTTCTCTTTGCTTGCCATATGTATGTGTATATTTATATATGCTAACAATTTTCTTCTTCTACCTCCTTCTCATCTTCATTTTATATATGAGTTGTTGGAGGTTAACTTTACAATTTCATTTGTAAGTAACAAAATATTCCGTGGGTCTTCCATAGAATTTTTTTCTTCTTTGATAGAATTTGATAAGTAATGAATATAGTCAATGATAGATACAATGACTGTTAGGGCCATGTGCCCCCTCATTTTGGGAAAAGGATAAGATCTTCTTCACTTATAAGAAGGATTTGTTCATTGTTGTACAAAAGTTCAAATGTATACAAAAGAGTGTATATGGAAGCAGAGAAACCAAAGGACTATACTGTAACAATTATCAATGTGCTGTCCCTGAGAAGCAGATATACCCATTATTGCCTCCTCTATGATACTGAGATCTGCAAATATTTCTCCTTTGTCAGCTGGTGTAACAGGCTTACTCACTTGATGGTTCTGGGGGCACAGTGAAGAAGGAAGGGATTTCTATTCTAGTCTGGTATGCTCCTCTCATAAAAGTCCTACAGCATACACGGCCTCACTAGCATCTACTCCTATGACATAGGCAGCTTCTCCAGCACCCAGTTCCCATGGTGTACAGCATCTGGCAGTTCCCAGTAGCCAAAAGCTTTCCCCAGCATCCCTTCAGGCAGCATCAGTAGCAACACGTATGTCCATGAATGGCTTTCCCCAGCCTCCCTGTGGGTCACCTTGAGGTGAGTTCCAAGGTATGGTACCTTCCTATGGATGCTTTCCTAAACCTCAAAGGGCATATTTCCAACAATTCTGCCAGCACAGCACAGCACCTAAGTTCTTAGATAAAGAGAGAGTGGGAGGGAGGGGCAGAGGGAGAGAGAGAAACCTAAACAGGGATTAGGATTTGGATCCTAAGATCCAAACATGGGGATCTATCTCACGACCCAAAGATCATGTATGACCTAAGCCAAAATCAAGAGTTGGTACATAACCAACAGCCACCAAGGTGCCCCTGAATGATATATGGTTTTGATCCCTGTCTATTGTAAATATTCATATTATAGTAAATTTTAAATGATGTGAAGCACATATCTCGAAATATGACTCTACAAGCATTTTTGTTGTCCTCATCATCCAACTGATGTTCACATCTTTATTAGCTCTATACACACCTTGAAAAGGTAAAGAGCATTTCTTAAGCCTCTAGCAAGAGACAGGAACTCAATCTTCACAGAAAACCTACTACTGACCCATTTTATAGATGAGAATACTAGCTAGGGGAGCTAAGCCATTTGATCAATATCAAGTAGCTAATAAGCAGCCAAGCTAGAATTTGAATCTTGGTCTTCATGGTTCTAAAGTCCAAAGAATTCTAGAACCATGAAAAACAAATGAGAACAGAAGAAAAATAATCCAAAAATAATACTCTGACCCTAAAAATGAGATCCACCAATTCAACTGTTCAACATTTGTCTGTTTGTACTAAAGTAACATTTTAAGACGGCATCAAACCTTTTGTTCCAGAAATTCTGCTTTAAGGAATCAAAGTAAGAAAAGTCAATAAGGTGCAAACGTTTATGAACCAAAAACATGGGCAAACTCATATGTCTATATACAGGTTGAGTAAGTTACAGCACAGACCCAAAATCAAATATTATGTAGTCACTAAAAATAAACTTTTCTAGAAGTTTCAATGAAATGGAAAGTGAAGAAAATCATGATACAGAACATTGTAAAATGTAAAATTATGTAAACATACAACACATATGTATACATTATTTTTAAAAAAATAAAAGGCCAGATTTACACAGATTAGTTCAGCCTAATGGGAATGCAAAGAAATTTTTTTTTGTACAGTTGTCTGTTTTCTAAAATATCCATAGTAAGCATCATTATACTTATAATAATAAATGTAAGTTGTTTGTAATAAAGTACTTTTCAAACTTTCTAAATAGGCAAATATTTGATTTTCCAAATAATTATTCTATAGGAAATAATTTTAGAGATGTGTAGTTGTATTTATAAGGAATATTTACAAGACCAACATTCTAATGTTAGTTCAATTAATAGCCAAAATTTACATTATCATATGCAAAGCATGTATAAATTTAATCATAGCCCTCCTAATCAATTTATACATATGGATAACACCCTAGAAAACCTGACCTTAACCCATGATACAGAATTCTTATTTCAACTTCTGAGAACTATGATAGTAAGCTCCAAGTCTCTCTCTTCAGTTCACTTTCTTGAGTTGAATTTTTGTTATAAAGACAAACCCAGAAACTATTAGTTCTCTATGCCTGAATGCAGCCTTTCTCCCTGTTCCCCCTGATAATGGCATTCAGCTCAGGGCAATAGATTATGATAATTTAAACCACAAACTTATTTTAATTACTTTCCACATTTTCCATTTGCCATCTTGTCAGAACAATGTATGAATCACAGTGAACAATTAGTGCACTGGAAGAAAAGATGTGCAAAGCTAAATGAAAGCCTAGCTCAGTTAGTTGCTCAGGCCAATGTCATAATGATTCTGACAGTCCCATTTCCTTAAGACTGAAGCCACCAAATCACATTTGACTTGCTCTTCACGAGAGAGAGAAGGTCTACTGATTCAACTACCAAGAGCTTCCTCTCACTTTCCCTAGGTTTTTGAGGAACCACACAGAGCAAAGCCATGTACTAAGAAAACTTCTTCAGGACTAACCTAGGACTTACCTTCCCATCTTCACATTGCCTAGTGCAGCCCCTGCACAAAGCTGGTATTCATATATGCTGAGAAGATTAACCTACATGGCATACTCATTTGGTGAGGGAAAAAAGCTGTTTGCAGCAGTCTAGGATTTCTTCCTTGTTCTCAACAATAAAAGATCAATGTGTTTATGTCTTGTGGAATATGCAATTGCCAGCTGACTGGTGGTTTAGTTCTAAGAAAAGAAAGGCTTTGTTGCTTAGGTTTTCTCAACTGGGAATAACTTCTATTTTTGTAGAGCTATAGAACCACTGGGGTTTTTCTGGTGGCTTTCATTTATTTAATTCAGGAACCATGAGCAATAGAATTTTTACTCTGTTAACATTTGGGATTCTAAATAAGATGTGGATATGAGTAAATAACAAGCCAAAATGGCAACTGAAGGGCAACAAAACCCTTCCTATTGAAACCTTATTTATAATCTTTCCAGATTCCAATAAATTACTCCACTGTTTACTGCTTTGGATTCAACCCCTGAAAGGATCTGATTAAAAGGCAAGAGTATAATCTGAAATAAATAATAATATATTGGCATGAAATTTTATAGTTTTGTTCTTATAAACTTTTTAAAAAGATATTTAAATTATATATTTTTTAAGATTTTATTTATTTTTTTGGCAGAGAGAGAGAGAGAGAGATCACAAGTAGGCAGAGCAGCAGACAGAGAGAGAGAGGGGGAAGGGAGCCCAATGCAGGGCTTGATCCCAGGACCCGGAGACCATGACCTGAGCCGAAGGCAGGCACTTAACCCACTGAGCCACCCAGGCACCCCAGTTCTTATAAACTTTTAAATTCATTCTGAATGTGTTTTGGAATTATGAGTGTTGGTTAAGCTTGGATTTGTTACTAGGAAGTGATATGCCCTTTAATAGAGAGTTGTCTGTGTTCTGAACCATGTTTATGAGTTTTGAGCTTCAGTGAAGTGGTTAATGAGTACGTTTAACCACTGTACTTAAATTATCTGAAAATTTCAACTAGCACCTGGCAAGGTGGAAGGGAGAAGGAAACTCTATCTTAGTTGCTAAGAGAGATTACAACATTATCCCACTGATTGGGAAAAAGAGTACCTGGGAAAGACAGAGATGAAGGCCCCCACCACTATGTCACCTTTCCTTTTGGCTTCTGTTAAAAATGGAAAGGAAACTCTAAAGGGAACTAGGTTAGAATTATGAGATAATGGCTTCAGTAGCAGTTATAGCACAGTTAATGAAATGATTCACTAATTTGAAATAGTCATAGGTACTACAACATGGAATTTCAAGAAATTCTGGAGCCACACTGGTCTACCATAGCCAAGAATAGCACCCAACTCTGCACCAAAAAACAGTAAATTCAAGGAGTGGCTGTAACAAAACTCTTGGGTAATTTTTCCAGAAACCACTCTGGAGTACTCTCCAGATACCTGCCTAGTAAAATGAAGAATTTCTGACCACCTGCTTCATAGTAACACCACTTCCTGGCCTTACACTTCACAGACTTTTGCTGACTTCCATATAAAGGTGACCATAACATGAAGCATATAGAAATAAAACTTTATGAAATACTGAAAAGTCAACTTTAACAAAATGATAGAGAGATAGACATAGAGATAGAGAACAGTAAGAAGGCTGGAGCTTAAAGAAAGAGAAAAGAGGGAAGGGGTTATTGCCTTCTAGGAATTTTCATCTTATCATTAAGGTCCAATTCAACTGCTCTCATCTTTTGAAGACTTCCCAAATGTACCCCCTCACCACCACAATTAATTGGTTCCGTGTTTCTGTAGCATTTCCAGTATGATTCCTAACAACAATTTTGCTCTATATTGAGGTCAGCAGACTTTCATAAAGGGCTAGGTAGTTTCTGTTGCAGTTATTCAACCCTTCCATTTTACCTTAAAAACAACCACAAACAATATATAAATCAGTGGGCATGGCTGTGTTCCAATAATTTTATTTCCAAAAACAGGTGGCAGGATGGACATGGTTCATGGACCATAATTTGTCAACCCCTGCTTGATATCATATTTATTTCTGTATTATCTCTCACTCATCCTATATATTCCTTGACAGCATATCACATGCATATTGAATCCTCTGTGATTCACACACAGTAAGTGCTATGGACTGAATGTTGTATCCACCCCCCCCAAAAAAATCCTGTGTTGAAAGTTAGTCCTCAATGTGATGGTATTAGGACATGGGGCTTTTAGAAGATGATTAGGTCATGACAGTAAAGTCTTCATGAATAAGATTAGCACCGTTATAAGAAAGATCCCAGAGAGCTTCCTCTTTCCTCTTTAACCCTGTGAAGACACAACAAGAAGACAGCCATCTATGAACCAGGAAGACAACTCTAACCAGATACCAAATACGCCAGCGCCATAACTTCTTAGAACTGTGGCAAGTTAAGTTTCAGTTGTTTATAAGCCACCCAGCCTGTGGCATTTTTGTTATATGCAGCTAAACCAACTAAGACAGTAAGGGATAAATAAGTGTTTTCAGAATATATAAACTGACAGAAGCTATAAGAAAAAGCATTGTCTCATGCCTTTCTGAAGTCCAGATCAACAATGACTATCAGACTTCTCTTATTTACAGCTGGGAGCAGAATAATTCCTCAGCAATTACAAGCATCAGTTTAAAAATTCATAGAGAAGTTCTTCTATGACCCTGAATATAACACAGCCCCTTTTAAAAAGCCAGAGGTATTATTATAACACCACCTCCCATCTCCAGCCCCGCAAACCTTTACCACTGTCCGTTCTACATTTCAATGTCCAAAGAGCATTGTTTGGCAAAGATTGACAAGATAAGAAACAACAAATTTTGGAGAGGTTGTGGAAAAAGGGAAACCCTCTTACACTGTTGGTGGGAAAGCCAGTTGGTGCAGCCACTTTGGAAAACAGTGTGGAGGTTACTCAAAAAGTTAAAAATAGAGCTACCCTGTGACCTAGCAATTGCACTACTGGGCATTTACCGCAAAGATACAGGTGTAGTGAAAAGAAGGGCCATATGCACCCCAGTGTTCATAGCATCAATGGCCACAGTCGCGATGCCCTTCAACAGACAAATAGATAAAGAAGATGTGCCATGCATACAATGGAGTACTACTCAGCCATCAGAAAGAATGAATACCCAACATTTGCATCAACATGGATGAAACTGGAGATTATACTAAGTGAAATCAGTCAATTAGAGAAAGACAATTATCATACGGTTTCATTTATTTGTGGAACATAAAGAATAGTATGGAGGACATTAGGAGAAAGAAGGGGAAAATGAAGGGCAGGAATCAGAGAGGGAGACAAACGTGAGAGACTATGGACTCTGGGAATCAAACTGAGGGTTTTAGAGGGGAGGATAGTGGGGGGATGGGTGAGCCCAGTGATGGGTATTAAGGAGGGCACATATTGCACGGAGCACTGGGTGTCACCACAAACAGTGAATCATGGAACACTACATCAAAAACTAATGATGTACTGTATGGTGACTAACATAACATGATTAAAAAAAGAATTCTTCATGACACAAAAAAAGAGAAAAATAAATATAGATTGAGAAGATCAAGATTTTGCTGAACAATCAACATTATGCTAACCACTTTTAAACTCTTTTCCCTATCACAAGAACATTTTCATCTATTTTCTTCCACTACTGCATGCTTAGGTAAGCAAAACCAAACTGTACTAGAAACTTATTTAAAACACTGTAGAATGACGTTTTAAATACAGTTTCAATAAACTTTAGGAGTCAATACTATAAAGACTTGAAATAGAGTGACTCATTAAAAAAACACTCCCACTTAGAACCTTCTCTAGTGGCCAATCGCAACTTTGGGCTGCTTTGATTTATGGCATTGGTCACTGTGGCCCAGCCATTTAATCTTACAATCAACATCAATCATCAATTTTTATTACAACATTTTGCAGGCTGAGCAAAAGATATTTCTCCTGAGAACAAATTAGGCACCCCAAAGTGACTCTTGCAAATAAATACTATTGGCCATAACTTGCTGGGCTACAGTTCACTCACAGCAATTCATTCTATAAATGCCACAAAAGCCAAAGGCAAGTGTATAATTTTTAAAAATAAAAAAAAATGTCCAAAGAGATTCATATAATATAATGGCTATCTACTGACTGAATAAAGATTTTTAGTGGTTCAATGACAACATGTACATTCACTTATGCCTCCAATGGTTGTCATCCAAAAGATATTAAGTGTGTCCAAATATCCTTCAAGACAGATCATAACTCACCATTAAGATGATGCAAAGCCCTATTAGGCTGACAGACTTCCCCATTGGTTCAAGGTGCTCATCTCTGAGCTTGCACTCAATAGTGAAAAAGTAATGGCTAAACAAAAGACACTATGCAGAATGGCTAATTGCCAGATATACCACCAATAAATCAGCTGGACCCCATTAATAAGTAGTGGTGCTCAATTTTCTGTTAATTCAGATACTCCCTGCAAACCCAGGGAGCTCTTTAAAAGTGACTGCAGTAATAATTTCCCTTTATGTAAGTCAAATAAAATTATCATTTAATCCTAGAGTTGTATCCTGTAGAAATAATCATTATGATTAATTATTAAGTATTTCTCAGCACAGATTCTAGGAAACCAGAGTCCTGGGTTCACTATTCCAGGCTGGTTATCAATATGCATGCAGCTTGTTGTCTCTAACTTCCCATGTTGCTGTTGATAAAACAGGAAAGCCCAAAATATTACATAAATAATATATAAGTCTAGATTTAATCACTATTGACAATAAGAACAAAATAGTTTGTTTCATCTGACAATCTCTACGTGCTTACTTGATTCTCCAGATTTTACCATATCTGGCACAAGAGGGATATAGAAAAGTGTTTTTAAACAAGAAGGATATAAAGAAGTGCTCAACAGGGAACCCAAGGGTTTGCTGTTAATTTCTGTGAAGTGGAAGCGGATCCCTTAATCTTGCAGTTTTTCCTCCAAAAAAAGCACTCCTATATTTTGCTTTTTTTTTTTTTTCTTCCTATCGGGCAGAAGAAATGATGAAATACTGTCTTTCCCTGGAGAGTAACATGTTCAGAACCAATCTAAGCAATTGCTATGACACTGGTCAAAAATACAGTAAAAAAAAAAAAAAAAAATGCTTGTGTTTCTTAGCATCTTTTTTTCCCCTGCATTACTAGGATTTTATCTCCGGCAAAGTATTTCAATGTCAACACTTGAAAATATCTTAGCTTTCTTGCTGCAAGGAACAAACAAGAAGACGTATGCAACAGCACTCTGTAGAACAGTAAAGTGTCATATGCATGCTGGACATGTGTAGGATATTATTACTAATAAAGTTTAGTAATAATAATAATATGCACTTAAACTTTCCATAAAAGTAGCCCTCCACAGTCTATTAATCCAAGACCTGTCTGCAGCCTGGTATTTATATGTGCAGCATATCCTTTGAGAGCTATTCTAGACTGAATGCATACATTTTAAAAATATAATCACTCCCAAATTACAAATTATGAATTATTTTTCAAAAGACTACAGTGGCTATTATAATGGGTAAACATATTTAAAGAACATTAGAGTGTGGTGCAAAAACAATAAATACTGTTACGCTGAAAAGAAATTAAAAAAAATTTGTCATGACAAAATTGAAAAAAAAATAAAATAAAGAACATTAGAGCTTTTTAAAAACTGTATTAAGAAATGTCACAGTGATGGGGCACCTGGGTGGCTCAGGGGGTTAAGCTTCTGCCTTCAGCTCAGGTCATGATCTCAGGGTCCTGGGATCAAGCCCTGCATTGGGCTCTGCTCAGCAGGGAACCTGCTTTCCCCTCTCTCTGCCTGTCTCTCTGCCTACTTGTGATCTCTGTCAAATAAATAAATAAAATCTAAAAAAAAAAAAAAAAGAAAGAAATGTCACAGTGATTGTTTTGTTGGTCTTCAAAAGACTGGGTTGAGATATATAAAGATAGATAGATATTTAGTTATCAGAGCCTTCTTCTTTGCAAGTTGACCAAATGGCTTCTCCCAAACTCTTATTTTCCTGGGTCTTGTAAGATGACTCCATCTTCCCCTACCGATATGAACCATGAAGATAACTCAATAAAGTCAGTGCTTGTAAAGACACTGGGATCCAGGCAATGTGAATTTCTAGCACCTAAACTACAAGAATTCCTGCTTGTTTTAGTGTTACTTTCAGTACCCAGATATTTTTAAATAAATACATAAAAATTTTCTCACTTTATCTTTAGTACTTGAAATCTATTTTAAAAAGGATCAGGACCTTTTGTTCAAATTAATAACTAGCTTATGATGTGCATAAATTTGCTTAATTGAGTTCAAAAGGCTCAAAGTCTAAATATATAAGATAAAATAAATGAATTACTGCTACAACTCTAAAGTGCATTTAAATTCAATGTTCAAGACATGAAGAATATTTTCCTACCATCTTTTAAACCAATCAAGGTAACATTTTGGGTCAAAGAAAATAAATATTCATATGACAGTTCCTATTGTGAGTTCTTATAGATGGAGGTTACCAACCGGGGATGAACTTAGATTTCTCCACAAAGCCCAGTGAAGAATGCAGGTCCTCAGTCTTGGGGCAAGATCACCATAAGCGCATAGGTCATCATATGTACCCAGAACATCCCATGTCCACCAAAGCACCAGTTTTTCCCATCACCAGACAAAATCCTTGGAAGACCTGACAGACTACGAGAACTACACAGATGTTGCCAAGTCCCCCAATGATTTTGTTTCACACCTGCTATATTATACATTATACATTTCCAACACTGCACCAAAGAAACCCACTGGTGACATAGACATAAAGAGCTACAATTTGCATAATTTTTCCATCAGAAGCAGAGTTTCCTAAACAGTAGCAAATGTGTCATGATTTTAGATAAAACACAAATGAACCTTCAAATGAAATTAGTAGTTACATATTTATTTTCATGGACATTTAAAAAATATGACTATCTAACCAACTTCATATTTTTATTATTTAAGATGTGACTATTCTTAAAATTTTTAAATTCAAATATAAGTTGACACATCAACAACTAAAAATATGTTAATTTAAATTTGAATTTTAGAATTTTAAGAATTTAATAGTAGGTGGATATGGCTTAAAAGATGATGATGGTTTGCAAATTTCTGAATATTTAGAAGTGCCAAGGCCTTTTGTTGTTACTAAGAATGTATCCGTTTTTAATATTTAATGTTAAAGATGCCAAAAGTTTAAATTGAGAAATTTACAGGTGTAAGTAGTCCTGGGGAATTTTCCCCCTTGGGGTCCCTTAATGGCCTATTCATTAATAGGGTGAATATGAGTAATAATCCTGATATTTGTGTGCTAAGCTGTGACTACAGACATTTACATATATATCTAACATATATGTAAATACATTTTACATGTATGTAAATACATAGAAACTATATACATTTCTCTATATAGAAACATTCAAGCTTAAAACTGTGGTCATGCACAATGCAGGCAAAAAAATTTTTTAGTTCTCAATTTTTAAAAAATTTTAAAATGTTCCTGATGCCCTGCTGGGGTGAGTGACTGAGACCTGAGGCAGGTGTTCTGATCCTTCCCAAGGGCTCATCTGCAAAACAGGGGAAATAATAATCCCCACTTCAACAGGTCATGGTCAGGTGTAAAGGAGTGATTTCTAAAAAAGCTTTTTAAATAAATATGTGTGTGTGTGTGTGTGTGTGCACATATATATGTATGTTTGTGTGTGTGTGTGTCTATATATATATATATATACACACATATATATATATAATTCTATTATTATTATAACCTTTATATGGGAAGGTCCACAGTTTTCCAAGAGGATTTAAAAAAAAAAAAAAAAAAAAGACTTCTCTGCCCCTAATTTTAGGCTGCAATTGAGCTCACCTCCAGGGAGTTCAGGAGCAGAGCAAACTGCAAGGCCAAACCCATGCGCCACAGCACCTGCACTCAGCAACAGTTATCCCAATAGTTACCTGGGGTCAGCATTTGGCTTCCCAACTCCTTCACCTGCAACAAAGTCTGCAGGACAATGAAGCACAGAGCTCTTCCCCAGGAAGACAACAGAGGGCTGCTACAGAGGATCAATCAGTGGCACATGTGGACCAGGCTCATTGAGGGAGCTCCTGAGGTAGTAAGGGTTGCAAAGGGGACACTGAAAAATGTGGGGCTAGGGGGGACACTGTGTCAAGGGTCTCAAACTCAATTGCCTTCTGAGGCTGAACAGATCATAAACAAAACCAGACAAATTTGGGCCATGCTGAACTGGCAAGCAAATCCATCAGCTAAGAGAAACAGTCATTGTCCAGTACTAGCTGACTGTCATCAAATGAGACATCGTTTCATTTGTCACCAAATGAAACTGACTTTTCAGGAGAAGTTGGAAGTCATTTTTATGTGAAATTCCCCACTTACTAATCAGGAACTAATTCCCCCCAAAAAGTTAAATCCTCTGCAAGCCAAATAAAAAACAAGTCTGTGGGCCACTCGCCATTCTAGAGCTGCCATTTTGCTAGCACTATAGTCCCAACCCAGGAGACAAAGGGAGAAGAACCAAATCACAATGAGAAAACTATTTTTAGGCATTTTCTAATGTCACACCAAAACAAAGATAGCCAGATTGTAAGCTAGAGCTGACAACTCCCTTACAGGAGTGTTCAGAAGACTGACCAAAATGCTAGTTTTCATAACCATCTGAGAAAGCCGTTTACCAGTGTTTTCCTTTGGCCCGGATCAGTGTAGTACCATTACCCACTGCCCACACGGCCCTGGATTTTGAAGTAGGACGACAAACCAAACACCGCTGCAAACATGCCCCTCAGCCACCTGGCTTCCTAATGAAGAACTAAGAGATTGTCTGCATTTCCCAGCCTTCCCCTTAACCTCTGAGATTCGGGTCTCATTAAAGACCAGGCCCGAAGCATGGTGCACTGGCAGCGTGAATACAATGCCGTTCACCGGTTAATTCCCGTTCAGGCAAAGCTAAATGGGGCCGGCTCATCTCTTGCTCTGCACATTTCACTGCAGTTGGGGGTACTCTGGAATCCAACAAGAAGTTTCCTAGAATACCCCATCCGCCGCACACCTGACCCCAACACCACATCCGCTCTCCCAGGACCCGTTATTTGTGAACTTCATGACCTGCCTTTCCGTCCTGGAGGATGCCTTCCTGAGCGACAGGCACACAGAAGTGCTACAGCCATGAACTTCCTCCTCCAAGGCAACTGCAGCCACGGCTTGTGAGGCGGAGGTGCTCTCCGCCCTCATCCTCGTGCGTCGCGCCTGGCAGCGGAGCGCGAGCCGCATTGGCTGCTGCCTCCTCGCTCCCACAATGCCCAGCACCCGGCACAGTACGCAAGGGCCGTCGGGAGGACTGGCTGCCTCCCACGCGAGGAGGCAAGGCGGGACGAGGCGGTGTCTTCCCTCAGGAACGGAAATGATTAGTTCCCCCAATCTTAGGTGTCTAGTAAGGAAGAGACGCAAAGGTTTTGTGGGCTTATCTGTCCTGGTGAACCAGCCGCGCTGTTTGAAAGATCATGAGATGTCTGTGCAGGGTTGTTAAGATCTAAGCTATGAAACTCAAAAGTATTTTCCCAAGTATTTGGAGGCCACATTTTACCCCAGTTCTGCAAACCCTACTTAATCCAGTTAAAAAAAAAAAAAAAAACATATAATAAGGTATCAGATATACTTAGTTTACATTTCAGCTATTAGGTGGTTCCTTATACACTATATGCTAAGGAATTTTTTTTTTTTTTTAAACTGGTGAGGTTTTTTTTGTTTTTTGTTTTTTTAAAGCATATTTTCTAGCTTAACAGTTCCAGGAACACTTTCAGTTCTACTTTTCAACTGGCATTGCTTACTAAATGCAAGTTGTGATGTATGTATGCTTATGTACATATATGCATATCTTAGTCTAACTATATTTTAGAAATATGTCCTTAACTCTCAATGTAGACTCAAAAAACAATAGCACTGAACAAATATTAGAGCTCAATCTTCCCAAACCCTTTATGAAAGAAAGAAAGAAAGAAAGAAAGCAAGCAAGCCAATATTCATCTGGAAAACTTTACTCTTCAGGAAACACAGATGGATAGGCTTAGATGAAGAAAATATTATAATCACCTATTACCAGGAGAAAGCTTTTAAATAAGGAAGAACTTGCCCTACTGGGTAAAGCAAGTAAGATTAAAAAGACCTCGATGAAAAAGGCAATTACAATGAAATATTATCCCGTGTATGCTGGGCTCAGGAAAAAGACATGCCACTGTGCAGCACTGTACAAAAATCCAGCCAACATAGGTATGTTAGCACCAATGGGAGAAAAGCTGAACAGATATCTTCCTTCACTCAGTTCTCTAAACAGAGACAAGACCAAGGAATAGGGGAGGGACTGTGGAAATGATTCTCAAAATCAGTCCTTCTTTTTCAATGACTGAAAGCCTCAAATCTGACAGTACCAGCTCCCTTTTCTAAAGACCACCATCTGGAATGAAATCTATCTCATTCTGTGAGTGACAAGGCCCTCGTTATTACTGACAGATTTTTTTTTTTTTTTTAGTGTGTTTGAACTCCCAAAGACTAAGCAAGAAATCTCTTGCCAGCCCAATTGAGAGGCAAAAATAGTGCCTGCTTGTACCTCCCGTGGTCTGCTGCACAGCCTCCTGTGTGACCATGTCCCAGCCCATAGGACAGCAACTGGACAGGGTAGAGGGAGAAAAGTACAGGGAGGACACCTGAGCAGAGCTGAGGGTAGTGTGTCTGAGAATAAGCCCCACAATGGGGCATGCTAGCCTAGCAATCCCAGAGCAGAAACACCTGGAAACCAAAGAGCAGAACAACAGGGTCTTAAAGTGCTCTTACAATGCCAGTCCTGTAGTTATCGAAAAAAAAAAAAAGTTGGGGTAATCTTACAAACACAGCTTGCCTGTCCCCAGACCTCTCTCTATAATCTGTTTGCTGCCACTCTCCTGACCCCCAAACAGCAAAGATGAGAATTCATGTTGGCAAAGCTCAGGATCCAGGAGTTGCTATGACCTTCCCTCTGAGAAATGGCTATAGAAACAGCAGCCTGGGGATAGGGAGGGAACATAATGTTAAAGCAGCAGCCAGAAAGCAAAGAAGGAATGCTGGAAGGCCACATTCCTCCTGTCCCTCTGCTCTTCCTGAGAGGTAGCTACACAAATAACGAGCCAGTCACTTCCCCAAACAGTTTAGTTCCCTGAGTATTGTTTAGTGCCAGGTTACGTACCGAGGGGACAGTTCTTTCTGAGGGAAGGGGGAGAGTGTTCAAGAGAAGTTTTAGAACACAGGCAAAATTGAGCTGGCCAGTAATAATGATGAGGATAACAGCTAAATGTACTGAATATTTACACAGTTTAATTAACTATGTTCAGTGCTTATGGGATTATATAATGTAATATAATTATGAAATGAAATTGACAGGCAGGAAGATGCATAGAGAAAGCATTGCAAGAAGGAACAGCATGAGCAAAGGTAAGGAAGAGAGGAAGTGTTGTCACATTCAAGAAATGATGAGGTGAAAGAAATAATGAATAGGTAAGAGAAGAATTGGGACAGGGTTAGAAATATGCTTCCAAGAAGCCCTCCCTCATGGCAGTTTCCCATTCTGATTACTGCTCTGTATATAGTCCCTTCCACACTTAAAATGTTCACTTTGCAGGATGTGTCTGCCAAGATTATATATGGCTGGAAGTATCAGATACCTAAAATAACAGACAGATGGCAGTTTATTGCTCTCACATAGAAGCCCAGAGGTAGGCTGCCCAAGGCAGTTCCATAAACACAGGGCCCCAGGCTCCTTCCAGACTTTACTCCTCCATTCCTTGGTGAGGCCCTCATCTGCAAGGTCCAGTATGATCACAGGAGCTCCAGCAGTTACATCCACATCCAGTGAGCAAGAAGAAGACATGAAGAAGAGGAGTCAAAGGGGACACGGTGGACAAATAAGGATCTCAGTAGCTGTCACAGAACAGTTCCTCTTACACAGCATTATCCAGTCTTAGTACTGGCCACATTTATCTGCAAGGGAGGCTCAGAGATGCATCTTTTCTCTGGGTGGCCATGTGCCAGCTAAAAACTAGGAACTCTGTTACTGAAAGAGAAGAGGAACATAGATGCTGGGGGACAAGTACCAGCCTCTCCATAGTAATTTATATCATCTTGCTTGCCTCTAGAACATTTTCTCTTTTATTAACATGTAAGGTATTATTTGTTTCAAGGGCCTAGTACCTCTTCTTTGACTCAACTAGATCACAACTTCCTTAAGAGTAAAGACTATCTTCTACTCTTTCATACATTTCATGGCACCTAGTACATACCAAGCATCCAATAAATGATGTAGAAAATAAATTGATGAATAACAAATAAAACAAGCAAATTCATAAAACCTTGGTAGACTCTACTTTCATGGCTGAGCTACACACAAATAGTGTGACCATATGATAATGAAACTGATTTCTTTTTCCAGTATGTATCATGGGAAGATAAAGACTTTAAGAGCCATAATCATATTATCAGTAGAAACATAATTTTTTTTAACAAACAAACCAGCCCCTGTGTACCCAAAGGAGAGTCTTTATTGTTAATGCAATCTTTATAGCCCCATGAACACTGTTTCACAATAACCAATTATGTTGAATTTTCCATCTTCCAAAGGTCTATTTGGAATTTGGAAGCATGGAAAAGTGATCCAGAACCAAGTGTGATAAATAATAAGCTAGGTCATCCAGTATAATACATTGAATTACATTAATAATTACATTAATAATTATATTATTACATTTTTAGATAATGGTAAAGTAACTGGACCAAATCTCTCACATGCTTTAAAAATACCTGTGGGACAAAGAAAATAAAAGAGTACACTGATTGTGAAAAGCACTGAGTATTTTATAGAATTGTTTTGGGTTTTTTTAATAATTGAATCACTATATTGTACACTTGCATCTAACATTGGATGTGAAAATAAAAGCATATTCATGATAAAAAAATAATAAAATAAAAAAATTTTTAAAAATAATAATGCTAAAAAAATGCCTGTGGGAAGTAATTTTAGGAGGGCAATTCTGAAATCTTTTCAAGAATGATGAATTACCTAAATGTCACAAATAGTAGTTACTTATTATATTTATTATTTCAGAAGAATAATAATTCAGACATAGATAAGCATATTAACATGATATATATATTTATTTGTCCTATTATTAATGAACAGGATTGTGCACTATAGATAATGCAAATTAGATTTTAAATTTATATACACATATATGTTTATACATATACCGCACATACATATTATATATATTCAATATTATATATGATATATATTATATATACACACACACGCACACACATATATATATATTTGCACAAATACACACACATCTGTGTCCCCTTATTATTTGATGAATAGGATAACCCAGAATGGATAAACAAAATGTTTACCAATCCAGACCCTCCATAATGTAAAGCATTTACTGGGCTCAACTTTACTATACACGGTAACTAAAAAGCAAACCAAACCAAACAAATAAAAAGAAAATACTCTGATAGGCAAATAAAAATACAATAACAATACATAATTAGTTTAAATCATGTAATAATGTTTTTTTTTTTTCTCAGAGAAATTGAAGGCAGTTTACAGACATCAATTTTCCTTGGGGAAAACAAAGGCCATATCTCTTCTGCCAGCAATTCTTGGCTGTTCATGCAATGCTGAGCCATTATCTGATCTGTGGAGAATTTTATATTAACCACAAGGAAAAAATTGAATCAATAATGTTGCTTAGAGTGGACACAGCACTTCTCATCTTCCTAGCACTTTACCAACATTGATGAATTAAACCCCCCACCATCCCAGTGAGACTAAAACAAAGAGTTCTACTCTTTCACTCGGGGAAGGAGGCAGAGAGAGGTCCAATTAGCTGCCCTCAGCAGTGTGGGGAGTTAGGGTCAGGGCCAGCGCTGAGGTGAGAACTGCCTTGTAGGGGAATGAACACCCAGCACACTCAAGCCTTCCACCGCATTCCTCATACCATCCTCAGAGAACAGGCTTCAGGCTCGGGCGCCCCATTGTCTGAGGCAGCGTGGAGAATGTGTTTTCAAGTCAAATATCTATCAATCAACACACATTGATTTTCTTTAATTATCTCCACAGAGCAGACTTGATTCTGAGGAGCTTATGTGATTTGAAAAATGTATCCCCTATTTGTCAGACATGTATAATTTATGAAGTCCTTTCACTCAAGGTCTGTAGTCCAAAGCTGGCAATTTGTAAGTTATTAACATGTTATTAGACATACCCTACTAAGATTTGCAGACTTTCAGCCCCTTACACAAAAACAAAAGAAACGCTACATAAATTTTCACTTTCACTATTAAGCTCAGAGCATTCTGATTCTAACACCACCCTATGAATCGTTCCCAAGGAACTACCTGATAAAAGAAAACTATCAAAAAATGATCCTTAACAGTCAAGCTCTTTGGTTTAAAACAAGACTCCTTCAGATAGACTTCTACTTTCCTAGACTGTGTTTCAGTACTTCTTCCCCACGCATAGTGCTTGCCAATACTGATATTAAACTTAGAAGAAATGCTAAGGATTTTTTATTACCCACGTATGCTCCTGAATTGGAGCACAGATCATCTGTTTTACAGGTACCTGACTTAAAAACAATGATTAATACTTACTACATGATTCCCTTTACATTAGGTGCCACTTACTAAATACTAAGTAATATTTAATTTAGGGATGTCCAAAACCCATGGTAGGAATTTCCATTAGTCTGGTGAGATAATTAACTTTATACCTATTATTGTCTTATGATAGCAGAATAAATAGACATATCACCATTCATAAAGAGGGATAAGTAGGTGTTAGGGTGCAACCTGATTCATTTAATCTCTACAATTCTAATTTCAGGTTAGTGAGAGTTAATAAATATGTATTGATCACGTGTCCTAGGAACTGTGGGGATTGAGCAGAGAATGAGACCAACACAGACCCCAGAGAGGGGGTCAGGGCCAATGACATAAAAGAAGCACCTAGAGCTTAAAGCTGAAGGGAGATGAGGGATAACAGTAAACCAGGCAGAGCTGCTGATCTGTGAAGACCCTGGAAGGAGAGAACAGGGAATATGATAGGAGAAGACAGAAGTTCAACAGGCAGGGGAGAACCTGGGTCCGGATGCTGCAGGGCTGCAGGTTGCCGGGGACTTCATTCTAAGGAGAACAGGAGGTCATTAGAGAATTTTGAGCACACAGGTGGTAGAAGTGGGGGAAGAGCCTCTGGGATATGTGAAACAAATCACTGTGAACAAAAAGTTCCCCGTTGTCCAACTCTTTTTCAAAGCCAATCTCGAATCCAAGTGTGAGGTGATGTTTTTAAATTTAATAGAAAGAAAAGGTCACCTTCTCCAAACGACACAAAGTAAACCCAGACTTCTAGAAGTTGTTTTTCACATGCAATGCTATTACATCGCTTGGAGGCTGGTGGGAGGAAAAGGGAGCTAATAGGGAAGGCAGATGAACTGTTGTATTATTAAATATTTCCCATTTGCGAAAAAGCATAAAGAAACAATAGTGAGTACCCTCATGCTCACCAGCAAGATTTAGCTACAGTTAACAGCCTACAATACTGGGGTTTTGTTTTTTGAGAAATCATACATTATAGATGTAAACTATTCCCCCTATGTATAACTTCCCTTCCTTCCCCAGAGGTAACCATTATTCCAAAATTCTTGTGTACCCTTATTCTACATTTTATTTTTAGGATTATTATAAATGTGTATATCTATATATATGTAGTATTGCATTTTGTTTTTGAACTTTAACTAAATGGTTTCATACTGTATATACAATTCTGTAACTTGTTTTTTTTTCACCTAATGTGTTTTTGAGATATAGTGGTATTGATACACATAGTTCTAGCTCACTCAATTTAATTGCTGCATGAATATTGCATAATCGTAGTATAATATATTCATCAATTCTCCTATTGATATTTGGGCATTCTTTTTTTTTCTTCTGATCACAAACAATATTGCAGTAAATATCCTGTCTTTATCTATCTCCTGATGCACATGTAGGAGAGTATCCCCAAGGGACAGTATCTTTGTAAAAATGTTTTAACACATTAGAGAAAAGTAGCCCACTAAATTGAACTAATATCCTAATTGCTATAATGACAACAATAACAGTGATATGTTTAGGTTATTGGAAATAGTTCAAAGTCACCATTTTCAGCAAACATATGGAAAATATATGAAATCACTATATGGAGATGAATGGGCATGTAGAGGTCAACCAGAACTTGGTCAAGTGTTTAATTCAGGGGCTAAAGCTCTGCAGGGTCTGATCTAAGCTGAAAATCTGTTTGAAAAGAGCTGAGTGTTTCTAATTTAAGATACATGCCAACTAGACCTAAATAGCAAGGAAAAACGGGAATAGATGTACCGAGAGAGAAAAAAAAAAAATCTTGACAGGTTCAGGTTAGCTTCTCACTGAACAAGTTTCCCATAACCCCTGAGGCTCATCCAACATGAAGAGTTATACAGAATTAGTTGCAGATGGATGACATTTTCAAAGTCTGATTTCATTTCTCTTAATTTTTTTTCTTTCCAAAAACTAACAGTTTAGGGCCAGGCTGGAGTCAGGATTTCCATTCACATCTTACTGCTTGCTGCTTTTTTTCATCATCACTCATCAACAATACTCAAACAACCACCTTGTCAGAACTTGCCCTCTGGCTAAGTGAACTGAGAATGAAAAATCCTTTTAAACTGAACAGTAGTCTCATGTGGGCAAGTGGCAAGGCTTCAGTTTGGAAGAAATTAAGTACAGGATCTATCCCCTCAAAGTTGGCTGAGGGTGAAGGTCTTCGATCTTCCCACGTGCCTACAGAGTGCAGAGTAATGCTTTCAAACAGCCCTAAGATGACCCACAAATTGAGCCCTCAATTCTGCCACCACTCAGACAATCATTCATCATGTACTTGCTATCAGAGGAGCGCAGACATTTTTAATTTATAATGAACTTGGAGATAATCTCATTTGAACCCCGTGTTTTGCTGAAATGGGAGCCCAGCGGTATTAAATGTGTTGTCCAAGCTCACACAGTAAACTGCTGGCATACAAAGACTCCAGATCTTCCATTTCATGCTCTTTTGTCCTACATTATTTGATTTGCACATAATGCTAATATATCATAACAGTTAAAAATACTCATTCTTTTTTAAATTTTCATTCATCACATATTGCCATAACTTTTCAGCAAGAGTATTTTAGGTCTTCAGTAGAAAATTCCTGTGGAAGATTATATTAACATTCTCAATCATTTGCTCTGCCTTTCTGCGAGAGGATTAAACCTCCTTATTGGCATCAGGTTTGACTGGGTGATTTACTCTGACCAATGACATGTGACTAGAAGTGAAGCATGCTATTTCTAAGCAGAAGCTTTAAAAGCTATTTCATGTTTCCTCTATCTCTCTTTTTCTCTCTGCTAGAAGACAAGCATGTCCCAGATTGGGACTACTCCTTCAGCCTGGATCCCAGGATGAAGAAGAGACACAAAGAAGACCTGAACCTGACTCACAATTAGCACATTGTGAGTGAAAAACAAGACTTTGCTATTGTAACCAGTAAGAGAGTTCTTTGTTATTGCAGCAAAATCTGGTAAAAGCTGGCTCTTAGAGTTACCAACAAAAGGCAAAAACAACAGGGGTGCTTGGGTGGCTCAGCAGGTTGAACAACTGACTTTTGGTTTCAGCTCAGGTCATGATCTCAGGGTCTTGAGACCAAGCCCCACATTGGGCTCCATGCTCAGAGGGTAGGTACTCTGCTTGAGATTCTCTCCCTCTGCCTCTGCCCTTCCCTCTACTTGTGCGCACACACACACACACACACACTCTCTCTCTCTCTCTCTTTCTCTCTAAAACAAAAAAATACATTTTTTTAAGAAGCAAAAACAAAAACAAAATGTTTGGTCAGTTACCATAAACAACTCAAAAAATTGTGAATAGAGAGACTAACACAACACACTATTTTTAAAGATAAGAACAAGCCAAAATTCATGTTTTTTTCTTTTATGTATTCACTTCCACATTGCACAGAACTTCCTTTCCAAGAGCAGTGTGAAAAGTTGGTGGTGGGATTACTCCTGGTGCTTTTTACTTATCCTTCTCAAGAATGCACATCTCATATCAAAGGTAACAAGACCTTTGCGTGAAATTAAGATTACTCTAAATTGCCCTAAATTGGTTTAGAACTCTAAATTGGAGGTTAAAGAGAAGGAGCCAGAGAGAAGCCCAACACTCCCAGAGTCAAGTCCTTGGAGGATGAAGGCTCAAGCTACTTCTCTTTATGCCCATCCATGATGGTAGTCATCCAACAACCACTATCTCAGAAACTAGCCCGTTATTGTCTGTATGAATCCAGCAATAAAGTCCATTCTGCTGGGATGGGAGAGGTGACATGAGCAGAGCAAGCCACTTGTCTCCTTCCCTTCTAAGAAAGGAAACAGAACAATCCCTCATTCAGCTAAGATCCACTAAGTATCTATTATGTGCAAGGCACTGCTAGGCTCAAGGATACAAAGAATAAGACAGACAAGGTCCCTGACCTCAATTAATTTACATTTTAGTAAGAGAGGCACAAAAAACAAGCAAAAGAATAAACAAACACAGATTTCATAAAAAACAAATATATGTATGTAATACACACACACACACACACACACACACACACACACACATAAAGTAAACAAGGAACAAAGTCCTATAGTAAGGGATTACAGCACAAATTGTTTCAGATAGTAAAAAGCCCTCTCAGAACATAACATTTTAGCTAAAATCTGAAGGATAAGATGAATTCAGCCATTCAGAGAAAAATGCTATGGTAAGTGTGTTCCAAGCAGTGGTGGCAGGAATTGTAGAGACTCTGGTGCATGAACTAGCATGATATGTTCAAAGAACAGACAGTCTTTCAGGGAAATGGCCTTGTGATTTGAGTCCTAGGACCAAACGCAACATCAGAACAATCTGGACTAAGGGAATGTCAGGGAGTGGACTATGGGGAAACAGTCCCATTTACAGAAATTATGAAGAAGGTTGAGCAGAGAGACAGATTTGGTGGCAGGGGTGGGGGTGTGGAGGAGGAAATCAGGAGCTCACTCTTGGCCACACTAAGTTGATGAAATCTGTAAATATCCAGATAGTGCCAAATGGGCCATTGGATACATAAGTCTGGAGTTCAGGAGACAGAACTGGGCTGTGGGTTATCGATTAGGCAGTTATCAAGATATATTTAAGATATAAACCTATGAAAAAAATAGGTTTCACATACTGGTTGGGTATTATTCTTATAGAATCACAGATTTATTTTTCTCAAATAAACCTATAACAAGAAAGCCAAGGGGCGCCTGGGTGGCTCAGTGGGTTAAGCCTCTGCCTTCGGCTCAGGTCCTGGTCTCAGGATCCTGAGATCAAGCCCCACATCAGGCTCTCTGCTCAGCAGGGAGCCTGCTTCCCCCTCTCTCTCTGCCTGCCTCTCTGCCTTCTTGTGATCTCTCTCTCTCTCTCTCTCTCTCTGTCAAATAAATAAATAAAATCTTTAAATTAAAAAAGAAAAAGAAAGCCAAGAAAGGGTTCTAATGGCTTCTGACTAGAAATTAGGTTTATGAATTTATGTAGAAATAGAGTTATGGAATAAAGTTAGTGAGGTCTTCAACAGAGCAGGTTGGCATGCAACAACTTAGCTACATAAATCCAATCTTCCATCCTGACATATTCTAATATATACAATTTCTTATAATAGACACATAGTGAATAAATGCAATTCCCCAGAACAAATATGTAAAGCAAGCTTTGCAGTAACCATAGCCTCAGGGTTAAAGATTATATTCCATAGATGATCACAATAAACCTCTGCAATAAAGAAAGAAAATATCCCAGGAGATTTCTTTACCTTCCCAGCAAATAAACCAGCTAGAAATTCAATTTCACATGGAGAAGAGCACATATATATAGATATAACCTTAAGAGGATTTTTAACCCACCTGACTAATACAGTTTATTCTTTGTGCATTTATGTATTTGTAAATATTTTCCAATCTTGTCCCTTATCTTTGGAGCAAAGGATAAGGAGAAGCTTGGTCCTCTGCATTCTCACAGATTTATGTTTATTTATGTCAACAATTATCCCTTCTATCAAGAATTCCCATTCAACACTCTTACTAAATTCCATGCCTACAATTTCAACTACCATGTTAGTCAAGGTTGACTCAAAATGTCCTGGGCTATGCCAATTTGCTTTCACAATGGACTGAATAAAATCACCTTGAGAGTAAATATAGACATGGAAGGGGACAAGGTCTGGAACTGGGCCCTGAGGATCAAGTTGAGGAGGGCAATACAGTGAATAAGACTGAAAAGAGTGAAGTAGGAGACATACTAGGGCATTATCACACCAGAGAAGTTGTTCTAGGCATTTGTTGTTTTTGCTGCCTGGTATTCATTCCCTTTCCTGTGAGAAGACCCCAAATGTGTTTTAGGAGAGCCACCGCTCCCTTGTTCTAAATATACGGAATTTGAATGAAGCTAATTCTCTCCCCTGGGTCAGAGGGTAGGAGCATTAACCAAAGCCTCCGCCAATCAATGCAGTCACAATGGTTGGTTCAGAGATAAAGAATTTAAGACAAGAGGAGCAATCAGTGCTAATCCCAGGAACTCCTGGCTGAGGCATAATTTTTCCTGCTGGATTTGCACATCATTAAATGAAAGAGTGGTCTGTGAGAGCCATTCTGTCACTAAAACCGGAGAGTACATATGAAAATGAAGCCAATTTGGAAAAAGTGGGGCCAGGAAATATAGAGAGAAAGCAGTCTTGGTAGCACCATCTATAAAAGCCAGCCTTGTGAGGTCAATGATTATATGAGCAATAAATTATT
Organism: Lontra canadensis; assembly: GCF_010015895.1. NCBI lineage: Eukaryota > Metazoa > Chordata > Mammalia > Carnivora > Mustelidae > Lontra > Lontra canadensis. Next base: position 36,824,974 of record NW_022631000.1, on the reverse strand, counting down.
GTTTTACTTGGTCACCTTTGGCATGGGTTTCCCTCACCAGGAATGAAATCCTAACTAGTGGAGAAAACTGTTTCAGTGACTGCAGCATATGCTGGTTAGAGATTTAAATGGAGTCAGGAAAGTTCCCATAGGATTTGGCAACACGCAGGCTAGTGAGAGCCTTGACAAGATCAGCTGCAGTACAGTGGCGGGTTGGAAACCAGATTCGAGTGGTCCTGTGGAATGTCCTCCCGGCACATGCATTACTAGTCATGGCTCCCAGCTGGTATAGCAGAGCAGAAAGGGCCCTGGACAGAGAATCAGGACATCTGGAATCAGGCACAGCTCAGCCATTAACCATCTACCTGAGCTTGGACAAATTGCTCAGTTGAGAGTTTCCTCATCTATCAAGTGATTACACTTGCCTGGCACCCAGGGGCCCCTATGGCTCTAAAAATCTTGGTATGTTCTTATTCTCAGCAAATTTATTCTGTTCTGGAACGTAGGGTTAGAAGTAGTCATCCAAATCCACTCGGATCTTCTTAGCATACTCTCCTATGCTGCTAAATTAAACTCTCCTTGGCTCAATCTTCATTTTGTAGAATCATTTCATTGAAGGCCTTATCATCATTGTGGTTGGCTTGTGTAGACCACAAGGGTGTGCCCCTGCCTCTGGCATTCCAGACTGAGTCTCTCCTCTGTGGTCACCCATGGCTGACACATCCCCAGTATCCTCTTTGTCTTAGGATCTCATGCTGGTCTCAGAGTTTACTGAAGATATTTGTTATGAACTCCGCAGTATCTCACCCAGATACTTTTACAGGTCTTTTGATCCTCTAAAAGGCAAAGATTTTTGCTGAATAAATCAGCTTTCATTCTTGTCAAAGTCTTTTCTGAAGAATGTTGAATGTGCATTGCTCTTTACTTCACACTGCACACTGGTCCCATTGCAAACTCAGCTTTGTCCATGAAGCAAAACATACACAAAAGGTCAGCAGTATTGAAATGCATCTTCCTTATTTAGTGCAGAAGAGGAAAGGTTAATTTTTCAACACGGTAACATACCGTATATATCAGCACTAACAATCAGGTTTTATTTCCCTGAGTCAGCTTTAAAAATAATGTTGACTTTTATGGTCGATATATTATAGATCACCATATTTATGTCAGAACATATTGGCAAGAAAATAAATCAATGAAAATATTAATACAGGAGCCTCATGTTTAAATGAAACCCCTTGCCACTCCAACCCTTCCCCTCGTATTTTACTGCAGTACTTTCTGAGACCTCACCTCTAACATGTTTTACTGAACATGACATCAAGCCCTGTTTCCATTCTCTATAACTACTGTTTTTAATCTGTCTTGCATATAATAAGGTTCAAAAAATATCCACTTTGTTCTTTTACCATACACATACATAACTGCATTCCATCATTAGTAGGACTATCAGCTTAAATTTATGGTTTACGTATGAACGAAATATCTCAGAGTCAAAGCTCTGACAGGCATACTATTAATAACTGAAACTCTCTGTGTTGGAGACCAGCTTCAAATATTATATTTGCTGTCCACAATTGTTTTAGAGTCATGAGAAGTTTCTATTATAAGTATGTGTTCCAGAAAGCAAGTTCATAATTTAGACATTATTAAAGAATGCTTGGTGAAAAAGAAAGTCCATTCCCATAAGTGGGTCTTCTCTTTCTGAGTAACGGTGAATACCTGGGTCAGTCAGAGTCTCCTGGAACATTTCTTTGGCTCTGTGTGCAGAGTTACCATCTGCAATAGTAGTAGAAGCCAAAGGATGCCCAGAGGGAAAGCGGAGCCAGAAGCAAGGAAGAACCAGAAACTGACTAGAGAGAAGCAATAAGATAGAAAAATAATAAACAAAAGGATGAAAGCATTGGTTGGTAGCAACAGAGAGTAAAGTCACTGGGGTCGTCCTTAATCCTCCTTCACCTCCATATGTAATCATCACCAAGTCATGTTCATTTACTTCCTAAGTATCAGCTGAATCCATCATTTGTCTGTTGCCACCCTTACCACTCAAGTTAAAGCTACCATCTTTTTCCTCTTAAACTAGAGCAAATGCCTCCGAACTACTTTACAATTCTGCCTGTTCTCCACTCTTCAAAAAGTATCTAATGTTGTGCATTTCTCATACACTTATGTGTACACACACATACAAACATTAAACCCATTAGTGGGACAAAATCACTTAGATCTAAATGTGGAAAGCTAATATGCTAATATAGGGGAATATCTTTATGACCTCAAAACAGAAAAAGATTTTTTTAAGATTTTATTTATTTATTTGAAATAGAGACAGAGAGAGCACACGCTCAAGTGTACAAGCAGTGGGGAGGGGCACAGGGAGAGGGAGAAGCAAACTTCCCTCTAAGCAAGGAGCCCTATGTGGGGCTCGATCCCAGGACCCTGAGATTATGACTTGAGCTAAAGGCAGATGTTTAACTGACTGAGCCAACCAGTTGCCCCAATAGAGAAAGAGTTTTAAGCCAGATACAAAAGCATAAGCCATAAAAGAAAAATTGATCATTTCAACTATGTTAAAATTGAGAACTTCTATTCCTTAAAAAATACATATAATACATATATACACACACGTCATTAAGCCAGCAAAGTCACAGAGTAAAATATATATATATATATATTTATAATAAGAATAACTGAAAAGACTTATCCAAAATGTGTAAATAACTCCTAAAAATCAGTAACAACAAAAACAAGACAACACAATATAGAAAAATGAACAAGAAAAAACTGGAAGAATGACTTCACGCAAACAGATAGGGGGTCAGATACAGCAAGAGACCCTCATTTCCTATGCAAAAGCAACACAGAAGTGCATGTAAAGGAAGAGGCCAACACCTTATAGGGCAGAAGAAAAATGGGTTTGGAGACAATATGCATTCTCTTCAGTGTGTTTCCTCTTTCTGATGTTCTTCTCCACTCAAAGGACACACCCACCACCATGGTCTGACCAGTGGGAGATAGAAACTGGTAGACAAATGCCTCCTTTCTTCTGACCCTGGGAGAACCTTCTTTGGATGTGGTTGATTCAAGATGACAGTCTCTTGGGATTGAGCACTAAGTTGCTTTTTGTGGGGGCCAACTCAATAACCCATCTTTGAGTCCTCCTATTTGTTCTCCCTCATTCACCAGGTAATTCCCCTTTGTCCCTCACTCTCGCTCCCTAGGACTGTACTTCTAATAAAATAGTTGCACACTAAACCTCCACTCTGCTTTCTGGGAGACTCAAGCTAAGACAACAGCATTCTCCCACCTCCCCCATGTGCTGAGTGTCCACAGCCATTGTGGATTCTTTCCACCACTGCCCCCCACCTTAGCAACACCACAGCAACAGGAAGGGCTCCAGTGATGGACAACATGTCAGCATGTTACTGATTTTAAACAGCAATCTGTGAGGGGAACTTGCTGCCTGAGGGTAAGTGTGGATGGAAGGAACGGTCCTCGGATGCAAGCCCTCCACTCGGCAGATGCCTTGGGCAACTTTCCCGCTAGTCCTAGAGCCCCAGGCTCTGCTACTGATCTCTGCTCTTGCCCCAAACTAAACCAGCTTTCTACATTTCCTGACACAGAACACAGGGAAAGACACACTCAGTTGTACTGAATTTAAAGATCTTTGATGCCAAATGAAAGGAAAATTAAAAAGTTTCAGAAAGATCCCCTTTCAAGGTTGTGAGCCCAAAGGCAATGATGAACTTCTACAAGCACAGGACAATATAGCTACAGTTATTTTTACTACAACGTTAATGTTAAAAATTCTGATTACAAAGTTAGTTTGAGGAGATCACACAATTGTACAGATGGGAGAAAAATTAATTTTTTAGTAGTGATTATTTGTATAGACAAAGTAACATCGCTTTCAGAGCAGCCACCTAGGCTGTTGTGACAGTACAATGTCAGAGCAATGCTTCCCAATCACTCCCCATATTTACACTAATTTGAAGCTACCAATTATGTCAGATCCCTGTCAACAGAAAACAAAAATGTGCAAGCTGCTATATAAATTAATTATTGAAATTAAGCATTCACTGTCTCTAGACAGACCTCTAAATTATTTAAAGGATCCAGTTTGCTTTCCTTGAAGGAAAAAAAAAGCCCTTGGATTCCAATGTTTTGGGACAACTGAAATATGTAAGAGGAATCCAGGTACACAGCTGGGGAAAGCCTACAGTATAAAAATATAGTAAAAAATCATTAAATAGCTAATGTCAGTGCCTTTTAAGACTCAGGTATAGTTTAAAACTGGATAGAAGGCTGCTATATAGGTCTCATTCTTGATAGGTTTTTTTTAATTCTATTTATTCTGTTCTCTCTTTGCCATTATTTCCAGATGATGCTTTTTAAACTAGGGTTCTGTCATCTATAACAAAGGCACTACATAAAGTTACTTCAGGAATGACCTGCTCTTTTGTTTCTGTGTCTTCTTTGTTGTATGACTTGGGGGTTAGGGGAGAGAAAACATTTCCTGGAAATGTGGGAATGAGCTGAGTCTCTGCTTTGTAAAAGAAGTCCAGACTTTCCCCAAATCATCACAGATAGGACTTCCATCAACCTCTCTGAACCTCAGCTCACTCAGCTGTAAAATGGGGTAGGGGGGATAATGCCTGCCACATTGCCTGTCTCACGAGATCTTTTTAAAAATCAATCACAATACCAGGCTGCTTTTGACTGTCTGTATCTCCATTTCATTGTGTGAACCGAGCATAATAACTGTAGACATAAGACAATTAAGAGGTTGTTTGGTGGGGTTTCCTATATGTCCTCAATGAAATTATACCTCGTCCACAGCTGCTATTCCTGGACCTGAGCCCAACCCCAGTTCTACTTCCTTCCGAGGGAGGGGGTGGGGATTGTAACCGGTCGGTCTTCATCGCCACCCACTGGTCTGCTGGTCAAATAACACCAAGTTATCTAGTGAATTTGAAACCTAGGAAAAGTAATTCAAAGTAAACCACCAACTATTTTCATCCACCACCTCATAGAATGTACCTGGGGGCCTCATTTTTTTCAAAAAAAACTTGTCAAAAAATCAAATAATTATACTGTGGTATTCATCTTTGTAGTTTATCTTTGTAAATTCATCTGTGTAATTCATCTTTGTAAATTAAGAAATACACATATTAATCAACAGTTTTGCAGAATAACTTGTAAAAATGAACTTTTACTGTCTGAAGGTATTTATGAGACTCCATTAAGTAGTTCCACCTGTTTAAGCAAGAAAAGTCTCCAGATATAGGTAAAATATTAAATATTAAAATCAATTCATAGATTTAAACATGTATAATACAATAGTAGCATTTTAAAATGAAAATGAGCAATGCTCATTCCTTTGGCCTAGAATCTTTTTTAAAGATTTTCTCATTCAACAATCATTCCTCCACAATCAAAAGGCAGTAACATAGGGGGTGCCTGGGTGGCTCAGTGGGTTGAGCCTCTGCCTTCAGCTCAGGTCATGATCTCAGGGTCCTAGGATCAAATTCTGGGATCAAGCCTCACGTTGGGCTCTCTGCTCAGCAGAGAGCCTGCTTCCACCTCTCTGCCTACTTGTGACCTCTGTCTCTCTGTCAAATAAGTAAATAAAATCTTTTTTAAAAAATTAATATTTTGTCGTTACTCAAACTTATTCGTCACTTTTCCTTTTTCTGAACTCTTGAAATATGTATCTTATAAACTTGTTAAAGGAGAGAGAACAGTTCTTTCATCATAGGTGTGCTTTTCCCTGGGGGATGATAGCTATTTTAGGCCATTAAGATGACGAAGACTTCACCATCCCTTTTGAAAGATGTCCAGTGTGATACCGAGATCACTACTGCTCTTGGGAAGGCTTGATGAGGCCCCTGTCTGTACAGCACGGGGCGACAAAGAGACCCAGGCTCTTGGAGACTCACAGTGGGAAGACCCTGGGCTCAAGGTCAGAAGCCGTCATACCCACTTAACTATACACTGGGGACACTGCTTCATTCTTTCCATAAGGCCCATCTTCCCACTGAGCCCATTTAAAAGAAACAAATTCCAACCCTAAATTGTGTCAGTCTCTTGGGGAAATGGTGATAAAGAGGGGAAACTGTATAATGCAGTACACACTTTCCAAAAGTGTGGACTTCTTAGAATCCCTTTCATCATGGCAGATGCCCCCTCAGTTCTCATCTATTGTAAAACCCCAGCCTGCCTCTCCTCCACTCCTTTCCTTTATTCTATGAATAGCTACATGGCCCTTCAGTTCTGCATCCCAGTGAATGGGGAGAATCAGGAGTTCTAGGGAGGCAAAAAAAAAAAGAAAAAAAAAAAAAAAAGCCAGGGGTGACACAAGCCAGGAAAGAGAGGCTTCTGGGAGGAGGGGATGGTCAACACTGTCAGGGCTTTCAGCTGGTGAATTAACCCTTTATGACCTTTTTCTTCTTCCTCTTCCTTTCTCCATAATAGCAACCTCAATGATACACTAGTCTAAACACCATGTAGTTCTCTACACTTATCCCTTGACTAAGATGGTCATTCTCTCACCTGAAAAGCTGTCCCCCTACAATAGGTAGGCCTTGAAGTACATATACAGTATCTTAGCCTGCTCAAGCTGCTGTAACAAAATACCAGACTGGGTGGCTTAAACAGTGGAAACAGTTCTGGAAAGTGAGAAGTCCCAGATCGAGAACTGCAGGGTTTGGTTCCTGGTGAGATCTCTGTTTCAGGCCTGCAGGCCACCTTCTCACTAAGTCCTCACATAAAGTCAACGCTCTGCTGTCCTTCATTACAAAGACACTAATCCTACAGAATTAAGGGCTCACTCTTATGACCTCATCTAACCTTAATTACTTCCTCACTCCAACTTCAGTCACATTAGGGGCTAAGGGTTCAACACCTGAATCTGTAGGGGACATAATTCAGACCACAGCAGAAGTTAATAACCACAGAGAAAAAAGGGACTTTCTCCAATTATGGGATAGCAAAGGCACACTTGCCCTCCCATCCTCCCAGACAAACAAAAGAGCTCAGGTTTTCAGGGCACCATAGTCCCTGGTGAAAGAGGGAGGAAGGTGTGAGAAGAGAGCTAAAATATGTTGGGTTTCTCCCTTGCGGCAGGCCAGTGGGTGCTGTGTGCCTTTCTTCTAGCTAATTCTCACGGCAACCTCACCTCACAGAGAGACTGCCCCATTTTACAGCTGAAGAGACCACAGCTCCGAGAGACAAAGTGGCTTAGTTCAAACTGCGCTAGTGGTCCCTGGCAGAGCTAGATCTGAGCACGTTCCACTATGCCACAAGGCGCTCTGAGGGAGCAGAAACCCACAATCCACATCAAGAACCAGCATACTAGATTAGAGGGCCTAGTGAGCCCCATAGAGGGGTCTTCTCTAACCCTCAATTTCCTCAGCAGTAACCTGGAGCTAATAATGCTTCCTCCACAAGCTTGTTCTGAGGATTAAATAAGCTCACAGTGTGAACTAACTGGCTGAGCCTGCACTAAGCCAAGTTGGTTCCCCTCTTTGTCTTCCCTCTGAGAGCCCACACCAAGCTGGGAAGGCAGCTTCGCTGAAAATAACTAGGCATTTGCCACCCCCCCAACATGAAAGATTACAGGGAACAAAATGAGAGAAAACTACATTCCTTTTACTCACCCAGCCAAAAAGCTTTGCTCTCCTTAGATAGATTGCAAAGCCAGTTAACAAGGAGGTGAGCCCTCTGCAAGCTGCAGCCTGAAGAGCCACCGTCCCCCAACCTCAGAACATCAGGCCCAACGTTCAAGCTTTAGGCTTTGGCTCAGGTCCTGGCCTCACCACCTACTCACTCCGTCTCAGGGACACCCTCGACTCCTCCTCTGGTGCGTGCCCCATGTCCACGCAGACCTGTCCTTCCTGCCTCAGCAGCATCTCCAGAGACCCACCCTCCACCCACCCCGCCTGGCCTCACTTGGGGAACTGAACAACCCTCACCTGTGTACACGCTACAGCTCCCTTACGGTCTGGCCGCTCCAGGCCCGGCTCTTAGCTGCTATTGGGGATCTTCCTCACACACAGCCCATCCCATCACCATCCTGCTGAAGAACACCCACCCTCCTTCTGGGGGCACCCCCATGCTGGCTTCCCTGCCACCCCAGGAAATGCGGAGGCCTTAAGCTCCACTGCCTTTCGTGGGCTACCTCCCCAACCCCAAGGAAGGCCCCTCACCCTTCTTTGCCTAGCGAGCTCCTCTGTTCTTTCCCCAAGCAGCTCAAACGGCAGCTCAGCAGAGAACTGCTGATCCTGCTGGTCTTCACAGCATTTTGCTGACCATTCTTCACATTGTTAACAATTAGCTGTATTGGTTTCTGTCTTCCCCGCCAGACTGAAATCCTGGAGAGTAAGAGCTGTATTTTATTCATCTTTGTATCCCTAGTGCCAGACCCAATAGATGCTCAATAAATGTTCGTTGACTGACAGAGTGAATGAGGTCTCTGTTCCTTTTGTTGTGAATAAAGCTCTGTGTTACAGCTTATAGTCAGCCCTCCGTAGCGCTGTGCTATAGCTTTTGGTCAACACTCAATCTATGCCAGTTACCTGTTTGAAACCTTTCTCTCTTGCCCTGTATTAGCTTGTCTTTCTGAATGTCAAACCCTAGAAATAAATTTCTTTTCATTCCTATAGGCTCCATGGTGGTTGGCTGACCAACCCACTGACTTCCCAGCGTGACAGAAATGTGCAGGCACCACACACAGTTTCCTCCGCTATCTGGATCTGCCTACTGGATCTGCTTCCTCAGCAGAGATGGGAGTATGGAAGAAGCTGCACCTGACCTCATGGCTTAGATTTGGTTTTGTATGTTCGGGATGCTGAGGTGGTTAATAAGCAAATCAGCCTCGGTATTCAAATATGCAGTTAAGAAATCCCGAAAGAGATACAAATCCAAATGCCCTTGGAGATTTCCTGACTCTATGCAAAGGATTCTAGGCAGAGGAGTCACAGTGCTTGAGGTTGTATGCCCTGTTGCAATTACAGCACCTCCCTGCAGCATGTGTACTTGAGCTTCCTAATCACATCCCAGCCTAGAGCAGAAAGCATACAGGATAGAGGAAGGCCAGCCCTTTGGAGCTGGTAAGTCTACAAGCCCTGCTTTAAAAGACTCCTGTGCCCTTGGGTTTAATTTTTTTTTTTCTTCCTGGAGCTGGCCTATGTCAAACAAGGACTCTGACCAGACTGGGAACACAGAGTTGAATGCCAGATCAAGGGAGAGCCTAAAACACACACAGCCAAGTTCATGACGCTGTGCTGCCCATTTTGTTTCCTTCCAGGTAAAGCACAAACAGAAGCAGCTGTGCTCCCAGAGGGAGCATCCCAGGAAATGGAGATGGTGGATACTAATGCCTCGAGGGACCAGCAAGTCTGCAAGTTCTCGGAGGACTACAAGCAAATCTACCTGTCCCTGACCTACAGTGTCATCCTCATACTAGGGTTACCCCTGAATGGCACGGTCTTGTGGCTCTCCTGGCGCCAAACCAAGCCTTGGAGCTGTGCCACCATCTACCTGGTGAACCTGATGGTAGCTGACCTGCTTTACGTGCTGACGCTGCCCTTCCTCATCATCACCTACTCCCTGGGTGACAGGTGGCCCTTCGGGGAGCTGCTGTGCAGGCTGGTGCGCTTCCTGTTCTACACCAACCTTTACGGCAGCATCCTGCTATTGACCTGCATCTCCGCGCACCGCTTCCTGGGCGTGTGCCACCCGCTGCGCTCGCTGCCCTACAGGAGCCGCCGGCACGCCCTCCTGGGCACGGCCACCACCTGGGCCCTGGTGGTCCTCCAGCTACTGCCCACCCTCTTCTTCTCCCACACAGACTACATCAATGGCCAGATGGTCTGCTACGACATGACCGGCCCAGAGAATTTTGATCAGTTCTTTGCCTATGGCATGGTTCTGACACTGTCTGGCTTCGCCTTACCTTCGTTGGTCATCTTGGTGTGCTACTCGCTGATGGTGAGGAGCCTGATCAAGCCAGGAGAGACCCTCAGGAGGACAGGCAATGCAGCCCGGGCCAAGTCCATCCGGACCATCTTGCTGGTGTGCGGCCTCTTCACCCTCTGCTTTGTCCCCTTCCACATCACACGTTCCTTCTACCTCACACTCCGCTTTCTATCTTCACAGGACTGCCAGCTCTTAATGGTGGCCAGCATGGCCTATAAGATATGGAGGCCTCTGGTGAGCATGAGCAGCTGCCTTAACCCAGTCCTGTACTTTCTATCGGTTGGTAATAACAGAGTCAGGCTCTTGAAGGAACTCAGGCATAATAAGGTGGGTGAGCAACCAGCTGGAGCCAAGGGAGAGAGACCCAGGGGTGGCCAGATCTGGGTACTGACAAGATGAAGTTTGGGGAAAATGAGCTCCAAGATGTTGATAATGACTTGTTTGAACACAGTCATGTGGTATCAGGAGAGGGGCTCAAGATCTCTGAGCAGTATCCTGCTACAAAGGATTTTATACTGATGTTAAGAGATTGTAAAGGAAGAGTATGGATACAGCCACCAACACAAAGGAAAACTCTCATTTTAATCAGAGCTGGAATTTAGCTCTTATCACTCAAGCCTAAGCTTGAACATCACCTCCTCAGAAGCTCCTACCCACCCTAGTTAATACTGACCTCTTTCCTCATAACCCAGTCACTATTTCCCTATCTACTGTCTTTTTAGCACTTATTAGTGCCTGACCTTGTTAACTGGTTTAATCATGTACAGTCTGTTTCTTCCCCCTAGAATTAGGTTCCAACAGGACAGGGACCTCATCTGTCTGACTGCTGTACCCCTAAGGCGCCTCCGCAGCAGGGCCCAGCACACAGTGAGTGTACAATCAACAGGAGTGGAATGAATAAGTAATGAGTGGATGCATGGATAAATGAACAAAGCCCTTACCATGGAAAAGCACTTTACATGCAATAATTCATTTGTTCCTCACAACAGCCCTTGGAGGTGCGAACTACTGTTAGCCCCATTTACAGATAAACAAAGAGCCTTAAGTAACTTGCCCAAGGTCACCCAGCTGCAGAATGGTTAGATCCTCATGCTGGATGGAAGCTTTGAACCCAGGCACCAGCCTCTGAAGCACAGGCTCCTAAGACGGACGCATATGGCCCAATCCAAACGCTGCTCAAGAGCCAGCCGAGAGCGCCTTGGCAGCACCCGCTCCCCGTTCACGTCAGCTCAGCTCTCACACAGCTGCTTGCAGGTGCAGACCACAGGGTATACAGCGTGCGTTCTTTCACTATACTTCTTAACCAGGGTTCTAAGGTTAGAAAAAAGCTCTGCAGGGCAAAGTGGGAAAAAAAAACAGGGCAATGCAAGTGCATGAATGGCAATTCACCTTATCCTTATTTGAACATAATGTTTATGACAGAAAAGTTTTACCACTGTATTTAGTCATAATATGATGTTCATTCTTAAAATATATATATAAGGGGACACTTGGGTGGTTCAGTTGGTTAAGCTGCTAAGCATCTGCCTTTGGCTTGGGTCATGATTCCAGGGTCCTGGGGTCGAGTCCCACATCAGGCTCTCTGCTCAGTGAGGAGTCTGCTTCTCCCTCTGCCTGCCATTCCCCCTGCTTGTGTGTTCTCTGTCTCTCTCTCTCAATCTAACAAATAAATAAATAAAATCTGTTAAAAAAAAAAAAAAAAGATCCATGGTAATCTGAAAAGATAACCTTAAAAACCTCTCATATTTGAACAATAATGATCTCCAAGGAGTTCTCAGATCTAAACATACATTATTTAATAATTCATTATAATCTCCCTATGAAAGAGGTGGATAAGCCTTTTTAATAAAAACCAAAGAATGACCCATCATTACTACCCCACTCTAATTACAGGAGGTGTCTGAGTAAGCCATGTATATGTCTACATTATAAAATTTTATTCTGAAAGTGCAGTTTATTGCTTTCAAAGGCACACAATAATTAGAACTAGACAAAGTGTTGCCTAGCAGAATTCTTTAGGATAATTAATTTAATGAATACGCAAGGATGTTTTCTAATTAGTAGGTCAGCTGTTTCCACATAAGTGCCTCTACAGCAGCTAAAAGAACTTAAAACTGTTTGCTCGTTTGAATATTCTCAGCTCTCTTGCTTATATTATTCATTTTTGTCCCTTCCTTTGCATAGCACACACAGAAGAGTCAGGTATCTAAAAAGTCCCAATTGTCACACCTTACAAATTAATATGGTTTACATTACTGGAAAAATGGTGCACGAGGCTCCTCAATAAAAACATAAAGCCAGGAGTGCCGGGGTGGCTCAGTGGGTTAAAGCCTCTGCCTTCAGCTCAGGTCATGATCCCAGGATCCTGGGATCGAGCCCCACATCGGGCTCTCTGCTCCGAGGGGAGCCTGCTTTCTCCTCTCTCTCTGCCTGCCTTTCTGCCTGCTTGTGATCTCTGTCTGTCACATAAATAAATAAAATCTTAAAAAAAAAAAAACCAAAAACATAAAGCCATCCCGTGTGTCCCCTTAGCACTTACCTCGAATGTACACCAGCCTGCCAACCCTGGAGGTGGGAAGAAAATTAATCTAGAATCCTCAGGTTACATCACCTTTATCTAAAAAGCACGTGCTTTAACACCCCTGATCAAAGTTTTCCAGCCTTTAGTCTTTGTTAACTTAGGTGCTTGCAATTATTTCTCTGATCTAGATAATGTTAATTTTGCTTCTGCAGAGTCTTCCAACCTACTTAACAGCAAAGTATAAGCATCCATTTTTAACTTAGTTCTGTATAGTTGGGATAAAAAAAGTTTAACTTGGTTGACATCACATCCTGGTTTTCAGGGACAATTATCTCAAGACAAAAATCAAACTAGACTACTCCCTTTGAAAAAAAGACCCACTTGTAATGGGAGCTGGGAACCCAATATAAGTCAAGGGGATATTCCTGACTCCTCTGTGGTCACTGAAAAAAACCTCACCCACAGAAGGTACAATAAGACTAAAAGAAACAAAAGTTCTTCCTGGATCTAGTCATCCGATGCCCACCATCCTGGTAAAAGCTGGGATCTTCAAATATGTTATTGCACTGGGCCTCAAGAATCTTGCAAAATCTGCCTGGCTGTTCGGAAAAAAACTGAAGGTCAGCAAATATTACCATGTTCCAAACAGCATGACTGGGGCAGTAGCAGATACCCATATCTTGGCTGTAGCCACATAAAAAAGTGTCAAGCATGGGGCCAGCCCTTAAGGACATTACAGACTATTGGAGAAACAAAACTGAAATGTTCAACAGCAATATGAACATTAATTCAACAGTTTCAGCAGCTACAGAAGAAATCATGCCAGCTGTTGATTAACCAAAAATAAACAGTACAAGCAGTACATATTAGGGAAGAGCAGGGGTAAGAATACTACTACTGACTGAGAGGGCCATGGAAGGCATCATAAGCATGCAGAAGGCTGGTGAAATTTCAATTAGCACAATTTCCCAAACAGTGTTCGAGAAAAGGAAAAATCTGTGAGAGCCCATGTTGGTGCTTGAAGAGGAGGAGGAGGAGATAATGCTGGAAAGGTGAGCTGAATTGTGATTACAAAGGCCACCCCAGAGCCGGCCAAAGAACCACTCAAGGCACAGGGAATCTTTGGGGGCATTTAAGCAGGAGAGGGATATGATCAAAGCTGTGACCCAGAAACTTAACCTGGCAGCCTCCATGTTTTGAATGAATTAGAGAAAAGAAACAAAACTGTCACAGCCAACTTGTGTGAGGTCCTAATTGGCCTTTCTTTCCTTCAAAGCCAGCCTACACACCACCTCCACATTTTCTTTAAGAGCATTGTTCTTATACGACATTCTCCCCAGTTCTGTCCATGCCCTCTCTATATCCTCACTTCTACAGGACAAAGCCCAGACTTCTCATGCAGGCATACTACACCTATCACAGTCCAGTCCCAGCTGAACTTTTCAATTCACAGCTCTCCTGCCACACCATGTGGATTTCTACCCCTCACATGTTGACCACTCAATACCTTCCCCCAAACCTTCTCCACATGCTTAAGTACCCTTCCTCCTCCAGATGCCATCAGTCTCACTCCGCACTGCTGATTCTGCCATTGCCTTATCACCGTGGAGTTGAGGATGGTCTCCTTTCTCATTCCAGGTCTGTTTTCTCTCACCCATTAGCCCATTTTCCAATCTATACAACATGGCATGATAGCAACATTTTGAACATAGTAGACACTCAGTAAGCAATGGTGATGCTGATAATGAAGAAGGCAGTCTACATTTAGAAGACCACTACAGTGAGCCAAGCATACAGATAATGGGCATGAACAGAACTAAAAAGACTGTAAAACATTAGATAGAATTAAGAGAAATAAAATACTCCTTTAGACGGGTGGTAAGGAGACAGAACAAAAATGACTCTAAGACTCCAAGCCTAAGGAATCAAAGGAATGATAAACTAGCACCTAGCACATAGTAGGCACTCAACAGTCAACGGGCAAAGAAAAAGGAAGGAGGGGGGATCTGTGCACTGCAGGGGAGAGTTCAGATTCAGACAAATTAAATGTGAGCGGCTAGGGAGGCCTCAGCGGGAAATGCAGGATAGAGGTTCAGAGACAGCTTGGGCTCAAACTCAGTTTACGGTTAAACATCCAGGGAAATATTCAAAGCTGAAGATGTAAAGGGTACCACTGATAAAGAAGGAAAGAAAAAACAAAGGACCTAGGAGAGATATGGGAACCATAAAAGTCTTGACAGGTAACACAGGGATAGGAGGTGGTGCTGGATTCTAGAGTGCTAGAAAATCAAATGAGGGAAGAGTTTCAAGAAAGAGAGTAATTAACCAAAGATGTCACATGAAACAGACTAGTCAAAGAGAATAAACAGCTGTCTCTCAGAAAACAATTCAAATGCCACCTCTTCCAAGAAGCCTTCCCTGACCCTGCATCAGAACACCCTTTCCCTTCTCCCACCCACTACCCACACCCAAGAAACATCTCCCCTTCTACCAAGTATGAGCAGCAATATTTAAATCCTCTTACTTCCCCTCCTACAGGATCTAGCAGACTTCAACATACGGGTACCCACTAAATCTTTGTAGAATAAATGAACACACAGCAAATGATTCTCCTGTGTATGCTTTTCTGGAATTACTACCTAAATCCAATTTATGAATGTGTGCCTATAAAATTAAATCATAAGTTGTCTGGGATTTATTTGTTCCAACACTCATCAACTCCAGTTCAAAGCAATTCCGGAATACACAATACCTGTAAGCATGCTCACTTTTTAGCCCATGTTTTAATGGGCTAAACACAAATCTCTACCTATTAAATGGCCTGAACACAAATCTCTACCTATTAAAATTCACAGAACTATAAAATAAAGTTAAACTGTTTTTATTTTAAAAACAATAAAAAGGAAGGGAAACGTTTCACAAAGTTGTTTGCAGTTAAGCATAACTTAACCTAACCTTATAAAGTTATGTATTCTCATTATCTTTTACTTTCTTGTAAATAGGCCAAATCTCTTTAGTATTTCAGTTTCTCAACTTTTTGTTTTGTTGAGATTTTTTTTTTAATGTATCAAACAATTTCAAAGGTAATGGCCTTAAGAAGAAATTCATGACGAGAAACAGAACTTACATTCTTGCAGCTAGCTATAGCTGGGAATGTTTAAAGTGGTTAAACCGTGAACAAAAAGCAAAAAGAGCCACTTCAAGAAAATTAAAGAATCACAGAGTCTGAGAATGTTCCACTCTGCAAGTAGAGAATCACATTAACAACGAGACCTTTATAAAGCGTTAACCTCACGATCAAAAAAACAAACAACAAAAAAACAGCCACTAAAGACTCCTCCTTATGTTCTCTTACTTTATAGCCTACTTTCTTGCAAGAACAGGCTACACTTCTTTAGTGTAATTTCTACCATGGATTCATACTTCAAATCATTGCAAGCCAGCGGCTCTTTCCGGTTAAATGGCCCCACCATCTACTGAAGCTGGAAATTTGGGAGTCGTGCTCAATCCCAGCCTCTCCCTCATCTCCCATAATCAACATTGTCAGTTCAACCTCCCAAGCATCAGTAGAACTTGTTTTTTCCATCTCCTTGTCACTGCTTTAGTTCAAATTCCCATCACCTCTCGTGGGCTTCACTGCTCCAACCTATTAAACATCCTCCTGACTCTATATCTGTTCCCTCAACCTCTACTTCATTTCCTTCCCTCTGCTCCTAGTGTCACCTTTCTGAAATGTAAACCCTCTCTTAATCCCCAACAGAAGTATCTTCCAAAAATTCCCATTGTCTTCCAAAACTTTCCATTTGCCTTCAGGATTGAGATCATGCTGAACATGGGAGCACCTGTGTGGCTCAGTCAGTTAAGCCTCCAACTCTTGGTTTTGACCCAGGTCATGATCTCAGGGTTCTGGGATCAAGCCCCAGGTCAGGCTCTGCACTCAGTGGGAAGTCTACTTCTCTCTCTCCCCAACCTGGCCTCTCTCCGCACTTGTATACACACGCTCTCTAAAATAAATAGGTAAGTCTTAAAAAAAACAAAAACAAAAAACCATGCTGAACACAGAATGAAAGGGCTTCACCAATCTGCCTCATATCAAAACTTTCAAGCTAAACTCCCCCTCCATCCCCTTCATTCCATTTTCGTTACCAGCAGGCTCACTCAGGATTAGCTCCATGATCTCTTGCCCTCCCCACTCTCTCCTCACTCCTTCCCTGCTTAAGTGAATCATCCTACTTACTCTTTATGATACAGTTCAAAGACTATCTCTTCTGGGAATCTTTGACGTATTCTAGGTCTTCTGAACCCCATTAACCATCGCTCTAGGACAGTGCTCATCACACTGTAACACAATCACAGAACCACTGATCCTTTGTCCATTTCCCCATGCATCCATGCAACTCTTGAGGAAGACAGTCTACATTTTCCACATCTCTCAACAGCCACCTCCAGTAAGGAACTCAACAGCCACCTCCAGTAAGGAACTTTAGGTTTAGTGATGCCAGAAACAAATGATGACACAGAAATCTATGCATATCTTATATTATCAAGCATCATCACATTGTTATAGCATCATGCTCGATTTTTCCCACAACTGGTTTCCTTTGAATTATAAGATGATGTCAAACATACATCCCAATTTCAGAGATGTTTAAGGTGAAATATTATAGTCTATGAGATACAGCATATTAAGTAACATGATCATAAAAACTTTATGTAGTCATCAGACTAGAATAGCATTTTCCCGGTTCAAGTGTAGAAAATAAATCAAACTTAATTCTTAAATGAAGATACCACATGTACATTACCTTAAAATATTGTAATATTTTTCCTATGAAATGATCATTGAGTAACTGTTCTGTCTCCTAATTGTGGTAGCCTGAACACAAATCTCTACCTATTAAAATTCACAGAACTATAAAATAAAGTTAAAGCCATGGAAAATAATTCTAAACATCCACTAAATATGTCTGTCCTCTTAGGCCCATTCCCCCACTTTCCATCCACCAAGTCTGGACTCCACCTCCAAAGACCCCACCAGAACCCAAAGAGGACACATTTCTCCTCTGACACTTTCACTCCATCTAATGATCAGCGACCCTAAAATCTGTGATAACCTGTCTCCAGGCCCATCTGCCCACTTCCTCTGTGTTCCAGCCCAGGCTTCCTCTTGCTAATACAGGGCCTGTTTTCCTTCCAGTCATTTCTCTCCCAGCGCAGTTGCTGCTCAAGCCCAGCCATTCTCTACTCAACCTCCTCCTCACTCACTCCATCAACTATCCAACTCTTGTGCACTGTACCCTGTGAAATCTGGGCTCTAATGCGGGAAGGAGGAGGGAAAAGAAGAGGGGTTCACCTTGCGTCCTGACACTTGTATTTACCTCTTCCCCAGGGCAGGCAGGATCTGCTTTGAAAGGTTAAAAACTAACTGAACATGCTAAGACACAGAACCTGAAATAGTCAGATTTCCCTCAGAAAACTAAACAAGCTTCAATACTGGGGGAGGAGGGAAGGAGTTGGATAAACTCACAAGAAGCTTAAAAGTGTCATCAGCCCACACTTTCATCTGTTCGTGAACAACCCACTGTGTCCTAGAAATTTCTCAGCATGCTCTATTTATTTGCCAGAGTGCCCAAAGGAATCTGAGCAGAATCCTAGGAGAGTTATATTCTCCAATTCATCAACTAAATGCAAGGAATGGATGGATATTTCTCTAGACAATGTTTCAGGTCATCATCCACCAATGAATATATATCTAATATGTGGTAATCGACCATATCCATATGTTTCATAAATTAAGTACATGAGTGCTAGAAGAAACTCTAATCATACTCATCATCAATCATGCTGATCAGGAAATGGAAGCACAGAAAGTTACAACCTAGTAAAACTTAGGAGACAAGCATAGAAGATCTTCTTCAAAGAGACAAAAAAAGACAAACTCCTACAAAGGACATACTAATCCCAAACAGAAATACCACTGATTTTCATTACACAATTAATTTGCAAAGATATGGGGGGAAAAAATCATTTTAAGAAGCTGAGTGAGTTAGGCAGGGTCACTGACAACATGTGGTACTGATAAAGATCCACCAAGGAGAAGACATATGTACTTGAGTACATGACCTTATATAGGAACAGCTCATGGGACTATGTGGTAGTAAGTTTGTAAACAGTTTGGTTGTCTGGCCTACCTGCATGATGTCAAGGACTGTTCAATATTTCCTACAAAAGATCAAAGTTTTCCCCCATTAACCTCTAGAGAGCAAATCTCTTTTCGGGGCCTGAACTCAATTTTCCCCTGGTGCACTCCAAGAACAAGTAAATGGAAGGGAGTATGAGGGAGTATGAGGCTGAGGTTGAGGCAGTCCAGAAATCATGGATAGTCTGCAGACAACCTGAAGCTGTTCTGTGCCACCAATGAGATCAGAGAGTGTGTTATTAGCCCTTACCCCATTCTCTATTCTGTTTTGTCTCTCAAGGTTCCCTTCACATGCAATTTTTTTCCAGTCAATGCAAATTCTATTTCTAACTCAGGGACCTGTTAGTTCCCACCTACATCTCCAAAGTTCTTTGAGAAACACTATCTGTTACCTTCCTCCTTTCTGAAAACCAACTACCACTTTCCTTAAAAGTAGCACTCAAACTTGTATTCAATTTTCTTCTTTGTGGGATTTTAAAAGCTTCTACTACAGTATTTACTGTTGAAAAATTAGAAAATATAAATAAGCCAAAAGAAAGTCCTCACCCAAAGGCATTTACATACATATCCTTCAGACACGTTTTGTTTGTTTTTATAAAAACAGCAGCATTCTGGGGGCACCTGGGTAGCTCAGTCAGTTGAGCATCTGACTTGATTTTGGCTCAGGTCATGATCTTAGGAATTATGGGATCGAGCCCCAAACGGCTCCACATTCAGCGCAGTCTGCTTGGGTTTCTCTCCCATGCAGGCAGGCTCTCTCTTTCCCTCATAAATAAATCTTTAAAAAAAAAAAAAAAAGCAGCACTCTGAATCTTCATATAATAATAATGCCATCATTCCATGTCAATGCTTTCTAATGAAACCATTTAATGACTGTTTTAATATTTCACTTAAAGCATATGATATGATGTACTTAACAAATCACCTATTCTTGTAAATGTGGGTGACTTCCTATTTTAGGCTATTATAAAGCAATCTTGCTATGAAAACACTTTCTTAATATACATTTATGGGTATATCTGTCTGGTGGTTCCCTTGGGGTAAATTATTAGAAATGAAACTGCTAAGCCAAAAGGCATGAAGCCCACCATCATCCCCTTTATAGGTCATTTTATTCATATTGCCAAATTATCCTCCAAAAAGTTATTTCATTTTATTCTTTTTATTTATATATCATTCAAAAAAATATTTATTTTGTGCCTACTTTTGCTAGGAACTATCAACACAATCATAATGAACACATTAGACATGGTCCCTGCCCTCATTGAGCTTACAATCTAAAGGAAGAGAGAGACGCCCCCACCCACACTATCACAAATTCTTCATTACAAGCTGAGGTAAACAAAGAAGGAAAAATACGGGGCTTCTCAAAAATCACAAAAATTTTAGAAGAACTTGATATAGCCTGAAGGTCTGGAAGAGTTTCCCTGGGAAAAATGCGTCTGAGCTGGGGCTAAGGTTTCTGTTGTAAATCAGGTAAAACCAGGTTGTAAAGAATCCTGGATGAAATATTCTAGGCAAAGGGAACAGCAAGGACAAAGCCCCTGAAAAGGCAAGGAAGAGGACCCATCTGAAAAAATGTAATGAAGCAGCTCATTATGGCTGAGGCATGAAGGCAGTGGAAAGAGTAAGGCAGGGGCCAGACCACACAAGCCCTCCAGCAGCAGTAGCAACTGGCTTCTTCCACTCTCACCAGCTGGTAAAGCCAACATTCAATAATCTGGGCTACAAAAGTCACATGGCAGTCAAAGCCAAAAGAACAAACAACTGAATAATGAAACAATAAAACTGTAAATCAGAAAAATGGATGTAAATAAACTTGACCTGAACAAGGAATGTACTTTCAATCTGTTCCAGAACTTTCAAGCATACAATGTTATGTCCTATATTTTGAACAATACAACTAGCTAAATATGACAGCTTAACAGTTGTCTAAAATATCTGCATACTCCTGGAGAGCAAAACACATGAAAAATTCTTTGACTTTAATATATAATGTGCTAAAACTAAGTCAATTAAAAAGTTTTTAAGTTTGTCAAAAGAAATTTTATAATTGTATTTTATTTAACTTGGAAATCATACATGTTACTTAGGTTCTACTCTGGAGAAAAAAGTACTCCATTGATTTTCAAAGGCAAATTTTCTTTACTCTGACATTGATTATCTTACAGAAATAGTCTTCCAAATAAATAAGACTTAAAATCAGTATTTTCATATTTTTTAAAATAAAGTTTTAGAAGACATCAGGTATTCCTTTTGCAGTGTTTTTATTCATGTAGATATGCAACTACCAGAATTTAAAGGACACTTTTTAGTAATTAATTAGACTATAAGAAAAAACTGTACAGAAAGTTTGTACCATAAAATTATATCCCTAGGTGATCAGTGTCCTCAGTAATGGAGAGATAAAGAAGCTCAAGAGGGTCACTGCTCAGCAACCTCTTATAACTAAAGATAGCAGAATACAATCTGCTATTTGTAAAAAAGGAAAGACTGCATAAAAGATATCTTTCAAATATTCCCTACAGAAACATGGAATGCCTATTAAAATGACATTGTTTATTCTGTATAAAATATCCCTTCTACCCTCTCAAAAGCTTTTTTTTTGTTTTAAGATTAAAAAAAAAAAAGCCATATCCTTAAGAAACATCTTCTGAAAACTATCTCAGTGCCAGATCCAAGTTTTCCATTATTTACAGTCCTTACCAAAGTTCACCTGCATATTCCAGAGGAACTTTCTAAACTTTACTGTTGATTAGCCTAGTCTAAAGTAGAATTCATTAGCAATAAACAGTACATAAGACACAAGCTAAAATATTCCTCACAAACATACTTTGAAATAGATGCTTTTGAAATATAAATATAAATTTCCAGACCATTATTATTCCTGATTAAACTCTAGATTAAAAAAAAAAAAAGTGAGGTTTTCAGACCAATGATGTGTGCAGCTCATTCTCATGACACATTTAAGTTTCTCATCTGCAAAACACAATGCAGTAAATTATCAGAAGGGGGGAAAAACAGCAGCCTCATCTGGTTTACAAAATAAAAACCATCAGCATTACAAAACACATACTGCCAAATGTTAAAGGTTGCACACTTTGCTGAATAAACCCTTTTTTTTTTTTAAGATTTTATTTATTTATTTGACAGAGAGAGATCACAAGCAGGCAGAGAGGCAGGCAGAGAGAGAGGAGGAAGCAGGCTTCCCGCTGAGCAGAGAGCCCAAAGCGGGGGGCTCGATCCCAGGACCCTGAGATCATGACCCAAGCCGAAGGCAGCGGCTAAACCCACTGAGCCACCCAGGCGCCCCCTGAATAAACTCTTAAATCCTCTTGATTATAAAAGTAACATTAAGATCAACATAGAAAATCTGGAAAATACAGAAAAACAAAAGGAAAAAGTATGCCTGTAACCTTACCATTCAAATAGAATTGTTAGTATTGGGGTTTTTTTCTTTCAGTATTTCTTCTATTATATACAAGTACGTAAATAAGAAATACATGTGCGTGCATACTTTTTCCTGAACAAAATTAGAATATTACATTTGCATTTTAATCTTTTGTCTACTTAACATGTGGCATGGTAAGCAACTCTGATTTGGTGCAGGGAGGGAATTACTTCTGACTTTTAAAATCCTCAAACATGATTGTAACAATATATTATATGGATGTGTCATCATCTATTTAACCACTTCCCTACGTTGGGACACTCACGTTGTTTCTAATTTTTTGACATAACAAACAAGACTGTCATAAAGATACTTAAAACCTGTAACATTTCTGATTATCTTCTCAAGATGTATTTCTAGAATTACTATGTTAAAAGGAAATTTGAAATGGCCAAGAATCACCTCCCAAAAAATCCTTTGTTCTACAAGATTTTAACCTATATAAAATTCACAAAACTTATAGTTACATAATATATGTTTACAAATAAATGTTTTAAGTCATAAAAAACTGAATATCTAAAAAAATCAGAAATCATAGTAACAGGAAATAGAATCACTATTATGTTTTAGCATACACTCATGGAAAAAATAAGTTTAACTTAATGCCACAATAGATACTTAATTTGTTCCGAGTCAGAGAACAGAATATTAGTACTGGGAGAAGATGAAAAGTTATCTCAAATAGTTAAGAAAAACAAAAGATCAGACAATGGAAGGGTAAGCCCAGAACATAAGCTTAGGACAAAGACCTTTCCTCTAATAAATTACAAATACTACAGGTCTCCCTTTCTCTCAAAAAGCAATTTAAAACCCAGTTATTTTTCCCCCTTCACTTTAACCCTTGACATCTACCCTATTTAAATTTTCTATAAACAAGAATTTTGTTGTAGTAGTTCCCAGATAATCGCTAGCTCTCGAATCTCAAGAAGACTAGTTTCTTAAAAGCCCAAACCTAATACTTGGAAATAAAATGCTAATGTTTCAGATTTGCAAAAGGAGAGAATTTTTCTCTTTCAGTACTTACTCAGCATGAGAAAGTTTTATTTCTTCCCTTTGTCTTGCAGAATAATTTAGGTTCCCCCCTAAAATACAAATAAACATAGAACTTTTTCTACACAACTATTAAAAGTAAAATTCACACACACACACAGACGCACACACACACACATGCATTGGTATACCTTAAAGTAACAGAAAAGGCAATGGGAGATGACAAAGAAATAGTTTATCTCCTGGGGCCTTCCCAAGGGAAAAAATGGTTTTTAAGAATCTTTATATGAGGGCGCCTGGGTGGCTCAGTGGGTTAAGCCTCTGCCTTCGGCTCAGGCCATGATCTCAGGGTCCTGGGATCGAGTCCCACATCGGGCTCTCTGCTCGGCAGAGAGCCTGCATCCACCTCTCTCTCTGCCTGCCCCTCTGCCTACTTATGATTTCTCTGTGTGTCAAATAAATAAATAAAATCTTTAAAAAAATAAAAAAAAGAATCTTTATATGATACAAATACAAATAACCCCTTCTTAATTTGAGCATTTTTTTTTAGGTTTGGACCTACATACTTCTTTACATCTTGTTAACTCGGACATTGTATTAATAATCAGTAAATAGTGGAAATTAAGAGAAATGAAAGGAAATGACCTAAAATCATTTAAACAGCAGGTTTACACATTTTACTAAGTACCTAACAACCTTTAGGGGCAACCTAGTTAGAAAAATTAATAAGAGTAACATCAAAATCTTATACAGAAGAAAGAAAGAAGTACAAATGCATTTTAAAAATACTAGCAAAAGAAAAAAATCTGTAACACCTCATTCTGTATAAACACTTTCAACCTTAAAATACAAACCATAACTATAAATTTGCTTACTTTTTTTTTTATTAACATAAAATGTATTATTTGCTTCAGGGGTACAGGTCTGTGAATCATCAGTCTTAACGTAATTCACAGCACTCACCATAGCACATACCCTCCCCTGTGTCCATAGCCCAGCGACCCCATCCCTCCCAGCCCCTCTACCCACCCCCCACTTCCGCTTACTAATTTTTTAAAATATGAGACAATAACACAGTAATGGCTTCAGGTTATTTTAAAACTGCCATACTTCCTTATGCTAACATAAAAAGAACATCTAAAATTTTCTATTACAAAACTTAAATTGAACTGGCCAGAAAGAACATGACAATGATTTAATAAGTCTGAAGTTCCAAAATGCATAGTTATATGTTACATAATGAAATGTGTTTCCATGAACATATGAGCAGATTGTCATTACTACATGAACTAAAGCACTGGCCTCTAAAGAGGCATGCAGACAATCCAGGGACCCCACAAGATGATCCACGATGGTTTAAGAAGAAAATGTCTGAAATCTACTTACGTCGGGCACGATTCACCAGATAGAGTAAGACCACAGATAAAAGTGACACTGCAAGTGAAAAAATCACAGGGTCCTTAAAAAACATGTACCTCTTCCCAATGATTCCTATGTAATCATAATTACAAAGTAAAACTCAGATAAATCTTCATTGATTGGCATTTAAATATAAAAACACTATTCCCATTATTTTCCAAAAACCACTAAAAATTAATTACACACCATTTTTTTCCCAGGGGCTACATGAGCCCAGGGATAGCAGGACCAGAAAAAAAGCAGTTGAGAGAAGGGATGGAGCTGATCCACCCAGAGATCACCCCTGCTGCTCTTTACTCTCTAGTTTAAGTGTTAGTTTTCCTGGTACTTCCAAAAACTCCTGCCAGCCCCCTAACTGTTTATCTTTTTACAGAGAACCGAACAGAAACAATCCTTTCAGGATTTTAAGTCTGAAAACACCACGTCCATTTTACAATTTAACCAAGTGTTAGAATGTGGTCATCTGACTCCCAGAAGCCCAGAAAGCCCAGAGCCAATGGAAACCTCAGAAAGTCATGGCTTGTCTTTTTACCATAACAAGTAAGGCACACTAAATTTACTTTAGGTTAATATGGCAACAAAAACATTTCTAAATAGCATGGTATTTGGTTTAAGAACCAAATATATACAGAGTTGTGGACTGAAATTAAACCACACGTCACAGCATCAAACAGACATAAACACTTCCATGACCTGAGTATTTTGAATTCTACATGATTCACTTTTTAAAAACAAATAACATATTTTTAAAATTTGATGTGTTTACTTCTAAAATTATGGGATAATAAAATGCATTCAGGCACATCATAAACCACACTTCAAGTATAAACTTTTATCCATGTAAATGTAAATGATAAAATCATTGCTGGGGTTTGCCATTTTAAACACATGTTAAAGCATAAAAGACAACTTGATATGTTTATAAGAATTTATAAGATGAACACAACTATCTGTATGGTGAAGCCTACCACAGGAAAAATGTTTATTTTTGTAGTTTTCAACAGTTTCCTAATACTTCCTATTTTTAAACAATAAATTACAGGTAAACGTTAAGTAACCGGGCCAAGAATAAAAGCAACTTAAAGTTGCCTTATGGATAAACCATGAGCACTCACACCTGAATCATATCAATGTCCACACACTCACAGCAGGGACATACTCACCACTCTTTAAAATGGTTTCACTTTAAAGAGGATAATGTTTTCTAAAAACCATAAATATCTAAAATAGAATAAGAAGCAGATTCTACCACTATTTTTAAAAATAAGAATCTCCTTAAAAAAAATGCCTGTGAATCTTCACAGAACCAGAAAGCCACCAGCTGGGAAACTCTGATGCACAGACTAAGAAATAGGCAAATCTGGGAGATACATCTTAGGGATTTGGTTTAAAAGAGGGAAAAAGAGAATAATAACAACAAAAACCTAGAAGTATAAATGAAAACATTGTTATCCATTAAAAGAAACTAAATGTTGCCATATCACATACTTACAAGAAACACAAGCAATGAAGAAAACTTCTAAAAACAAATATCCCCGAGTATCCAATATCATGCCAGCAATGATGGAAATGATTGCCAGCCCAAGATTCTGAATGGACTGCATGCTACAATTCAAGAAATATAAAGACACATCTTTATACACACAGTAACAGTTCACTTTAAATATTAGTATCTATAAATGACATACTATTAGTGTTAAGAGGTATTTTTACCTAGGGATGACCTGCTCAGGTATTTTTATCCCATGACTATTTCTGCTACTAGATGTTATGCTCAGAGGTAAGGGAACCTGTCTTATTAAATGCAATATAAGCTCAACATTTTCCTGCTGATTGAAAGTAAGAGCTAAGTGAATACAAACCATGGGTGCTGTTTCCCCCTTTTGCCCTTTGGGTCAGACACCAGAACTCAAACTTCTCACTAAGAAGCCCTCAGATAAAAAGGCAGTCAATGGCAATGTCAGAAATAACTTCTGGGTTAGCTTAATACCAACTCTCTTGCTGGAAGACTAAGGCATTTCTGTTGCCACAATAATATCACAAGTAGGTTAACTGACTTTTCTGGTGGTTTCCAGGTTCAGAGCTGTCCCAGAAGCATGATGATGACTAGGTTCAGGAGACCTGGAGTTTCATATGATTGCTATAGCAGAGAGACATTATGGTGTAAACACTTACAAGCCATATGCAGTTCCCAGCTGGTGTTCAGGAACTACAAATGCCACCATCGGCCACAATGCACAAGCAAGCAACGAATAAGAGAGTCCCAGGAGACACTGCAGAAAGTGACACAGAAAAACGTAAAAGTCTTTTAACATTAACCAAAAGGTGATTTTCCTTTGATGCAGATTAGCCAGAGTGACATAACAGCAAATATATGAACATTCATGCAAATTTTACTGCAATTTTGCTAAAACTCATTTGATAGAAAAAAGTCTAGACCTTAACAGTATCCCTCTAGTGACAAAACACACTATCTTAACCATATTATATTATATGCACACATAACTTACTGGTCCCAGGGTACAATCAAGGACTAAGCAAGAAAATAAAGCTAATTTGCAAAAAGTTACTACCAATGTTTCAGGCAAGGTAATCTTCCAGTATTTATTAACTACAAATTAAGCAATCAAGGCAACATCACACCAACAGTCCATTATCTTACTTCAGATCATCAACACCTAACTGGTGGGCAAGGCAGAAAACTATCACCTAATGCTGACTTTTTCTTTAGTTAAAAAAGAAACCTTATGATTTAAGTTTAAATAAGATCATCTACACCTATGATACTGGCAAAGATTGAAATTGGGCCAATGCCCACCATGGCTAGGATACTAAAAACACACACACATTCGTATATTATTGGTAAAACTATAAATGGGTAAGAACTTCTTAGAGAAGAAGTTTCACAATATCTATCAAGATGTTAAATGTGCAAAGCCTCTGCTACAGCATTTATACCTCCAGGAATCTGTCCTACAGAAATTTTACTAAGTGTACAACAAACATATATGCCCAAAATATTCTTTTATTAATAGGTAAGAACTGTAGCACTTGAGCCTGTGGTCTTTAAAATGATATTCTAAAGGATAGTAACAAAAACCTGATGATAAATTCATTATCACTTTTTAACTGCCTAAAGGTCAAAGACAAAAGAATGCAAAATCATGAATCCTGGGCTGACAGACCTTTTTTTTTTTTTTTTTTTTTTTGCGTGCCACCTATGATGGAAGAATTTTTTAAAGAAATACAGGAAAATAAATGGAACTGGTAAGCAATTTGGTTTTTAAAAGACTACTTTATTTCAAATTCTATTTCAGCATTGAGATTACTGTGTTAAATAAGCCAAATAAAATTAAAAATATCTTATTCATTAATAATTAACATTTATTTACTTTAAAAATAGTTATTTTGTAGAGACTGCCATCACAGCATTGTTCTTCCTACTGTCACAAGCTCTACTTTCAGAGGAGCAGAGTGTGGCTCCTGACGTGCACTAGACAGAGTCCTCCCCGAAGCCCTGTGCCCTGTGAGCGTCCGCAGTGACATTACCATAGCAATCCAAGGGTTCCACAGCGTGAAGGCCAGCATGATGTGGGCAGCAAGAGTGGTCACCACAGCACATAGAACCCAGATGATGTTCTTTCCTGTTTTATCCACCAGGATCCCAAATATTGGGGACATGGGAGCTGATATGACATATACAATACTGCCCAGAGAATCAAAAGATATTTAATGAAATGTATCACAGCTACCAAAAAAAAAAAAAGAATCCAAAAAGTTCCTAAAACCATTAGGCAAAGCAAATCCTAGCTCGCTTAATTAAACATTCTTCTAAAATTGTCATCAGTAAACAGAAATTTAAGTATTAAAGAGTGGTCCAAGATTTCTTCAATTTTCCGTTAATGCATAGATGGTCTCTCAGGATTGAGTGGCAATATGCTCTTGGTTTCACATTACAGATGTTAAGTCACATGCCTTTTTTGTCTCTTAGAACATTTGCTTATAATTAAGGATGCACGCTATGCACACAATAAGCACTCAAGAGGATTAATGAAATACCTGTTAATAGCACTTGCTGCCTGGGAAGAAAATCCAAATTTTTCTGTAAAGAAAACTCTAAAATACAGAGAGAGAGAGAAATAACCACTTTAGAGAACTACTCTGTTTTTAATAATTAAAGGCAAAATAAAACTACATAAAAATAACTCTAAGTTTAGTCAACTTTTCCTTCTTGATACTGTTTTCCCACCTTATATAACATTCATCTTTAAGCAACTGGCGCTAAAGCTTTAACGTTTACATAAATATTTCACTAGCTAAGTAAAATACGCTGATGTGGATTTTTTCATTTTATTATTCTTTCTTAAAAGATTTTATTTATTTGAGAAAGAGAGATAAAGAGGGACACAGAGAGCACAAGCGGATGGGAAGTACGGAGGGAAAGGAGAAGCAGGCTCCCACTGAGCAGGGAGCCCGATGCAGGGCTCGATCCCAGGACCCTAGGATCATGACCTGCACTGAAGGCAGACGCTTAACTGACTGAGCCACCCAGGCACCCTGATTTTTTTCATTTTAAATAAGCACCAAACAGTATGCACAACTTTTCAGAAAACCAAATGAATTATTACAACATAAAATTAAGAGTGCTTCTTTTCCTTAAAGTGGGACTGGACAGGTTCTTTGCAAAACAGAGTTTCAAATTATTGAAAACAGTCTGAATTTAAAGGTTCCAATTATAAAGACGGACCCCTATAAACACACTCACACACTGCTCTGTTCGAACAGCTGCCAGTGGAAAGGAAGAGGTAAGTGGTAACACAAAAAAGAATTTGATTTTGAACCCCGGCACAATTATAGTCCTAGCAAATGGAAATGTGCCCAGGCATAATGAGCCAAAGTACTGTTTCCATTCTCAAGAATAGGCTTCCAAACAAAAGAATAAAGAGGAAATAAAAAAGAATACTAACCTGATACAAAGCATTAAAATAAATCTACATTAGGCATCAAAAACTATTAAGTATTTCATCAAAAAAATGAAAGTTATTATGCCAAATATTAAACCTTAAGATAAGGAAATCAGTTATATCCCAGGATATAAAATAATTCCTATGTAAATATAAACTATAACCAAAAAATCAAGATTTATAACTAACAAAATTGTATTTGTGTGACTAAATTCTCATTATAATTTAGCCAACAAAAATGCAATGCTACAGAATACTCACTTCCCAAGTCCAATAAAAGGAAACACTGCCACATAATAGCAGACACAGATGATAAATATCAGCCAGAGGGGTAAGGAGAAGTCCTTCACATCAGTTAACTTAATAACTTCACCTTGAAAAGAAAAGGAAGAAACTACCACCATCATTTTGCATATCTAGGTCAATATTGTTTTTCTTTTATCGTGTGATTAACCTTTGCCATCCAGTTTACAAAATACTTTTCTCAGTAAATTATTGGAACATAGCTTCTGGGAAAACTTAAAAAGACATTAGAAAAAACAAAATTTAATATTAGTGTCTACTCTCCTGCTGTCTTCCAGGAACACTCATCATTTTGCAAATACACAAAGTGCAATCAAGAATGTAAATTCTGCCAAAAGCACTTAAGGGAAAAAAAAAAGTACCCCAAAATTTAGATAAGTAGGAACAGATTAGAAAGTAAAACATGTATTAAGCCTCACTGGACTTATAACACTACATTAGGAACTTACCTCGTTATAAATTATCTTCAAAGGTCTGCAATTCCCCAAAGCCCCCCTTTTCCTGCATTTAGACCTACCTGTTTTTCCTTGTGCTTTATGAAGGATTCTCTCTGCTCTCTGATCCAAGTAAGCGAGAACCAAGGCACAGATTAGTGAAAGAATACATGTTATACCCCCTATAATAAAAAAAAGAGAGAGAGAGAGATTTTTAAAAGAGAGTGACTGAAGGTTCCCAAGAGGCAGTAGCTTAGAGTAACAGCAGAAAACTTAGCAAATGAAACAGACAGCATTTAGACACATGAAGAAAATCCTACAATTACTAAATCAGGACAGAAGGAAAGAAACAGCATGTGATAAGTACTCAACAAACAAAAGTCACTCTTATTATATTATTTCCTAGTACAAGGTTGTAGACTAGAGGGAAAAGACTAGAACATACTAGGCTAATCTTGTAATACAGAATAAGACTTTAAGAAAGTGGATGACAGCTAGCAAATCTGTACTAATTTCTTAACTAAGTCTAAGCACTGATTACTGACAGATGCCAAAGGGAAAAAATTAGGTAAGCAAAGTCTGATTCTGTGATCATCATACCTTCCTCTTGATTCCTTCCCAAAGTCTGTAACCCTTGCTCCTACCCTTTGGCAATCCATAGGGTCCCACCCTCCCACAGCACAGAGAGCCAGGCTCTCCTTCCTTTGTGTAGTCAGCTCACTAATTACTCCCTAATGCTGATCTGATATCATTAAAGCAAATCAGGATAAAGAAGAAATAAAGTTTATACTTCTCAAGATCTTTAAAAGAAGCTCAGTAAAATAAATGAATCTTTAATTTCATAATGCAGTCTAGGTGAAAATTGCTAAAATAAAAGGAGCTATGGGTTCTACTTCTGCCACAAGCTGAATGATATTGAACACAGAACTTAATCTCTCAGGGCTTCAACTTCTCCATTTATAAAATCAGAGGCTTTGACTTGATGGCACAGATCTTTTCTGGTGCTAAAATTCTTTAAAATTCTCAAATTTTCCAGTGTGGAGAAGACTGGAAGGAATACTGAAGAGCATCTGAGAGTAAGAAAAAGAGGTTTTAAATAAGGAAAGGGATCTGAGAGGGCAGAAAGGAAAGGAGAAGCCTCTAGATTCAGGTTGCCTGTTCAAGATTTCCTCTCCACTGCCCTCTTTCTACCAAGTTATACCAAGGAATTAGAAGGAATAAAAGATGGCACAGATGTTCACCTCACCATCCACAGGTCTTTGTAGGGCTCTGCAAGTGACCCTCTTACCCACTATGGGGCACAGTTACAAAAAGCCACTTCTCAGAGAAAAGCACAGGGAATTCCAGAAGGTCTCATATGTTTCTTAGTGATCCACCCAGCAACCAGCACAACCAAGTCTTACCTAACAGAACTTAGGGCCAGAAGGGACCTATACACTTTTAGTCAAACACCTGAAATTTTACAAAAAAGAAAACTGAGACACAGAGGTTAACTTCCTTGTCTGAGATGACAGAACTAGTTACAGCCAGGACTAGAACCCAGACTCCTGACTCTCAATTTAGTGGATTTCCCACAACATTATATCCCTTCTAACTTCTCTAAAATCTTAGCTCCATAGTATTGTAATTGAACCTTGATCAAAAGGAAATAATTATCCCTCTGCTACAGACTAGTAACACCTTACATGTATAAAGTCAGTTTTCAGAGTTTTCAAATACACTCTCTTATTTGCTCACCATGACAACGCTGAAGTAGACAAGGTGGGACTAAATCCTCCATTTTAAGAAAATGGAAATAGTAACACAAACTGCGTGAATGATTGACTATTTCTAGTTAGGTCCAAGAATTTGTGAACTATTCAGGCAAAACTATAACCAAAGTGGTCTAATCCCAATTCCAGTGTGCTTCCTGCTCTGCCACATAGTTCCTATGACATACTTTCAGAAGAGATAAAACAAGGGACCTCAGGATCCACTAACCAATCATAAGTGTGACCCCAAGGGTTGTGTGACCAGCAGAACCCAATGAAGCTTCAACCTTAGAATACAGCCATCCCATGAGATTCATGTTTACTGTACTTCCCTGAAAGAGAAAGAAAAAATATTTCATTTACATATACTCTGCCTCGTTCAATAAAGGATATGAGGTGGCTAAGAGAAACAGATCAAACAGGATCCAGATTAAACAAGAGATACATTTTTTTAAAAAACATGACTAGGAAAAAACTAACAAACTAAGATAAACCCACAAATAAGATTACTGCACACAAAAAAATGCTAATATGTAGAAAATGCTAGTACCGAAAACAGCACAGTACATTTAGAATTTTCTAGCAGCAAAAGCAAAAATGAAACAACGAGTGACAAAATTCACAGGGTACCTAAGAATAAAATAAACTTTCACTCAAAAAAGCACAGCCTTTGCTTATAGTTACATCTCAAAAAAAATTGATCCTATCCATAAAAAGACAATAAAAGTTATAGAAGATAATATCATCATTTGCTCGTTCATTCAGCAATTATTGAGTCCTGATTGAACCCGTCACTGTTCCAGGTACTGGGAATATAACAAAGGACAAAACAGAAAAACCTCCAGCTTTCATAAAGCTTACATTTCAGTGGAGTAAAAGAGGTAAAACATGTAGTATATTAAATTGTGGTAAGTGTTTTTAAAAATAAGGGGGAAAAAAAAAAAGCAGGGAAGGAGAACATAAAGGGAGATTGTGCCTTTGAGTAAAAACTTGAAGGAAACTAGCCACAAGGTGATCTGGGGGAAGGACAGAGCATTTAGGCTGAAGGAACAGCCAGTGCACAGACCTTGAGAATGCATACAGCAGCATGCTCAAAGAACAGCATGAAGGGCAAAGACTAGAACAGTGTAAATGAAGAAGAAAGAACATGAGATGATACCCCTGAAGAGGAAATGGTGGGAAGGCTGGCTATAGGTAATAATATGGACTTCCAGCTTTTATTCTATATAAGATGGGAAGCCACTGGGGTTTTGAGTAGAGAAGTGACAGGATTCCATGCATTTTAACAGATTTGCTCTGGCTGCTATAGTCAAAAGAGACTATAAGTGGGAATGAAGGCAGAAGTGAGGACATAAATTAAGGGGCTACTGTAATAATACAGAACGATGATGGGTCTTGGTCTAGGGTAGCTAGCAATGGGCATGGTGAGAAGTGGTCACAATATGGATATATTTTGATGGTAAAGCTAAGAGGACTTGCTAATGGAAAATACATGTTGAGGGGGGCAGTAATTTAAGATCACACCTAAGGTTTTGCCCAAGCAACTGGAAATAAAGAGTTGCCCATAAGTGATGATGAGAAAACTGCAGCATAAGGTGGTTTGGAGGTTAGTAGCTGGAAAATCAAGAACTGACTTTTGGCCATGTCAGCTGTGATGTGCCTACTAGACATCTAAATGGAAATGTCAAGTAGAAAGCTGCATTATAGGGGTGTGGAATTCAGGGAAAAGGCCTGGACAAGTGATATAAATACAGGACCAAAGACATGTTATTTAAAACTGCAAAACTAAGTAAGATCACAAAAGATGGGAAGTGTCAAAAGAAAAGAGAAGATATCCAGTAACCATGCCCTAGCGCACCCCCACATTTACAAGTTCAGAAGACTGACATAGATCTAGCAAAACAGGCAAAGTAATAAAGAGAAAGACAAGAGGGAACCTATGAGACTGTAGTGTCCTGACACTCAAGAGAAGAAATCAGGGTAGGGGGAATGTCAACTGCGCTAAATGCTATTATTGACAGGTCAGACACTAAAGACTGAGAAATGAACATGTCCTGAGCAATATTCTCACAGCAAACACAGTAGCAAATTTCACACAGCTGTTACTTTAAAAATGCTAGCCTATGGCATTACTCAAATGAGCAATAAGGTATAAATGGAGACTTACTGGAAACTTTCCTCAATATCACTGAAAATAAAAGCTTCTCAAAGACCAGGATGTTGCCTTAAAAATCCTTTAATCCTAAAATGCCTAACATGCCATGGCTTAGCAAGTCCTCAATAAATATACTTTGAAATAATGAGCTTAAAAGTAACAAATTACAAATGAAAATCAAAAGGGTGCTGGACTCCAACCCCCAATAAGATATAAAAAATAAAAAGTGCACTGCCTAAAGGTACAATGGTAACATAACAGATCAAGTGTCCAAAACCAGACAAACTCACAGCTCAGCCTATAGGAAAATGATGAAGAGGTAAAGCCAGAATCTCTATGATCATTCTGAATATGCACAGGGAAAAGGGAAGCACAAAAGCACTGAAATTCCATCTACCCCAGCAGCTCTGTAATGAAATCCTTTGGTCCCATGCTTCTCAAAAAGACCCTAAGCACAGAAATCAGATCAAAGCTGAACTGCCCTGGCTAAAGAGGAGGTGGCTGCTTGAGGTCTGGCTTACTCTACCTCATCCTCAAGTCCTTCCATCACCCCCAGTAACCTCCACCCTGCATCCTCAAAGCCCCTGAGGTTCCTTTCTAAAAACTTAAGGCTCCTCAGAATGCAGCTCAATGTATGAGAGCTAATTTGTGACCACACAGAAAAGAATCTGAAGACCACCAGTAGCCACAATGATGTCACCAAGATTGTATCTTCTTTCTTCGATAAGTTATTAGACAATGAAATTCACAAACTGTCAGACATATCTTGACCTCCACAAGATACATAATGAAGTACTCAGATATCCTTGTGGATAAAATTTAGACAATATGAGAAAACACACTAGCTATGAATTACAAATTAAAGTCATATTTAGGTGTTTCCACTCAAAAATGATTTTTTTTAAGTAATAATGGTCTCTACTATCAAAGCTATAATGAAAAGGATCCTTTCATATCCCATAGATGGGGGATGTAAACATCACTGACAGGATAATATGAAACTACTAACCTAAGAAACCCTAACAAACCCTCTTGACTCAATCCCATTCCTAGCGACCTAGCTTCAGGAAACAATCAGAGATGCAGACAAGTTTTATAGCATCACACAATAGCTCTATCTATAATGGTTGAAAAATTAGAAAGAACCTACATGTATGAAAATCACAAAAATGTTATGAAAATTACATGTATTAATGAAATAGTACATTAAAAACTTTTTGTACTGGATTTCTTCCCTAAGACTATGGTGCAATCATTTTCATGCCATTAGCTAGTCTTTGGAACCTTCATTTTTCAATGGCAAGGGTTTTTTTTTTAAGATTTTATTTACTTATTTGACAGAAAGAGAGAGAGAGAGAGAAAGATCACAAGCAGGTGGGCAGAGAGAGAGGGGGAAGCAGGCTCCCCGTGAAGCAGAGAGCCCAATGCGGGGTTTGATCCCAGGACCCTGACATCATGACCTGACCCGAAGGCAGGGGCTTAACCCATGAGCCATCCAGGAGGAGGCAAGGTTTGTTAAAAAAAACCTCTACTCATAGGAGTTTATAAGGGAAAAAACCTAACAGGGTCTGGGATGGCCAAACACTTCACAGGTTACATTAATAAAAGTAAAATGTTGTTTCCCTGGGTACCCACTATCAGACCAAACCTGAAACACCATGAACATCTCCAGGTTCCAAATGCCGGGGAAAGTACTGAGTGGCTACAGTAAGCCCAGGCAGAGGGGAGCACCAGCACCACAGAGCTGAAACCCATGTCATGTAGCTTAGACAACCACAGGAAATGAGCATTTCTGATGGAGAACTTAAAAGTTGCCTTTATAAGCAAAGTGCTGGTGCACGAAAGAGGAAATAAATATTAACTGAAGGGCAAAAGTGGGAGCAATGACAAAAAGCTACTTGCAGAGGCAGATTTTATCTCTGTGTGAGGCCAAACTTTACAAAGTTAACTGAAGTACAGGAGCTGCTCTATCACACAGTGAGCTTCCAATCACTAGAAATGTGCAGGTTTCGTCCGGAAGCCTTGCATACCAGGGAGTCCAAAAATGGGCAAAGAAATTAGATGACAAAACCTGTAGGATCCCTTCCAGTGCTCACATTCTTTTAACTAATGAATGC
Organism: Lontra canadensis; assembly: GCF_010015895.1. NCBI lineage: Eukaryota > Metazoa > Chordata > Mammalia > Carnivora > Mustelidae > Lontra > Lontra canadensis. The sequence continues at coordinate 36,788,716 of NW_022631000.1, read as the reverse complement.
TCAAATAGTATTTTTAGACTGTTTCCTAAGTGCAATAAGGTTAGAAATGCCTTAAACTAAAGGTTAACGCTATACTATAGTCTACAGACATAAAAAATCAATACCTAATATGGCAAACGAAAACACATTTCATCCCATTATTTTTAAGAGATGATTACAAGATTAAATCTCTTACTTCCTGTTTGGCTTCATTAGGTTTGTCATACTTACAATTCTAGCCATACTAAGTTGGAGTCCAAACACCAAGTTTAATTCTTTGCCTTTAAACCAACTCACAGCATACGTATTCTGGGCAACTGCTAAGGACTCCCCACCGATCCTAAAAATGGGAAAAGGAAGAAAAATTACTGCTTTTACAGAAACACCACAGTTAGCAATGTAAATTTAAAATCTGGACACCCCTCCTATCAAAAGGTTGGCTCTATTCCCCACCGCTAGATCTAAGTAGGCTTGAGACTGTTTCAATCAATATAGTATGGTGGAAGTGGTGCTGTGTAATCAAAGCAGACATCTGCCCTTTCATTCAAACATTCACACTTGAAGCCTTTAGCCATCTCGTAAGAAGTCCAACTACCCTCAGTACACCATGCTATGAGAAAGCCAAGCCACAGAGAGAGGCTGCATTTAGGAAATACATCCAGCAGTGCTAGTCTTCAAGCTGTCCCAACCCCAGAATGAGACCCATGAGTCAACAAGCTTTCAGATGATTCCAGCACTCAACCTTCCATGAATCTTTTGAACAGAGGCTCTAGACATCTGGTGCATAGACAGGCTATCCATGCTGTACCCTGTTCAAATTCCTGACCCACAAAGTCCACAAACACACTGTAACAGCTCTATAACACTAAGTTTTGGGGAGTGTGGTATGTTGCAATAATAAGCATGACCTGTAATAACAGGAGTCTGGGTTATACACCACCTGTGCTATATAAAATGTTCATGGGGCAAGAGTGGTTCATACTTTGTGGAAAGACAAAAAGGCACCTTTTTTAGGTCAATACCTTCCATATTTCAAATTTTCCTATTTCCTGGGTTTTAACTTTTTGTTTTGTAACTTTCGTTTTGTAAGACCACTCCCCCTCTAGGCCTTTAGTTAGGAGATTCTCCTTCCATATCCTAACACTGAGTCCTCACTCCGTCCTAATCCAAAAATACTCCCATTCTCTTTTACTAATCCAAACCCCTGACTGATGTCAAGACACACTTCATCCATGAGGCCATTTCTGACTACACCTCTGTCTCTGGATCCCTTTCATATTTTTATATACTGTTTGTTTTCTTCTCTTTCATTTAGAGCACTTTGGGGGATATATCACATATGTCTACACGTCCCCAGTACTTACAAAAAAGCTTAAATGAGTGATGTCATCTGCAGCTCTCAGGGCAGGAAGCCCAAGGCTGGACTCAGAATGAACTTACTGAACAGACATTGAAATTCATAAAGAATAATCATTCTATTGGTTATTTTGCTCATTCAAGCCTCTTTAACAGGGTTCAAAAGGACTTGCATGTTATCCACCAAGAAACAGCAAAATGTCCATAAGTCACCAACCTAGAAATGGTTGGTCTATACTTTTCTAAATGAGGTTTAAATCAGTCTTCAGTACAACAAAAGACAAAACACCCAGGAAAAATATCATTTCTGGAGAACAACTTAATATTCAAAGCCCAAACAGAGTTAACTATGACCACTCAAAATTGTTGCTCACTTTAAAAGAAAAGTAAGACAATAAACATTCTTGTGTATATATAGCTAGATTTCAAGGATTTGAGGTAATTCTCCACAACAGACAGTAATATATTTTTGTGAATCTTTATTAAATTGATAGGTAAACAGTGAAATAGTAATATATTAGGATGAATGAAATTATCCATAACTTACCCAAACACAAACCTTCCAAATTCCATCAGCCAAAAACCATTAAATATTCCACCCAGAGCAAAAATCACCTAGAATGTAGAATATAAATGAAGAATCAATGAAAGAGTAAACTTAAAAGTATTCAAGAGAAATAAGTAACTTATAATGAATCACAACTTCTATAATAGTCTTAACATTCCCTCTTAGTAAATCTGTGAAATTTAAATATTAATGTTCAACTATCTCAAGGCTTAAAATGGACTATACATTATGCTACACAGGCATTTGTGGACTGCTTAATTAAGTCAGGCATTCAATAAACACATTTTTGCTGGTGGAATTAGACAAGAATTCAAAAGTCACTGTTACATAATCAATGAAGGTTTTGGACCTTCTCACCTGTCCAATGCAAACAAAGCAGCTAAAAATAATGGTGCCCCATCTGTTAGAGAGAGAGAGAGAGAAAGAGTATGAATTAAGATAAGTATGTCACCAAAACCCTTCAGTAATAATTCTTCAGTCTTCTTTGACCCCTATATTCCCTCCAAGGAAAGAAAAATGAAGTACTGGTCTGCCTCTAAAGTCAGCAGCTTTCCCAGGCTACATGTTAATCTAAAAAGTCTTGACTTCTAAGGGGATTCAGAGGCTTCTAATGGCATGTTTAACTTAAACCATTATCATCTCTTAAACAAACAAAACTTGTTAAATAATCTTCAAGAAGTTCCCATGGTTCCCACTTAAAAATCAACATTCCTGGGGCACCTGGGTGGCTCGGTGAGTTAAGTGTCCAATTCTTAGTTTCAGCTCATCATGATCTCAGTGTGGCATCAGGCTGACATCAGTCAGGCATCAGGCTCTGCCCTCAGTGAGGAGTCTGCTTAACATTTTCTCTCTCTCCCTTTGCCCCTCCCCTGCATGAACATGGGCATTCTTTATAAAATTACTATTAAGAGTTTAGAATTTATTCCAAGATTAAGTAATTTTAACTGGTCATAATTCCTGGTAACTAAAAACTCTTTATTGATTTTTGGTTTTGGGTTTTTTGAGTATCGTTGATACGGTATTTTAATACTTTCAAGTATACAACACAGTGATTTGACAAGTTTATACATTATACTGTGTTCACCAGAAGTATGGTATCTGTCACCACACAACACTATTACAATAATATTACCTATATTCCTTATGCTGTGCCTTTTATTCCTGCAATTTATTCAGTCCCTAACTAGAAACCTGTATTTCCCACTCCCCTTAACCCATTTTGGCCAACCCTCCAGGCCCTCCCTTCTGGCAACCACCAGTTTGTTTTCTGTATAGGTATGATTCTGTTTTTTGTTTATTCATTTGCTGGTTTATTTTTTTTAGATTCCACATATCAGTGAGGTCATATGCTATTTGTCTTTCTCTGTCTGACTTATTCCACTTATCACAGTAACTATTTTTAAAAGGATAAATACAAGTTAATACAATTACAAATCTGCCTACTCACACATTCTATACTTCAAATGTCTGTTTCCCCACAGTAATATTTATTTATGGGGAATAATATTTATTACTCCCCAGAGTAATAAAACGCCAGTATTTTAAGAGTCCTTAAAGATTCTATGAGTAAACCATACTTCTGAAACTCAAATCCCTCTCCATATCCTTGTGAAATGGCCATCCCACATTCTACTGAATGTTCTCTAGCACTAGAAAACTTGTTGTGGTCCCAAGACAATTCATGGCCCCTCATCAAACTGATCAAGGAAATTCTTCATCATACTAAGCAGAATCTATCCCCCTGGTTTCCATCCCTAATTCCATCCCTTCAGACTAAGCAAAATAAATTTAATTCCTCTTTAGTACTTAACCCTTCAAAATTTTTAAGTCCCCAAGTCTATACACTTTCAGTTTCTTCAATCCTTTTCCATTGGACATGGCTGGAAGATCCTTCATCATTTTTCCCTCTGCCTTCTGAAAATATTCTGCATCCCTCATGGAAGTTTCCATTAACAATATATACACAAGGGGCGCCTGGGTGGCTCAGTGGGTTAAGCCTCTGCCTTCGGCTCGGGTCATGATCTCAGGGTCCTGGGATCGAGTCCCGCATTGGGCTCTCTGCTCAGCAGGGAGCCTGCTTCCCTCTCTCTCTCTGCCTGCCTCTCTGTCTACTTGTGATCTTTCTCTGTCAAATAAATAAATAAAATCTTTAAAATATATATATATATATATATATATATATACACACACACAACCATAAGGATGAAAAGTGACAAAGCTTAAAATGTTATTCCTTCCTCAGCATCTAACAGAAGTGACCACAAAAAGTTCAGTGCCCAAGGGCAGAAAGAGAAAATCTCACTGGGACTGTGAGAGGCAAATACTATATATGCGCCAAATACTATACATCTTTCTCAGTCCTCATAACCACCTTGTAAGGCAGGAATTATTACCATACTTTACCAATAAAGAAACTAAAACTCAGGAAGCTAGCAACAGCTCAGAACAGGAAGCTGAGCAAGTGGCAGCAATGGGATTCAGACCCTGGTTTGCCTGATCCCAAATAAGAATATAATTTGTACTTTTAGATAACTGAGTTACCATATTTCATGAGTAGCACTTACTAGTTCCAACCTTAACTGAAATACCAACCAAGTTTCAAAAGCCAATTCCAGGAATATATAAAAACCATTAAAAAAAAAAAAAAACTAATGTAGATTATCATAGTCAATACAGAATTTTAGTCAGTTCTTATAGAAATACCTTAATCTAGTTCCATGATTTTCTAGTAATATTTTACGCATAGGTGAGATGTTTTTCAAGCTTACCGTATTCCAAATACTCGGTCAATCAAAAAGCCACCAAAAAAACACAAAACTACATTTGGCCAAGAATACCAGGCATATAACAGCATGAATTTCGTTGTATTCACCTGCATATCCTATATGGGAAGAAAATGAAACTATTTTTTTTCCAAACAGTTAAGTTTATCAACAAATCAAAACATTCTTTTTTGTGTTGGACAGGCGTTTTCATAATCATTTGTAGTTACTAACTGCTTTAAGAATCCCATGACAGCTGTGGCCCCCTCCCCCAGAAAACTGGTCACACCTGGGATCCCTGGAAACTTGATGGATTCACATGCCTTTCAGAGGCTTCAGGGAGTCCAGGATCAATTAGATCCCCCATTACTGGGACCATCTCCATCTGCATCTGCCTGTATCTACTACATTCTTATCCCCATTATACTATATGCACTGGTGCTCTCCTACCCCAACATGGAAAAAGACAATCTTAGTCCATCCCTACCCACCCCCCACTAAATCCTACCTTCTTTCCCTTTCATTCTAGAATGTGAAGGGCCAATCTATTTCTTCCTGTCCAAAGGTAAAAACCTTAAAAAGGAAAAAACTATCTAAATACACAAGAAACTATAAATATTAAATGTATTTTTACAAAGCCAAACTAAAAATACTGACATGGAGAATCCTCTGCAGTCGGCATCCACATTTTAAAAATGAAGGAATAAAAAAGACTTATTTAAGAAACAAAAAGCTATTCTACCGAATCATTTGTCATTCCGATTATTATGCAATTGGAAAGGGAACTGCAAACAAAAATCTGCTAATAATTTTTGGCAATTCTGTGGAAATAGGACTTAATTAATTAAAGTGTAAAACAGTATCTAGTCAGAAGTGCTATAAATAAAGTCTTTGTGGCCACTCATTCCAACTCAAGAACACTCCTTACTACATATGGATTTTACTACAGATGTTAAAATGATTCACTGAACAATGTTTCAGACTAGGCAATCCGAGACCTGGTGATGCTTCAAAAGCTAACTCCAGAGAAGCAAAGTGAAAAACCAACTTACCCGTTTAACCTGAGTCTGAAGGGCAGCAGGATTATCATAGCAAAAATAGCTGCCTAGAATAAGGAAGAGCAAACATTTTATAAGTGATAATACTGCCCATAGAGAAGTTTCAGGTTGCAAATATTATTCAATGTTTACATTTACTTTCAATGTTTATATGAAGGGCTCCAGGACTGGCACCACGGACCATTTCCCTTCCACTAATATTTTCTGCTACCTATTAGTCATTTAAAAGGGGAATATTACTTAGGGGTGGGTAGTTCAAGCTCTCTGAATTCCTTCTTAACAGTGTATCGAGAGCTTTGACAAAATAGGGATTCCCTCACATCTATGGCCCGAGGGGGCGAGCTGCCAAGCCTCCGGGACTTCTTGAAGGGCAAAAGAGTGGGACAAAACTCGCCCAGCTCAGTCCCCTAACCTCTACCTCCGAGATGCGGAAGCGCTAACAACGTCCGCAAACTTGAATGGAGTCGCGAAGGGGTGGGGGAGGAAGTTCAGGAGTTTAGGTCAGAAGCTGCACTGAGGCCGCGTGCCAGCTCTGAGCTCAGTGCGGATTTCGGGGATACCACACAACATGAGAACTTTTGGATCATCAGCCCCTCCCCACCCCGCCAGATGCCTCACCGAAGCCTAGGAAGCACATCAGCAACAGCACCAAAAGCCGGTGCGCCAGGCGACTAGGGTCGCAAAGGGCCGGCAGCGCTCCAGGGACAGGAGAGGTGGCAGGGGCACCTCTGCCAGCCTCACTGGGGCCGCCTTCCAGCAGTGCTCGCGCTTCCTCATCGTCCTCTTCCATTGGGCCGGGGGAAGACCAGAACGCGAGATCAACTCCGAGAGAAAACCAGGCGCCTAGGAGCCTGTGAAGTCTGTGGTCACGTGGCCACTGTAGCTCATGTGACGCGGCGGCGGATCTCGCAGAGCCGAGATCACGTGAGTGGCCGTGATCACGTGGCGAGCAGAACCGGTCCGGGAGGTAAGGAGGAGGCGGTGTTTCGCCATTCGTTCTCTCTGAGATTCTGTTAAGGTTCCCACCTTCGGCCTTCCACCGTGGGGAGCACTGTCTTTTTGTTTTCTGCCCTGCCCTTATTGCAGACTCTGCGCAGCTCCACCGGGAGAAGTGCGGGCCTTGCGTCCGCATCGACGCCAAGGTCCTGCGTGCTCGGATGTGGGCTGGAGACCCGAAAAGACGCGCCGCCCTTCTCGCAGCGTTGCTCTCCTCGTCCTCTTTGCTCTCCATATTAACACATTTGATTGAATACCTATTGATATGTCAAGTGACCTGCCAGGTACTGGGATACAAATGAAATGAGACGAGCTCTCGGACCTCTAAGAGTTTACGGTTTAGTTGGAGACAGTGACAAAAACTTCTACTTTAAAGAACTGGGATGAATGGATGAATGTGGTGAGAACAGTGACTTAAATCAGCAGTAAATTTTATTGAAATGCCAGGGCAGGGCATATGGGAAAGGGAGAACGGGTGCACACTTTAATTAGCTTTAGAGAAAGTAGCATAGAGGGGATGGGAAATGCTGAAGCTACTTGAAGTTGGTATCTAAGCAAGATTTAGTAAAAATGAGCCGGTTGTGCTGCCTGTTTCAGGGGATGAGTTACGGGGAGAAGGGGAGGGGTGGGTAGGAGGGATCATAAAAGATGCAAGCGTGAAACAGAACTCTGTGTGTGTGTGTGTGTGTGTGTGTGTGTGTGTGTTGATTTGGGATTGTGAGAGAAGGAACTAAAGAGTAGAAACACTAAATGTGTTCCATGCAAGGATTTCTAGCAGAATAGCAAAAATACAAGATTTGTGTTTTAAAAGTTAAATCAGGCGGCATCGTTCGATCTCCAGCCTTTCTGCGTGTTTCCAGACTTTACAAAAAGAATTTTGAGGGTGAATCCTAGAGGTCTAATTACAGTGATGATTGCTAGGTGTAAGAATATCAGAGGTGGCAAGGGCCTACAGTGGGGAAATAGGGATGGAGCAAAAGAGACAATAAATATTTAGGAGGTGAAATGGGGATGACTTTGTGAATAGTAGCATAGAAGGTTTGAAAGAAAAGGATTCGAGAATGTCTCCCAGATATCTAGCACAGATCTCAAAAAGAGGTCAGAATATAGGAAGAGAGGAGAGTGGGGGAGAGTGTCAAAGGAGAAAAATTATCTTGAAACTTTTGCCTTTGAGATGCCTACACTTGAAGTATCCATTTTCCACCTTCCATTCTTTCTTCAGTTCCAAAAGAGTAGCCCCCAGTCTAATGAAATTGCTTTGCCAAGATGACTAACAACTCCATCTTTCCAATTACAGTGATGGCTTCTCTGTCTTCATCTTACTGGACTTCGCAGCATCAGTTGATGCCGTTGACAGTCTCTTCCTTTATGACCCCCTTGACACTACCTTTGCCTTGCTTTCCTTCTAGTCCACTAGGCTGTCACTCGCTGTCTAATTTGTCAGCTCCTCTTCTTTGACTTGAATTCTAAACATTACAGTGCTCCAAGACCCAGCCCTGGGCTCTCTTTCACCATCCAGTCCCATAACTTGAAAGATCGTAACTATCTCTGGGCTGTCTTTTAGGTAGCTGTCACTGTGCATGGCTCTTGAGCACTTGAAGTGTGGCTCTAATGGAGATGTACTGTATGTGTAAAATACACACCAGATTTCAAAAACTGGTATGAAAGATATGTTAATTATTATACCGAATACATATTAAAATGAAAACATACAGATATTGGGGCAAATAAGATGTTGCAATTAATTTTACCTGCTTTTCTGATATAACTAGAAATTTTTAAGTTGTGTATGTAGCTTACATGCATACATGTATAAATGTCTACAGAGAGAGGGAAAAATGTAAAATGTTGACATTTAGGGGATCTGGGTTCCAGGTATATGGAAAATCTTTGTACTAGTTTTTCAGTTTTTCTGTGAGTCCTATTACTGTATGACAAGCAAATTGACTTACTTTTTAATTACCAGGTGATGGAAAAATAGGAATGAGGACATAGGTATAGACTTTATCACCTGGGACACAAGGCCATCAGGTTGACCAGCCATTTTCATTGGTGTGGGGATGGGTGCAGCCTCTGAAGCAAAGTTAGCCCCACAGACAGAAAAGACGGTAGGGTTCTCTCGAAAATCTCAAGATCTAGATTCACAGATCTTTACTTCCTACCACTCCACCAGAGGGCTGTGTGGATCAGAATATTCCCCTTATCTCCATTCTATGCAGAAGCCAAGCTGAAAACCTCATAATCCTTTTCAGTCCCTTCTTTCCCTCTCTGGCCCACATCCACCCCTCCTCTCCCTGCCAGCAATGCAAGTTTCTAATGCAGGATAAGAGTGAGGAGTGTCTGGTTCTGCTTGGGATCCCAGAAGCAGTAATAATTGAGCTTGATCTCCAAGAATGAAGAAGATTGAGGAGGATTTGGGGGGGGGGGCAGGGAAAGGGGTAAGGTATTTAAGGCAAAAGGCAAAAACAATGCCATATGCAAAGGCTTAGAAAGAGATACAAAATCACATCAACTGCCATATCAGCTTCATCCAACTCTATGTGGAAAATGTACAAAGAAAGCTTTGGAAGTCTGATAAAAATAATTAGATTGATTTAAATCATGGGACTAAGTAGTGGAAGATAACATTGTCCTTACATGGAGGACATGGGGAGATGGAGAAGGAAGGGAGTTGGGGGAAATTGGAGGGGGTGATGAACCATGAAAGACTATGGACTCTGAAAAACAATCTGAGGGTTTTGAAGGGGTGGGGGGTGGGAAGTTGGGTGAGCCTGGTGGTGGGTATTATGGAGGGCACGTATTCCATGGAGCACTTGGTGTGGTGCACAAACAATGAATTCTGGTACACCGAAAAGAAATTTAAAAAATAAAAAATTATTTAAAAAAAAGATTGTCCTTATATTTTAGAATTGAATTGGCACTGGGTGTTAAACAATGAATCATGGAACACTACATCAAAAACTAATGATGTACTGTATGGTGACTAACATAATAAAAAAATTTTTTTTAAAGAATTGAATTGGCAAAACTGGTGGCCCAGATGATGGGAAAGCATCCACTAGACGGTCTGGGGAACCTTGGCTAATTCATCTACTTATCATTCTTTGACTGCCTCCTTTAGTTTTTTTCCTCTTTTGGTTTGGTTTGGTTTGATTTTTGGGTTTTGGGGGTATTTTTTCTTTTTTTTTTTCATGGCATTACCATCATGACCTGAGAATCTGTGCTTCCCACACATTTTGCCTGGTACCTTGCCTTTGACTGTCTCCAGCTGGATAAAGCTCTTCCCTCACTTCTCAATTCTGGGACTCAGGTAATCCTATTTTTTATTCCTTAACATTTCTCTCAGCAATATGTTTGCAAGGAAGTCCACTCCGAATATTGCTTCCTTTGACCAGAATATAAAATTCAATCCTTTATAAAGAACTATAGCATGACATAAAGTTGAAATAATGTCTTTGTTAAGCATGATTTAAAAGTTGATTGAAATAGAAGTGATTTTTCATTAAGAAAAAATACTTAGTATATGACTTGGACTCATTGCACATTTCTACACTTTAATTTTTCCATGAGTAAAAGTCATACTTGTGACCTGCATATTTTATTGGGCTTCCAAGATGATTGTGGGATTTTTAAGCATGTTAATGTTGTTTGTGTGGAAAAAATATGAATGACAGTGAGCAATAAATAACTAGTCTTAATGTTTCTTAGATACAAAGTTTTGCATCTAAAATAATTAAAGCCAAAGAGCAGTCTTTATGGATCTGACCCTCTATGGCCAAACTTCTTTTATAAAGATCTAAAAGAATGTTTGCATGCTCAATAAATAATGCTTTTTATTGTATAGAAAAATACCTAAGAAGCATTGATTTATTTTATTCACCTCCAGTGGAATAATTCTGATGTTTTCCTCATTTGTGGAAAATTGGAGTCCTGAAAGAGCAGAATCAATAATTCACTGGGGTTTCAGTATAAATTAGTAAAGAAAAATTAGGCCATAAATTGCTTTATAACCTACTTGGAAGAACTGGTTAAAAGAAGGAAAGAGAATGCAAAATATTTATGCAAATATATATGACTATTCCACTGAATGAAAAAATTAATTAAAATACAAAAATTATAGACCTATTAGAAATATATGAGGCAATATGACAAAACAATAATAAAGAGATACACAATAAAGAATTACAAGATGAAGAGGAAAAGATAAGAAAAAACAACACCAAAACCAGCCCCTTGGAAAAACAGCGTGAGAAAGTAAATATAAGAATGGCCCTAAAGAAGCACAAGAGATTTCTTAGTGGGAAAAGCAAGAACCGGGAAAGAGAGAGCTCTTACACCTCAGAGGTCAGAGCCACTGACCCTCAGATCCCAGTGAGATATTTAGAACCAAAACATGCATGAATGTAAAGTGTAAAAGTAAATACATGTGTTTCTATTCATACACAGACCCCCAGTTTGGCACAACCTTATTAATCTGTTTTGAAAATTAATTAAAGAGAAGAGACCTGCCCCCAAAGATAGGAAATTGAGTATGTTGGGATGAAGAGGAAGAAGGCTGATATATTGGGAACAAAGATAGGTACCATGGCCAAGATGAGATGCCATCTCAAACTTCCCTAAATTTCTAATGCCAGTGACTGCATTTATGCCCTACAGACTTCAATTTTTAAGAGATGTCTCTCTTACTGTGATAACTTTTACTGTATGCATGCATTCCTGTTTCAATCTAGTTCTATTTTCTCTGTCCATCTGTGCTTTCATCCATATGCCTACCTCTACCTATACATTTATTTATCTATTTATCTACTATCGTTGTGGAATTGTTTTATAGACTAATTGCAAAAATAAACTCACCATATTTTCCTTCCCTCATAACAGGTAAAGGGGCTCAGGAAAGAATATGTAATATTGAATTTTCTAACTGGAAAATTTTAAAGGAAAACATATATGTATACAGACATATACATATTAAGCAACAAAAATTGTGCACATACTTATGAATTACATGTTGAGGAAGAGAAAGACAATGAGAAACAGACAAATATCAAGTTCTTGGAGGAATAGGTACAGGAAGCATATATGGACGCATCCTACACAGCTTGTGGTTTACTGTCTCGGCTCATTGTTTTCACCCAGCCTGTGATAATTTAAATGTTTCCTTTGCCCTGGGCATGATGTGAAGCTTTGTCAGTATAAGACACAGGAGAGACATCTCAGGCTGGAAGGATCTAGCTTTGGTTGTGCTCGCTCCAGGGGTTGGCATGCGCAGCCTCTCCAGTGCCCGGTATTTGTACCTGGTATTTTATCCGGTATTTTCCTGCAGCACAGGTTAAAAAAAAAAAAAAAAGGAACCCACAACTTAGTAGAACAAATAAATCTGTAAAGTTATTACTATAACAAAGCTGTAAAACAGAGATGCCTCTGAAGTTTAGAGTAAGAAGAAAAAGAAAAGGGTAAGAAAAATTAAAATGACCAGCCTGTTGGAGGAACAACAACAGAAAGGGAAATGTGAGCATCTACTCCAGAAGCAGGGTAGATTTTATAATTTGGGAAGTAGTAAGTTCTTCTGTACTCTGAGCTTGAAATGTAAGTCGATACACACCTATGTCAAACAGATCTTGTAAAATCTTTTTTATTTATTCATTTATTTATTTATTTATCTGACAGACAGAGATCAGAGGCAGGCAGAGAGAGGGGGAAGTGGGCTCCCTGCTGCACAGAAAGCCCAATGCAGGGCTCAATCCCAGGACTCTGGGATCATGTCCTGAGCTGAAGGCAGAGGCTTTAACCCTCTGGGCCACCCAGGCGCCCTGCAGATCTTGTAAAATCTTGAATACTCTTACTACACTCTGGTCCACCTGCTGTCGTCTATTCTAGAATAATTTGGGAATTCTGCAAAATAGCACATTCGGTGTGTGATTCAGTTCATACATCTAAACCTAAACACAATTTACTGTTTCAGATCCATATCTTTATCTCTCTCTACCCATCTATCTACTGAGAGAAGTGACCTGCCACACACACAGTACCTTAGTGAATATGTCAGGAGAATGGGCCCAGGGAAGGCAAAGACAGGTGTACCTGTCTTAAAATGCCATCTTTGTCCATCTCTACCATTCCCAATTCACCACAGATTTCTAATACTAAAAATTAAAATATTTCCTGGATTAGGTCAAAAAACAGCATTGATATAGATGTCAATTGTTAAAAAGTTGTTTCTGTCTGCCTAACAACAAATCCTGGAAAATCCTCCATATCAGTTCCTACAGATCTTACTTATTCTTTCTTTTGATACTTGCATAATACTATATCATATATATGTACTGTAGTTATTCAACCACTTTCCTATATTGGGACACTTATGAAGCTTTCAGTATTTTGCAATTACAAATCAGGTCTCAATGAAGAATCTTTGCATATGTATCTTTATATTGCTGGAAGTTTGTGTTCAGGCTAATGCACAGTTGCTGAGTCAAAGGATAAGTGCATATATGGCTTTCTTAGATATTCCAAATTTCCCGAGAGGGATCATAACATTTTGTGTTGTGAATGTACCTGTTTCCCCCGAGCCTTACGGAGAGACTGTATTGTCAAGCTTTTCAATTTTTGCCTGTTTGGGTTGGCATATGCAGCATAGATTTATAAAAATAATTTGAAGAAATGTATACAATAGTGGGTATAAGTTTTTAAAGGCAGAAATCATTTGCTTTTGGATTGGCATATTCACCTGTTGAGAGCATCTGTCTCCTGATGGTCTTTGTTACTCTCAGAAGTAAGCCTCTCTCACACGGCCACTAAAGCTGTTTGGCCAGTAGGTGGCACTCTAGTGCTACTTTAAAGGGTAGATTCTAGTACAGCCCTCTCCATTCACAAAGCTTAGGACAGTAACTAAAAATCCATGGTCTGTGTTCACTAGAGCTTCTAAGGGATAAGTCTTTAAAAACAAAACAAAAACAAAACCCAAGAGTAATATGCTTAGCAGGAAAGAGCTTTCCGAAGGGCTAAAGAAAAACAATTTAGCATGTTCTGATTTAAACAGCATGTGGTAGTTCTGATCCGGTAACAAAAATTAACTAAATTAAGAACAATGGGCAAAGAGAACTAAACCATGATCATGTGGCTCTTTAACATATGTAAGTATTAGCAGATTTGCATTTTTGTTCTTGATGAAATGACCTACATAAGTCCACAACAACTAGAGGGCGGCCTTACCTGCACTCTATAGACACCCCTCTCCCTTACCCCAATCTCCAAACATGAAATGCAAATGTGTTAGTTTAGCTCGTGCAGTCCCTTTCCTAACATTACTTTCGTAAAACTGATCTTGACATGAATTCCTAAAGTATTTTTGCATTAAGAAAAATTTACAAGGATGATCTTAAGAACCAGAGAATCCTTACACGGATTACTTTGGACTAAAGGAAGACTGAAATCTTAGCAAATTTAGAGTATTAAACTATAGATCTTGAATATTCATTACTTACTTCAAAAAACAGGTAATTTTCCTTTTTCTTAAGATTTTATTTATTTAACAGACAGATCACAAGTAGGCAGAGAGGCAGGTGGTAGGGTGGGGTGGAGACAGATGGCTACCCGCAGAGAGCCTGATGGGGGGCTTGATCCCAGGATCCTGGGATCATGACCTGAACTGAAAGCAGAGACTTTAACCCACTGAGCCACCCAGGCGCCCAAAAAAAGCAAGTAATTTTCAAATCAAAAAGAAAGAAGGTTGAGTTCGCAGATTAGAGCTGTATTGTTTATCTTCAGTATCAGGCATATTCATTATTAAAATTAATTAAATTGTCATATAGATTATATTTTAAAATATTTTATCAGTGCTCGCTTTGGTAGCACATATTCTAAAATATTTTATCAGCAGAGTCCTAGCAGAAAAATGAGAGCATAGGAGTAGGATACATCAAAATAGGGTATAGCAAAAAGAGTTGTAATAAAGGCGGCAAAAGATTAGTTGAGAATAGCCAAACTCCCGTTCTAGAATAAGCACAATATTCAGTAAACATTACCATGGTGAAACTGACAACATGATACACACTGAGTTCTGATACCAACAGTTAAGTCGCTCCTTAAAACAACCTTTAGCCAAGTGTGGCTAAGAAATCATCTCCATTCTGAATTTCTTTCTCTGCACTGTGGAAGTTCTGCCACACATTTTTACCTGCTGGCTCAGTCCCATTTGGGTCATACAGCCTTTGTACCAGTTGCCTGACAAGTCCTGAGTTCTTGCTTAAGCTCTTGTTCCAAGGTCACCTGAAGTGCTGTCTTCACAAAGGAATTCCCAGGAGTGTCCTCTTCCTTCCACCATGCTTGCTCAATGTCTGTTGCTAATCATGTGTGACCGCAGGACTGGCTCATCTCTTTGTGTGTATGTGTGAGGCCCTGTGGCTTCTGTGTCTCTGATTTGAGCATTCTAAGTTTTCTGGCCATAGCCTCTGTTCTCCTCACAAGCAGTTATAGAAGGAGGGGTTTTCAGATCTGCTCTGTAAATATCAAGCTATTTTTTGGGGGGGGGAGATTAAACTATATGGGTAGTAGAAGATGACAGTGAGTTTATAAGAGTTACCATTTTATTACCTTCCATTTCTTGAACAAGAATTTCACTAAGTCTACCTAGCAACCTTGAATTTAGAAGTTGAACTGGTAAATCACAACTGAGAGGAATAATATTTTACCTAGAACTTTTGATATTTTTCAGAAGTTGAAATTTAAAATCAGCTAAGTGTGGGACGCCTGGGTGGCTCAGTTGGTTAAGCGGCTGCCTTCGGCTCAGGTCATGATCCCAGAGTCCTGGGATCGAGTCCCACATCGGGCTCCTTGCTCAGCAGGGAGCCTGCTTCTCGCTCTGCCTCTGCCTGCCACTCTATCTGCCTGTGCTCACTCTTACTCTCTCTCTCTCTCTCTGACAAAAAAATAAATAAAATCTTTAAATAAATAAATAAATAAATAAAATCAGCTAAGTGTTCCTGAAGAATCTATCACCTCTCTAGTCTGCCTATGCATTTCGATGAGCAAGTTGAAGCAATCTGAACATTTCTTTTTTTTAATCTAATAAATACTCATCTGCCAACTATTTATACATACAAAATAATATTGACTGCTTGCTGTGTTCCAGGCAGTTTTAAGCACTTTCCTGGTATTAGCTGACATAATCCTCACAACAACCCTATGAGATAGGTGCTCTGAATATTCCCATCTTATAAATAATGAATTTCTAGTAATCATCAGAGAAATGCAAATTAAAACACAATGAAGGGGAAAAAATAAAAATAAAACACAGTGAAATAACATTTCACACCTGTCAGAATGCCTAAAATTAAAAACACAAGAAGTAACAAATGTTGATGAAGATGTGGGTAAAAAGGAACCCTCATGCACTGCTGGTGAGAATGCAAATTTGTGCAGTCACCATGGAAAACAGCATGGAGTTGTCTCAAAAAAAAAATAGGATTATTATATGATCCAGTAATTCAGCTACTGGGTATTTATCCAAAGAAAATGAAAACACTAGAATTTAAATACATTTATTTAATTTAATGTTTTAAATTTAAAAATCACAGTGCACCCGTATGTTTATTGCAGGATTATTTACAAGAGCCTAATTATGTAAGCAACCCAAGTGTCCATCTACAAATAAATGGAGAAAGATGTGTTATACATGTACAATAGAATATTACTCAGCCATAAAAAAAGAATGAAATCTTGCCATTTGCAACAACATGGATGGACCTAGAGAGTACAATGCTAAGTGAAATAAATCAGAAAAAGAAATACCCTATGATTTCACTTACGTGGGAATATAAGAACAAAACAAATGAATAAAATTTTTTAAAAAGAAAAAAACAGACTCAAATACAGAAAAGCTGGTGGTAACCAGAGGAGATGTAGGTGGAAGGGATGGATGAAATAGACGAAGGAGTACACTTGAAATAGATTGAAAGTAGACTTATCTTGATGAACACTGAGAAATATATAGAATTGTTGAAAAATTATATTGTAGGCCTGGAACTAATATAAAGGGTTAATTATATTAAATAAATTTAAATAATTAGTGAATTTCTAGCTATGTAAGTAGGAAAAGGTAAAATGAGGAAACCATAAGTAAGCCAGAGCAGGCAGGGTAGATCATCCCCAGTGGACCTACACAATACCCAGGTAGAGTATCTCTCAGTAATGTAGTCTGTTGAAGGAGCCTGTGTCCTGAGGAGAGAGAGAGCCAGAGGCTTAGACTGGGTGCCCATTCTGTGGGAGAGGAAGCTATTCACCCTACTAATTAGACTGGGCTGGTAAAGAGGTAAAACAAAAGAAACAGTAAACCCTGGCAGGGCTTCCTGTGACCAGGACTTCCAAGACTTGAGAGCAGAGAGAGAATAAAGACCTTATTTCCATCTTATATGGATAAGGCAAACTCTCCTTTATGTTCTCACTGCACTGGGCCAGACTGCAGCTTCTAAAGGATTCTCCTGGGAGGCAAGGGCTCCCTAGTGGGAATAAGGTACAAGTAATTCATCCTAAGGAAGGCAGAGGGTAGCATGTGAAATGACTGGACGACAGTTCCATGTTCCTGTTTGATTTTATGCCTTGTAGAGGCTGTGGGAGAAGTGCTCCAACCACAGGCATTTATAATTTGCGTACAAGCAAGCCTGACTTCCAACTGAAGCTCTTTGCTTGCAGGCTGGCTGTGACCACCAGAGCCCACTGGGCCTGCGCCCAGGGTGGCCTGAAAGTTCCAGACAATTAATACCACCTCTATAGTTGGGTGATAAATATCACATCCTTCTTGCTACTTAGGTAGATAACTCTGAAGTGCATGTTCCCCATGAGAATTTTGCCTCACTTGTCCACTCTGGTAACTTATTTAATAATATATCCTTTTAAGGGCCATCATTCCTACCCTTCTTCATGTCTTCAGGGATCATCTCTTGTGTTGGGGATCTTTAAGACTCCCCTCCCCCAGGTTCAGTGATTCACTAGCAGGATTCACACAACTCGGTATATAGTCATACTTGTGGTTATGATTTATTACAGCTAAAAGCAAAAAGAAAAAGCGCATGGGGTAAAGCCCAAAAGAAACCAGAAACAAGCTTCTAAAATGTCTCCTCCAGTAAATCACACAGGATGTGACTTGTTCCCACAGCAACAAGTTGTGACAGCATGTTCAAAAAGCTGTCGCTAGGAAGGCTCAATAGAGACTCAGTGCCCAAAGTCTTTAATGAGAATTGGTCGTATGGACACCGTCTGTGGCATGTGCCCAAACCCCAGACTCCCAAAAGGAAAGTAGGTGCTTAGTACAAACCACATTGTTTACCTGATGTTTAGGCACAGTGAGCCATTCATACAAGGATTTTGGGAACCCTCTCAAAATTCAAGTTCCCTGAATCCAGCCAAGGGCTGACCTTGCAGGCAGTCCCCTGGATAGCAGTCTTAGGACTGGTGTGTTAATGCTTTTATCCACATTAAAAATATCCCAAATAAATGTCTTTCCCTCAGATCTTTGTGTCAGGGTTCACTTAACCCAGACCAATCCTGGAGTATGCTCCTTCTCTGAGATTACTGGCTAGTTATCATGTCAGAAACTCAATATATTTGAGTTTGAAACTTACTAATGTTTCACCCTTTTTCAAAATGCTTTGGATTCATATACAATAATATTACACACACCAAAAAGAACTGAGAATGTGGTATAGCGGCTAGATCTCTGTTCTGGAGTTAGGGATCTTCAGTCCTTTTACACTTCACGTAAGGATTGGCTAACATCAGTGGATTTCAGGTTGTTGCTATCAATAATCCCTTGTAAATTACTGTTTTCATTCATTTGGGCTATTATAACAAAATGCCGTAGACTGAATAGCTTAGAAATAACATCAATTTTTTTCTTAAAATTCTGGAAGCTGGGAAGTCTAAGATCAAGATACCACCAGATTCAGTATTTGGTGGGAATCCACTTCTTGGTTCTTTACACTGTGTCCTTAATATGACAGAAGGGGCAAGGGAGCCCTCTTGGTTATCTTTTGTAAAAGTACTTTTCCCATTATTATTTCCCATTTATGGGGATCTGCCCTCATGACCTGAGCATTTCCCAAAGGCTCTACCTCCTACCATCATCATGTTAGGGATTAGATTTCAACATATGAATTTTAGGGGAAAAGCAAACATTCAATCTATAGCGATTCCCTACCACCATAAGCCCCACATTTCTTTGATTTTTTTTTCTAAAAATTTTAATCAACTTTATTGAGGTATAATTTACTTCATTAAAATGTGTCCTTTGTCATTGTGCAAATCAATGATTCATGATAAATTTATATGACTATATAATCACCACCCCAATCTAAACACAATAGATGTCACCCAAAAAGTTCCTTCATGGCCCATTACCTTCAATCTTTTCCTCTACTCCTAGCCCAAATACTAGATATTTATTTATCTTGTTTTTCCTTCTTTGTAATTTTCCTTTTCTAGATTTTCATGTGAGAGGAATCATACCATATGTAGTTTTTTTTCCTACCTTCTTTCACTTGGCCTAAGCCATTTGAAATTCATCCATACTGTTGTGAGCATCAGTAGTTCATCTTTCTGTTGCTGAGCAGTATTCCATTGAATGAATGATCTATTTATCCATTCACCTGTTCATGAACACTTGAGTTTCTTCCAGTTTGGGGTATTATGAATAAAATTGCTAAGGACATTCATGGGGAAAAAAACCTTTGTAAACATGTTTTTATTTTTCTTGAGTAAATACTGATGAGTAGGATTGCTGAGTTGTGTGGTAAGTG
The DNA here is from genome assembly GCF_010015895.1 of Lontra canadensis. Classification (NCBI taxonomy): domain Eukaryota; kingdom Metazoa; phylum Chordata; class Mammalia; order Carnivora; family Mustelidae; genus Lontra; species Lontra canadensis. The sequence continues at coordinate 36,769,206 of NW_022631000.1, read as the reverse complement.
TATGTTTAATTTTTTTTTATTTCTTTTCAGCGTAACAGAATTCATTGTTTATGCACCACACCCAGTGCTCCATGCAATACATACCCTCCTTAATACCCACCACCTGCTCCCCCAACCTCCCACCCCCCGCCCCTTCAAAACCCTCAGATTGTTTTTCAGAGTCCATAGTCTCTCATGGTTCATCTCCCCTTCCAATTTCCCTCAACTCCCTTCTCCTCTCCATCTCCCTATGTCCTCCACATTATTTGTTATGCTCCACAAATAAGTGAAACCATATGATAATTGACTCTCTCTGCTTGACTTATTTCACTCAGCATAATCTCTTCCAGTCCCGTCCATGTTGCTACAAAAGTTGGGTATTCATCCTTTCTGTTGGAGGCATAATACTCCATAGTGTATATGGACCACATCTTCCTTATCCATTCGTCTGTTGAAGGGCATCTGGGTTCTTTCCACAGTTTGGCGACCGTGGCCATTGCTGCTATGAACATTGGGGTACAGAGGCCCTTCTTTTCACTACATCTGTATCCCTGGGGTAAATACCCAGTAGTGCAATTTCAGGGTCATAGGGAAGCTCTATTTTTAGTTTCTTAAGGAATCTCCACACTGTTCTCCAAAGTGGCTGTCGGTGGGAATGCAAGTTGGTACGTTTAATTTTTTAAGAACTGCAGGACTACTAGGCAAACCAGCTATGCTTTTTGCATTCCCAACAGAAATGTATGAGAAATCCAGTTGTTGCAGATCCTCATGGACTGGATGTTGTCAGATGTTTTTCTTTTAGTTTTAGACATTCTAATGGATGTATACTAATCACTCATGGTAGTGTTACCTTATATCTCCCTGATGACTATCCATATTGATTGGGCAACTTTTCATGTGTTTATTTGGCATCCATGTAATATAACTTCTTTGATGAAGTGTCTGTTCAAATCTTTTCCCCATTTTTATTTTTTTTTTAATTTTTTTTTTTTTAAGATTTTATTTATTTTTCAGCGACAGAGGGAGAGCGAGCGAGCACAGGCAGACAGAGGCAGAGGGAGAAGCAGGCTCCCCGCCGAGCAAGGAGCCCGATGTGGGACTCGATCCCAGGACGCTGGGATCATGACCTGAGCCGAAGGCAGCTGCCTAACCAACTGAGCCACCCAGGCGTCCCTCTTTTCCCCATTTTTAAATAGGAAGTTGTGTTCCCAATATTGTAAGAGTTCTTTATTCATTTAAGATACAAGTCTTTCAGCATATTATATTTTATAAATAATGTTTCCCAACCTGTAGCTTCCATTTTTATTTTCTTAATGAAGCCCTTTTAAAATAGTTTTATTGAAATATAACTCACATATCCTACCATTCGCCATTTAAAGTATGCAAGTCGGTGGATTTTAGTATATTCACAGAGTTGTGCAACCATCACGTCAATCTACTTTTAGAACATTTCAACATTCCAAAAATATACCTTGTACTCATTAGCAGTCACTCTCCATATCCCCTTACTGACCCTTCCTTACCCACCCAGGCTCCTGTAACCACAAAACTATTTTCTGTATCTCTGGATTTGCCTATTTGGAACATTTTATACAATTGGTATCATATAATATGAGTATATTGTGGTTAGCTCCTTTCATTTTGTAAAATGTTTTCGAGTTTCATCTATGTTATAGCATGTATCAGTACTTCATTCCTTTTAATTGCCAGACAATAGTGCATTGTGTGAACATACTACATTTTCTTTATCCATTCATCAGTTGATGGACGTTTGGATTGTTTCCACTTTTTGGCTATTATGATTAAAGCCTAATACAAACATTTTTTTTAAAGATTTCATTTATTTGTGAGAGAGTGAGCGACTGAGCGAGCACACAAGAGGGCAGGGTGAGAGGGAGAGGGAGAAGCAGACACCCCACTGAACAGGGAGTCCACTCAGGAACTCAATCTCAGGATCCTGGGATCATGACTCAAGCTGAAGGCAGATGCTTAACCAACTGAGCCACCCAGGCACCCCCTGCTATGAACATTCTTTGTGGACATATGTTTTGAGTTATCATTAGTAATGTCTAAGGGTTCTAACTTCTCCACATCCTTGCCAATACTTGTTTATTATCTTGTCTTTTTTATTTTAACCATCTTAGTGGGTGTGAAGTCCTATTCCTTTGCTTTACATTTCCTAATGGCAAATGAAATTGAGCATCTTTTCATGTGCGAATTAGACTCTGTAAATCTTTGGAGAAATGTCTTCTGATCTTTTCCCATTTATTTTTTTAATTTTTTTTTTTTTTTTTGGAGAGGTGGGAGAAGTGGGGGAGGGGTAGAGGACGAGGAAAAGAAAGAGAATCTTAAGCAGGCTTCATGCCCAGAACAGAGCTGACAGGGACCTCTGTCTTACAACCCTGAGATCATGACCTGAGCCAAAATCAGGAGTTGGACGCTTAACTGAGCCACTCAGGAGACCCTCCTTTTCCCATTTTTAATGAGATTGTCCTAATATATATTATTATATATGAAAGTTCCTTATCTATTCTGGACATAAAACCCTTATCAGGTATATAATCTGCAAATATTTTCTCCCATTCTGTAGGTTTTACTCATATTGTTTGCAGATCAGAAGTTTCAAATTTTGATAAAATTCAATGTATAAACTTTTTCTGTTTTCACTTTAAGTTTTGTCGTATCTAAGAAACCATTACCTGATGTGAGGTCACAAAGATTTACTCTTGTTTTCTTCTATGAGTTATAATTTTATTCCTTACATTTGAGTGTTTGATCTATTTTGAGTTAACTTTTGCGTGTGATACAAGAAAGGAGCATTTTTTTTTTTTTGCATGTGCATATGTCATTTATCTAGTACCATTTGTTGAAGGCTATTTTTCTCCCATTGAATTGTCTTGGCACCCCTCTCAGAAATCAATTGATCGTAAATGTAAAAGTTTATTTTTGGACTCTAAATTCTATGGGAATTTAGGGATATGCAGTTCTATCCTTATGCTAACACTATACTGTCTTTATAGTAAATTTTGAAATCAAGAAGTGTGAGTCTTCCAGTTTGGTTCTTTTTCAAAATTGTTTTAGCTATTCTGGGTCCCTTGCATTTCTTTATGAATTTTCATGTCAACTTGTCAGTTTCTCTAAAGAAAAAAAAAATAACCAGCTGGGATTTTTAGTAGTGGCTTCATTGAATCTAAATCAATTTGGGGAATATTGCCATCTTAACAACATTGTCTTCTTTGGGGGTGGGAGGTAGGAGATGAATTGTGTTTTATTTACATAGCATATGCCAAATAGAAACAAAGGAAGCAACTCAGAAAGGTCCAAGGTAATCAGCCATGTATTGTCTTCTGATCCATGATTATGGGATGTCTTTCTGTTTTTTTAGATTGTATTAAATTTTTTCAACAATGTTTTACAAGTTTTAGTATACAAATCTTTTACTCCTGTTAAATGTATTTCTTACTAGTCTGTTCTTTTTGATGGTTTTGTAAATGGAACTGTTTTCTTAATTTCATTTTCAGATTGCTTGTTTCTAATGTATACAAGTATAGTTGAGTTTTATATATGAAAATGATCCTTTATTTGCTAGTTCTTATGTGTTTTACTGGACTCCTTAGGATTTACTATACACAAGATCATGTCATCTGCAAATAGAGATCATTTTATCATTTTACCTCTTCCTTCCTAACCTGAATACCTTTTATTTTTCATGCCTAATTGCCCTGGCTAGAACCTCCAGTAATGTTGAATAGAAGTGGGAAGAGCAGACATCCTTGTCTTGTTTTACTATTAAGTATAATGTTAGCTTTAGGATTTTTTTGTGTGTGTATGTCCTTTATCATGTTAAGAAATTTCCTTCTTTTCCTAGTTGCTGAGTGTTTTTATCATGAAAAGATATGAATTTTGTCAAATTTTTCTGTGTCTGTTGAGATGATCATGTGATTTTTTCTTTTTATCCTATTTAGTGTATATTACATTAGTCAAATTTCCTAAGTTAAATTAAACTAACCTTGAGTTCCTGGAATAAATCCCACATGTATGTGATATATAACCATTTGCATATGTTTATGGATTCACATTACTAGCATTTTATTGAGGATTTTTGCCACTGAATTCATAAAAGATATTGGTCTATATTTTCCCTTCCAGTGATGTCTTTGCCTGTTTTTTTAAATTAACATATAATGTATTATTTGCCCCAGGGGTACAGGTTTGTGAATCATTAGGCTTACACATTTCACAGCACTCACCATATCTTTGCCTGGTTTTGATATCAGGGTAATCCTGGCCTCATAGAATGAATTGGAAAATATTCCAACCTTTTTTTATTTTTGAAAATTTGTGAAGGATAGGTATTAACTCTAAATATTTAATATTTAATGTTAATGTTTTAAATGGTTTAAATATTTTAAATGTTAAATGTTTTAAATGTTTAATTCACCAGTCAAGCCATGTGGGCCTGGGCTTTCCTTTGTGGGAAGTTTTAAAATTACAAAGCTGGTATTTTAACTTGTTATAAGTCTATTCAGATTTTCTGTTTTGTTAATTTCAGTAGTTTATATCTTTTCAGGAATTTTTCCAATTTATCTCTCAAATTTGTTGGTATACAGTTTTTTTAAGTTATCCTTTTATATTTCTTCTTATTTCTGTAAAGTTTGTAGTTGTGTCACCTCTAGGATTCTTGATTTTTGTAACTTAAGTCTTCCCTCTTCTTTCCTTAATAATAATAGTATTTCCATTTTCTTGCTCAGAAGACCAACTTTTTGGTTTGTTGATTCAATTGTTTGTAAGTATTCTATTCTTATTTCCACTCTAAACTTTACTATTTCCTTTGTTCTTCTTGCTTTGGGTTCAGTTTCTTCTTTTCTCCAGTTCCCTTGCTGTAAAATTAGGTTATTGACTTGATATCTTTCTTCCTTTTTCGTATCAGCCTTCAAAGCTATAAATTTCCCTCTAAACACTACTTTAGCTGTATCATATACATTTTCTTTTTGCTTAATATTGCACTTTATTTTTTATTAAGTGTTTTATTTTAATTCCAGTATATTTAACATACAATGTTATATTAGTTTCAGGTGTACAATATGATGATTGAACAATTCTATATATTTCTCAGTGCTCATCACGATTAGTGTACTCTTTAACCCCCTTCACCTACTTAACCCATCCTCCCACCTGCCTCCCCTCTGGTAACCATTAGTTTGTTCTCTATAGCTAAGAGTCTGTTCCTTGGTTTGTCTCTGTCTCTCTCGCTTTTTCCTTTGCTCATTTGTTTCTTAAATTTCATGTATGAGTGAAATCACGTGGTATTTGTCTTTCTCTGACTGATGTATTTCACTTAGCATTATACTCTCTAGCTCCATCCATGTTATTGCAAATGGCAAGATTCCATTCTTTTTATGACCGAATATTCCATTTATAAATACACACACCTCTTCTTTATATTATCATCAATTGATGGACACATGGGCTGCTTCCATAGTTTGGCTATTGTAAATAATGCTGCAATAAACACGGGGTGCATGTGTCCCTTTGAATTAGTGTTTTTGTATTTTGGGGGTAAATGCCAGTAGTGTGATTACTGGATCATAGATAGTTCTATTTTTAACTTTGAGGAACCTCAATACTGTTTTCCACAGTGGCTGCACCAGTTTACATTCCCACCAGGGTTCCTTTTTCTTTACATCCTCACCAACCCTTGTTTCTTTTGTTTTTTATTTTAGCCATTCTGACAGGTGTGAGGTGACAACTCAATGTAGCTTTGATATGCATTTCCCTGATGAGTGGTGTTGAGCATATTTTTATGTTTCCGTTGACCATCCGGATGTCTTGTTTGGAGAAATGTCTGTCCATGTTTTCTGTCCATTTTTAATTGGATTATTTGGGTTTTGGTGTTGAGTTGTATAAGTTCATATATATTTGGGTACTAAGCCTTTATTTTATCTGTCATTTGCAAAGATCTTCTCCCATTCTGTCAGTTGTTTTTTGGTTTTGTTGATTGTTTCTGTCACTGTGCAGGAGCTTTTTATTTTGATGTACTCCCAGTAGCTTATTTTAGCTTTTATTTCCCTTGCCACTGGGGAGAGGTCTAGAGAACTGTTGCTACGTCCATGTCAGAGAAATAACCAACCGTGCTCTCTTCTAGGATTTTCATGCTTTCAGGACTCTCATTTAGGTCTTTATTTCATTTCTAATTTGTTTTTGTCTATGGTGTAAGAAAGTAGTCCGTTTTCCTTCTTTTGCATGCAGCCGGCCAGTTTTCCAACACCATTTGTTGAAGAGGCTGTCTTTTTTCCAGTAGATATTCTTTCCTTCTTTTTTGAAGATTAATTGACTGTATATTTGTGGGTTTATTTCTGGGTTTTCTCTTCTGCTCTATTGATCTATGTGTCTGTTTTTGTGCCAGTACCATACTGTTTTTTATTACTACAGCTTTGTTGTTGTTTTTTAAGCTTGGAAAATTTGTAATCATTTAATCTTCCAGCAAATGCCACCATTCCCAAAACCAGATACTTAAATTATTAGTGTTAAAAAAAGAAGTTATATTTAAAATCACATTATTTACAAAATTCAGTCCTTTGTAACCAACCATTATGTCGTGTAGATACCAAATTTTAAAAAAAATGCTTTGCAGCCTCTAATCTTTTCAAGTAAACTTTAAAATAAAAAGAATGACATGATAAAATTTAAATATTCCTAATTTATTCAATACAGAATATCTAATATATGCTAAAAAATTAAATATTTTAATATTTTGTTTTAAGCATGCAGTACAAGAGGCACAATTTTAAGTAATCTTTTTGAGTAGAACAATAATGCTTAATTTGGAAATTTCAGTCACAAAAATTTTTAGAAAAATTGTTATATTTTAAATAATGTATATATGTCTTTGGTGGGATAGTATGCTCTTGATAATTTGCTACAGAACATAATGAAATACATTTTTTCTATTAAAAAAAGATCATTTCAATCTTTGTGGTTCACATTGCCTTCTTTTTTTTAATCAAAATAGAGTTGTTATTGAGAAAACAATGTTAACTTATCAACAAAAAAGTGTTTTCTTTGATTGAGTGAAGCAAACTCTATGTTTCAATAGTCTGAAAACCTATTGAGTGACCTATATTGAAAAAATAATCACACCTGGGATTTGTGTTTCTTTGGACAGCAGGTAGTTGAGTCTTATGTTTTGTGCGGGGGGGAGGGGTGGATTGTTTTGTTTCAGCATTTAAATACACACCAATATCCCTCGGCACATAATTTGCATATGAGCTCTATGGAAGATAATAGAATTGTCAATGTTAAATTTACACAGTGTAATAACTGTATTTTATTTATGGAAGTGATACCCTACAGCTTTGTAATGTAACTTTATAATATAAGTCTGTAATTATGATACCTCCAGTTTTGTTTTTCTTTTTCAAGATTGCTTTGGCTACTTGGGGTCTTTTGTGGTTCTATACAAATTACAGGATTGTCTGTTCTAGTTCTGTGAAAAATGCTGTTGGCATTTTGATAGCAATTGCATTAAATATGTAGATTGCTTTGGGCAGTGTAGACATTTTAACCATATTTGTTCTTCCAACCCACGAGCATGGAATGTCTTTCCATTTCTTTCCATTGTCTTGAAATTCTTTCATCAGTGTTTAATAGTTTTCAGAGTACAGGTCTTTCACCTCTTTGATTAGGTTTATTCTTAAGTACTTTATTGTTTTGGGTGCAATTCTAAATGAGATTGTTTTCTTAATTTCACTTTCTGCTGCTTCATTATTATTAACATATAGGAATGCTACAGATTTTTTTTTAAGTTTTTTATTCCTAAGTAATCTCTACCCTCAGTGTGGGGCTTGAACTCATAACCCCGAGATTAAGAGTCACATGCATCCCTGACTGAGCCAGCCAAGGGCCCCTGAGTGCAGTCAATTTCTGTACGCTGGTTTTGTATCCTGCAACTTTACTGAATTCATTTATCAGTTCTGGTAGTTTTTTAGTGGAGTCTTTAGGGTTTTCTGTATATAATATCTTGTCTTCTGTAAATAGTGACAGTTTTAATTCTTCCTTACCAATTTGGATGCCATTTATTTCTTTTTGTTGTCTGATTGCTGCGGCTAGGACTTCCAGTACTATATTGAATAAAAGTGGCGAGAGTAGGACATCCTTATCCTTTTTGTGACCTTTGGGGAAAGTTCTCAGTTTTTCCCCATGGAGTATGATGTTTCCTGTGGGTTTTTTATATAAGGGCTTTATTCTGTTGAGGAATGTTCCTTCTAAGCATACTTGGTTGAGAGTTTTTATCGTTAATGGATGCTGTACTTGGTCAACTGCTCTTTCTGCATCTACTGAAATGATCATATGGTTTTTGTCCTTGTTGTGATGTTTCACATTAACTGATTTCTTATAAATTTTAGTGTGTTGTATTTTGTTCCATTTATTTCAAAGTACTTTCTAATTTCCCTTGTGATTTCTTCTTTGACCTACTAGTTATTTAGGAGTATGTTGTTTAATTTCCACATATTTGTGAATTTCCTAACTTCCCTTCCATTATTGCTTCCTAGTTTATTCCATTGTGGTTGAAAACATGCTTTGTTTGATTTAAATCTTTTAAAATTTACTGACAGTTTGTTTATGGCCTACTATATAGTCTATCCTGGGGAATGTTCCATATGTACTTGAGAAGAAAGCTTATTCTGCCATTGTTGAGTGTAGTGTTTTAGAGATATCTGTTAGATCTAGTTGATTTATAGTGTTATTCAAGTCTTTTATGTCATTCTTGATTTTCTGCCTAGGTCTTCTATCCATTATTGAAACTAGGGCATTAAAGTCTCCAACTATAGTTATTGAATTGTTTATTTCTTCTTTCATCACATGGCCTTTCCAGAAGTCTCATCATCTTGTCTTTTGAAAGTATATATACTTTTAATTTTGATAAAGGTCATTTAACCGATTTTTTTCTTTAATGTTTTCTGCTTTTTTGTATATTATCTAAGTTATCTTTTCCTTACTAAGATCATAAAAAACTTGCTCTTGTTCTTTGTTTTTATAAGTGTTACCATTTCAGCCTGTATATTCAGATCGATCTGGTTATTTCTAGTTAACTTTCGTATATGGTTTGAGGTAACAAAGTTTTTTTTTCTTTTTATACATCCAGTTGCTCCAGTATTATTTATTAGAAATGTAATCCTTTCCCCATTGAATTACCCTAGTACATTTGTAAAAAAAAAAATTAATTAAACATATACATATGGGTCTACATCTGGATTCTCTATTGTATCCCACTTATCTGTATGTCTATTCTTATGCTAAAACCATTCTGTCTTGACTAATGTAGCTCTGTTATACTTCTTAAAATTAAGAATATAAATTCTACAACTTTATTCTCCTTTTTCAAAGACATTTTGGCTATTCTGATACTTTGAAATTTCATACTTTTTTATTTTTATTTTTTTATATTCTAAAAGAATTTCTTTTCACTTTTTTTTTTATTTTAAATTTTGGTAGTTAACATACAGTGCAATATTGGTTTCTGGAGTAGAATCCAGTGATTTGTTACTTACATACAACACCCAGTGCTCATCACAACAGTGCCTATCACCCATCTAGCCCATGCCCCCACCCACATCCTCATCAACCTTCAGTTTGTTCTCTATCATTAACAGTCACTTATGGCTTACTTCCCTCTCTCCCTTTTCCCTCTTCCCATATGTTCATCTGTTTTCTTTCTGACTTAGCATAATACACTTAGCATAATACACTGTAGCTCCATCCATGTCATTGCAAATGGCAAGATTTCATTCTTTTTGATGTCTGAATAAAATTCCATTGTACGTATACCACCTCTTCATATCCACTCATCAGTGGATATAGCAGCATTATCAACAATACCCAAACTATGGAGAAAGCACAAATGTCCACATATATTTTAGAATCAGCTCATTAAATTATACAAAGGAGACCTATGATGTAAGAATAACATTAACATTAAATTCAAACCAAAATTACAGATAGGAGGCATAGAAAATCATTAATCTGGAATCAATCCTTCACCCTTTCTGTATAAAGGTCTGTATAAAGATGTGACTAAAACTGCAGACTCATAGCATTGTAGTGTAATGGGGCAGTGTGGGGGGGGGAGTGCGGTTCTGAAGCCCTTGTTTGGGACTCAATTCTGTCACATACATCATTTAAAATCCCTGAGTCTTGGTTTCTCCTGGACAGAACTAATAATTTTATCCATTCTTTTCTGGTTATATAAACTACCCCAAAATTTAGTTGTTTAAGCAATAACCAATTTATAGTATAGGACGAAATACTTTATAACTGGGGAAGCCTTGTGAAAACATAAGAGGTTATTACTATTGATGTTCCAGGCTAATTTAATTTTTTTCTAATTCTCACCTATTAAAGTAGAAAGGAGTAAAATAATGTCTTACAATGCACTAATGGCACAGTTCTCAGCTATTGTATTCCTGGCCAATGTCTAACTGTCAGTATCCCATGTTCACTCTAAGATGTGAAATCACTCACCAAATAAACAAAACGACAACTCCTTCCCTCTCTCCAGATAAGGCAAACTATGGCAGGTCAGTTCCCCTTGGAAAGAAAAATATGAAAAAGATGTTAAGGTGAGATGATAGAAGGGAAATAGAGATAAGAGGAAATGTAGCTCATTCATTCCTTCCCCACAAAGAACGATGGCTCCCAAGCTTTTTAGATCTTGTCAAATATTCCTACATGGCTCACGGATGATCCAGGTTCTAGCCTCTTCCTACCATTGACTTTTATTTCATCTTAGACAAGTCAGCTTCACCTCTTTGGGCTTCAGTTTCCTTATTTTTTTCCAAGTTTAATTATGGTGTGGCTTACAAATAAAAATTATAAATATTTAAGGAATATAATGTGATATTTTACATTATGTATAAATTGTGAAATTATTACAGTATCAAGGTAATTAATATATTTCTGTCCCTTCACATAGTTTTCATTTTGTTTGTGTGTAGTGAGAACACGTGAGATCTACTCTTTTAGCAAATCTCAAGCATACAATACATTATATTGTATCTTAGGTCTTCAGAAATTATTCATCTTATAACTGAAAGTTAATACCATTTGGTCAATATCTCCCATTTTCTCCCATCCCCACACCAGCCTCTGATTACAACCTTTCTACTCTGTTACTGTGAGTTCCACTTTTCTTAATTCCACATGTAAGTGACATTGTGTGATATTTATATTCCTGTATTTAGCTTATTTCACTTAGTGTAATGTCCTCCAGGCTCATCTGTGTAGTTGCAAATGGCAGGATTTTCTTCTTTTTCAAGGCTGAATAATATCCCATTGTATATATTTATATATATTTACAGCATTTTCCTATCCATTCATCTCTCAACAGATACTTAGGTTGTTTCCATATCTCGACTACTGTGAACAATGCTTCAATATAAAAGAGGAAATTTAACTAAATCTATATGATTCCTTCCAGTTCTAAAATTTTATGACCCAAAGGTAGGAGTGGTAAGTCCCTATTAGTAAAGCAGCTTGCATACTCATCCCTAATATATGCATACTTATTTAGTTTCAAAAGGTACATATGCACACAGTACTAGTATCTTACAAGCAATGAACACACATATATGAAAAATTTGAAGGATGAGATTTTAAAATGAAATAATAGTTTAAATGTCTGAATAATTGGATACTTCATGCATCATCAGTATCTCTAGTCACAATACAGACTTTCTCAATAAGGATAATGAATGTGAGGGACGCCTCAGTGGCTCAGTTGGTTAAGCATCTGCCTTCAGCTTAGGCCATGATCCCAGGGTCCCAGGATCATGTCCTGCATTGGGCTCCTTGCTCAGCGGGGAGTCTGCTTCCCCCTCTTCTTGCCTTTCCCTGTGCTTGTGTTCTCTCTCTGTCTCTCTCTGACAAATAAATAAAATCTTTAAAAAAAAGGATAATGAATGTGAATCCATTTTTCAGGTAGTATTCTTAATCTTAAAGATTTATATGTTGGTTTTGTTGCTGGGTTTTCTTTTTTCTCATGCTAGGAGAAAGAGGCATGACTGCCTGGCTATTTCCATGTTCATTGTCTCGCTATATTACTTAGCTGAGAGTCAACAAATGACACCTGTGTTCTAAGACACAACAGTCAGAGAGGTAGAGATCAGAATAATAAGTAGTACACTAAATGGGCCTATGTACTGAAAAGAGATAACATAACATGCCTAAGCTGCTGTCCTTGAGAACACCTACTTGCAAGGTTGGCTCTTGACTGGTATCTGGGAACGTAGATTTCACGAGGGTTCCCACCCATTAGCTAATAAATGTGGCTCACTGTGCCAAATTGTTTATGCAAATAATGTAGTTTATGCTGAACATCTGTTCTCCTTCTGGAAGTCTGGAATTTGGGTATATGCTAGATAAAGAGTGTTATGTGATCAGCCTTCAAGAAAAATTCTGGGCATTGACTCTCTAATGTACTTCCCTGGTTGGCCACATTATAAATATATTGTCACATCTCGATGTTGAGGGAATTCAGAGTGTCCTGTGCAACTAAACTGGGAGCAGAGTTTTAGAAGCCTATGCCTGGTTTTCTCTAGACTTCACCCAATGTGCCTTTTCCCCTTGCTGATTGTGCTGTATATTCTTTCTCTGTAATAAATCAAAACCATGACTCTGACACTCTGAGTCCTGTGTATCCTCCTAGAGAATAATTGAACCTCGGGTGGTCTTGGGGACCTCATTTCATGGCCTGCTAACAGTTCTTGACATAAACTTACCCCATACTATAGGCCTCCCTTTTTTGGGTTATTTGAAAAGAAATAGCCTTTGTCAAATTTCATGTGTGAAAACAAAAATAAGACCACATACTGTATCTTAAGAACAATATCCAAATAAGGCAATACAATCTATGCTATTATAATACCCATGCAAGTTTTGTTTTTCCATGACTTGAGCTTACTGTGTACACATTGGATGAACTCAATAAATGCTTGCAAACTAAATAACATACATTCTACACATGCAATATGAAAATGGAATATTTTCCAAATTTTTCATAATTTTTCCAAATGTATAATTAAATCAGCTCTTAAATTAGCATTAGGGAAATTGGATGCTTTTTAATTATGCTGCCAACTATCCTTTAGATGAACTAGATGCATTTTTGTCCAGACTTGCTCTAACACTGTCTAAAAATAAACATCTCTTACTCATTAATATGGATCTAATTATAAATAATGTTCCCTTTTATGAAATTACTTTGTATTTAGACTCTCTTAGTTTGGTATATATTGAAGTACCTCTTAAATTAATTGAATTGGGGCACCTGGGTGGCTCAGTGGGTTAAGCCTCTGCCTTCAGCTCAGGTCATGATCTCGGGGTTCTGGGATCGAGTCCTGCATCGGGCTCTCTGCTCACCGGGGAGCAAGCTTCCCCCTCTCTCTCTGCCTGCCTCTCTGCCTACTTGTGATCTCTTTCTCTGCCAAATAAATAAATAAAATCTTCAAAAAAATTAATTGAATTATGCCACCCTATTTGTAACCATGCTGGTGAAATAAGCATGAGACAATCCACATAAGATTAAACAGAACTCACAGGAATTACATTTAATTTTGTTTTAAAAAGCCAATAACAAAATATTACAAAGGTATGTTTCCACTTATACAGCATTCTTGAAATAACAAAATTATAGAGATGAAGAAAAGATTAGTGGTTGTCAGAGTTGGGACCTGGGGGAAGGAGGTGGGTGTAAAAGATAAACAGAATATGATTATTAATCAGGAATGTAGAAAGATGAAATCCTATATGTCACTTATTTTTAAAATATTTATCATTACACATTTGATCTTTTTCATTTCCAACCATATATAGTTTTCACCTTGGTGATGACCTTGCTGGGTGGGAAACATAATATCTTTAATACATGAGCTAAATCTAAGATGATGTTCAAATGGACTGCAGGTAACTGTTTATGTCAATAATAAATACAGTAGATTACTTTTAAAACCCATACTTTGGACTTTTTATTACAGATGCAATTGCTGACTTACCATAAATCAATGTGCTTAAAGTGCCATATGATATCAAATGTTTAGCTTAACAGCATAAAATTGAACCAAAACTGTAAAACATATTTTATAGGTGCTATAAAATCCGGAGGCTGGAGGTCCCGCTTTTTTGCATTACTCTGATCCATCAAGTCCACTGAAAATTCCAGATAGCCAGTACACTTGGGAACTGCAAATTGGCTTTCAGAGTTTTACTCACTTTGGTTATTATGACCTCCAGAGACAGCATGTTCTGTTTCCTGATATGAAGAGAGAAGCATAGGCTAGTATAGGACCCACAGACTTTAAACATTATATCCTTTAAGGTACTCTTCTGTTAGTCCATCCTGCTGATTCTGGCCTCATCCTCATCCCTCCACCCAAACCCCTTGTGGGCACCTCTTTAGCACCAGAAAAGAGGCTAATTGATACAGGGAGAAGGTATTCATTGCTTATCTCAAAATGTTTGTTTCTTTTAAAAAAAGTGTTTCTGCCAGTAGTGGACATTCATTCATTCAGTAAATTCAGTTATTCCTCCACTTTACACATTGTTCTGTGGTTAAGCAATGGAGAAGAGGTAGAGTCAGTGAGGAATTGAAGATGGAGAAATGTGAATGGATGTGAGGAACTTACAGGGGCAGTCAGACTTGGTGGTGAAAGTGGGTGAGAAAGAGAAGTTAGAGATGATGTCCGTGTTCTTGGCTTGGCCACTGGGTAGATGGTGGTGCTGTTACCTGAGAGAAGAGTAAAGAGAAGGAAGCCAGGGCTGTGAAGAAGGGAGGATATATTGAATTTGAAATACTCATAGATAATCTGGTGACAATTTCCAATAGCAATTGGCTATATGATACAGATTAAAAGGCGTCACCTGTTGTAAACACCATCGATGGTGTGTTCTGTTGTTGTAAATCCAGTCCCTTCCATTATAAAACTGTGGATCTCATGGTTCCTTTCAAAGAATTATCTGATTCATCCCTCCATCTTTTTTTTTAAAGGTTTTATTTATTTATTTGACAGAGAGAGATCACAAGTAGAGAGGCAGGCAGAGAGAGAGGGGGAAAGCAGGCTCCCTGCTGAGCAGAGAGAACCCGATGCGGGGCTCGATCCCAGGACCCTGAGACCATGACCTGAGCCGAAGGCAGAGGCTTTAACCCACTGAGCCACCCAGGTGCCCCATCATCCCTCCATCTTTATTTATCCATCCAGCCTTTAACTTTTAAGCTTAAACCATCTATTGCTCAACTTTTAGAACTTGGAAAGTCTGCTGCTTTTCCTGTTCAATCTATGGAATCCAGAACTGAAGGTAATACCATAGTATGTTATCAGAGACTGAGAACAATCAGTAAATAAGTCTATGACAGGTTAGTAAAGGGGCAAAGTAGAATAATATAAAATGTATTAATCCAAAAAATGAAAAGAAAAATTGAAAATGTAGCACAAAGTAGGTGGGTTAATTAGAAAAGAGTTAAGAGTCTCTATAAACTCAAATAAGTCAATAATTAATGTAAATTGGCTTATCCAAGTAAAAAACTAAAACTGCAATACTGACTAAAAAACAATAGACACTCTTTTTATTGAAGTACAGTTGACACATGAATGTTACATTAGTTTCAGGTATTCAACATAATGATTTGACACCTCTATACATTATGCTATGCTCAGTGCAAGTGTAGCTCCCCTCTGTCAGCATAAAACATCATTACGGTATCACTGACTATTTCCTATGCTGTACCTTTCATCCCCATGACTTATTCATTCTATAACTGGAAGCTTGTACCTCTCACTACCCTTTACCCATTTTGCCCACCCCCGCAACTCCCTCTCTCTGGCAGACACCAGTTGTTTTCTGTATTTATGGGTCTGTTTCTGCTTTGTTCATTTGTTTTGTTTTTTAGATTCCACATATATCTGAAATCATATGGTATTTGTTTTTCTCTATTTGACTTATTTCACTTAGCATAATAATACTTCTAGGTCCATTTATGTTTTTGCAAATGACAAGATCTCATTCTTTTTGATGTCCGAGTAATACAATTATATGTACTTTATGTATACAATTATATATATATAATATGTATATATGTATATGTAATATGTATATAATATGTATATGTATGTATATATATACATGGAAAAAAATATACACACACACACACACACATACACATTCCTCTTTTTTATCTTTTCATCTATCAGTGGACACTTAGGTTGCTTCCCTATCTTGGCTATTATAAATAATGCTGCAGTGAACATAAGGGTGCATATATCTTCTCGAATTAAAGTTCTCTTTTTCTTTGGGTGAATACCCAGTAGTGGAATTCCTGGATCATGCGGTATTTCTCTTTTTAGATTTGGGGGAAACCTCCATTCCCTTCTCCACAGTAGCTGTATTTATTTACATTGCCACTATCAAAGCGCCAGAGTTTCTTTTTCTTCACATCCTCACTGACACTTGTTACATATTGTCTTTTTGATTCTAGCCAGTCTGACAGGTGTGAGGTGATATCTCATGTGGTTTTGATATGCTTTCCCTGATGATTAGTGATGCGGAGCATCTTTTCTTGTGTTTGTTTGCCATCTGCGTAATGTCTTCTTTGGAAAAATGTCCATTCAGGTGTTCTGCCCATTTTAAACTGGACTATTTGGGTTTGGTTTTGTGTGTGTGTGTGTGTGTGTGTGTGTGTGTGTTTTGTGTGTGTGTGTGTGTGTGTGTGTGTTTTGTGTGTTGAGTTGTGTAAGTTCTTTATATATTTTGGATGTTAACCCCTTTATTGGATATCTCATTTACAAATATTTTCTCCCAGTCAGTAGGCTGGCTTTTTGCTTTGTTGATGGTTTCCTTCTCTGGGCAAAAGCTCAGTTTGACTTAGTCACATTTGTTTATTTTAGCTTTTCTTTCCCTTGCCTGAGGAGACATGGCTAGAAAAATGTTCCTAAGGCCAATGTCAGAGAGATTACTATGTTTTGTTCTAGAAATCTTATGGTTTCTGGTCTCACATTTAGGTTCTTTTTTATTTATTTATTTTTTTAAATTTCTTTTCAGTGTTCCATAATTCATTGTTTATGCACCACACTCAGTACTCCATGCAATACGTGCCCTCCATATACCCACCACCAGGCTCCCCCAACTTCCCACCCCCCGCCCCTTCAAAACCCTCAGATTGTTTTTCAGAGTCCATAGTCTCTCATGGTTCACATTTAGGTTCTTAAACCATTTTATTTGCACTTATTTTAGTGTGTGGTGTAAGTTGTGGTCCAGTTTCATTCTTCTGCATGTAGCTGTCCAGTTTTGTCAACATCATTTATTGAAGAGATTGTCTTTCCCCCGTTGTATATTCTTGCCTCCTTTGTCATAGATTAACTCACCACGTAAGTGTGGGTTTATGTCTGGACTGTCTGTTCTGTTCCTGCATCTGTGTGTCTCTGTGTCAGTAGCATAACCGCTTTGATTACTGCAGCTTTGTATTGTATCTTGAAATCTGGGGTTGTGATACCTCCAGTTTTCTTCTTCTTTCTTAGGATCACTTTAACTCTTTGGACTATTTTGTGATTCCATACAAATTTTAGAATTTTTTTCTCATTCTGCGGAAAATGCTGTTGATATTTTGACAGAGATTGCATTGAATCTGTAGATTGCTTTGGATCTGGTTGCTCTTTTAAACCATGACTTTTTTTTTTTCTGTGCCCCAGGGTGACCAGGGCTAGTATGGGCTGGGGACTTAGGGGTTGCTGAGGTGACAGACTGGCTATGGCACCTGGACCCTGCTGGCATCTGCACTGTCAAGGTGGAAAGGGAACATAAACTGTGGTGCTCACCAGCTCCCCTGAACCTGAAAGAGTTCCAGAATCTCCCCTGTCATTTGCCAAGGTTCTAGGGATGGTTGCTTTATATTCTAGTTGCAGCATTTTTTTCTGTGCTGCAAAGCAGATGAATTCACTCATGGTCCCTAGGTACTGTCCTTCCTCACACTGCAGTTCATGGCATCAGGCATGGGGGTTTCCTTCATTACTGTGTCTCCATCTCTCTTGCCATTCTCTATGTGGTCTCTATCTTTGGTTGTGCACAAGCTGTTAGGTCAGTGCCCAGTTCTTTTTCAGGAGGAATAGCTCTATAAATAGAGCATGTGTCCGTGGAGGTGGTAAGTTCAGGGTCTTCCTATGTCACCATGTGGGACCCTCCCACTCAACCATAGAGACATTTTAAATATAAAAACACAGAAAGATTGAAACTGAGAGATTGGAAAAAGAGTCACTATGCAAACATTCACCACAAGGAGCTAGTATAGCTATCCTAATATCAGACAGAGTAAATTGTGAGGCAAAAAGCATCACCCAAGAGAAGGAGGGATGCTTTATGATGATGAGGGAGTCAGTCCAATAGAAAAATAGCACAATCTCAAATTCTTGCACACCCAATAACTTAGCTTCAAAATACAAAAAGTTAAAAAAAAAGATATCTGAAATTGATGGAGGGAAATCATTGATCAAGTTCGCAAAACTGATCTGAAGAGTGAGTTACTACTAATTATACATTTGCCCAACTTTAACCTTCAAAGGATTTGCACCATCCTTTTGGGGTATCTCCTCTCCCAGTGCTTCCCTGACTTGGGGCTTTGGCCCTGGAGTTCACCCATTTCCTTTCACCCAAGGGGGAAAAAAAGCCTCCCCTTACTTTTCTGTAGTCCCTGGGACCTCCCTTAGGGACTAGTTACTCCTGTCTCCCTAGAATTCTTTGTACTTCTGCTATCTCTGTAGGATGCTGTATAATGTGCCTCTAGTGGTTCAGAAAGTAAACTCAGCCTCTCTTGCTGAGGGTAGGACTGGGGGGATGGGTGAAACAGTGGGCAGACTGTCATTAACAAACCTAGAAATTACTATCTTGAGATACTAATCTGTGGAGTTTTCCCCCCACTTCCTTATACAATAAGCAAGTAGCCCCATGGAAGAGTAAAATTAATAGAGAGGGATTAAAAGAGCTGAGATAGTTCGTGCTGAGCTTTGTGACTCTGAAATAGCTTTTGAGAATCAAAAAGTGAGGTTTGAGTCAGGAAGCACATGAAGAAACATGGAGCAAGGAGAGAGACTAGAGGAATTGCCAGACAACCACATCCCAGTGCCACATTACCACTGCTTCCCCCAGGAGGCCCTCAACAGACTACGTACCCCTGGAGGCATTTGCCAAGCCCCTTCCATACTCTCCTGGATTGTCATCCTTTCCACTTCAGTGTTTTAGGGTTCTCATGGGCCGCATGTATATGTTAGGAATGCTTTCAGCTGCAAGCAACAAAAAAAATAAAATTAGCGGTACCTTAAACATTAGAGGTTTATTTTTTCATGTAATAAAAAGGCTAGGGGTGGGCAGTTGCTCTGTAAAAATACAGATTTCCCCAAGAATCCTGAGAACAGGATTCAATTAGTTCTGGAGTGATCTCCAGGGATATATAATTCTAGAATCTTCCTGAGTGATCCTAATTTGCAACCAAATGTGGGAGTCACTCTTCCCTAGTTAACAGCACTGCTGTGCTACCCCCTTTTCTCAGTTTTCAGAGTCCTTTAGCTTCCAAAGGAGTCAGCAGCACTACCAGTGAACACTTGATTCATTTATTCATTCAAATGGTCAACAAACAGTAATTGTTCACTTTTTATATGACAGACACCAGTTCTATGAGAGGTTGTGAACTGGGCTTAGAAACATGAAGATTTATTAACATTCTCAAAGTAGGTAGAATTTCTATAGAATCTATTTTAAGTACTTTTCTTTTCCCATTGAGGAAAGATGGGGTAATTATCCAAGTAAACATGATGTATTAAACACCTTTTTTGTCTCCATTTCCTCTCAAAACCTCTTCCCACAATATAAAGATTTTGTTGAAGGCAACAAGAATGGAAAGGGAGATGTGAACACATCTCCCATGGCAATTGAAAAACAGATAACCGGTGATGAGTAACTCAGAGACTGTGTGTGGGGTGCAGAGAGGATGCAGGAAGCTAACATATTGGCCCCATAGAGCTCCTGAAAGGCACAGGATTGGAGGTACAAGGAACTGTTCCAGAGCTGGGGTGTTGGTTAAAAGCCTATACTAAATGCAGAGAGATCCCTAGATCCCTTCCCCAGCCTACCCCATGAGGCATCTCCATCGTCCGACAGAAAACATACTGGAGAAGGAGACTGAGAGCCAGTCAGCATTCTGAATGAATGGTGAGAACCACTAGTAACTTTTCCCCCAATGCTTCTGAGAATCCTGGTGGCCTAGCTTAGACACCTGAGGCAGCGGCCTAGGGGAACTGAGTTCTTCAAAGAAAAAATTTATAGACAATGATTACTGGGAATCCTAATCAAACCTAGCAATTCAGAGAAAACTGAGACAGCACAAAGAGCAGAATAAGCTGTCAGGAAAATCATATCTTCAGGGAGGTAATAAAAGATAATTCTATCAACAAAAAAAGAATAGATGGGCTCATAGGAAAAAATGATTTCTCAGTTTTAAAAAATATAAAAGCAGAAAAAAAATTTCAGTAGAATCCAAGCATGCTTTAAGTGAAACTACCTGTGGGTGTATTCCACCAAAATGGGGGAATAAATCAGGAAAAAAGAAGACATGGGATTCAAGAAAACGGAATCCAATTCAAAGAAGTTGGATGACACGTCAGAGCAGGAAGCCAGTGGGCTCCAGAGGGAATATGTTAAAATTTAAAAATCAACAGAATACTTGACATACTTTAGTTATTATTTTAAAGATTTATTTACTTATTTTAGAGGAGGGGGGATGAGGGCCAGGGAGAGAGAATCTTCAAGCAGACTCCCCACTGAGCACAGAGCCTGATGCAGGGCTCAATCCCATGACCCTAAGATCATGACCTAAGCCAAAACCAAGACTTGGACCCTTAACCGACTGGGCTATCAAGGCGCCCCAAATTTGAACTATTAAGAGGAGATTCACAGTTTTGGCAAAAAGTTGAAGGAACATTAGGGATAGGTATAAATAAAAACTTAAGATAATTTTGTACTCAGGGAGGAAAAAAAAGTTGCATAACAAAGGAAACATTATTAGTGCATGTTGCACAACTTAGCTGGGGAAGATATTTACAATAATCAAAACAGTGTTAACTTTGAATACTGATTTAACCAAATATTATGATATATTTATGTTGGAAGAATGAGGAGAACGAGAATGCTGAATCTTCATCTTTTATAGGAGGAAGTCAGGAGTTTAACTCTGAAAAGTCAATAGGGAAGCATATTATTTAGATGCATGGAAGAAAGATTCAGAAGAAAGCATAGCCAGTTGAAAGTGACACTTCCGTGTCTCTGATGAGTAGGGCCATGTGGGAAATGGTAGTCTGTCAGACCACAGGGAATTTTTCCAGTCAACAAATCCCAGACTTTTGTGATTCTTTCCCCCTAGTTCACTGGGTTCAGCCAGAGTCCTCCCTTGAGGTTTGCCAAGTGTAAGCTCTAAGGAACACACAAACACACACAATGAACTTCATCTGAACTTTGTTCATCCTTTTTTTCTGAGCCAAAATTGTCATAACAAATAGGGAAAGGGCCAGAGCCCACACAGATAAGTGGGGTGTTAGTGCAGCAGGTCTGTCTTCTGAGCCTCTTTCATCTGTGTTTCCTATCAACATGAACTCTGAGTGGCTTCACTAGCCACCCCAAATACCAGGCACTCAGTACACATTTGAATGAACGAATGAGTGAATAAATGGACAACAAATGAACCCATTATTTTTCATATATTATGAATACCTACAAGCCAGGGCCAACACTATCTTGCCTCTAATGCTTTTTTTCTGATTCACTCAGATTTAATGGCCTTTTGTGTGTGTTGTTATATATGAAATAGGCACCTCTAAGGTACAAGGAACTCTCCTGTCTTCAAAGATTACAATCTGTTTGGGGAGGCAAAATGTGAATAAACAAGTTTAAGCATACAGCCACAGACAGCTGAGCAGAGGGTGCAAAGAAGCTACTATGGGATTTGAGCTCATAACCTGAATATGGCTCTGGTTCAGGGACGCGTGACTTTCCCAGTACTGGCTGCAAAATCCCTAGGGTGGTTTCCAAGCATTTTGCTCACAGTGGAGCTGGGAAATGGGAAGATGGGAAGAAAGTGTCATACCAAGTAACACTCTTGTTGACAAAAGTCAGCAAAGCACAGATTTGGTTGGTATCCCACAAGCAATCTCATGTTTGCTTTAGTACTTTCACTCTAAAGAAGAAAAATAACAGTTCCTCTGGTGATGAAATCTCACCAGTCTTTCCCTCCCGTCATGAGAGAGGTACCACTGTTTGCCTGCTCTGCTCCCTTCATGACTGCAGATGTCAAGTGATTTCCCCCATTGGGGTATTTCTTCCCACTGGAACAATGATCGAAAACATTTTTTTAAAGATTTTATTTATTTATTTGACATAGATGAGGAGAGCACAAGCAAGGGGAACAGCAGGCAGAGGGAGAAGCAGACTCCCCAGTGAGCAGGGAGAGTGATGTGGGGCTCGATCTCAGGACCCTAGGATCATGACCTGAGCCAAGGCAGATGCTTTGCTGTCTGAGCCACCCAGGCACCCCCAAATGATCAAACCATTATACAGGAGTAGCTAAGAGAACTTTCACTGCTTTGGGCTTCTTTTGGTGTTTTCTAGTTCTGGAACTCTTTGTCTCAACTCCTATGTTCTCCTGTGGCACCACATTCATGGCCAGCCCCACCAATTCACGTGAGAGTAGCCCCTTCCATTTTCTAGGAGGAATATCCTGATAGAGCAGAACTCTTTCTCTTACTCTGCACTTCAGATTTAGAGGTTCAGACCTCAAAACATAAAGTCTTCATTTCTTTAGCTCTGGCTGCTTTACTTTTATTTACTTGTATAGAATATCCAGAGATGCAGTATTCTTTCAGTTTTGTAAATATTTCTTTTTAGCAAAATGCACACCTTTGGTATTTAAATGTCCCTTCCTTTGGGAAATAAGATAATTACAAGAGGAGTTGAACCTTTAAAAGGTCCTTAAATTCTATAGGATGGTTCCTTCTGTGTGTGTAGAGTGCTCAGTTCTAACTATGTGCATCCAAAACAGAGCCTGGCATAGAGAAGTCTCTGGATAAATATTTTTAGATCAATGAAAAATCAGAACCTTTCATCTGATGGCCATAAGGTCATCCTACTGTAGTATGAGAGTGTTAGTTCTATTTTGTGTTCTCTTCAAATCTACGTGGCCATCCTGCAAACTCACATAGATTCTACCTATTTTGTTTGAGGCTGCCCTGGGAACCAGCTTATGATGATTAATCTAGTGCCTATATATCTCAAGTGTAAGGGAAAAGGACTCTGTCCTGGCTCTTTCTAAATAATCTTTTTCATAAGGGCAGCTCTAGGATGACAGGGCTCTAGCTACCACTTTCCATGAACTATACAGGCCGTTAGCATGGTTTATCACATAGAAAAATCTCTGTATAGGAGAAAGCGGCTGGAGGTTTCACCTTAGAATTCACGAGAAGGTCCCCAAACCCTGCCCCAGTCATGCTCCATTTAAGGATTCTGCTATGGGGGCTAAGCACCTGCTATGTCAGTGGGAAATGACAGACATGATCTGTGCTTTTAAGGAACTTGCAATCTCATAGAAGAGGCCAGAAGTTAGAGTCCGTGAGGCACCTAAGGTGCACTTGTCCCAGACGACCACAGGGAATGTCCTCCAAGAACTAAAACCAGGCCAAAGCAGGTGGACAACAAGAGTGTTCCAGCAGGGGAACAGCAGGTGTTAAGGCTCATAGGTGAGAAATGCTGTAATGTATTGGCCTAAGCCTGGAATAAAGAAAGCACCAGGAAGAAACAGCTGCAGATAAGAAAGGGTGAGGGAAGTAGTGGTCAGATCACACAGGAATCATGTTAGGAGATTTGGGGCTTTATCTTGAGAGTAATGGGAAGTCCTTGAAATATTTCAAGCTGGTTAGAAACATAATATTTGCAGGGCACCTGGGTGGCTCAATGGGTTAAAGTCTCTGCCTTTGGCTCAGGTCATGATCCCAACTTTTTGAGGAACCTCCATGCTGTTTTCCAGAGTGGTTGCACCAGCTTGCATTCCCACCAAAAGTGTAGGAGGGTTCCCCTTTCTCCGCATCCTCGCTAGCATCTGTCATTTCCTGACTTGTTAATCTGAGCCATTCTGACTGGTGTGAGGTGGTATCTCATTGTGGTTTTGATTTGTATATCCCTGATGCTGAGTGATGTGGAACACTTTTTCATGTGTCTGTTGGCCATCTGGATGTCTTCTTTGCAGAAATGTCTGTTCATGTCTTCTGCCCATTTCTTGATGGGATTATTTGTTCTTTGGGTGTTGAATTTGCTAAGCTCTTTATAGATTTTGGATACTAGCCCTTTATCTGATATGTTGTTTGCAAATATTTTCTCCCATTCTGTCAGTTGTCTTTTGGTTTTGTTAACTGTTTCCTTTGCTGTGCAAAAGCTTTTGATCTTGATGAAATCCCAATAGTTCATTTTTGCCCTTGCCTTTGGCGATGTTCCAGGAAGAAGTTGCTGCGGCTGAGGTCAAAGAGGTTGCTGCCTCTTTGATTTTGATGGATTCCTTTCTCACATCCATTTTGAGTCTATTTTCATGTGTGGTGTAAGGAAATGGTCCAATTTCATTTTTCTGCATGTGACTGTCCTATTTTCCCAACACCATTTGTTGAACAGACTGTCTTTTTTCCATTGGACATTCTTTCCTGCTTTGTCAAAGATTAGTTGACCATAGAGTTGAGGGTCTATTTCTGGGCTCTCTACTCTGTACCATTGATCTATGTGTCTGTTTTTGGGCCAGTACCATACTGTCTTGATGCTGACAGCTTTGTAATAGAGCTTGAAGTCTGGAATTGTGATGCCACCAACTTTGGCTTTCTTTTTCAATATTCCTTTGGCTATTCGAGGTCTTTTCTGGTTCCATATAAATTTTAGGATTGTTTGTTCTACTTATTTGAAAAAAAAATGGATGGGATTTTGATAGGGATTACATTAAATGTGTAGATTGCTTTAGGTAGAATAGACATTTTCACAATATTTGTTCTTCCAATCCATGAGCATGGAACATTTTTCCATTTCTTTGTGTCTTCCTCAATTTCCTTCATGAGTACTTTATAGTTTTCTGAGTATAGACTCTTTGCCTCTTTGGTTGGGTTTATTCCTAGGTATCTTATGGTTTTAGGTGCAATTGTAAATGGGACTGACTCCTTAATTTCTCTTTCTTCTGTCTTGTTGTTAGTGTAAAGAAATGCAACTGATTTCTGTGCATTGACTTTATATCCTGACACTTTATTGAATTCCTATACAAGTTCTAGCAGTTTTGGAGTGGAGTCTTTTGGGTTTTCCACATATAGTATCATATCATCTGCGAAGAGTGATAATTTGACTTCTTCTTTGCCGATTTGGATGCCTTTAATTTCTTTTTGTTGTCTGATTGCTGAGGCTAGGACTTCTAGTACTGTGTTGAATAGCAGTGGTGATAACGGACATCCTTGCCGTGTTCCTGACTTTAGAGGAAAAGCTTTCAGTTTTTCTCCATTGAGAATGATATTTGCAGTGGGTTTTTCATAGATGGCTTTGATGATATTGAGGTATGTGCCCTCTATCCCTACACTTTGAAGGGTTTTAATCAGGAAGGGATGCTGCACTTTGTCAAATGCTTTTTCAGCATCCATTGAGAGTATCATATGGTTCTTGTTCTTTATTTTATTAATGTATTGTATCACATTGATTGATTTGCAGATGTTGAACCAACCTTGCAACCCTGGAATAAATCCCACTTGGTCATGGTGAATAATCCTTTTACTATACTGTTGGATTCTATTGGCCAGTATTTTGGTGAGAATTTTCGCATCTGTGTTCATCAAGGATATTGGTCTGTAATTCTCTTTTTTGATAGGAGCCTTGTCTGGTTTTGGGATCAAGGTGATGCTGGCCTCATAAAATGAGTTTGGAAGTTTTCCTTCCATTTCTATTTTTCGGAACAGTTTCAGGAGAATAGGTATTAATTCTTCTTTAAATGTTTGGTAGAATTCCCCTGGGAAGCCGTCTGGCCCTGGGCTTTGTTTGTTTGGAGATTTTTGATGACTGTTTCAATCTCCTTACTGGTTATAGGTCTGTTCAGGTTTTCTGTTTCTTCCTGGCTCAGTTGTGGTAGTTTATATATCTCCAGGAATGCATCCATTTCCTCAGGATTGTCAAATTTGTTGGCATAGAGTTGCTCATAGTATGTTCTTATAATTGTTTGTATTTCTTTGGTGTTGGTTGTGATCTCTCCTCTTTCATTCATGATTTTATTTATTTGGGTCCTTTCTCTTTTCTTTTTGATAAGTCTGGCCAGGGGGTTATCAATCTTATTAATTCTTTCAAAGAACTAGCTCCTAGTTTCATTGATTTGTTCCATTGTTTTTATTTTTTGTTTGTTTCTATTTCATTGATTTCTGCTCTGATTTTTATGATTTCTCTTCTCCTGCTGGATTTAGGCTTTCTTTGTTGTTCTTTCTCTAGGTCCTTTAGGTGTACAGTTAGGTTGTATATTTGAGACCTTTCTTGTTTCTTGAGAAAGGCTTGTACCGTTATATATTTTCCTCTCAGGACTGCCTTTGCTATGTCCCACAGATTTTGAATAGTTGTGTTTTCATTATCATTTATTTCCATGAATTTTTTTCAATTCTTCCTTAATTTCTTGGTTGACCCATTCATTCTTTAGAAGGATGCTGTTTAGTCTCCATGTATTTGGGTTCTTTCCAAATTTCCTCTTGTGTTTGAGTTCTAGCTTCAGAGCATTGTGGTCTGAAAATATGCAGGGAATGATCCCAGTCTTTTGATACTGGTTGAGACCTGATTTGTGACCCAGGATGTGATCAATTCTGGAGAATGTTCCATGTGCACTAGAGAAGAATGTTATTCTGTTGCTTTGGGATTAAATGTTCTGAATATATCTGTGATGTCCATCTGGTCCAGTGTGTCATTTAAGGCCTTTGTTTCCTTGTTGATCTTTTGCTTGGATGATCTGTCCATTTCCGTGAGGGGAGTGTTAAAGTCCCCTACTATTATTGTATTATTGTTGATGTATTTCTTTGATTTTGTTATTAATTGGTTTATGTAGTTGGCTGCTCCCATGTTAGGGCATAGATATTAAAAATTGTTAGATCTTCTTGTTGGACAGACCCTTTGAGTATGATATAGTATCTTTCCTCATCTCTTGTTATAGTCTTTGGCTTAAAGTCTAATTGATCTGATATAAGGATTGCCACCCCAGCTTTCTTCTGATGTCCATTAGCATGGTAAATTGTTTTCCACCCCCCTCGCTTTAAATCTGGAGGTGTCTTCTGGTCTAAAATGAGTTTCTTGTAGGCAACATATTGATTGGTTTTGTTTTTTTATTCATTCTGATACTCTGTATCTTTTGATTGGGGCATTTAGCCCATTAACATTCAGGGTAACTATTGAGAGATATGAGTTTAGTGCCATTGTATTGCCTGTAAGGTGACTGTTACTGTATATTTTCTGATCTACTACTTTTAGGGTCTCTCTTTGCTTAGAGGACCCCTTTCAATATTTCCTGTAGAGCTGGTAGAGCTGGTTTGGTGTTTGCAAATTCTTTCAGTTTTTGTTTGTCCTGGAAGCTTTTAATCTCTCCTTCTATTTTCAATGATAGCCTAGCTGGATATAGTATTCATGGCTGCATGTTTTTCTCGTTTAGTGCTCTGAATATATCATGCCAGCTCTTTTTGGCCTGCCAGGTCTCTGTGGATAAGTCTGCTGCCAATCTAATATTTTTACCATTGTATGTTACAGACTTATTTTCCCGGGCTGCTTTCAGGATTTTCTCTTTGTTGCTAAGACTTGTAAATTTTACTATTTGGTGATGCAGCGTGGACCTATTCTTATTGATTTTGAGGGGGGTTCTCTGCACCTCCTGGATTCTGATGCTTGTTCCCTTTGCCATACTAGGGAAATTCTCTACAATAATTCTCTCCAATATATCTTCTTCTCCCCTCTCTCTTTCTTCTTCTTCTGGAATCCCAATTATTCTAATGTTGTGTCATCTTATGGTGTCACTTATCTCTCAAATTCTCCCCTCGTGGTCCAGTATTTGTCTCTCTTTTGCTCAGCTTCCTTATTCTCTGTCATTTGGTCTTCTGTATCACTAATTCTTTCTTCTGCCTCATTTATCCTAGCAGTAAGAGCCTCCATTTTTTATTACACCTCATTAATAGCTTTTTTTATTTCAGCTTGGTTAGATTTTAGTTCTTTCATTTCTCCAGAAAGGGCTTTTATCTCTCCAGAGGGGGTTTCTAT
The DNA here is from genome assembly GCF_010015895.1 of Lontra canadensis. NCBI lineage: Eukaryota > Metazoa > Chordata > Mammalia > Carnivora > Mustelidae > Lontra > Lontra canadensis. Next base: position 36,740,862 of record NW_022631000.1, on the reverse strand, counting down.
AATATCTTCCATGCCTTTTTCGAGCCCGGCTAGAACCTTGAGAATCGTCATTCTGAACTCTAGATCTGACATATTACCAATGTCCGTATTGATTAGGTCCCTAGCCTTTGGTATTGCCTCTTGTTCTTTTTTTTGTGGTGAGTTTTTCTGCCTTGTCATTTTGTCCAGATAAGAATATATGAAGGAACAAATAAAGTACTAAAAGGGTGGCAAAGACCCCAGGAAAATGCGCTTTAGCCAAATCAGAAGAGACCCCAAATCATGGCAGTGGGGTGGGGGGGAGAAAGGGGATAAAAAGAAGTTCAGGGAAAAAAAATTACAAAAGAAAAGAAAAATAAAACAAATTTAAAAAAATATTAAAAAGAAAAAAATATATATATTAGACTGGTGACTAGAACAGGGTCACCCACTTAATTTTGGGAGTATTTTGGTCTCTTAAAGAAACTACCTCCCAAAATTTTAATGTATGAAAAACATATGTAAGGGTAAACACAATGAAGGGATGGAATATGCCTATAAAGAGGGAAAAAAAATTTTTTTTTTTAATTTCAAAAAAAGGAGTTGACAAAGTAAGTTGGTTGGGAGAATAAAGAAAACGAAAGTGGAGAGATTTTGCTCGGTCTGGAGACTAGAACAAGCCCGGAGCTAGATTTAGGCCATATTTTGATCTATTAGAAGAAGTTGTACCCCAAATTTTTTAGAAGAAAAAAACCCTATGTGTATACAAAAAATAAAGTTAGATACAATGAAGGATAAAATATGACTATAATAATGAAGTTTCAAAAAAGATTATTTTTTTTTATGAAAGGTATTGTTAAGATAAACCAGTTAAAAAATGTTAAAAGAGGAAAGGGTAAAAGTTAAAAAAAAAAATTAGAAGAAGAAAAAAAAATTAACTGCAAGACTAAGGAGTCATGGAGAGAAAGCCACGAATTCCATGCTTTGCTTTCTCCTTCTCTGGGATTCTGCTGTTCTCCTTGGTACGGGAACCTTGTCTTGGCTGGATTTCTTGTCGATCTTCTGGGGGAGGGGCCTGTTGTAGTGATTCTCAAGTGTCTTTGCCCCAGGTGGAATTGCACCACCCTTACCAGGGTCCGGGCTAAGTAATTAAAATTTAAATTTTAAATTCGGGTTCGCTTTCAGGAGCTTTTGTTCCCTGAGCGCTTTCCGTAGAGTTCCAGAGGAGGGGAATGAAAATGGTGGCTTCCCAATCTCCGGCCTGGAGGAGCCGAGAGTTTGGGGCCCCACTCATCAGTGCGCCCTTAGAGACAAGCGCTCAATCACTACCATGTCCCTGGCGTCTGGCTGCGCTCCGAGCTCATCCAGCCTGCGACCGGTTCAAGGTAACCCCGAGCTGAGAGCTCACTCCTCGGCTCTGTCTCTGTAGCCGGCTTCCCCACTCTAATACCTACAAGCTCTGCGACACTCAGACACCGCCCCATCCTTCTGTGACCCCACAGGACTTGGGTCACACTGACCCCACTTGGGCTTCACCCCAGTTTAGCCTCTGTAGTGATGTCCCTCGGAGCACACTTTTAAAGTCCTGATTTTGTGATCTGTTGCTCTGCCACTTGCGGGAGCTGGCCCCTCTCCCCGTGGTCTATCTTCCTGTCGCTTTGGATTCACTTCTCCGCCGGTCCTACCTTTCAGAAAATGGTCGATTTTCTGTTTCTAGAATTGTTCTTCTCTTTGGTCTCCTGTTGGATTTGAAGATGTTCACAATGGATTGATAAGCTATCTAGCTTATCTCCTGCTACCTGATGTAGTCTCAGCCTGCTACTTCTCTGCCATCTTGACCCATTGAAGCTTCCTTTTCATTTTTAAGACATAGCCATGTCTATATTTTTTTGGTTGAAATACACATAACATAAATTTTACCATCTCAACCATTTTTTAAATTTATCTTTAAATTTGTTTTATTTTTTAAAGATTGTATTTATTTATTTGACAGAGAGAGAGCACAAGCAGGGGGAGCAGGAGAGGAAGAAGCAGGTTCCCCATTGAGCAAGGAACCCAATGCGGGATTTGATCCCAGAACCCTGGGATCATGACCTGAGCCAAAGGCAGATGCTTAACCCCCTGAGCTACCCAGGAGCCTTTAAGTTGATTTTAGAGAAAGAGGGGGGAGGGCGAAGCAGAGGGAGGGAAAGAATCCTCAAGCGGACTCCCGGATGAGTACAAAGCTGGATGAGGGCCTCAATCCCAGGACCCAGACATCATGACCTGAGCCAAAATCAAGAAAGAGCCACTTAACTGAATGAGCCACCCAGGTGCCACACTCCATTTTTTTTAAAGATTTTATTTATTTATTTGAAAGACAGAGATCACAAGTAGGCAGAGAGACAGGCAGGGAGAGAGGAGGAAGCAGGCTCACTGCTGAGCAGAGAGCCTGATGCGGGGCTCGATCCCAGGACCCTGGGATCATGACCTGAGCCGAAGGCAGAGGCTTAACCCACTGAGCCACCAAGGTGCCCCCCACACTCCATTTTTAAGTGTACAGCTCAGTGGTATTAAATTTCATTGTTGCGCAGTCATCACCATCCTCCATCTCCATAACTCTTTTCATCTTGTGAAACTGAAACTTGGGGTGCCTGGGTGGCTCAGTGGGTTAAAGCCTCTGCCTTCAGTTCAGGTCATGATCCCGGGGTCTTGGGGTCAAGCCCCACATCTGGGCTCTCTGCTTAGCAGGAAGTCTGCCTCCTCCTCTCTCTCTCTCTGCCTACCTCTCTGCCTCCTTGTGATTTCTGTCTGTCAAATAAATAAATAAAACCTTGGAGGAAAAAAAAAACTGAAACTCTATATTCATTAAACAATAACTCCCTGTTTCTCCTTCCCCAGTCCCTGCCAACCACCATTATACTTTCTATCTTTATGATTTTGACACTCTAAGTACCTTATATAAGTGGAATCCTACAATATTTGTCTTTTTGTACTGGCTTATTTCACTTAGCATCCTCAAGGTTCGTCCATGTTGTAGCATATTTCAGAATTTCCTTCCATTTCAAGACTGAACAGTATTTCACTGCATGTATACACCACATTTTGCTTATCCATTCATCCATGGTTGGACACTTTGGTTGTTTCTGTGTTTTAGCTATTAGGAATAATGCTGCTATGAACATGGGCGCACAAATATCTCTCAGTCCTCTGCTTTTGATTATTTTTGGTCTATATGCAAAGTGAAATTACTGAGTCATATGGCAATTTTATCTTTTTAATTTCTTGAGGAACCTCTCTACTGTTTTCCACAGCTGCTTATCATTTTACATTCCCACCAACAGGAGTTCCAATTTCTCCACATCCTTTCCAGCTCTTTTTTTTTTTTTTGGTCTTTCTTTTCTTTTATTTTCTTTTTTTAAATAGTAGCCTTCATAATGAGTGTGTTTTTTGCATATTCTAGTTTAAATGTGTCCACCCAAAACTGACTACGGAGCTGACCAGACCAAGGTCTGTTACCTCAGCTCATGCTATCAGTAGGGCTTGCAGCAGCACATCATACTCAAGGGGCTTGTTAAACCATCTGGCTCTTTTCCAGCTAAACATTGGTCTACATGGACACTTGGACTAGAACTACACTACCAGCTCCCCTGGGTCTCCAGCTTGCAGATGGCAACTCTATTAATGATTCCTCATAAAATTCATGACCTGTTCTCACTGTCCTGACCTCAAGCTGCTCAACGTTTTCATCTAATTAGTTTTCTCTCCAAGAATGGGTCTTTCCTCTGTGTAGATCATTACCTTAGAGAGGACACCCCCCGAGCTCCTAGAAAGGCCCCCTGGAGAGAGCAGAGCAACTTACCAGTGATCTGCTGGGCAAGTAGAAGGACATTCCAGACAGACTGCCTTTGTGCTATAAAGGGCAGGTCAGAAGGAAGGACCCTAATGTGTTGTCCTCACCTTAAAGCTTCATAGTCCATTGTTTGTCCCTCCCTACACAACAAAATTTGACATCTTTTGTTTTTTTCAAGAGAACCAACGCACAATTTTATTTACTTTTTGTAAATTTAAATCCTTGAGAGGTACAACATTGCAAGGATTCTCTGTGCAGTGGCCTTTGCAGGAAGGCTGTTTCATGGTTTGGCAAGAACCATGCCACTATAGCATGAGTTGTCTTTCTATAGCATGAGTTGTCTTTCTCCAGATCCTTCTGGTTTTGTTTGGTTTGCCAGCAGGAGTCACTGTGTTTTGCTTTATGCTCATAAGCACATCTCTCACCCAAGTAGAATTTAGTTTCATGTCAGGCATAAGCAAACACCTTCAATTTTAAAGAGAGTTGTGTGCTCTCTCTGGTTCTGGAGACACTGCCAGCAAAAATAGCCCTGGACCACAGGCTCCCTGACATAGTTACCACTTTAGAAGTCCTATTCCCAGCGGGCTTCCACAGGCTCCAGGATGATGGACAGAGTAGATTTGATCTCTTCTGATAGCATAAGAATCTCTTGCTAATTAGAGAAGAACAAAGTACTTTTTCAGTACAGTTTGTCCCTAAATAAACTGTATTAATTGCTGAATCTAAGATGTAGTGTACCCTAAATCTTACTCAGTATCTTTAAAAATAAAATAAAATAAAACAAAATAAAACTAGCTTTAATTTGTAGAAAGTTGATATTGCATTATTTTGTTGTTACTATTTATTTTGTGATAAAAATTAACATTATAAGAAAGTAATAGTTCCATTAATAATCACCAGAGAAAAATAACTTCGCTTCTCCATATTATGGTTTGAAAGAGCACATCATTTTACATTGATATTGCCTCAAAATTCATAATTAATCCTGAAATGATGTAAGTAAAAATTCTGTGGGTCAGTAAAGAGAAAAAGAGAAATGATTTTCCTAAAGTATTAAGATTGCTCAAGGCATGGCCAAAAGGCATGCCCCCTTGGGTTTTGTGGGATCATTTTCTCAGACAAAGTGGAGTTAGGATTGGCAAGAACTCAAACAGGACAAAGAGCACACAAGGTACAGCAGGACATGGGAGTTATGATTTAGGAGGGCTCCTGCCCCTTGAGTCAGTAATAACAATATTTAGCACTCCTGGTGCTTTTGAACCCTTGGAAGCCCCTCAAAGTCCTACCATGGGCCCCAGGCACTGGGTGCCTAAGAAAAGTTATTGTTACAAGTATGATGTAACCTGATGTCCTTCACTAATGGACACACTGGGGAGATGAAGAAACCAATACGAGCACCACATGTTACAGTCACACCCTCCTCACTGACACCTCACTGTGCCAATTTCCCTATGAGCACAGCAAGGAAGCCAGAGTGACTCCTTGCCCACTGAGTCTGATTATGTCATACCTCTGCTTAAACATTCAGGCCTCCTGTCAACCTTAGAACAAAGACAAAATCCTAATATGGTCTTCAGGATTTGGCATTGACTCCTGCCCACTTCACCATCATCTTCCACTTTTTGCTCCTGCACACTGGCCTTCTGCAAGCTCCTCAGGCTTTCCATGAGAGCACTTTGATGCCACAGAGCTCTGTCCAGGCTCTTCCCTGCCTCCCACCCCCACCCACACTTTGCCTTGGTTCTTGGTTCATGCTAGTACTTGAGATCTCAACTTAAAAGTCTGTTCCTCAATAAACTTCCTGCTCCAAACTACTTTACCTCTTCCAGACCAAGTACCTTTCCCCCAAGAATGTATCACATATGTGATTATACAGTCATGCATGTGATTATGTGATTAACATCTTTATCCTCCACCTAAGCTGTCATCTCCATAAGGGCAAGGCCCATATATGTTTTGCTTACCATGTTTTTTCCCAATGCCTGGCAGAGGTACATCATAGACTCCTAATAAATGTTTGGTGCTTGAACAAATGGCAGAGTGCTGCCCCATCCCTTATAAATGTAATATTTGGGTTCACTCCCCACCATTCAGCACAAGGTATAATCAGCATACAAACTTTAATCCCAAATATGGTAAAGGTTTATTCACACTCTATTCTCTGGAATTTAAGAGCATATTGATTACTTCAGTTTGTGCCTCTCCATCTTTTAGAAGAAAGAAAATCATCATAGACTCATGGTTAAATGGGACTCACTTGTTTTAATTGGATGTTTTAAACATGAAACAAATGTTGAGAAGTCTAGTCAAGATAACTGAGCTTCCTAATTTCTTTCTACTGTTAGAGATTCTCTTCTTGCCCCAGAAGTCTAGTGGAATACCACTTGAATATTTTTCACCTTAATAGACAAAGAAATGTCTCCTTGCTTTTCATGTGTTACATCCCTTTGACTGATTGGGAAACGAAGATCAAACACGTGTAGCTCTGGTGCATTCCTCGTTCTTCAGAGCTCTCTATGTAGCGATGGATACCAAGCCCTCTTTTCCCTGAAATAAACCATTCCCACTTCTAGCTTAATTTCTTTATTTAAAGTGGTTTTTCTTCTCAACTTTTGTAGACTCTCAAGGAAAAGACAACGTTGTTTGAAAAGAATAGCAAGAATAAGCCAGCTCTGCCAGGGATTATATATATTTTAAGACTGTGATAACTGATGTGACAGGTGCCAGGACTTCTGTATCCTCTGGGCACCAGAGTAACCAGCATGAATGGGAAACCCACAATGTAAATCCTGCAGTGCCTGGCCAAGGCTGTAATCCACTGTGGCTCCTGGGAAGTAGTTTTTCACTTGACCCACTCAAGGCTGCCTCTAGGCCAAGGCCGCTATTTACAGATCACAATCACAGTTTGAGGGGGCCTGGTTCCCCTGACTTCTATGGACTTTCTCCTCTCCTGGCCACTACCCCTTTTTATTCTCTGACCCAAAGCCTTTGTCTCTTCTCTTCCCTCAGTTGATCTTTGGTTGGCTTATTATTGGGAAGACTCTGAATCACCCTACCAGTGCCAAACCCCAACTGTTAGCAACTGACATCATCATGTCAGTCCTCAAGGGCTGGGGATGCTCATTCTTCATCAAATCCAATAGTGTAATCTTCCCTCCATGGAGAGAAGAAAGATGTTGCCTCTCATCCCTGGAGAATGTTGCCCTCACACCCGGAATGGACCAAAGAGCTCTTTACCATCCAGAAAGAAAAAGACAATAAAATTTTAGTATTTGGGGTTTTTTTAAAAGATTTTATTTATATATTTGACAGAGAGAGACAGTGAGAGAGAGAGAACACAAGCAGGGGAAGTGGGAGACGGAGAAGCAGGCCTCCCACTGAGCAGGGAGCCCGATGCAGGGATCATGATCTGAGCTGAAGGCAGCCGCTTAACAACTGAGTCACCCAGGCACCCCTTGAGTATTTGTTTAAAGAGAAAGTTTATATCCTGCTTTTAGGCCATAATCCATTTAACACTCGTAAATATCTCTAACATCCCCACACACAAAAAGAGGTGATCACATTCATTATATTTAAGAAAACTCCTTAGAAAGAACACTCATTATTTTTATTTTATTTAATGCTCAATGTATTAAAGCCTACAAGTTTAATAAACAAAGCTTTGAAAATCAAATTTTCTCATACATTTGAGCACTGATTATTTATTTAAATTACCTAAAATTATTTAAGCTATAATGAAATTCTAGCATAACTAATTTCTGAACAGTTCAGACACAAATGATGACAACCAAACCCTTAAAACTATTTTAAAATATCAACCCAACTTATTTCCTAAGTATTTTTATACTTCTTATGCCTTTTCAACTTCGACTTTATACCAAATGCAGTATTGCTCATTTCAGTTCCTTCCAAGTACTATATAATATTTCAGGCCAAAAAAAGAAAAATAATAATAATGGCGATATTACTTGGTATCCATCTGGGAAGACCAAACCCACTCAGGGTATTTCAGACATCAGAAATTAAACACAGAGATTGGCAGCAGCAGCAGGAGCACACCATCGCTCTCAAGCCCCTGGGAGAACAAGAAGAAACTAGTGTTACCAGGGTGCACAACGTGGTGTGTGCAAGGCTCCCGAGCACCCCTGCTGCCACCACTGCCTTTCAGGAGCTTTGAAGTCCACTCCCACCAACACACAGAGCCCACCCATCCCATCAATGTTAGAGCTGAATCCAGTGGTGCTCTTTACCCTCTCTCCTCACCGTCAGTAACAAGCGCACATCCATACCCAGTATTGGTAAGGAAATGCAGCCAAGAGGAGAAACAGCTCACATGTTATTACTGTTCTCCTACTTATTGCTATCAACACAAAATTACACATGCATGATTGTCTTCACTCTTCTACTATAACTGCCTTTTGTTCACTCTATATTAACTTTTCTCTTTTACATATCTAACTTTATAAATTCAACAATTCTAATGAACTGTAATCACCATTTTCTCTGTGATATTCATACTGCCAAAGGCAGAAAGGAACCCCTCTTAGATCAACCTCTGTGTTCTTTCAGCACAGCTCCTCAAGTCCTGGAAATCATTCTTGTTTTGCTCCAGATCAGTCCTGAGGATTTGGCAGGCCAACACATGGAATCAACTACCCCCGGTCTTGGATCCTCAGGGAGACCTATTCTGGGCAGAGGAGTTGTACAAAAGAATGTTGGGAAAAGTACCCCTACTATTATTCTCCAGCATTAGCTCCAGAAGTGACTTAAAGACTTGTAGTCGCTATAATGCTCCAGTTGAGCATATCCTACTGTTAAAACCTACTTTTCTTAGAGTATGAGATTTCATTCACCATTAAAACTTTTTTTTCTTTTCTACTCTTTGTTTTTGCAAAGCAGCTGAGGTTGCGAGAACATATGTAATGTGTCCAGGATGACAACATAAGTTAGCAGCACATGCCATTTCAAACCTGGTTTAATCCCAAAGCTCATATTCTCTCCACTACACAGTACTTTGTGAAACAGAAGCTACAGTTCTGGTCATTTGTTAATTTACTCTGTGAATCAGTCCTCCCTTATAGCTTAGGACTTGCCTTTCCTTCTCCATCTTCTGTCATGTGGTTATAAGGTGATTTAAGTATGTCTTGTCCATTCTGGACATGCTGATAATGACCAAGGGAAGAAAAACTCCTGTAATTGCATCAGAGTGAGGAAGAATTATTTTAAGAATTATTTTTATACCTTCAAGAACTATCCTTTCAAGGCAATCAAATTACCTTCTATTTCAAGGTCAAGGTAGCATAAAGAGTAAAGCACAACAAAAGGAATTCTCTGAACAGTGCAAGCCAGCAGAGCTACAGTAAATGAGAATTGAAATTTTGCTGAGCTCTAAATTTAAGAATAAAAGATTTGGTGCTGGAGAAATGGTGCTGGGAAAATTGGACAGCCACATATAGAAGAATGAAACTGGGCCATTTTCTTACCCCACACAAAGATAAATTCAAAATGGATGAAAGACCTAAATGTGAGACAGGAATCCATCAAAATCCTAGAGGATAACACAGGCAGCTACCTCTTCGATGTCAGCCTCAGCAACTTCTTGCTAGACACATCTCCAAAGGCAAGGGAAACTAAGGCAAAAATGAACTTTAGGACTTCATCAAGATCTAAATGCAAGTTGGTGCAGCCACTTTGGAGAACAGTGTGGAGATTCTTCAAGAAATTAAAAATAGAGCTTCCCTATGACCCTGCAATTGCACTACTGGGTATTTACCCCAGAGACACAGATGTAATGAAAAGAAGGGCCATCTGTACCCCAATGTTTATAGCAGCAGTGGCCACGGTTGCCAAGCTGTGGAAAGAACCCAGATGCCCTTCAACGGACGAATGGATAAAGAAGATGTGGTCCATATACACTATGGAGTATTATGCCTCCATCAGAAAGGATGAATACTCAACTTTTGTAGCAACATGGACGGGACTGGAAGAGATTATGCTGAGTGAAATAAGTCAAGCAGAGAGAGTCAATTATCATATGGTTTCACTTATTTGTGGAGCATAACAAATAGCATGGAGGACATGGGGAATTAGGAGAAGGCAGTTGGGGGAAATTGGAAGGGGAGGTGAACAATGACAGAATATGGACTCTGAAAAACAATCTGAAGGGTTTGAAGAGGTGGGGGGGTGGGAGGTTGGGGGAACCAGGTGGTGGGTATTAGAGAGGGCACGGACTGCATGGAGCGCTGGGTGTGGTACAAAAACAATGAATACTGTTATGCTCAAAATAAATTTAAAAAAAATGATTAAAAAAAAAGATCTAAAGCTTTTGCAGAACAAAGGAAAACAGTCAACAAAACTAAAAGGCAACCTACAGAGTGGGAGAAGATATTTCCAAATGACATTACAGATAAAGGGCTAGCATCCAAGATCTATAAAGAACTTCTCAAACTCAATACCCAAAAAACAAATAATCCTGTTAAGAAATGGGCAAAAGACATGAACAGACATTTCTCCAAAGAAGACATACAAATGGCCAATGGACATATGAAAAAATGCTCCACAACACATAGCATCAGGGAAATACAAATCAAAACCACAATGAGATACCACTTCACACTAGTCAGAATAGCTAAAATTAATAAGACAAGAAACAAGAAATGTTGGTAAGAATGCAGAGAAAGGGGAACCCTCTTATACTGTTGGTGGGAATGCAAGCTGGTACAGCCACTCTGGAAAATAGTAAGGAAGTTCCTCAAGAAGTTAAAAATACAGCTACCCTATGACCCAGCAATTGCACTACTAGGTATTTACCCCAAAGATACAAATGTAGAGATCTGAAGGCGCACCTGCACCTCAAAGTTCATAGCAGCAATGTCCACAATAGCCAAACTGTGGAGGAAGCCAGCTAGTATCTTTATAATCATTATTATGAACTCTAGTTCTAACATCTTAATTATATCCACGTTGTTTAGGTCTTTGGCAGTCAGTACTGCCTCTTGTTCTCTTTTTTGAGGTGAGTTTTTCTGTCTTGTCATTCTTGCAGGAAGTGGTTGCTTTTCTATTTGTAGAATTGCAGCAATTCTTTTCTTAGATCTCTGGTTGAGTTCACAAGTGTTCAAAGTGATTTTATAGCTATCTAGCTGAATTCCTGGGACCAGACAAAACTAAGGTCTCCTACTCTTCCACCACGTTGGACTCTTCTGGCTAGGATTTTTTTTTTTTTAATTTCGTGAAAGAACAGTATGAACGATATGACATTAAATAATTAGATATAATGGACAATTTTCTAGAAAAACATAAAAAACCAAATGACTCAAGGAGAATAAAAAAACCTGAAAAGATCTGTATGCATTTAAAAAATAAAAGTTGAGTCAGTAATTTTTAAAAAATCAGGGATGCCTGGATGGCTCAGTAGGTGAAGTGTCTGCCTTTGGCTCAGGTCATGATCCTGGGGTCCTGGGATTAAGTCCTGCATCAGGCTCCTTGCTCAGTTGGGAGCCTGCTTCTCCCTCTGGCTGCTGTCCCTGCTTGTGCGTGCACGCTCGCTCTCTCTCTCTCTCTCTCTCTCTCTCACACACACGCACAAATAAATAAATAAAATCTTAAAAAAATAAAAATTTAAAAAATCATCCCCTGAAAACAACAATCCTTCAAAATAGCACAGCTACGGGGCACCTGGGTGGCTCAGTGGGTTAAGCCTCTGCCTTCAGCTCAGGTCATGATCCTAGGGTCCTGGGATCGAGCCCATCGGGCTCTCTGCTCAGCGGGGGGCCTGCTCCCCTCCTCTCTCTCTGCCTGCCTCTCTGCCTACTTGTGATTTCTGTCTGTCAAATAAATAAATAAATAAATAAAATCTTTAAAAAAAAATAGCACAGCTACTTTGGATGTTAGTTTGGTGGTTACTTACAAAGCTATAAACATACTGATATGATCCAACAGTCATGCTCCTTGGTATTCACCCAAAGGAGCTGAAAACCCTTAGCTACACAAAAATATATTCATGGATGTTTATAGTAGCTTTATTTATTATTACCTAAACTTGGAAGCAATTATTAAAACTTGGTAGGCAAATGGATAAATAAAATGCATCCAGACATGAAAAGACATGGAAAAAAGTTAAATGCATATTACTAATGAAAGAAGCCAATCTGAAAGGGCTACATACTGCACAATTCCAAACATATGACATTCTGGAAAGGGCAAAACCGAGGAGATAGTAAAAATATCAGTGATTGCCAGGGGCTAAGGATAGGAAGTGTTGAAGAGGCAGATCACAGAGGATTTTTAGAGCAGTGAAACTATTCTGTGTGAGACTAAAATGGTACATACTTGTCATCATACATTTGTCAGGACCCATAAAGAAATGTAGGACCTCACAAGTGAATCCTAATGTAAACTAGGGACTTCGGGTGATAACGATGTGTTCATGTAGGTTCATCACTTACAACCAATGTGCCATTCTGATGTGGGATGTTGATAGTTGGTGAGTGGGTGCTGGGGGTTTGCAGATAGAGACAAGGAATATAGGGGAACTTTCCCTTCTTTCTGCTCAATTTTGCAGTCGACCTAAAGCTGTTCTTTTTTAAAAAAAATGGTCTATTTACAATTTAAAAGGGGGCACCTGGGTGGCTCAGTGGGTTAAGCCTCTGCCTTCGGCTCAGGTCATGATCTCAGGGTCCTAGGATCAAGCCCCACAGCAGAGAGCCCGCTTCCCCCTCTCTCTGCCTGCCTCTTTGCCTACTTGTGATCTCTCTCTCTCTCTCTCTGCATCAAATAAATAAAATCTTTAAAAAAAATTTTTAAAGCAACAGTATTTGATGGTTTCATAATTGTTTTATCAAACTTTTGAAAAGAGGTAACAAAAATTTAAATAAAACATTAACAAACTAAATCCAGCAATGTATTGAAACTCAAACACACACACACACACACACACACGGCTTATTCCCAGAATGAAACGAAGATTTAACTAGAGAAAATCTATCAATACAGAACACAGACTAATAAAGAAAAAATAAATAATTTAAAAAGAGAAAACATATAATTATTTGAATAGGCCTAGAGAAACTCATTTAACAACTTTGAAGTCCATTAATGATCAGAAAATAAACTTTTAGCAAAGTAGAATTAGAAGGGAAACTAATGACCCTGCAAAAGATGCCCTCCAAAAAATTACAGCAAACATTATACTTAAGAATGAAATATTAGAAGCATTTCCTCACAACCAAGAAAAATTCAAGGATTTTCTAATATCACTTCTATTTCACTCAAGGTTTTCGTCAGCACAAGAAGACCAGAGGTGATATAAAATGTACAAGGAATGGAAAAGAAAAAACAGCCTTTCCATTAATTGTAGGCAATATATTGTTAATGTATGTATTTGTCTTCTGTTTCTAAATAAGAAATTACCACAAATTTAGCAGCTTCAAACAGCACATATTTATTATCTTCCAGTTCTATCGGTTAGAACTCTTGTTTTCTGCTCAGGATGGAAGGAGGCAGAAACCAAAGTGGGGCTCTTCTGCTGTTCTCAGCTGGATCGTAGGGTCCTTTTTCAAGCTCACATGGTTGTTTGCAGGATTCAGTTCCTTGTGATTGTAGGACTGAGATTTCTCTTTCCTTGACGGCTGTCATCTGAGAGCTGCTCTCAGCCCCCTGAAGCTGGCCACATTCCCTTGCCACATGCTTCCTAGTGTGGCAGCATACTTATTCAAAGCCACCAGGAGAAACTCTCCTCTCTGTGGACTATTACTGAGTCTTATATGATGTATTGTAATAATGGGAATGACTCTCGGATCACTTTTTTCATACAAAATAACCCAGCCAAGGGAGTGACCATTCTATCAATTCTCAGGTCCTGCCCACACTCAGGGGAAGGGATTAGATGGGGTTATGTACATCATATAATAAAAGTCTTGGGGGAGTTCTTAGAGTTTTGTCTACCACAACATGGTACATCCAAGAGGTTTTTTAAAACTATTACAACAAATGTGACAGTTTAACAGGTTGCTAAATACACAATCAACAGACAAAAAGCCAAAGTATTTAGACAGAATCAATTAATAAAAATGTAATAGAAAACAAGATTTCAGTATTAATACAAAATAAAACCACCAGCACCTAACTAGGAAAAAACATCTAACAAAAACAGTGCAAGGTCTAGGGAAGATGCTCAAACTATAATGAAGCACATGGAAGGAAACCTGAGCACATGGTCCTGTTTACCACAGTCACCCTTCTTAAGATCTTTAAAAAGTCAGTTTTCTCCAAATTCATAAAAGCAGAGCAATTTAAACAAAACCCCAGCAGACTTTCTTCATGGAACTTGTCAAGTTCATCCTCAAAGGAATAGGAATAGAAAGGGACAGCTAGGAAAAAACTGAGGAGGGAGAAGGAGACTCATGTTTCTGGATAATGTGACTTAATATGAAGCTAGAAACTCTGAAATAATGAGTGCCAAGTATTGACCCAGACAAATAGAGCAAGGAGCACATCTAGATGCAGGTCCTCACACATGAAAATGCCATTTATGACAGAGCTGGCATTACAATTTAGACCAATAAGCGATACTGGGACAACTGGCTGTTGATTTGGGAAGAAAATCACTTTCACGCACATATTCACAATTATGTATGATGAAGACTCAATGTGGAAAACAACATCTTAATATCTTTAGAAGAAAATAAGAGATTATTTTCATGATACTGAAGTAGGAAAGACATTTCCTAAATGGGATATAAAAGCACAAACCATGAAAGAAAAAAAAATTTTAAGACTTTATTTATTTGACGCAGAGAGAGAGAGATCATAAGTAGGCTGAGCAGAAGGCGGCAGGGGGCGCGGGGAGCAGGCTCCCTGTTGAGCAGAGAGCCCGATGTGGGGCTCAATCTCAGGACCCTGAGATCATGACCTGAGCTGAAGGCAGAGGCTTTAACCCACTGAGCCACCCAGGCGCCCCAGAAAATTTTGATTACATTAAAATGTAAAACATGGGATGCCTGCGTGGCTCAGTGGGTTAAGCATCTGCCTTCATCTCAGGTCATGATCCCAGGTTTCTGGGACCAAGTCCTGCATTGTTTTCCCTGCTCAGCAGAAACCTGCTTCTCCTCTCTCTGCCTGCTGCTCCCTCTGCTCGTGCATGCCCTCTCTCTCTCTCTCTCTTTTTCTGAGGAATAAGTAAATAAAATCTTTTTTTCTTAAAGATTTTATTTATTTATCTGATTACGCTGAGTGGGCAGCCTGACATGGTCAGAACTGGGATCATGACCTGAGCTGAAGGCAGGTTCTTAACCAGCTGAGCCACCCAGGCACCCAATAAATAAAATCTTTTAAAAAATGTAAAACATATGTAGAACAAAAGTCAGTAGACATAAAGTGAAAAAAAAAACCAATGCACAGACTGAGAGAAGATATTTTCTGGACATATAATTGACTATATCAACAGGGTCCCCCACTCTCTTGCTTCCATCGGGTTTATCAGTGAAGAGCCCAATAGACTGGAGGCAGGCAAATATTATGAAGCCAGAGCACCTCTTCTCCCAGGATCCATGGATGTCCCCATAACTGTCTGTGACTCTCAACCAAAGACCACAACTCTGAAAGAGCCCTCTTCACATAGCCTCACTGTCCCTAGGTTCCTTCTCTATCCTATCAGCATAGGGGTACAATGCCCCTATATTAGGAGTCCTCATGATTTCCCTGAGTCCTGTCCACACTTTTATTGTACTCACTTCTAATTGCTCAACTTAAGGTTGCCATCTGATCTCTTCCTGGACACTGGCATACCTAGTACAAATTCTGCTTTTAACCTATTAGGCAAGTTACTTAATCTGTCTGACTCCAATTACTTCATCTATAAATGGTTCTACTATGGGAATTAATTTAAATGATCTACATAAGCTCCTCAGTGCAGTTTTCAGCATGATGAGCAGTCAGTAAATCATTACTATTATTATCATGATGGTGATGGTTATTACTATTGTTTCTAATCTTTCTTTTCTGCTACCTAGTGATCTGAGTATTTCATAACCGTAGCTGGGTAAAAACACCAAAGCTGAGCCTACACAGGATAGCTAAAACATAATTTGCTATCAGGCTTAGAGAACTTCTCAAGATTTTCCTAAATTCACTGTTGTACTAAGAAGTGGGACACACTCTTTATTAAGTGGAATTACTGAGAGTTGTCTTCTGTCCACCCACAATGAATGGGCCAGTCCAGTTCATCTCCCGCCTTCATTATCTGCAGACCAGTTGGCACCAATCACTCACATTCCACAGACACCTGCAGGTGTGTCAGCGACAGAAGTCAGTGATGCTCTTGCCATTGTAGGTCTCCATAAACAGCAGCCAACCCAAATCAGTGATGGAGGCAGGCCAGCACCCACTCATGCACCTGTGTGCACCTGTCCCAGCTAGAGACCTCATGAGTCAGTTCTGCCAATCAATTACCATGAAGGTCCTTACATACCTAATGACATTCATGACCAACCAGGGAGATGGTCTCCATTTCAATTCAATTTTATATACATATTTGAAAAATACTGCAAGTTAGAACACAGAATAAATTATTTAATTGGTATGACATATTGAACTATTTAAAGAAAATTATACAATGGAAATGTGGGAAAACAGTATCGTTAACACTTGGTTACTTGTTTCATGGAGGGGGATAGGGAATTTTAAACTCTAGATATTTGTAAATCATGTATATCTGTCTCATTTTATTTTTATAGGATATTTGTTCTCTCCCCCCCCATTATATTTGCATAGGGTCTAAGGCCTATTAGAGTGTTAGAGCTATAGGACATGGGAGGGATGAGGAAGGAGACCTTTCTAGGGTGATAGACACGATCTGTATTCTGATCAGGATGCTCGCTACGTGGATCTATACATTTGTCAAAACTCATGGACCTGCACGCTTAAGATCTGGGTATTTCTCTGTAGGTATTAACTCAGTTTTAATTGACATTATGGGAATATGTAGAGGAATAAAAAAGTTAAAACACAGACTCTAAAATGTTACACTTGAAGGTATATCCCACCAGTTTCTTTATGATGGAATAAAGTCTTGAAGTTTGATAAATAGTTGAAGGTGAGAGGAGGTGACTCAGGGACCTCAGAGTGGCAAAGGGAGTCAACTGAAGATTAGGCCTTTGTTGGGAGTATACCGCCAACATAATTACAGGGTCAATGCTTCAATTATCTGTGCTCATTCAGAGTGGAGTTAACCTGATGACACCCTGGGCTTTCTGGGAAAGGCTTTAACCCCTAAAGGATCCCAATTTTCATGAGCATGTGCTCAAAAGCCTCTAGGGTTTACCCCTGAGGGCCCAAACAGAATTCGATGCATTCCTAAGTGGCTGGAGAAGAAAACTTTAAATTATGGACTGACAGATCCTCAAGGTTCTTAAACACTTTAATCAACAATTTGGATGAGGGCACAGAAGATGCATTTACCTAATGTTCAGAAGCCACACAGAGGGGTGGGATCACCAGTAAGTTGGGCCACAGGCTCACAATTCACATCACCTAAACAGGAGCACTGACTGGGCCCAAGCCAAAAAGTTAAAATAGAATAAATTAAAAAGTAAACTGCCCTTAGCTCCAGAAACGAATTGCCAAATCCAGGGTGGGAGTGGGGAACCTGACTTGATAGTGATTTTCACGGATCACACGTGTGGTTCTATGCCAATGGTGTGGTGCAGTTGGTGAAAAATTGAACACACATCGACAGATCCACTAAATTCAACGTTGATTATCTCTTTGGTTACAGATGATGCATTTTAAGAGTGACATTGACAAACTGGAGTGTCTGCCAGAGAGGGGATCAGGTAGAATAGATACCTCGTTCTACCACAAACATTTTAGGAAATGCTTTGCTTAGGCTGAAAAAGAGTAAAGAGGTAGAAGGTAGGTGACCAGCCATCTTGGTTTGCCTGGGACTGAGGGGAGTTTTCAGACACAGAACTTTCAGGTTCAAAATAGGTACAGACTCTGCTCAGCTGCAAAAGGCCACCTTCTCACTGCATCCTCACCTGGTAGAGAGAAGGAGCATGCTCTGGTCTGTCTTCTGCTTACAAAAATACCCTTCCATCATGGAGAATGGTGTCACCCTCATAACCTCATCTAAACCTGATTATCTCTCCAAGGCTCCACCTCCAAATATCATCACTTTGGGGGTTAAGCCTTCAACATATAATTGGGGGTTAGGGGAGGGACAGAAATGTCAGTCCGTAACAGAGAGATACAATCTGTGGGAGTCAGGGTCATGAACATTGACACCCAACTCCAGACACTGAAGGCAGAGAGGCCTTGGATCCAGAGCTGGAGAGGTCAAGAGTCATATGGGGAGGCGGGGAGCTCAGAGACGCCCAGGCCAGAATCCCAGCTCCATCACTTGACGACTGTGTGATTTGGGCTCATTACTAAAACCCTCTGAGCCTCAGATTCGTCGTCAGGAAAATGACCTATCTAGAGCATGGCATTGTACCCACCAAGAGGAAGTCCTCAGGAAAATGTGGTTAACACTTGTCTTCATCAGCGTCATCAGTGCCGGGAGCACTGTCTTGTACTCCCCCAACAGCTTCTCTTCTTTCCCAGACCCATGCTCCCTGGGGCAGGCAGAGCCCTCACAAGTACCAACCTGACAGAGAAAGGTTCTGTCTAGTCAGAGGTTTGTTTTCTGACATAAAAGAGTCTGGAGTCCTGCAGCTGCTCAGGGACGCCGCTGAAGAGGCACCTCCTTCTCTCTCCTGCTCCAGCTTCCTTGGTGCATAGCTTCTGTGGTGGCAGAGAGGTTGCTGTGCCACCAAGCCTACCATCTGTATTCCAGAAAGAAAAAAAAGAAGGGGGTGAAAGTCTATAAGAACACCCTGGCTAAGCTAAACCCCCCTTTTAAAAATTTTATTTTATTTATTTTATTTTTTTAAGATTTTATTTATTTATTTGAGAGAGAGAGAGAGCCTGAGAGGGGAGAAGGTCAGAGGGAGAAGCAGACTCCCCATGGAGCTGGGAGCCCAAAGTGGGACTCGATCCCGGGACTCCGGGATCATGACCTGAGCCGAAGGCAGTCGCCCAACCAACTGAGCCACCCAGGCGCCCCTATTTTTTTAATTTAAATTCAATCAACATACAATATGTTATTGGTTTCAGGGGTAGAGTTCAGTGATTCATCAGTCTTTTATAATACCTGTAATGCCCAGTGCTCATTACAGGTCCTCCTTAATCCTCATCACCCAGTTACCCCATCCCCTCCACTCCTTCACCCCCCCCACCCCAGCAACCCTCAGTTTGTTTCCTGTGATTAAGAGTCTTTATGGTCTACCTCCCTCTTGGATTTCATCTTGCTTTGTTTTTTCCTCTCTTCCCCTCTAATCTCTGTTTTGTTTCTTAAATTCCACATACGAATGAGATCATATAATAATTGTCTTTCTCTGATAAGCCAAACCCCTTCTAAAAGCCATTCCCAGAAGCCATGTGTGAAAACTCCTTGGATGTAATTGGCCAGCGTCAGCCCACACAGCTACCCCAGCTGCAAGGCCACCGGTGCCGTATTTAGTGGACACACTGACACCCTGAACAACACTGGGGTTCAGTTAGTAAGGAAGAAAAGAAGAATGGATATTGGGTTGGCAGAGAGCAGCGTTACCCCCCCACCACCACCACCACAAGCTACCTCCTTTGGGAGGTACATTCATTCATTACCTTCCCACCTCACTTCTCCTTGGGAAACTGAAAAACCAGCAGACCTAATGGCATAGCTTGAGTGTGCAGCCCCAAATAGGTGGGCAATAGGCCATCAAGAAGAGAGTGAGTGCGGGCCATCATGCTGTGTCCTGACAAGGAGTTCTGTGACTCCCAAAGCATTGGTGGTCACAGTTAACACCAGGCCCTAGAGATTTTCCTTTAATAAAAATAGCACAGTTGGCATGGAAAAAGGATTGGGTAAGTCTTTTTTTTTTTTTTTTTCTCAAGACTCGGGCGGCATTGGCATAGCTATTAGAAAGAATGTTCTACCAGGACCCTCTGTTTTAAAAACAAAAACAAAATGACTGAAGAGTGCGCCAAGAAGAAGCAGGCTTGTGCAGAGTGGGTAAAATTACATGGGTTGTGTTGCAATTAAGAAATACAAAAGAAAATATAAAAGAGCTAGACCTGGTTAGACAATTCACAATTCTGAGTCTCTTGCTCACTGTCTGCCCATGTCTAGAATGTGCCAATTGGTATACGTACATTAACTGAGTTGCTTTCTGGCATCCCCCATGCAGGCACCCAGAGACGAGATTTATATGAAGGTGGTTCTCCATTATGCCAACTGCAGCTTCCTGAACCACTGGTGTTTGACGTCTGATCCCTGGGCTGGTACCAGCAGCTTCCACATATCCCGGGAACTGGTCAGAAATGCAAAACCTCAGGCCCATCCCAGACCTTCCAGGATTCTAAGACATACACATGTTTGAGAACCACTAGCCTAAGCTGTTGTCCAGTAGCAGGGACATATTCAATAAGAGCAGTCAGTCTGTGGTTTTCCAACACATTTTGTAAGAGACTTATTGAAACCAGTAAAGAGTTAAATCAGGACTCTGAACTATCTAATCAATTCAGAGAATTTAGGGTAGAGATGAATGGGGGAAACCATCCATAGGCCTGTAATTAAATTTGTATTCCTTAATTTTTTTTATTCTAATCACAGCATCTCTTTATATCTGTCTCAAAAGTTGTAGTAAAAAATGATTTACAAAAATTGCTCTCATTAGAGTTTTGGCACCAGGTAGGGATAAAGATGTACTGAAAAGTTTTGCATATTCCTGTCATTGTTATAGTCTTATTTAATGAGACAGTCTCCAATTTTAGCATCGTCTCTATTATGGCCTGAATCGTGTTCCCCCAAATTCATATTGAAGTCCTAACCCCTAGTACTTCTGACTGTATTTGGAGGTACGACCTTTAAGGAGGTAATGAGATAAAATGAAGTCATTAGTGTAGGCCCTAATCCAATATGACCAGTGTCCCTATAAAAAGAGGTGGTTAGGACACAGACACACATGGAGAGATGATCATGTGGAGACACAGAGAAGGCGACCATCTGCAAACCAAGGAGAGAGCCCTCAGATGAAACCAAACCTGCAATACCTTAATTTCCAACTTTTAGCCTCCAGAACTGTGAGACAATGAACTTTTGTTGCTTAATCCGCCCAGTCTATAGTAGTTTGTTCTGGAAACCCTAGCCGATGAACATGACATACAAAAAGACTTATGACTAAGTGGGGCCTTGCCTGATAATTACTGTTGTGGTAGACATTTGTTGCTGTTCCAAATATTTCCAGCTTGCCACCTCCTGGGGAACATAATGTCATTGTACCTCCCCACCCCCTGAGAACTTAGGCATGGCCACATGACATGCCTTGGCCAGTGAAATGTGATGGGAACTTTAATAGCCTGAGCACAAGTCCCCCCAGCTCCTTTTCCCCCTCAGGCACAGCAAGGACCCATGCTCCCAAAGAGGCTGTTCCCTCAGCCTGCTCCCTGGAACGAGGGACACAGGCATAGCCCCCAGCCAAACCTCAATGGACTCATAGTGAAAGCAGCACTGTTTTAAGTCCTGAGATGTAAGCCTTGTTCATTATTGCAGCATATCCTAGCCTATCCTGACTGCTACATCAGTTTACTCACAATCTAAAACATGAGTCATCTCATTAACCAAATCCCAAACATCCGATTATCTCATTTAATCTGGATAACAGGTGTAAAAATTAAACTATGAATGTTTTTTTGGTTTGGATTTTTTAAAATAAAAAAATAGCTGAGAAATACATAAATAAAATGTAAATTAAATTTTAAAAAGTACTGAAAAAATAACAAGATAAAATATCAGGTAAGTCCATCTATGACACCTGCATGCTGGCAAGAGAGAATGGGGCTTCTTGGAGAAGGTGGGACAATATCACTGAGACTAGTCCCAAGAAAGGACAATCCAGCAACCCTCTCTGCCTTGGGTAGGCACAGCTAAAGGAGAATATAACCACTGTGTTCCAAACTGGCTCTTCTTTCTGATTATCATCTAATTATCACCCCAAACCCAGCACCTTATGCAGAGGAGACTGAAGCCAGTTAGGACAGCTGAACTGGGCTAGAACGCTTTCCTCCTGCCTTTTCAGGCCAGAGCCCTTTGCACTCTTCTGTACTTGTTAGTCCTTTAAGAATCAAAAGATAGAATTTCATACTAGCCTATCCTAGTACCTCCTTATTCTAAAGTCTGATCATATTTCTGTTATTTATCAGTGAAGAGAAAATCACTTTTGCACGAGCATTTCTTTCCAAAAAAATAATGTTCATATAATCTAAATCACCTTGTGCATTTTCCATTCTTTTCAGCCTAGGTGTGTGGGAACTTCTGGGGAACCTCTAAGAACATAATGCCTCTTTCTGGTCTCAAGTCTCCCACTTTTTTCCTTTCCTTCATGTAACCTCTGGCACCATGCCAGCCAATCTCACTGCTGTCCTGTGCTTGGCCGTCCCTACAATTCATTCATTCAGGCCACCCTTCCTGCCTGGGACAGTCCCCTACCTTGATGTTCTCACAACTTGGTGCTTCTTCTAAACCCACTACAAATGCAGTTTTTCTTGAATAACTGCCTAACCTGAAAATCCACCCATGGCATCATTACAAGAAACTCAACCAACTCTGTAGGTATATAAGTTGTCTAGGTGGTTGCGTCATCTATTTATCAGGAAGGTGATTTACTTATCAGTACTTTGTTCTATTAGATGCATGCCTTGTCATGTCTGTGGAAAGAATGGTGAGAAAGAAAAAAAATACTATGTGGGTTTTATAACACATTGTCTTATTATCTAGGCCGCTGTATGTACACACATACATTCTTTTTTTTTAAAGATTTTATTTATTTATTTGACAGAGAGAGATCACAAATAGGCAGAGAGGCAGGCAGAGAGAGAGAGGAGGAAGCAGGCTCCCTGCCAAGCAGAGAGCCCAATGCAGGACTTGATCCTAGGACCCCGAGATCATGACCTGAGCTGAAGGCAGAGGCTTAACCCACTGAGCCACCCAGGCGCCCAGCACATACATTCTTTTGCAGTATGAGGAACTGATTTTAGTTTGCCCTGATAACATACTCTATGAAGTTTGATTCGTGAACACTAGTGTTCATAACTAGAGTTTCACAAATCAGTCATTCCAGGGAGTTCATGGTATACAAATATTAACAATTACTAGGGATTTTTCTTTGAAGAACATAAAATTCTAAGTATTACTGCAGGGGGAAAAACTTTAAAAATTTTACTTCACTCTGAATAAATATAGCATCTTTTAAAATAAGAAAGAATAAACTTTACAATTTCAAGCTTTACTTGAATATCCTTGGCTTGGAAACTTAAAACAGTCCCAACCTGTAATTTACTTTACATCATAGTTTGTAAATCAAGTAGAATGTTAATTCATTCTTGGAATGGCAAATATCCTGTCTTAAATGATTGATGGAAGAACAAAATGCCATGCCAGATTTCTCAGGAAATGTATAATTGATCTATAAAGATGTTGCTTTCCTAACGAGCATGACATGCCAAAAATAAGGGTTTAGTTTGGAAAATTGCAAAATCCAATACATTGGGTACTGACCATGTTCATTACATTTTAAAAACATCTGTTGGCAATTATGTGTCAAAATGGACTTGTCAAATCTTTGCAAGAGAAGAAATTTTTGTCAAAGCCACACCATCTAAATTACTTTCAGTTTTAACTGTGAACACATGGTGGATATTAAAAGAATCGTTTCATGCTCCCAGGTAAGTGGACAGAGGATTGGGTAACAGTTTTATTCATCTGCTCAAATGTAGCAATGACTCCGAATCGAGAGTAGTCAAGCAAATAGGTTGTACCCACTCACTATGTACCATAGCTAACTACCAGTGTTGTGATCACCAAAAAATTTGAATATAGGAATCTTTTTTTTTTTTTAATTTATTTGTCAGAGAGAGAGCACAAGCAGGGTGAGCAGCAGACAGAGGGAGAAGCAGGCTCCCTGCTGAGCAAGAAGCCTGATGCAGGACTTGATCCCAGGACCTGAAGGCAGACACTCAACTGACTGAGCCACCCAGGTGTCCCTATAGGAATCTTGATACTTCTTATCGTCTTTAGAAGCCACCAGTTCTGGTCAGCCCAAATGCTACCCATAAAGGGTCCAAAGGCCCAAGTTGACTTCCTTCTGGGGACCTCAAGTCCAACCAGGCTTACTGAGGTACAAAGAGAGATGCCCACACATCAGAACCAAAGCTATATTAATTTCCCCATGTCCCCGAGAATAACCCAAATAAAGTGAAGCTTTCATTACTGGTAACAGAGACAGCCCACTTACTGTCCTCTAAAAAATCTTTTAATTTAGCACTGAAGATTGAGTGGCTCCTTCAGTATTCTTCTCTTGAAATAAAATAATCCCAACTCTTCTATTAAGTTGTATTTTCACACTCTCCTTTAGCTTTGTTTTTGTGATCTAAACCCCTTCATCTCGAGTCTCTCCTTGTGAAATATACCAAACAGTGCTTGGAGAAAGCTTGGGTACACCTGACTGTTGGACCCCTTTCCTGACCCTTGCTAGTAAGGCAACCTTGGGCAGGTCGTGGAACCTCTCTCTGGCCTCCAGTTTACTCCTCTAGACTGTGGAGATTGAATGAGATAATTCTGTTACAGAAAGCACGTAGCATATTATCTGAAACACAGCTCCCCAAAATATTATTTTCCCTCTTTCCGCAAATCACTGTTGTACTGAAAAGTCAGTTGTCCATAATTGTGCTAACACGGCACAACCATATCCTCAGCCACAAGCGGCTACATATATTCAAATCAATTAAGATTAAATATAATTAAAAATTCAGTTCTTCAGTTGCACTAACCACATTTCAAACAGTCAGTAGCTACATGTAGCTAGTGGTTACCATATTAGATAATGCAAATATAGAAACATTTTCATTAGAAAATTGTATTGGGTAGCGCTGGTTACCTTATCCACTTGATTTTGAGGCTTTCCAAACACATCCGTGTCAGTCTCTAAGTTATGTTTTGTGAAATCTTTTCTTGGTGACAGGAATTAATGTAACTACTCTATTTTCTTTTTTATTTTCAATTTTATTTTTTCAGTGTTCCAAGATTCATTGTTTATGCACCACACCCAGTGCTCCATGCAATAAGTGCCCTCCATAATACCCATCACCAGGCTCACCCATCCCCCGTCCCCCTCTATTTTCTATCACATCTCTTTTTAGAAAGAACCTGTCTCCAGTTCTGCATCTCAAAGGATTCATTCTCACTGGTTCAATCTAGAAAGACTCCCTTCTTAACCTCACAAATTAAGAAAACTATCATAGGCCCATCACAGCAGAGACCCATATTCTAGAGCCCTGAGCTCTGCAAGTGCCCCCTTGCTCTTTGCCTTGCTGTTGAGAGTCTGGCGGGGTATAGGTGTGATGCTCCAAGCCCTGGGTCTTGTTACCATCTCTAGGGACTTGCTGCAGACAGTGTGAGCATCAGGTAGCTTATGGGTCCAATGTTGAGGAAAATGAATTCCTCCATGAGTCCTAGGCACCTTCAAGGAAGAGATCAGGAAGCCAAATGTTCTAGGAAAACAGCTCCCTCCAACAAACAGGGTTTCTGATCTTTCCATGACCAGCAAAGTGCCTTCCTCCAGGGGTTTTAGGACAACCGTTACAGGCCTGGAGACATAGCATGGAAAATATGTAGGTCTCCAGGGCTTAACTGAAACAAAAGCTCAGGTCACCTCAGGGCATGCAAGATGCAGACCCAAGGAACTAGGTGAGCAGTAGTTTGTCCACAGGTGCTCCTGGTTCCAAGTCTCCAAGAGAAAGGATCATCTCAGTCACACCTGAGATTTGGTTAATCGGGTTTCAGTAGTCAAGTGCTGATTATCTATATTCTTCTCCCAATCCCACCTACCTTCACTTTCACCTGCCAAGAAGAATAGAAAAGAGGATATAGATTCACATTTTCTGACTTGCTAATAGCTCTGCTAAAAGGGTGGGTTAAGAAGGATTAAGGAGGTTAAGATTTTATTTGATGGCCCAACATATTGTAGTCCCTGGCATCCCCTCTCATCATTTGTGAAAAGAAATCCACAGCTGACTGCATTAGTTTCAAGATTATATCTGATTTTTAGATTAATAGCTATAATAATAATAGCAATCACTCACATAGCCATTACTGCACGCTTTGCATATGTATAGCTATTAGCACAAGCAAACCATTAAGAGGCATCACAAAAGTGCAAACCAGTCCAGTAACACTGGTGAAGCTGCTCGCCAGACCCTGCAGTCTGGCTCCAAGTCCACACCCCTCGCTGCTGTTACCACCTGCAAGAGCTGAGAGCAAGGAATCAAAGACTTGCAGTTCCAGTAATCTCCTCCCACCCCAGCTCCCTCTTCAGAGGCAACCGCTGTTCCCAGTTTCTGATTGTCCTTCCAGATGGTCTGTGCAAGCATCAGCATGTAGGAAGGGGTTGTGGTATTACATCCTGTGGTCTCACTCGTGTATAGTTGTTTTTATCAGTTTTCTAATAATTGATATCATCTGTGCTTTCCAAGCCCCATGGGTGGGTGGGGCTTGCACTGGCATGATCAGGTGTGAGAGGAGGGGAGAAACCTAAGTTATCAATAAAGAATACTCAGGCCTTTACAAAATATTCCATCAACCCCAGTGATTCCATCATCCCTGGGTGGAGGTTCAAGTCTCTAAGGGATTCCTTCCTCTCCTGCAGGGTCTTTTTCCCCCTATTCCTCCTCCTGCCCCGGCTTTTCTTAAAGAGCCCAAGAGAGTAGCTTACAGTTGTCCGACTTGGGAGCAGTCACTTCTCTAGGCTCCCAGCCTGGCCTGACCCTTATGGCTGGCTAGATTGCACAGCCCTAGCTGGGAGTGGATGTGGAAGATGTCCCTTCACCAGCTGGTTCAGCCCAGAGCTGGTGGGATCTGCCAATATGGTCTTCTCCAGGTAGGGGGCCGCTGAGGTATTCCCAGACTGTCCCCCAGTGCTGGCGCAAGCAGACACCCCCCCACACACACATGGGGCAGCCTTTTATCTCTGGTTCCTGCTTCAACAATGCATTAGGCAGTTTTCCACTGGTGTAACAAAATCACGCCCAAGTTGGCTTAAACAATAAATGTGGGTTATTGGTTCCTGTAACTGTAAAATCTTGAGATAGGGCAGGTTTCCGGGAGGTCCTGAGCCAGGAGATAATATCCCCAAGGTATTTCCGTGCCTCATTTCTACCTTCCACGAGCTGGCTTCATCCTGATGCCTACTTTCCGGAGGGTGGCATGAGGGAACCAGCAGCTTCGGGGCTACAGGCTTCCTCTCAAAGGCGCGGCAGGTGGAGGAGAGAGCACGCTCTCTAGAGGAGCAAGGCAGTTTCTCTCCAAGACCTCACCAACAACTCGTGATTCGCTCACCCGAATAGAGTCCCGAGCCTACACCTGAACCAACCTCCCCCGCAATCACCAAGGGGTGAAGGGCCTTGCTGACCACTACAACCTCCTCTCCAGCCTCAGCCATCCAACGACCTGTCTCACTCCCAACGTCATTGTGCCACAGGGGACCCCCCCCATCAATGTTGGCTGCGTCCCGCCCCCTTATCTGCGGTCCCCAATTTCATTGTCTGGGAAACCGAAGTTCCAAGCCTTGGAGAACCGAAGCAGGTTCGCTCTGAAACCCAAAGGATTTCGAAATCGAAGCAACGGCAGAGAGCAGCCGGGTCCCCGAACGCGCTGGGGGCGCGGCGCAGGGTGGTGGCGGGCAAGCTGCGCTCCCTCGCAGGAGGAGTCTCCACTGCCCCCCCAACCCCCCCGTCCCTCTGCCAGCGCAGCCTGGGCCAGACTCCCCGGCCCCGCGCCGCAAAGGCGCCGCCGCGTCGGGGCTTCGAGCCGGCGCAGCTGGGGCCCAGGCAGAGTGGGGCGGGGCGGAGGGGCCCCGCGGCCGGAGGAAGCGCTGAGAGGGCGCGGCCGAGCGAGGACCCGGGCCCGGATCTGCGGGCCGTCCCGGGGGCGGAGGGGAGGAGCCCGTTTCGGCCTTATTTCCTCGAGCGCCGGCACAGCCCGCCGGGAACCCGCTCCGTCGAACGCCGCACCTACAGCCCGCGTCCATGCCGCCCCGCCGGCAACCGCCGCCCGCGTCTGGGCCCTGGGCCCCGCGCTCTGCCGTCCTGCTGCTCGCGCCGCTGCTGCTCGCCCTGCAAGGGGTGGCGGCGGCACCCGCGGGGGCCGGGGGACCGGAGGACTCCCCCGGGCTCCAGGACGCGGAGTTCCCGAGCGGACTCCTGCAGCAGGCGGCGCGCGCGGCGCTGCACTTCTTCAACTTCCGTGCGGGCTCGCCCAGCGCCCTACGAGTGCTGGCCGCCGTGCTGGAGGGCCGCGCCACGGTGAGTGCCCCAGTGACACGGCCGCGCAGCGCGTGGGCAGGACACCTGTGCGCGCGCCCGTCCGCCCCGCGGAGTACGACGCTGGGGGAGATCGCGCGAGGGCCTCGGCGGCTCGGGAGTGGTCAGGCCGTGCAGGGGCCCATGGTTGCGCAAAGTCCACGGGGAGCCGGCTGGCTCGTTCGCCGTTTATGAGGCCGTAGATTTTTCAGAGGGCAGCTCCCATTTCTGGGAAAGAGGTGCATGGGGGAAACAGGAGCAGGCCCCAACGGCGAGGCTTAATCTTGTCTGGGAGTATCCAGAGGTGCTTGCCAAAGGGGTGGTCACTGCCAGACCCACCTGGCTCCAGCAGAGATCCTGGGCGGGGTTTTTAAAATCTGTGCCAGTTCCCCTGCAGACCGTGGACGCACTGTCTCTTAACAGCAGGCGAAGCTGCTAGGGCTTCCGGATGATGTGGTTGGAATTGGTGCGTTGGCAGGGGGCGGGCAGGAACCTTCCTAATGCTGGCTTCTGGTTTAATGGGAGTGAACCAGGGCTGCTTTCCATGTGAATGGAATGAATGAGAATTTGGCTGCTCCTGATTTGGTTGATTTCCAGGCACTGGCGGTTGGACCCTGACTTCTTTGTGTCTGTGGAGCTACTTTGCTTTCTTCATCAAACAGAAGGTTGCAGAGTTACAGAACTCCACTCAGTCTGTCCCCAAAATAGCGACGCTCTTTCCAGTAATCCCCAAATACCCCACAAAGCCTGCAGACTCGGTCTCATAAAATCTAGAATTGAGTGTAGAGTGTAAATACATAGAGTTTTAAATAGAGGCAGTAGGATTTTTGTTCTAGACTAGGTGTCAGATTCAGGGGTGGGGAAGGCCTTTTGGAAGCAGTCTCTGTTGCTCAAAGACTTAGTCCTGTACCTCAGGTGGTTAAATTTATTGATGGATGAAATAAAATTTTTCTTAGAAAAGGGCATCCTACTCTTCTCACCTGTTTTAACAATCCTTGCTTTCTCAGGGAGAATAGAAGTTCAGTGTTACTAGTTCATCAGAGAAGTGAAGAAAGAGAGCTTGAGAACTTTCTATCAAAGTTGGAGAGTAACTGCCCCCTAGAGCCCAAAGAGAGGGTCCATGAAGATTTGCTCCCTCGTTATCACTGAGGAGGATTCCCTACAGAAAAGTCAGTTTTCAAGTTCTGGGAATTCTTTTCTTCCTTCCAAGGCCATAAAAAACTAAATAATAATACTTTGCTTTTTTTATGTGTTTAGTCATCCCCTTGAAAGAAAATTAAATACTTGGTGTCTTTCACGAGATAACTAAGCTCTCTCGAAACCCAAGTGCATTCAGTAAAAATTCTCCGTCTCTTCCACAAGGAGCTCAGTGTTTTTCATCTGTAATAGTATAGTGTTCCTGAACTTTAAAGTAATTCTCCTTTGACCAAAAAAAGGGGTGGGGCAATAAATCAATAAATTAGAGGCAGATATGCATGGGTGGGCAGGGATGGGGAGGAGAGTGGTAATTAATACGTAGAAGAATTCAGGGTATTGACTCCAAGAAAAGATAACTTCCTATTGTCATTTGGTTTACCTTTACATTTCTTCTGAAAATGGTTATAAATGTTTTTAAATCAAGGAGCCAGGAAGGAGAGCTCACTGACTTTCAGGGTCAAAAATCTCCTAAGAGTGAAGGGGTTTCAGTTTTCCTGCAGGTATTCAGTGAAATTTTTTCTCCATTCCTCTACCACCTTCAAACATCACCACTAAGTGAGGACCCACCTTCAGGGGTGATCAAGGCAGCCTGGTGCAAGGTATGTCTTAATTTGTGGCAGTGGCCTGCTGGGATCCTGAGGGTGGCAGAAGTCTAGCAGGGGGCCGCTGAGAGTGAGTGCTCTTTCCTACTACGGAGCTGCCATGGGGCTGCCTTTCCAGAATGTAAGTGACTGGTTGGCGTGTTGTTGGGAACCTGGATTCCAGCCCCTGCTTTGCCTCCAGTGAGCCACACAACCCAGAGAAGAAAGATCATGTCTTTTCTGATCATTTCCTCATTTGGAGTGGAAATAATCCATGTTCTGCCAAACACCTAGGTGTTTTTAAGAATTCTGTAAGAGGATGGAAGTACCAATTGTAAAATATAAAAATGTGAGTTACCATTATACTGTCTGAGGGGTGATCCATTTATCCATGAGTTATTTCTTGAGCGCTTACTATGTGCCTGGCACTGGGCTGGATATTATGGCCCCAGTTCAGATTGGGGTGGGGTTGATGGGAAAGCCTCTTTGAGATTCATTCAGTTTTGAAGCATTCTCTTGACCACCTGAGTGAGGAGCACAGACATCACCTGCATGAACCTTTCAATGTAGTGGCTTAAGGAATTTCTGCTCTACTTCTAAGAACAGTCATAGTATTGACAAGAAGTGAAAAATGGTACATTCCCCAAATGGGTCTGCATTCTTTATTAAATTGGTGCATTTCCAGAGTGAGTGATCAGTTGCTACACAATGTTTGTCACTCATCCAGGACTGCCCCTAGGGTGAACAGGGAGCTGGGTGTGTGTGTGAAAAGTAGAGCTCCTAAGGAGCCCTCTTCACCCTAAGGGTCTGTGCAACCCTTTGTAAGATGAGAGGCTGAAGCCAAGTCAGGGGTTTTCAAAGTAATGGCCCACTAGTGGGTTAGGAAATCAAGCTGGTAGGTTGCAGATGTTTTGTGGTTTGTTCGTTTATTTTTAACAAAATTTGTTGGAATATAAACTATTAGAATGCTTTGCAAATGTAAGAGTAAATTGTACCTAAAATGCATTTCAAATATATATTTATGAACTAGTTCGCTATGAAGAATGCAGTTCTTGCTGTGGGTTTCAACCAAAAAGATTTTGAAAACCGGTGAACCAAGTGAGAGTGATATTTAAGACCTCTTCCAGCCCTGATTTGAGTTCTTGGTGTGCAAGAATCTCTCATTTTAGAAACACTATCGCCCTCTTGTGGTGAAATCCAGTAATAACTGTGGTGGTCAATGTAGCTAAGTTTTGAAAAGAAATCAGTGATACAGCTGCGGAAAGAGCCAAGTGTTTTGTTTTGTTCTGTTTACTAAATTATAGGGAGAGATTGCAGACCACAGCTTGTGTTCCCTCACTGTCCTACCTGATGCCATCTTTCTTCTGGCTTTACCCTCAACATAGCATGTGGCACAGCCTCATGACCCACAGTGCGGAGTGGTGGGAGGTGCTGGGTGACGCTGATACCCAGGGTATCCTAGATCAGCCCCACTCCCAGCTCCTTCCTCCCTTAAGAGGCTGCCCCTTACACTGAGATGGGTCTTAGCAAGTCCTGAGACCACTGCCCCTAGCAGATGAGAGGCCAGCCCTTCCCTTGGCATTTAGAGATCCGTGTGTGCACGGACTTCGTGAGGAAAGCGACCCACTCAGGAATCCGCTGTTGTTTGGGGATTGGTCACTTCAGGTGAATGTCCGCTGCACTCCTTGGCTTCAGTGTCTGGGGAAGGGAGGTTATGCCCATACCTCACAATGCTTCAATTTAAATTAAAAGCAATAAATGTAAATGTATCACCTATTTTGGGTATAGGGCCAAGGCCATTTCGTTGTCACCCCTTGCAGTTTTTCTAGCAAGAAAACTCGGCCTTTATGGATCATCTCATTTCTCTTTTGGTTTACTTACAGTGCAGGGAGCACTTGCAAAGAATACAAAGTACAATCCTCTACTTTTACCCTTTTATCTTCTTGCTCAACCTTGACTCATCCACACCCAATTCAATAGCAAGAGTTTTAGAGACTTAATCAGATTCTTCTACAAATTTAACTTGGATTTTGTGGACATTATATATATTATATATTATTTTATTTTATTTTATTTTATTTTATTTTATTTTATTTTTTGCTCCCACTCTTCACAGTTTATGTGACGGTTTGCATGCAATTAGGCAATAGGTATCCCTGGCAGGAGCGGGTTTGGGAGCAGAACAATGGACTTTTGGCAAGCCTCAGGCCACCGTCGGGGCAGACAGGCTGGGCTACTGCGGGCACCCGCCCACGTGTCTGACAGCTGAACAGAGCCTGTCCACTGAGCCACAGGCTTTTAGGAGAGCACTTACTCTGCTGAGGAAAACCTTCTTCCTCTATCGCTGTCCAATCTTTACTTTCACTCAAGGAAGGCTCCTAGCTGCTTTTATAATCATCACAGAATAGGGGTGGTATTTGCTAGATGAACATGTTGTCTCTCCGTGTGCCCTCCCACAGCCCTGAGGATGGAACCTAACCCTAGAGCCCAAAACAGACACACTCTCTCCTTGCCTCTCAGGCATTGCTCGTTCTGAAAAGGCACAGGTGCACCCAAGGTCTGTGCCCAGCCTCCCACCACTGCACCCGTCTGGTCCGCAAAACCCTAACTGCAGAGTCTGGGCCTAGCACTGGATGGGAAAAGGCCACCTGGCCCTGACGATAAGCTTAGGTCTTGGCCTCCTTGGCACTTAACACCACTCACCCAAGCCAGCTGCACCCAGATGGGGTAGGAAGTAGGAATGCTTCTGACCTCCTTGTAATAAATTGTTTTGAACCACAAACTTTTTTTTTTTTTTTTAACCAGCCCACAACACTTTTCCACTTGTCTTGCCACGTGTGGTGTCCTAGCCAGGGGTGTGTGTGATATGAGCAGTGGCCCCGACTAAAGCTCACTGGTGGAGGAGGCTCGTGAATCTAACCGCCAGGACTCTGGCATAGTTGCACACTCTTCCTGGAACAGCCTAGGTGGTTCTGTTGGAGATGGACTATTAATACTCAGCCCTGGCATGGAATCAGTGAGGCTGCAATGTTAAATACACACAATAGCTCACCAGTCCAACCTGCCCTTTGATCTCGGTCTATGGACAATGAGTCACTCTAGAGATTTCTCCTCACATCTGCAGCCTTAGCACTTATTTGCCTTTGTGATGGTGCCTCCGTCCGAGAGGTTTTTCAGAGCTGGTCCCACAGGAGTGGCTGGGGATTGTAGCCGTAGCGAGTCTTCACCCGAGGTTACATCTTGGGGTTGGTCAGCATGTCTCTACCCAGTAAAGTCAAGTTGTCAAAGGGGGTCTTGTACCATAGCTGTGTGCAGGATGGACATAAAACCACAGTGGTCTCCAAAGACCTGCCCGCTCGGCGCACAACAGTAAGAATCGCTACCATCTGTAATTAGTTCCACTGCTGTAACAAGTTACCACTAATTTTCTAGGTTAAAAGACCCCAGAGGTTTATTCTCTTACAATTCCGGAAGTCGGTAGTCCAAAGGAGTCTAGATCAGGGTGTTGGAAGGGCTGCCTTTCTTCCAGAGGCTCTAGGAGGGAATCTGTTTCCTTGCCTTCTTCAGGTTTTGGCTTTGGTTTCCATCTTCCATGTTCAAAGCCAAGAGCACAGCATCTGGATGCAACACTACTATATCCTCCTTAAAAGGACTCTTATAAACACGTTGGTTAAGGCCACTGGGATAATCCGGGCTCTCTGCCAAGTTTGAGGCCCCTCAGTGCTCACATTGGTGAAGTTCCCTTTGCTATATTAAGTAACATATTTATAGATCTCAGGGATTAGGATGTGGGCATCGCTGAGGGCTGTTACTCAGCGTACCTCACCCAGTTTCTGGGCTGGCTATGGGCTCATACAAGTACTCCCCACACTGCCCGGCACGTGACTGGACCCACGAAATAGCAGCTCTCGCTCACGCCTCTTGTCTGGCCCATCTCCACCATCTTGGTAATCTCCTCGCCTCCAGACACATCTGTCCTCAACACACTGTCTTAGTACTTGACTGGGGACTGCCTTGTGCTCGCTCCTCAACAGGACCGTGTCTGTTTCTATCCTGCGGAAGACCTCAGACCTCCTTGTTCCTCCATTCCTCTGACATCGGGCCCTGTAAGGAAGAAATACTAAATATTAATATTTGTTCAGTGAAAATAAAGGTAGCTGGAAGGGTGCTGGGGCCATGGGGCATCTGGAACCCAAGCTGGGCCTGGCCCAGCCCTTTTAGAGGGATGAGGGAGACTCAGCACCTAGTAACCCTCTCATAACCAGCCTTGTCCAGTGAGCCCCACCCTGAGCTAGAGGGGAAGCTGAGGGTAACACGGCCTCTGGCCATTTCCACTTTAGCTTCTTTCCAAGGGTCGAGAACTTGGATTCAGAGTTGGCTATACACTCTGTGTCTTTCTGTCTACTGGTACTTAACCTAATAAAGCAGGGTGTCCAAGTGCAAAGGTCTCCTTGGACCGCATGGGATAGAGCCTGAGAAGGTCACGGACTTTCGTTCAGTAGACTGTTTGCTTTATCTGGCATTGCCCAAGAGAAGAAAATGCGGTATGATAATTCCTAGGTATAATGGAACACACTGGAGCTCTGTCCAGAACATAAGAACAGCACAGCAATTTTCATCCACAAATGATTCATTTACTTCTCTGCCACTGAGCCTGACTTATAAAGTTAACCTTCCAGAATGAAAAAGTTTGCTTTTACTGAAATGGCAGGACATTTATGTTTTCTTACCAAATGTGAAGGCTGGAGGGGACATTTAAAAGCTGAGTTTGTCAGGCCAGCAGGGCCCAGTGTGTGTGGGAAGGGAGATGAGAATCACCCAGGAACTCGATGCCCGCGGGAGTTGTCCCCACCACCCACCCCCTCAACCTGAAAGCATGAAGCTGGAAGTTGTCACCATGAGTTCTCAGGCAAGATGAAGGGACTGTGCTGAGCAGCCATCCACGAAGAAAGGAAAAGCAAGGACCGTGTTTCCCCCTGAGCACAGGGTTTTCTTTCTGTAGATTAGCTTTTGGCAAAATCGTGTCTTTGGAAACTCTGAGTCACAGCATTTCGATGGTCTCCCTGTGGCAGCCGACAGCAAGCCTTCTTGGGGACGCCGTTTCTGCTCTTTAATCGGCTCCAAGTTTTTGAGTGAGTGTAAAGGGGATGTTAGTTTTCTAAAACAAAATAAACATCTATTCTCTATCCCTCATTAAGGTCCTCAGGTTTATTTCCAATATTCACACCAATATTTCAGTGACTTGACTTTAAACAAACACTGTATTGTATCTAATGTAAATATAGTCCAGACATTTGCTGGGTGAAGAATCTTTGTTGACATGAAAACAAACCTTTATGTTTAATAGTAAACAGGTTTGTACTAAAAGTAAGCCATGACTTTGTAGAATTTTAACTTCTTTTTTAAATTTATTTTTAATTTTCATTTATTTTAGAGTGTGCATGAGCGGGCAGAGGGGTGGAGGAAGAGAGACAGCTAGAGAATCCTCAAGCAGACTCCCCACTGAGCCTAGAGCCGGACGCGGGGTTTGATCCCATGACTCTGAGATCATGATATGAGGCGAAATCAAGAGTTGATTGCTCAACTGACTGAGCACCCAGGCGCCCCAGTTTTAACTTCTTGATGTATATATAAAATGTCTTTACCTGGCAAAGTAGTTCTCCATGTAATAGGAAGCAAGGAGTAATTTTCATCAGCATTTTCCTGTATTTGAATGATTTTGGTCCAGAGTACTGCCTTCAGGTGCCCTCGCTTGCACAAGACCCTGTCCTCTCTGCTGTCATGTGCTGTCATGGAGTTTACTGGTTGGGCTCCCTGAAGCAGAGGGTACCTTCACCTTCTGAGGCCCCATGACCTAATGGCCAGGGATACCATGTCAACCAGACTTTAAGCTACATTCCTCCATTTTGTCCTCAAGAAAGCCTTGGGCCCTCAGAATCATCGTGTCCTCCATCTCTCGGTCATCTGTTTGCTGGTGACTGTCACTGGAGCTACTTGTCACCTCTGCCCCTCCCTCAGAACTTCAGCAGTTCCACTCAACACCTCGAGAGAAGGTCTCAAATGGTGGTCCCCAGACCAGCAGCAGCAGAGCCACGTGGCACGCCTTAAAATGCTGATCCCCAGGGCGCTTCCCTGGTGCTGACCCCACACTCCGGAGGGGTGCCCCACCACACTGGGTTTTAGCTGGCTCTCCAGGAGATTCTGTTGCCACTTAAGTTGGAGAGTCCCCACTCTAGAATAAAGTCTCCGTAAGAGGCCTTCTCTAATCTGGCCCCAATCCACCATCTTAACCTTCACTCCAAGTATATCCGTCCGTTAACTTGCCAACCTCCCAGCCTGGCTGCTCACCTCCATGCTGGGGCTCACACTCCCTTCCTGGTGCCAGGCTCCTCGCCCTTTCTCTTGGTTTCTCGCAGTCCCAGGCCTCCCTGGAGATTTCCTCACCGGCGTCGGCTCCTGTTCCCCTATATACTTTACCCGAAATAGCGCATCCCGGGCTCCTTACAAAAGCTCAGATCATCTTCACTTATGCACTGGTTGGGGGTTGTTGTGTCCTCAGAGAAGATGCACTGAAGTCCTAACCCATGCACCTGTGTGTCTAACCTTCCCTGGAAATACAGTCTCTGCAGATATAATGAGATTAAGATGAGGCCGTGCTGCATTAGCATGGGCCCCAAATCCAAGGACTGATGTCCTTAGAGGAAGACCACATGAGAGAAAAATGCCATTTAAAGACAGAGCTGAGGGGTGCGTAGGTGGCTTAATGAGTTAAGTCTCTGCCTTTGGCTCAGGTTAGGATCTCCGCTTTCTGGGATAGAACCCTGCATTGGGCTCTCTGCTCAGTAGGGGGCCTGCTTCCCCACCTCTCTCTGCCTGCTTTTCTGCCTGCT
The DNA here is from genome assembly GCF_010015895.1 of Lontra canadensis. NCBI lineage: Eukaryota > Metazoa > Chordata > Mammalia > Carnivora > Mustelidae > Lontra > Lontra canadensis. The sequence continues at coordinate 36,703,975 of NW_022631000.1, read as the reverse complement.
AGTGATCTCTCTCTCTGCCAAATAAATAAAATCCTAAAAATAAATATATAAATACAGAGCCGAGGCTGAAATGCTGCAGCTGTGAGCTGAGGAGAAGTCAAGGACTTCTGGCAGCCACCAGGAGCCAGGGAGAGGCAAGGAGGGATTCTGCCCAGACCCCAGAGGGGGCACAGCCCTGACAACACCTTGATTTTGAGCTGTAGCCTTCAAAGCTGTGAGAGTATCAGTTTCTGTGGAGGCAGCCAATTTGTGGTACTTTGTTATGGCTGCCCTAGGAAACTGACACACATGCCCGGCCCTGTCCTTCCAGAAGGTTCGGGTGGTCTTGTCTGTAGGAACCATGGTTATAAGCACCGTCTGTCTCCCTCCCTTCCCTCCAGCCCCTCAGGCACACATTCAAGAGCTTTCTTTCTACCCTCTCTTAGAGGTTGCTGGCCTGGTACAGTTCCTGTGCCGTGTGGGGGCAAAGCAGCGGTCAGAAGCTGGGCGTTATTGCTTACTAGCTCTTGACTGTGGGTGGTTGACTCCATTTCTTCATCCTTAAAATGGAGCAATGACTGTATCTACCTGAAATGGCTCTTGGGATGTGCGAACACACAGGCGGTGTGTAGAACCCCAAGGAGCATGTAGTGAGAGCCCATTATATGCATCCTGCCTTTATCATTTGTTCTTTCCCTGTAGCTAGCAGGATGCCTTACCTACAAGCATGCAGTCAGTGCTTGAGACTGATTGGCTAAGGATATGAAGAGCATGTCCCCCAAAATGTAGTCTACCGAGTCCAGTCCTCCTTCGTACACTTTCCTTTGAACATTTTCTCAAATAGGACTTTAAGATTTTTTTTTAATTTATTTTGTACAGAGAGAGAGATCACAAGTGGGCAGAGAGGCAGGCAGAGAGAGAGGGGGAAGCAGGCTCCCTGCTGAGCAGAGAGCCTGATGTGGGACTCGATCCCAGGACCTGGGATCATGACCTGAGCCGAAGGCAGAGGCTTTAACCCACTGAGCCACCCAGGTGCCCCTCAAACAGGACTTTAAAAGCAGTCTGTTTGCCTCCCTACTGCAAGGGAAGCCCAAAATCCAAGTGCTGCTCCTTCCCCTAAGAGCCCCTTGTGAGGCTCAGCATGTGGAAAGTGCACATGGGAGGGGGCTGCCTTTCCTCGTGGCCCGTGGGGGCAAAACCAAGAAACCTGGAAAACAAGACAGATTAGCTTATAATCCATGTCCTTAGTGGTCCCTGATTGTAAAGCAGTTTGTTCTAGGCTACAGCCCATAAATCCTCTTTTATACATAATTAAAAAGAAATCTGTAGCAAAGAACTGCTAATTCGTCCCTTCAGGTTATGCATTCACACAGTCATTTGCTTTGTTTGTGGACTTTCCCTTTATATAAAGGGCCAATATTCTGGAAAATATTAGAACAGCATGTAGTATCTCTTGCTGTGTTTGAAGAAACAGATAAGACTTCCAAATCTGTCTCCCACTTAGACAGTTTAGCAGTGGGAGAGGGGATGTGGTGGGGAAGGAAGGGCATAAGCACCATGACGGGCTATATTCCAGGAACACTCCTTCCCTCAGGGAAGCTGTAGGAACCATGGTTATAAGCACCGTCTGTCTCCCTCCCTTCCCTCCAGCCACTCAGGGAATCCGGAACTGTTGTCACCTTTCCCAGAAGTAAACTCTTTAAAAAAAAAAAAAAACAAAAAAACACCTATTTAGCTTTTTTTCTTTTTAATAGCTATGAATGGTTGGAGTAGCTTTGCCCCATGCAGCAGTAGCAAGCCAAGAGCCAGCTGTGGAGGGAGGATCACCCGATGGGGAGAGTTGGGCTCCTTACGATGGGGTGAGGACATCCATGCTCAGCTACTTTGGACTTAGAATTTTTAAATGACTTTCTATCTTTTTAAAGGCCTGTTCGTGGGCTCTCCGTCTTGGGTCCAAAGCTGAGGGAGAACCACACCTCATTTCGGGAGCCGTTTTTGTCTTTGGTCCACGGAGGCTCCTTCTGGAATTTGTTCTTGTATCCCCGTTCCCCCACCTTCCCATGGGCCACCATCAAAAAAGTCAGATGTGTTTTGATCTGTTTGTCTGTATTCTTACAAAAGATATTGTTGGGTTTGTGTGCAAATTTTTATTTAGACAATTTTTTGTAACTGGTTTTATGCCGTACATTTTTTGTTTGTTTCTGTTTTCACTCTCAGAATTTCGGATCCATGTACGTTGCTGTATGTCAGCTAGTTTGCTCCCTGTTGCCCCAAATGGCACTCTGTGGCCAGTACCCCCATTTTACTGCCCACCCTCCAGGGATGGACACCAGAGTGCCTCCAGCTCCCCCTTACACATATGGTGCCTCGAAGAACCTCCCACTGTGAGGCCCCAGGAACCAGTGTCCCAGTTCCTGCGGGCTGTGAACCAGAGGTGGGTTAGCTAGCTTGCAGGGCGTGTGTAAGCGTGATGTGACCACGCCAGCCAGACTGTCCCCGAGCCAGGCTACATCAGACTTCTCTCGGTCAGCCCCCAACCCCATCCCACAGGTAGCCCTAGCCACTTTCTAATGTACTGCCAGTGATGTTACGGAGATACCTCATGGCTTCTGTAATTTGCATTTCTCTGATTACTCATGAGTTTGAACTGGCCTTCAGAGCTCTGTTAGCATAGTTAGGACATGGGGGGTGCTCAGAGCAGTCCCCCGCACAGCCCCACTAGGGTAGCTGTTGTTCTCTAAATACAAGCATTGTTTAAATGATGGTTGGTGTACTAATGTCCTAATATAAAACTTACATTCTAGTGGTTATTTCTGCTCTTGAATTACATTCAGTGTTTGCCTTCCACTGTGGCCCTCCTATCTGTCCACCGTGTACTTCTCTCCATTTCCACCATCCCCACCTTGGTTCATCCACGACCCTCCACTCTCCTGCAGTCTCTGTGCCCCGTGCTCACTCTGGACACCTCCTTACTCCAGCTCCAGCTCTCCATACTCCAGTAGAAGGATCTTTTAAAAATCTCTAACGTCGGGGCGCCTGGGTGGCTCAGTGGGTTAAGCCACTGCCTTCGGCTCGGGTCATGATCTCGGGGTCCTGGGATCGAGTCCCGCATCGGGCTCTCTGCTCAGCAGGGAGCCTGCTTCCCTCTCTCTCTCTCTCTGCCTGCCTCTGTGTCTACTTGTGATCTCTCTCTGTCAAATAAATAAATAAAATCTTTAAAAAAAAAAAAAAATCTCTTCCGTCTCTCCTGGCTTCCTATTTCTCTGCCAATAAAATCCTCACCATAGCCTGTGGGGTGGCCCCTCCTTATCCTGGCTCCCGTCTCCCTGCCCTCTGGCCCCAGTGGCAGCTCCTCGGGGAACTTCCGCCCCACCGTTGCTTCCCCGTGGGATGACTGGCCTGCACTGCTTCCCCTGCCTTAGTCAATTCCTTCTTGATCTTCACAGTTCCATTTAGAGGTCACTTCCCCGATCCTGAGACTGGATCAGTTCTCCAGGTATCCTTTCATAGCTCTTAAGTCATCTATAATCACATGGTCAGTTCCAAAGGGATCTCTTTGAAGTCCTTCTCCTCCTACACACCCCCCTACTGCCGCACTGTGCTGAGGGCCCAGGCTACCACTGCCCTGTCGCCCCATGTTCCAGCACCTAGCACTGCACTCCGAGCTCCTGCGGTGGGTGTCCAACAGAGGCCTCTTTAGTGCAGAACAGTTGTAATCAAAGAGAGCCAGAGGGAAACACAGCCCTGCAACGGCCAGGGGGCACGAGACACTCTGTCCTCCATGGAGCCCAGGCTGGCTGGTGCTGCTCACCGGGCTTATCTCCGGAGGACCAGCAAAGTGGCCCCCCAGGAGCTGTGACTCATGCAAGGAAGGAGGAAGAGGCCCTTGTGGGAGATAAAAGCTCTGCTCTTGGTAACTGATAAAGTGCAACCAAAAATACAAAAATCTTATTTTGGACCAAATGTAGATGCTTTTAAGAGTGCCTGATTAAAATAAGGAAATCAAATCAGCAAGGCAAATAACTCTTCAAAAGGCCAGGCTCCATTCTGACTCAGCTCACAGCCTTTGTTAATCGAGTTCTGTTTCTTTCCCTACAGAGTACATACTGATACCTCCTTTTGCCTCTGTGTGTTTTCAAAAAACTGTTTTCAAATACTATCTTAAGTAGGTCATTTAAAATATGCACAGTTTTATCAAGGATGAGGAAGACTTTTGTTAATCCTTTCCTATGGCAAATAATCACCACCCCCCCCCATGCATTACTGATAACGAAGTTTGATGGTCCCGTATAGGAGGCCCACTTGGTGGGGGTGGGGGAGCTGGAAGTGGGTGTAAACGAAGGTCCTGCATGTAGCAGGTGAGAGGACCCAGAGCTGACACGATCAGCATTTCGGGCTTAGAACCTGCTGGCAAGTGGAGGGGCTGCCTTCTCCGAGTTCTAGTTCGGGTGGGTCCCACTGTGGTGTGAGAGTCACGGGCAGCAAGCCCACCATTCCTCACGTTCTTTTAACTTGGGAAGCGAAGACCCCAAAGTTGAGGAGTCTCGGAGACCGGGGCCATGGACCGACCGCCTTATCCCGTGACTTCTGTACAGATCTCAGACCCATTTACCACTCACCGGGAGCTTCAGGTGCAAGTAAACCAAACAAAGCAACCTTGAGTCCGTGTTGCCCTTCTTCCCTAGCCTGGAACTTGGGCCAGACTCTAATTTCCAGCATGGCCCTTTCTCTCCCTCAGGTCTATAGATTTTCCTAATGATAAAAATAGTGAAGTATATTGACCTTTTACCCTGATCCTGTCTAAGCCCTTTTAATGCCCTATCTTATTCTTGACAACACCCTAAGTACTGTAGTTCCCTGAGTTCAGGATGAAATTCTAAGTCCTCTTCATTTGGGGAAAAAAAAAAAAAAAGGCTTTCCAGCACCTTGTGCCTGTCGCCCCATACAGCCTTTTTTCTGGCTTCATTGCCTTCCCTGGAGTGGCCAGCCAGTACCTGCTCCTCAAAGAACTAGTTCAGGCCTCCCGGCGCTTAGTGCCCTGCACACGCATAGCTTTCTGCCACACTCATGAGCACGCTATGTCTCCAGTGACTCGCCCGTTGTCACAGTAGCAGTGGGTTTCTGGTAGGGCTGGACTGGATGTTCTGTTTCTCTGTATCCCATACCTCACACTGTGCTTGGCAGGGTAGGTGGCAAACAGGGAATGAGGGAGAAGGCAGACTTGTGTGTGTGAATTCTGTACATTGAAGTCTGTGTTTCAACTTACACCAGAACATTTTCTTTTCTTTTAAAAAAAAATATATTTATTTATTTGACAGTCACAAGTAGGCAGAGAGGCAGGAAGAGAGAGAGGAGGAAGCAGGCTCCCTGCTGAGCAGAGAGTCCAATGCCGGGCTCGATCCCAGGACCCTGGGATCATGACCTAAGCCGAAGGCAGAGGCTTTAAGCCACTGAGCCACCCAGGTGCCCCCAGAACTTTCTCAATTGAAAATGAGTCCTAAGCAGATTGCCCCTGTGCTCTGCTCTGGGGGCTTCCCCACCCCCAACACAGTTACATCTGTACATTCACATGTTTCAATAGTCTTTATGTAAATAATTGCCAGAACATCCTATCCCTCCTTATCCTTCTCTAGCTTTCCAGGATTATTTAAGGATCTAAAATAGGAATGGATGATATCTGGCATATTTAAAATAACTATCCTGTTTAGTGGTTGTGTTTCTGGGCTAAGATTCAAAGGAAATCGGTATTTCCAGAGTCTTACTTGATGGCAAATGGCATGAAGTCCTTCTAAACAGCTGAAACTGCCTCAGTGATATGACTTTGTCGAGTCTAAAACTGTGCCTCGGAGTCGATGACAAGTTGAAAAGGCTGCATGTGCATTTCCAGAGTTCAGAAATATACCCACTGGTGAAGCCGCCAGGGAGGGAGAGGCATACGTCTAAGGGTCTTCAGTGTCTGTACTCCATCCTATCTCAGACCTCCAGCCTTGCGGGCAGGTCCCCTCTGCCTACACGGTCTGGGGGTGCATTGGAGCTGGGGCATCCTCCTGGGGCACCTTAGTGAAAGTAGCCACTTCTGCCCACACCCCCCTTCTTCATTTACCACCATCTGAAAACCCATTATCCATAATGGGGCACACCATTGTGCCATCTTCCCTGTTGACCATAGCCGCAAGGAGCATGAGGGCTCCCCCTGGCTGGCACCCTCCTGAATGCATGAATGCATATCCCTCCCTCTTCCGCACCTCCCCCCCCAACCCTGTGTTAGGGCAGAGAGAGGCGCTCCCTCCCTCCCAGCCTGACCTTTACACATCCTGTCTCACAAAGCCAACCGGCCCCCTCCGTACAACCATTTCCCCTCCTCAGTAGATGTCACACTAGCAAGCAGAGTATCATGACTGGAGCAAAATTTGAACTCTTTTCCCCTTGTAAAACATGATTTTATTCCGATATAAATGCTAGGGCTACTGTTTGCATTCCCTGCTATCCCAAGAGAGTGATTCTTCAATAGCACGATGTTAACAGAGCTTCTACTAGGCTAAGATTCCATTTCTCTGTTTCAGGTTAATCCAAAGAAGGGATGTCAGGTGGACCTGGTGTTTACCACAGATCACTATAACCCAGAGGTAAGCTGCCACAATCGCTGAAGAATCCAGTTAGCAACTCCTGTGGATTTATTTTTTTAAAAAGGTGAAAGTCTGAATGTATAGTGACCTGGAGGTTAGCTTCTGGTTTGGTTTTTTTTAATGCTTTGTTTTGTCTTCTCAAGAATTGAAGAGCAGAGCTAACAGGAACCCACGATTGAACGCCTTCAACTCCATGGCCTTATGCAAGACTGCATTTAAAACAGTCCCAGAGCCACCGTCCCCTCCTTCCTTTGCCCCTGGGAGGGAATTTCACAGTTCCTTTGGTACCCCCTCCTCACACCTCTAAATGCTTAGAATGACTCACTCCCAAATGTCAACCTGTTCCTCTTCCTGTCATCTCTTGACATTTTCTTAGTAGGCTGGCTTCACATGAGGCCAATTCCACGAGCTCCCATACAGAAGTATTCTCTAAAACACAGAGCAATGTATGCCGCAGGCATTATTAATGTCTCTACAATCCTGACCAAGTCAGGCCATGGTTTGCCAAGTTTCCTTTACCTGATCTTAAGAAGAGAGTAAACAGAAGATTCCTACCCAAATTAGAACCAGATGAGCTGCCATGTGCTGGGCTGAGCTGGGAGTCAGCAGCTGGAACTTGGGTGGAGAGACCAGCCCAGATGCTGTTTGCGTGGTGCTGATTCAAAGCAGGCAGCATCCCATTCAAGTGTCTCAGGGGCAGAGCTTCCAGAGGGAAGGATGACTCCAGCCCCCCAGCCCACAGGGAGGCTTCTGGAAGAATGCCTACCAGTACATAGAAATAAGTTCTAACCACATAGCCATGTATTCTGACTTTGCTGCTTTGCTTAAGAGCTAAATATCTTCTTAAAGCATAAGGAAGACCGCTTTGATTTCTAGCATTGCAAACAAAGTGTTAGATTAAAGGTAAAGGGAAAACAGATTATATTGACCAGCAGTGTTTCTGGGAAGAACGCAGCTAGCTAGTTGAAATCCTCCATTTCAAGGCATGAGGAGAGTGCTTTGCTTTGATTCTATGGAGCTGTTTCAGGGTGGGGGGGGGTAGGAAAAGGAAGGAAAATGAAAGGAGACAATACCCGGTTTCTTTTCTCTTTCCTGGAGACAGCTTAGACATCAAAAGAGATTATGTGCCAGCTCTCTCTTCTGCCTTTGATAAGCCACTTCTGGGACGCCCCCTTCACCTTTCTTCCATGTTGCGGCCGATAATTAGGATTTTAAGGCACTACTGAAATTTCCTCTCATTCCAAGTAGCACTCATGGGAGGAAGGATCTCCCATTGTAAAGCATAATTCAGTTTTTTTGAGTTAGTGCTAGAAATGGACTTACTAAGCAGATCCAATTTTCATTAAAATTTGTCTCCTTGTGAGCTTTTTAATTTAAAGTTTCTTTTTGGTTGTTGTCATCCAGTTTCAATGACTGTAAAAGTGAAAAGAACTGAACTGCTCAACCAACCACTTTGTAACAGGAGTTCTTAACTAGGGGCCCATGGATGGGTTTGGGTGGGGCCATGACTAGTGGCCCATGAACTTCCTCAAATTCTAGGCTTAGTGGTGATGGTCTGAGCATACGTGCATTTTTCTGGGAATAGATTCTGGCTTTTTTTGTTGTTGGGGTAAGGTATCTGTGACCGATGAGGATGAAGAAGCACTGTCCTATGGTTGAATCATACATTTAATGTTTATTTGAAGCATCTAACTGTCCATCTCCAAGTGTCTCTGGACTGGAAGAAAAGTGAGGGGATGATCCCAGAGTACTCAGTATGTCTGTGTTTAAATACAAATGCAAACAGACATCCCTTGGATTGGTCCTGTTTGGGTGCCATTTGTCTCCATTCCTTCCAAATTAGATCTTGGAGTAGAGAGTTGGAGTTAGTATAGAGCCAGGGTTTTGGCATCAGATAGACATGAGCTCAACTCCTGGCTTAGCATTTACTAGCTGGGAGACCTTGGAGTAAGTTCCTCCTTAGACATCAGTATCTTCATCTGTAAAGTTGGCATCAGAGAGCCAAATTCGTAAGGCAGTATGAGGATGTTGTCACTTCTGTTAATGGGAACCAACTTCATCTTTCGGTTCAAGTTAGCAAGCTTGAGGTCCAGCTAAGTATTATGTTGGTGCACAGTAGAAAAAGTACCTACTGTCCTTGAAGTTGGAACCAAGCAGTACTCAATAGGCACCAACAATCTTTCTTTCAGATAGACCCAGCATTATTGTATAAGGGCATTGTCGGAAAGCAGGAGTTTAAATGACAGCAAAGAGGAAGGACCATTGTGTTCAGCAGTGAGCACAGAAATCACTTTCCACAAAACCAAGACCACTGCATCTATATTGATGCCACATACGAGGAACTTCTCGATCCTATGTGTAGCTGTGTATTGGGGTCAGTGGGCAGTGATAAGTAGCCATTCTGTTTAATTCCAAAATCTTTATTTCAGGTTGGTGAGGAGCATTTGGGGAAATGTTCTGCTCGAGTGTTTTTCAGGAATCAGAAACCCAGACCAGCTATTAATGTGACTTGCACACGGCTCATCGAGAAGAACAAAAGACAGGAAGAGGATTACCTGCTTTATAAGCACATGAAGCAACTTAAAACCCCCCTGGATGTCATCAGCATACCTGGTATGAACCAGTGTCTGGAATTTCTGTATTAGGGAATGTATGTAATGACTAAATCCTAAATAGAATGATCGTGTACATTTTTATCCCCAAAGTGGCACTTTAATTCATCTATAGAATGTGGTACACCTCTTTATTTTAAAAAAAAACCCTCAGAATTATCATTTTCCTGTTCTTCATCTTCAGGACAATATGGTAACTCCATCAAGAGCTCTTGGTGCCCTTTTAATCTCCCCACTATGCATCCCAGACAAGGGTCAGGGTGAGAGCTCAACCTTCAAAGAAGAGGTAGAGTTGCTACAGGAGAGGCACATAGTGGGGAAGTTTCCAGGGCTGAATCCAGAGTGAGGCGACATTTCTAAAGATTTGCAGTGTTGGCCTTGGAAACGTACGTGATGAGGCACCATCACCAGACCCCCACGGTGCCCACCACAGACATCTGCGCAGAGCTGGGCGAGCCAGCTGTCTCGGGGCCTTGCTGGGAGGCTGCAGCGGAATCAAGTTTGTCTCACTTAAGTCAAGAGCTAATGGGCAGCGGTGCCGTCTTTAATAAGAAATGAGCCCGGCCCTCCAAAGTGACTCAGCTGTAGTGAAGCAGAGCTCATGCTTTCTGACCTCAGCACTATTGAGTGCGTGTGTGGGCAGCAGCTGAAACTCCGCACTTACTGGCAAATCCAATTTGCAAAACCACAAAAGTCATCTCTGGACTTGTGCTTGGGTATTAAGCTTGACATCTGACCGGTGTAGCACTCTGCATCCCATGCTCTCTCCCAGCTCCCTCGTTTGCCCAGAGACTATAATGGACCCATGTCCACATGGCGGGACCTGTGGTCTCCACTCCTGAGTGCATCTGTGCCCCCCTCCATTTGTCAAGACTAAGTGTTCTTAAAAACCTGCCTATAGAATACTGCTCCTTGCCTTTCTAAAATTCAGAAACTTGGGTGTTTCCCATAGCCATTCTCTAACAACTCAGCTTAAATCCTGTCCCAGAGAATTATGAGAGACAATTCAAAATCTTGGGATTTCCTTATGTTTAGTACTGTCTGAGATAAATGGGATCATGACTGATGCTTACAATCTACATTTATCTAGGGATTTCTTCCCTTTCGCATTAGCTGGGGAAATAAGATTTTATATAGTCTCCTTAAAACACAAATTTTAGAAACTGTAATAGGACCTTTTCTTTGAATATTTGCTATAGGATCACTACATTTTGGATACTTTTTAATCATGAAGTAAATTGCATTTTGTTCAATTAATACATCCTACATGCCCACAAGGATCATTCTGTAACAATCTAACTTAGTGTGGCATAAAGCTCCAAAAACTTATTTTAATAGAGGGCATCTTTTTGTTAACAATTTACAAGTTCTGTTGTCACTTTAAGTTCAGTGGAGGCATATAATGGTACTATTTATAGCCTGTCTCTGTATACAAAATTATTAAAACCGGAAGGGTTTGGTTTTAGACAAGAGTGAGTCAGAACTGTGGTGCTGTCCTCGGATTGGCCAGTTTGGATCTCAGCAGCCTCTGTTCCGTATGCAGTCAGTCCGGGGCGCTGGGCTTCTGGAGGGCAGAGTTCTCTACAACTGATGGGTGAGGCCATCTAATCCGTTTCAGGATATCCTCACTCCACACTATTTTTCCCCTAAAGAAGTGGTCGTTTGGTTTTTGTGACGAGTACAACTTTCACTTTTCTAATGAATTTACAAACTTCATTTAGTTGAGCCCAAGTATGCTACAGAGGAAAATACTGAAGACCTGGGAACAACCAGCCTGGGTCCGGCCACCTAAATGAACCTGCAGCAGGGTTGTCAGCCATCCTTGTTATTTCCAGCGTTCAGTGTAACTAACTTGCCTACTAGCAATAGCTTTGTTGAGCCCACAGGGGCACTGTGAGATGAGTCCTGTGATGGGTGGCTGGATGAAGGAAGCTTTCACTCTCTCTCTCGCTCCCACCCCCACATGTACCACAGGAGTCCGAGGCTCAGCTCAAACCTCTTCTCTGTGAAGCTTTCCCCAGATTCCTCCTGCCCAAAGAAACCTCTCCCTTCCCTGTGCTCTGTCAGCATTTTGATCCTCCTCCTCTTGAGGCCGGTATCAGCTGTGTTTCTGCAGTGTCAGCGAGCGGAGGGGAGGGACCCATCTTTGGGTCTCTCACAGCACCCATACCATCCATGAATGCTCCTTGAATTGACTAGCATTATAAACCAGCCAAGTCAAGTTCCACCTGTACAGAGAAGAATTTATGCTAAAGATTATTCTTCCAAGAAGGATTAGTTTCCTGATAAGTTTATTTGTTATTCCTCACATATTATATTTTTATTGAGCCTTTATTTAAACTGAGAATAGCTCCACCAAATTGCATAAAAGGATGGTCCATGAACAGTTATCTTATAAATTAATTACGTGCTAAAATTTGAGTTCCTCAAATTCACAAAAGGTGATTTATTAATCATTGTATCCCCACCTCTAGCAGTGTCTGATATGAAGTAGGTTTTATAAATACGCGTTGAAATGAAAAGATTGCAGTTCCAAAAACAATGCCACAGGGGAAAATCCACTTGATTTCTTCATGTGGTCAAAATCAGTGACAGAGATACTGGCAATTCACTGGTTAGCTTTAAAGCCAATGATTAGTGAAGGACAAAGACATTGAGCAATTGGCAAAGACCATTGCATGGACTTGTAGGCCCAGACCAGAAGGTAATGTGGAGAAGATACTTGATAGACTTTTCAATCTAATTTTAAAATGCTTCTCAACTAACAAGACTTTAACTATGAATATCATTCTAGCTCTTACTTTGCTTTAATATGGTATAACAAATAGCCCTTCATTTTTTTAGAGTAGCTTTACCCAGTAGGTTGTACGTACTGAAGCACGGGAATCTCTGTATGATGTAGAAACAGATAAGAACAAATCATGTGTCCAGCACAAGGTCTTGCTATAAGAGAGGGCTGATGCAGCTGAGTTTATGCTCCTATTCATTCCTAAACATGTGAAATTGTGTCTCCAAAATGCCGTAACGAAAAGGTGCCTTTTTTTTTTTTTTCTTTTTTCTTCCCTCTCAGATAGTCACGGACATATTGATCCCTCTCTGAGACCCATTTGGGATTTGGCTTTTCTTGGCAGCTCTTACGTGATGTGGGAAAAGACAACCCAGTTTTTACAGTACTACATGGCACAGATCAGCAGTGTTAACCAATGGGTAAGGAAAAAAACCCTGAAAATTAATTTTATGTCATAAGAGATACAAATAATGCAGAGTTCTAAGACTACGTTATTTTGAATTTCTAGTTTGACGGAAACAGTTTTACTTGCTGTCATTTACTTGCATGTCATTCATTCAGTAAATATGTCCATGCCTGCAATGGACCAGGTATAGTTTTAAAGAGTGTGGATTTAGCAGTGAACAACAACAAAAAAAAAACACAGTATAGCTGCCCTCACTGAAATTAATTTTGGTGAGGGAAGAGAAAGATAGTGAACTAATAAACAGTTAGTATGTGTCAAATGGTGCTATTAAGCACAATGGGAAAAATCAGGGAGAAGGGAATGCAAGGGAGTGTTAGAATTGCTTCTTATATTTTCTCAAGTAAGTCCCCTCCAATTTGAGCAGGGCTGGCAGTGAAGCAGAGGCCTAGGGGTAGTGAGTGAGCCGAGCCTCCGTAAGGGAAGAGGATTCAGGCAGGAGGAACCGAGGGCAGCGATGTGGCTGATGGGTTGGAGAAGCAGCCGTGGGGCTACTGTGAGTGGAACAGAGTCAGCAAGGGGAGTGTGCCAGGAGATGAAATCAAATGGAGAGGACCAGATCCTGTAAGGCCTCACGGGCCAGTAGAAGAACCTTGTCTTTTACTCATTAGAGCATTTTTAGCCTAGGAGTGACATGATCGGACTTACAGTACCATCATTCTGGCTGCTGTGCTGAGAACAGACCAGAGAGAGACAGCAGTGGAAGCAGGGAGACCACCAAAGTGTTGGCAATAATCTAGGCAAAGCCTGGGGTGACTGGGACCAGTGGCCGCAGTCGAGGTGGTGAGAAGTGTTTGCGTTCTTCATGTAGTTTGAAGTTAGGCCATCAGTTTGTTATATGGGCTGGATGGAGATCTAGCTAAGGAGAAAAGTCAGGGATGAGTCTTGGGATTTCGGCCTGAGTAACTGGAAGGATAGAGTTTTCATTCACTGATTGAGGAAGACTGCAGGGGCAACAGATTTGGGAAGAAATGAGCTTGATCCCGGGCATATAGACTAAATTCTAAATTACCATATAGATGGTATTTAAAGCTACAAGAGTGGATGACATCACAGAGAACGTGTAGATAGAGAAAAGTTCTGTATGGAGTCCTGTGACACTTGTAACTTCAGAGGTTTCGGATAAGAGAAAAGATGTTTCAGGGATGAAGCTTGACTCTATCCAGTGCTACCAGAGAATCCCACCTAAAGAGGCCTGAGATTGACTGTTTGACTTAAGTAGTTGGAAGTCACTGGAGAGCTCATCAAGAGCTAGCTCACTGGCACAGTGTGGGTAAAGACCTAAGTGAAGTACGTTGGGAACGACTGGGAGAAGGGAAGTGGGCACTCCATGTCTCTCAAGGAACTGAGCTCTAAAGGGGACTAACAAGAAAGCAACGGGCCGTAGCTGCAGGATGGGTAAGCACAGGGTTGAAAGAGAGTTTGTTTTCTGTTGTATTTTTAGGTTGGAAAGTTTAACAGCATATTTATATGTTGGTGAGAAAAATCCAGTAGCAAGGGGCAAAGGTGTACTTGTAGGAAAGCAAAGGAAGAACTGTTGGAGCTCATATCTTTGAGTAGGCAAGAGGATAGGATCCATCCAAGAGATGCTCTTAGAACATGGAGAGTTCACCTGGGGGGAGGGCGGAGGCACAGTGTCACAGTTGCTGACAGGAGGCTAGCTATCGTGGTGGGAGGCGTGGAAGTTCTCACTGCTTCTGTGTTCTCAGTGAAGGCTGAGACAAACTCATCTTGTGGGAGCGAGGATAAGAGTGGAGGTGTTGGAAGTGTGGGGGTGTGCATGGACTTGGCATTCTGCAGCCCTACAGGCTCCCGGAAGGAGCTGCACTCATGAATATAGAAGGGGGCCAGTCATGCTGAGCTGTCTGGGCCTGGATAGAGTCAGGTGGGCTTAGCCCAAGCTGGGGTTATTGTCAGGAAAGTAGGATGTAGAGAGAGAGTGACATTTCCAGTCAACCAGGTCAGTTGCTTTTAAGAGAGGCAAGATGAACTAACCTTAAGGACAAATTTCTAAAATCCATTTTCTTCATGGATGGGTGAAACAGTGGATTCACCCGTGGATGGATCATTAGTGAATATCTTCTGAGTACAAAGATTTGCCCATCATCAAGTAAGCACTTTTTTAAAAAAAAAATTATTTCTTTTAGTATGTTGATAGTCAATGTTATATTAGTTTCAGAGGCACAACATAGCGATTGGGCACTTCTATACGTTAGCAAGTGCTGACCCGAAAACTGCCATTACCGTCCATCACTGCGCAACATTGTTACAGTATTATTGACTATATGCCATGTGCTGTACATTTCATCTCCATGGTTTTTTTATTTTATAACTGGAAGTTTGTACCTCTTGATTCCCTTCACCTTATACACCCATTTCCCCTATTCCCTGCCTTTGATAAACATCAGCTATCTGGCTTTATAATAATTTTATAATTGTTAAATTATAAGTAATTTACTTATAATTATATAAGTAATATATCGCTTATATAATTATTATTAAATAATTTTATATTAAAAATAAAAATATTTTTCTAGCTTTTCGAGGCTGAGTAATATAGCATACTATATATGCTATAAGATTTTATAGCATACTATATATGCTATAAGATTTTATAGCATACTATATATGCTATAAGATTTTATAGCATATATGGATATGCTACTCCATACCATATCTTCCTTATCCATTCATCTACTGACAGACACTTAGATTGCTTGCATATCTTGGTTAATTGTTAAATGATGGTGCAGTGAACAAAAGGTGTGGATACCTTTTCCAGTTAGTATTGTCATTTTCTTTGAGTGAACACCAAATAATGGGAATCCTGGGTTATGTGGTATTTCTATTTTGAATTTTTTGAAGAACCTCCATACTGTTTTCCACAGTGGTTGCACCAGTTGACATTCCCACCAGTAGTGTGTGAGGGTTCCCTTTTTTCCACATCCTTGCTAGACCATGGTATTTCCTGTCTTTTTTATTTTAGCCATTCTGAGTGCTGTAAGATAATATTACATTGTGGTTTTGATTTGCACTTCCCTGATTATTAGTGTTGTTGAGTGTCTTTGGCCACCTGTTATGTCTTCTTTGAAGAAATGTCTATTTGGGTCCTCTGCCCAATTTTAATCAGATTGTGTGTGTGTGTGTGTGTGTGTGTGTGTGTGTGTGTGTTGGGTTGACTGAGTCCTTTATATATTTTTGGATATTAACTCCTTATCTGAGAAATCATTTTTAAATATATTCTCCCATTTATAGGTTGACTTTATGTTTTGTTGATGTTTTCCTTTGCTGTGTAAAATGTTTTTATACTGGTGTAGTCCCAATAGTTTGTTTTTGCTTTTGTTTCCCTTGCCTCAGGACACATATCCATAAATAGGTTGCTAAAAGCAGTGTGCATAACATACCGTCTATGGGATTTTTTAAGAGTTTTGTGGTTTCAGGTCTCACTTTTGGTATTCAACCTATTCTGAATTTTTGTGTGTGGTTTAAGAAAGTGGTCCAGTTTCTTTCTTGTATGTCACTGTCCCATTTTCCCAACACCATTTGTTGAAAAGACTGCCTTTCCCCATTGCATATTCTTGACTCCTTTGTCATAGATTAATTGACCATATAGGTGTGGTTTTATTTCTGGGCTATTTTGTTGCATTGATTTATGTGTCTGTATTTCTGTGCCAGTACCATACTGTTTTGATTACTTTGGCTTTGTAGTAGTATATCTTGAGATCTGGAATTGTGATACTTCCAGTTTTTTGTCAAGATTGCTTTGGCTATTTGAGGTCTTTTGTCATTCCATACAAATTTAGGGTGTACGTTCTAGTTCTGAGAAAAATACTGTTGGTATTTTGATAGAGCTTGTATTAAATCTGTAGATTGCTTTGGGCAGTATGGACATTTTAATGATATTCTTCTAGGGGCGCCTGGGTGGCTCAGTGGGTTAAGGCCTCTGCCTTCGGCTCAGGTCATGATCCCAGGGTCCTGGGATCGAGCCCCGCGTCGGACTCTCTGCTCAGCAGGGAGCCTGCTTCTCCCCTCTCTCTCTCTGCCTGCCTCTCTGCCTACTTGTGATCTCTGTCTGTCAAATAAATAAATAAAATCTTTAAAAAATAATAATATAATAATATTCTTCTAATTCATGAGCATGGTATACCTTTCCATTTGTTTTGTCTTTAATTTCTTTCATCAGTGTCCTGTAGATTTCAGTGTATGGATCTTTCACATCCTTGGTTAAATATATTTCTTGGAATTTTATTCTTTTTTTTTTTAATTTCTTTCCAGCATAACAGTATTCATTGTTTTTGCACCACACCCTGTGCTCCCTGCAATCTGTGGAGCATAACAAATAGCATGGAGGACAAGCAGAGATAGAGAGGAGAAGGGAGTTGAGGGAAATTGGAAGGGGAGATGAACCATGAGAGACTATGGACTCTGAAAAACAATCTGAGGGTTTTGAAGGGGCAGGGGGTGGGAGGCTGGGGAAACCAGGAATTTTATTCTTTTTGATACAATTGTCAATGTTACTGGTTTTTTTTTTTTTTAATTTCTCTTTCTACTACTTCTTTGCAAGTGTATAGAAAGGTAACAGATTTCTGTCTGTTAATTTTGTATCCTGGAAGATTACTGTTTAATCATTTAGAATTCTAATCCTTTAGAATTAGTTTATTCTAATCATTTTTTGGTGGAGTCTTTAGGGTTTTCTCTATATAGTATCATGCCATCTACAAATAGAAAGTTTCACTTCTTCCTTACCAATTTGGATGATTTTATTTCTTATCTGATTGCTATAAGTAAGGCTCCCAGTACTATGTGAATAAAAGTGGTGAGAGTGAACATCCTTGTCTTTGTCTTGATCTTACAGGAAACACTTCTGTTTTTCACCGTTGAGTATGATGTTAGCTGTGGATTTTTCTGAGGATATTTCCTTTAAACCCACTTTGTTGAGAGTTTTTATCATGAATGGATGTTCATGTAGGATGTATCATGTAGGATGCCTTTTCTATATCTACAGGGATGATCATGTGGTTTTTATCCTTTCCCTTGTTGATATGATGTATCACGTTGGTTGATTTGCAAATGTTGAACCACTGTTGCATCCCTGGAATAAATCCCACTTGATTGTGTTGAATGATCCTTTTAATATATAGTTGATATCAGTTTGCTAATATCTGGTTAAATATTTTTACATGTATATTCACAAGAAATATTAGCCTTTGGTTTTCTTTTTTTCTAGTGTCTTTATCTGGTTTTGGTATCAGGATAACGCCGGCTTGGTTCTGACTTTTATAAGGGGTTTTTATTACTACTGATTCAATTTTATTACTAGTTATCAGTCTGTTCAAATTTTCTGTTTCTTCCTGGTTCAGTTTTGGAGAATTGTATGTTTCTAAAATTTTATCTGTTTTTTCTAGGTTGTCTAATGTTTGGCACATACTTTTTCATAATATTCTCTCCTAATCCTTTGTGTTTTTGTGGTGTTCATGGTTTTTTTTTTTTTTGCTTCATTTCTGGTTTTATTTATTTGAATCCTCTTTTTTATTGATTATCTAAAGAGTTACAAGTTTTGTTTATCTTTTCAAAGAACCAGACCTTGGTTTTATTGATCTTTTCTGTTGTTTCTTTAGTCACTATTTCATTTCTTTCTGCTCTAATCTTCTTATATTAGCTTTGGCTTTGTTCTTCTTTTTCTAGCTCCCATAGGGGTAAGCCTGTTGTTTGTGATTTTTCTTTTTTTTTAAATCATTGTTTTAAAAATTATTTTCCACATGAATTTCCTTTTTTAATTTTTTTTTTTTCATCAAAAATGATGGTCTGGGAATGTCTGGGAGGCTCAGTCAGTTAAACATCTACCTTTGGCTCAGGTTATGACTCCAGGGTCTGGGGATTGAGTCCCCCCATCAGGCTCCCTGCTCAGCGGGGAGCCTGCTTTTCCCTCTGCCTGCAGCTGCCCCTGCTTGTGTTCTTTCTTGCTGACAAATAAATAAATAAAATCTTTTTTTTTAAAAAAGGATGGTCTATTATTTTATTGACAGTAGTAAGTTGACTACTAAAACTTAACAAAACTTTTTAAATAACAAAACTTTAAAAACAAAGCAAGACATTCCCTTGTACAGTCATTTTGTTAATTCCTTTATGCCATTTAGTAACTCTAAACAAACTTCTTTATTAACCCCCAAAATAAATCATTTCTTTCGGTAAAGGTTATTCAAGATATACCAGTTGAATTTATCTCAGATGTTTGTTTATGAAGATATTCTTTCTAGTTAGCTTACTGCGAAAGTTCTTTGTATTTTTTAAATTATAATTTTAGTATAGTTAACAGTGTAATATGAGTTTCAGGTATACAATGTAGTGATTCAGCAATTCTATACATTACTCAGTGCTTATGATAAGTGCACTCTTAATCCCCATCACCTATTTCACCCATCCCTGTACCCACCTCCCCTCTGGTAACTATCACTTGGTTCTCTAGAGTTAAGAGCCTTATTTTATTTTTTTGCTCCTTTGTTTTTTGTCTCTAAAATTCTACAAATGAGTGAAATTATATGGTATTTGTCTTTCTCTGACTGACTTATTTCACTTAGCGTTCTACCCCCTCGGTCTACCCATGTTGTTACAAATGGTGATTTCATTTCTTTGTGTGGCTGAATAAGATTCCACTGTGTATATATACCATTCATCTATCTATGGACAGTTGGATTGCTTCTCTAATTTGGCTATTGTAAATAATGCTTCAGTTAACATAGTGGTGCATATACCTTTTCGAATTAGTGTTTTTGTATTCCTCCAGTAAATCCCCAGTAGTGGAATTACTGGATCATATGGTAATTCTATTTTTAATTTTTTGAGGAACCTCCATACTCTTTTCCACAGTGGCTGCACCAGTTTGCTTTCCTACAAATAGTGCACAAGGGTTCCTCTTCTCCACATGCTTGCCAACACTTGTTGTTTCTTGAGGTTTTGATTTTAGCCATTCTGAGAGATGTTAGGTGATAAAACTCATTGTGGTTTTGATTAGCATTTCCCTGACAATTACCAATGGTGAACAACTTTCATGTGTCTGTTGGCCATCTGAATGTCTTTTTTGGAGAAATATCTGTTCATGTTTCTGCCCATTTTTAATTGGATTATCTGGGGGGTTTTTGTGTTGAGTTGTAGAAGTTCTTTATATATTTTTTTAATTTTTTAAAAGATTTCATTTATTTATTTGACAGAGATTACAAGGAGGCAGAGAGGCAGGCAGAGAGAGAAAGGAGGAAGCAGGCTCCCTGCTAAGCAGAGACCCGATGCGGGACTTGATCCCAGGACCCTGGGATCATGACCTGAGCTGAAGGCAGAGGCTTTAACCCACTGAGCCACCCAGGCGCCCTGCCCCTATATATTTTTGATACTAACCCTCTAATTGATATGTCATTTGCAAATACCTTCTCCCATTCATTGGGTTAGCTTTTAGTTTTATTGATTCCCTTACTGTGCAGAGGCTTTTTATTCTGAAGTAGTCCCAGTAGTTTATTGTTGCTTTTGTTTCTGTTGCCTCAGGAGACACACCTGTAAATACGTTGCTATGACCAACATCAGAGAAATTACTGCCTATGTTCTCTTCTAGGATTTTTACAGTTTCAGGTCTCACATTTATATTTTTAATCCATTTTTAGTTTACTTTTGTGTATAGTGTGATAAAATGGTCCAGTTTCTTTCTTATATATAGCTGTCCAGTTTTCCCAACACAATTTGTTGAAGAAACTGCCTTTTTCCTATTGTATATTCTTTCTCCTTTTATAAAAGATTAATTGACCATATAATTATGGGTATATTCCTGGGCTCTGTGTTCCGTTGTTCTGGATGTCTGTTTTTGTGTCAATACCATACTGTTTTGATTACTACACCTTTGTAGTATATCTTGAAATATGGGAGTGTGATCCCTCCAGTTTTGTTCTTTTTTTTCCCTAAGATTGCTTTGGCTATCCAGGGTCTTTTTGTTGTTGTTGTTCCATATGAATTTTAGGACTGTTTGTTCTAGTTTTGTGAAAAATGCTGTTGGTATTTTGATAAGGATTGCATTGAGTGTGTAGATTGCTTTGTGTAGTACAGACATTTTAACAATATTATTTCTTCCAATCTATGAGCATGGAATATTTTTACTTTTGTATCTGTCATCCTCAATTTCATTCACTTATTCTTTATAGTTTTCAGAGAATAGGACTTTTACTTTCCTTAATTAACTTTATTCTTAGGTATTTTATACTTTTTGGTACAATTATAAATGGGATTGTTTTCTTAATTTCTCTTTCTGCTACTTCATTATTAGTGTATAGAAATACAACAGATTTCTGTACATTGATTTTTGTATCCTGTGACTTTATGGAATTATTTTATCAGTTCTGGTAGTTTTCTTGGTGGAGTCTTTCAGGTTTTATATATATATACACATACATACATAATATCATGTCATCTGCACATAGTGAAGTTGTACTTCTTCTTTACCAATTTGGGTACCTTTTTCTTGTATGATTGCTGCAGCTAGGGCTTCCAGTACTATGTTGAAGAAAGTGGTTATAATGGACATCTGTCTTGTTCCTGACCACGGGAGGAAAGCTCTCAGGTTTTCACTATTGAGTAAGATGTTAACTGTGAGGTTTTCATTTATGGCCTTTATTACATTGCAGTGTATTCCCTGTAAACCTACTTTGTTTTTCTGTACCTATTGAAATGATCATATAGTTTTTGTCCTTTCTGTTGTTGGCATAATGAATCAGTTTGATTGACTTGCAAATATTGAATGGTCCTTGCATCCCAGGAATAAATCCCACTTGATCGTGGTGAATGCTTTTTAAAAGGTATTATTGTGGTTCTTTTTATTTGTAATGTCTTTATCTGGTTTTGGTATCAAGGTAATGCTTGTAAAATGAATCTGTAAGCTTTCTTTCCTCTTCTGTGTTTAGGACTAGTTGGAGAAGAATAGGTGTAAACTCTTCTAAAGATTTGGTAGAATTCACCTGTGAAGCCTTCTGGTCCTGAACTTTTGTTTGTTGGGAGTTTTTTGACCACTGATTGGATTTCATTGCTGGTGATCAGTCTGTTCAAATTTTCTTTTTTTTTTTTTTTTCCTGATTCAGTTTTGGGAGGTTCTGTTTCTAGGAATTGATTTCTTTTAGGTTGTCCAATTTGTTGGCATATAACTTTTCATAATATTCTTTTATAATCCTTTGTATTTCTGTGGTGTCAGTTGTTACTCCTTTTTCAGTTCTCATTTTGTTTGAGTTCTCTCTCAATCTCTCTCTTAATGAGTCTGACTAAAGACTTACTAATTTTTTTAAAGATTTTATTTATTTGTCAGAGAGAGAGAGAGAGCACACAAGAGCGAGCACAGGCAGACAGAGTGGCAGGCAGAGAGAGAGAAGCAGGCTCCCTGCCAAACAAGGGGCCCGATGTGGGACTCGATCCGAGGACGCTGGGATCATGACCTGAGCCGAAGGCAGCCGCTTAACCAACTGAGCCACCCAGGCATCCCAAGACTTAATAATTTTGTTGATCTTTTAAAAGAACAGCTCTGGTTTCATTGGTATGCTCTATTGTTTTTTTAGTTTCTACTTTGCTTATTTCTGCTCTAATCTTTATATTTCTTTCCTTCTACTGGTTTTAGTTTTTGTTCTTTTTCTTGCTCTTTAGATGTAAGGTTAGGTTGTTTGTTTGAGATTTTTATTGCTTCTTGAGGTGGGCCTGTATAGCAATAGACTCCCTCTTAGAACAGTTTTTGCTGCATCCCAAAGATACTGGATTGTTGTGTTTTCATTTTCATTTGTCTCCATGTATTTTTTTATTTCCTCTTTGGTTTCTTGGTTAACCCATTCATTGTTTAGGAACATGTTCTTTAATCTCCATGTATTAGTGCTCTTTCCAGATTTTTCTTATTGTTGATTTCCAGTTTCATAGCATTGTGGTCAGAAGAGATGTACGGTATGGCCTTGATCTTTTTTAATTTGTTGAGATTTGTTTTGTGGCCTACTATGTGACCTATTCTAGAGAATGTTTCATGTGTACTTAAAAAGAATGTGTATTCTGCTGATTTTTTTAATTTAATATTTTCAGTGTTCCAAGATTCATTGTTTATGCACTACACCCAGTGCTCCATGCAATATGTGCCCTCCTTAATACCCACTACCATCCCCGTCTCCTCCAAAACCCTCAGTTTGTTTCTCAGAGTCCACAGTCTCTCATGCTTTGTGTCCCCCTCCAATTTTCCCCACTTCACTTTTCCTTTCCTTCTCTTAATGTCCTCCAATTTATTCCTTATGCTCCACAAGTAAGTGAAACTGTATGATAATCGACTCTTTCTGCTTGACTTATTTCACTCAGTATAATCTCCTCCAGTCCCGTCCATGTTGATACAAAAGTTGTGTATTCATTGTTTTTGATGGAGGCATAATATTCCATTGTATATTTGGGCCATAACTTCTTTATCCATTCGTCTGTTAAAGGGCATCTTGGCTCTTTCCACAGTTTGGTGATTGTGGCCATTGCTGCTATGAACGTTGGGGTACAGATGGCCCTTCTTTTCACTACATCTGTATCTTTGGGGTAAATATCCAGTAGTACAATTGCAGAGTCATAATATAGCTCTATTTTTAATTTCTTAAGGAATCTCCACACTGTTTTCCAAAGTGGCTGCACCAACTTGCGTTCCCACCAACAGTGTAAGAGGGTTCCCCTTTCTCCACATCCTCTCCAACACTTGTTGTTTACTGTTTTGGTAATTTTGGCCATTCTAACTGGTGTAAGGTGGTATCTCAATGTGTATCTCAATTGAATCTCCCTGATGGCTAATGATGATGAACATTTTTTCATGTGTCTGTTAGCCATTTGTATGTATTTGGAGAAGTGTCTGTACATGTCTTCTGCCCACTTTTTGACATGATTATCTGGGTTTTTTTGAGTGCTGAGTTTGAGGAGTTCTTTATAGATCTTACATATCAGCCCTTTGTCTGTAGTGTCATTTGCGAATATCCTCTCCCATTCTGTGGGTTGCCTCTTTGTTTTGTTGACTGTTTCCTTTGCTGTGCAGAAGCTTTTTATCTTGACGAAGTCCCATAAGTTCATTTTCACTTTATTCTGCTGTTTTTGATGAAATACTCTGAATGTATGTGTTAGATCCATATGGTCCAATGAATCATTCAAAGCCACTGTTTCCTTGCTGGTTATCTGTCTGGATGACCTATCCATTTATGTAAGTTAGGTGTTAAAGTACCCTACTGTTATTGTATTACTATCTATTACTTCCTTTATGTTTGTTATTGGCTGGTTTATGTATTTTGGTGCTCCCATACTTGGTGCGTAAATATTTACAATTTTTATAACTTCCTGTTGGACTGTTCCTTCAATGATTAAATACTGTCCTTGGTGGTCTCTGTTAGTCTTTGCTTTCAAATTTACTTTGATATAAGTATTGCTATCCTGCTTTCTCTTCCCCTCCATTTGCATGATAAATACTTTTTTTATATCTTCACTTTCAGTCTGCATGTGTCTAGGACTGAAACTAGTCCCTTGTAGGCAGCATAGAGATGGATCTTGCTTTTTTTTTTTTTAGAAGATTGACTGATTGATTGATTGATTGATTTGACAGAGGGAGAGAGAGAGAGAACACAAGCAGGGGGAATAGGGGAGGGAGAAGCAGGCTTCCTGCCGAGCAGGGAGCCGGATGTGTGCCTTGATCCGAAGACCCTGGGCTGATGATCCAAGCTGAAGGCTGATGCGTAATGAGCGAGCCACCCAAGTGCCCTGGGTCTTGCTTTTTTATTCATCCCATCACCCTATGTCTTTTGATTAGAGCATTTGCTCCATTTACATTCATAGTACTATTGATTATTGAGGTATGTACTTATTGTTTTGTCACTTGCTCTATGGTTTTTATATTTTGTCTCTGTTCCTTTTTTTTTTTTTCTTGGTCTCTTCTCTCATTGCTCTTTGGTGATATACTTGGATACCTTTCTCATTTTTTGCATATCTGTTATTGATTATTGATTTGTGGTTACCATTAAGTTTATAAAGAATATCTTATTCATATAGCAGAGTATATTAAGTTGATGGTCACTTAAGTTTGAACCCGTTCTTTTCTCCTCTTCCCCCCACATTTTAGGTATATGGTGTCTCATTTTACATTCTTTTATTTTGTGAATCCTTGATTTTTATAGATCTACTTAATTTTACCACTTTTGTACTTCCCCCTTTTCTTATTCCTACTTATGGTCTTTCCTTTCTACACAAAGTGTCCCTTTCAACATTTTCTATAGGGCTGGTTTAATGGTGATGGATTTTTTTGATTTTTGTTTGTCTGGGAAACTCTTTATCTCTCCTTCATTTCTGAATGAAAACTTGCTGGATAGAGTATATATAGTTTTTAAAAGATTTATTTATTTGAGAGAGGGAGAGAGTGAGCACACACAGTGGGAAGAGGCAGAGGGAGAGAGAATCCCAAGCAGACTCTGTGCTGACTGTGGAGCCAGAGGTGGGTCTCGATTTCACTACCCTGAGATCATGAACTGAGCCAAAACCAAGACTCAGACACTCAACCAACTGTACCACTCAGGCGCCCATGGATAGAATAGTTTTGGCTGCAGGTTTCTTTCCTTCAGCATTTGGAATATATCATGCCACTCTGTTCTGGCCTACAGAGTTTCTCCTCAAAACACAGTTGATACCCTTATGGAGTTTCCCTTGTACGTAACTGTTTTTTTTTTTTTCTTTAATTGCTACTTTAAAAATTCTCATTTACCACTTATTGCCATCTTAATTACTATGTGTCTTGGCATGGACCTCCTTGGGTTGTTATTATTGGAGGCTCCGTGTGACTCCTTGATCAGGATTTCTTTTTCCTTCCCCAGATTAGAGAAGTTTTCAGCTATTATTTCTTGAAATACATTTTCTGCTCCCTTTTCTCTCTTCTTCTAGGATCTCTATAAAGCAAATGGTACTATGCTGGATGGTGTCGCTCAGTTCCCTAAGTCTATTTTCATTTGTTTTATTCCCCCTCTCTCCTTTTAGGCTTGATTGTTTTCCATTTTCTGTCCTCCAGGGCTGATCCATTCTTTTGCCTCCTCTCCTCTACTATTTATTCCATCTTGTGTATTCTTAGTATCAGTTATTGAGTTCTTCATCTGTGATTTTTTTTTCTTTTTTTTAATTAATTTTTAAAAATTTCTTTTCAGTTTCCAGAGTTCACTGTTTATGCACCACACCCGGTGCTCCATGCAATACATGCCCTCCATTGATTCTTTTTTATGTTTCCTATCTTTTTGTTGAAGGTCTTACTGAGGTCCTCCACTCTTTTCTCAAGTCCAGTGAGTATCTTTATGACCATTACTTTAAATTCTCTCTGAGACATATTACTTGTCCCCATTTCATTTAGCTCTTTTGCTCTGATTTTGTACTATTCTTTCATTTGGGACCTATTCCTCTTTATTTTGTCTACTGTCTGTGTCTGTGTCTGTGTTTCTACGTTAGGAAGGTCAGCTACATCCTGCCAATCAGTGACATCATGCAACAGCTCTCTCTGCCTTTTTTTTTTTTAAATGCATTCTTTTTTTTTTTTTCAAAGATTTTATTTATTTATTTGACAGAGAGATATCACAGTAGACAGAGGCAGGCAGAGAGAGAGAGGAAAACAGGCTCCCTGCTGCGCAGAGAGCCCCATGCGGGACTCGATCCCAGAACCCTGAGATCACGACCTGAGCCGAAGGCAGCAGCTTAACCCACTGAGCCATCCAGGCGCCCTCTCTCTGCCTTTTGTGGGCAGGTTTTGTCCCTGTGTTGTTAGTGGGCTTGAGTTGAGTCTGACCAGGCATTTGCCAAAGATGCAGCAGCACTGAACTTCATCTTTGCAGTTTTTATATTGTCCCCTGAAGCTTTCATTGGTGGGTGGGGTCTGCAGTCAGACCATATGTCTGCCCCCAGCCTGCTGGTGGGGCTGCAGTTGGACTGGTATGTGTGGTTATATTCCCCCTCAGGGCAGGAGCCACTTTGGAGTGGTGTTGGTCCCTGTAAGGGCTGCTTGCACACTGCCAGACTTGTGGAACCGATTTGGATGGGCTCTGGCCAAGGGTGCATTTGATGGTGCATTAGATGGGCTAGGTCTGCAAGAAAACATGGGTGCAGGGTATGCAGAGCCAGCAAGGTCTGTGTGGTTCCATGGAGGGGTCTTGCAGCCACCTGTAAAAGCCCCTACTGAGCCTGGCCTTGTTGGAGACATGGAAACATGTGGTGGTGGGGTGTGCTATTACCAAACTAGATGGAGAGTGTTGGCACTATGCTGGTTCCCACAGGTGTCTGTGTATCTTGGCTAGGAGGCAGGGGAGGGATATGGTGCCTGCTAGCTCTTTTATTCTTGGAAAAGTCTCCCGGTGATCCCTGCCCCTCCAGGACATGGTTCTGAGATTAGTAAATACTTCTTCCCATAAACCCCAGGCATTTTTCAAACTGTGGTTTCCATGCTGTATCTCAGGCTGTTGTGGTGTCTCTTTAAGGGTGGGGACTCCACCCTCCTGGTTCTCCCAGAGATGAGCCTGTTTTAAAGTTCCAGGTGTTAAGCCCTACTTATTTTTAGGCCCCTCTGGTTTTCAAAGCCAAGTGTTATGTGAATCCATCTTCTTCTTGAGGGTCCCCCATGCCTGGGGTGCCTGCTCCTCACTTCTCTGTGTCCACTGCATACCTCCCCATGGATGTCCCATGAGTCTGACTCCCCACCTCATCTCTACCTTTTCCACCCTCTTCAGTGTAGCCTGTTCTCTACATTTAGCTGTGTAAAGCCTCTGCTGCCAGTCTTTGGGTAATTTTCTGGGTTATTTACACTAATGTGGCTGTTATTTAGTTGTATCCGTGGGATGATATGAGCTGAGGATCCTTCTGCTCTGCCATCTTTTCCAGAAGTCCCAAGATTTTCCTTATTTTTTGTGGTAGGCCTGTATCACTATAAACTTGTCTCTTCAAACTGTTTTTGCTAGGTCGCAAAGATTTTGGACTATTGTGTTTTCATTTTCATTTGTCTCCATATATTTTTAAATTTTCTTTTGATTTCTTTATTGACTCTGGTATTTTAGTAGCATGTTGTTTAGCCTCTCTATGTTTGTGGGTTTTTTCCAGTTTTTTTTTCTTATAATTGATTTCTAATTTCATACCATTTGGTTAGAAAAGATAATTAATATGATTTCAATCTTCCTAAACTTATTGACACTTGTTTTATGGCCCAATATATGTTCTGATCTGGACAATATTCCATGTTCACCTGAAAAGAATGTGTTTTCTGCTCTTTTTGGATGGAATGTTCTGTACATATCTTTTAGATCCATCTAGTCTAATGTGTTGTTCGAAGCTTCTCTTTCCTTGTTGGTTTTCTGTCTTTATGAAATATTCTTTGATATAGGTGAGCTGTTAAAGTCCTCTACTACTATTTTATTGCTATCCATTTCTCCCTTTATGTCTGTTAATATTTGCTTTATGTATTTAGGTACTTCTGTGTTGGGTCCAGAGATGTTTACAATTTTTATCTACTCTTATGGGATCAATCTCTCTATCATTTTGTAGTGCCCTTCTTTGTCTCTTACTACAGGCTTTGTTTTAAAGTCTTTTTTGTCTGGCATAAGTATTGCTGTTGTTATTTCATTTTTTTCCCTTTGTTTCCATTTGAATTGGAAATGTTTTTCCATCCCTTCACATTCAGTTTGTATGTGTCTTTTGGTCCAAAGTAAGTCTTTTTTAGGATATATATGAGTCCTTTGTTTTTTTTAACCCATTCAGTCCACCAGAGTCTTGAGTGAAACGTTTAGACTATTTACATTTAAGGTAATTAGTAAGAAGTATGTACTTATTGTTAATTGTTATTTTTAATTGTTGTCTTGTTTTTGTAGTTCTTCTCTGTTGCTTTATTCTATGCTTGTTCTCTTTCTGGTTTGATGGCTTTCTTTAGTATTTGCTTGGAGTCCTTTCTGTTTATTTTTTGTGTATCCATGATAGGTTATTATTTGGTTCATATATAATATCCTGTATTTCTCAGTCTATATTAAATTGATGGTCACTAAAGTTCAAATACATTCTAAAAGCATTAATTTTTTTCTCCTCTCTCCACATTTTATATACTTAAGGTCATATTTGACATATTTCTGTGTACCCCTCAAATAACTTTTGCAGATACATGGATTTTACTGTGTTTGTATTTTAACCTCCATACTGACTTTTTAAGTAATTAATCTACTACCTTTACTCTGTGTATTTTTACCTGTAACTTTTTTTCCTTTCATAATTTTCTTACCTCTAGTTATGGCGTTTTCTTTCTCTTTCACTTTTTTTTTTTTTTTTTTAAAGATAGTTTAGTGGTCATGAACTTTGGCTTTTGCTTGGGAAATTCTCTCTCTCCTATTCTGAATGATAACATGCTGGGTAGAGTATTCTTGGTTACAGCTTTTTTTTTTCCCCTTTTAGCACTTTGAATATATCATGCCACTGCCATCTGGCCCACAAAGTTTGTGCGGAAAAATCAGCAGAGAGCCTTATGGGGTTTCCCTTGTAACTGTTTTCTTTCCTCTTGTTGTTTTTAAAATTATTTCTTTATCACTACTTTTTGCTACTGTAATTGTGTGTCTTGGTGGGGGCCTCCTTAGATTCAACTTATTAAGTGTTCTCCCTGCTTCGTCTACCTAGATGTAGTTCCTTCTCTAGGGTTAGGGAATTTTCAGCTATTATTTCTTCAAATAAATTTTTTGCCTTTTTCATCCTGTCTTCTCCTTCTGGAATCCCTGTAATGCAAGTAGTCGCTATTCTCATTCTTCACTGTTAGTTTTCCTTTTGTTGTTTTGCTTGTTTGCTTTCCATTACCCTGTCCTCCAGAATGCTGGTCCATTCTTCTGTATTCTCTAATCTGCTGCTGATTCCCGCTAGTCTACTTTTTATCACTGAATTCTTCATCCCTGACTGGTTCTTGTTTTAATATATTCTCTTTGTTGAAGTTTTCACTGAATTCATCCAGTCTTTTTTCAAGAACAGTGAATATCTTTATGACCATTACTTTAAATTCTTTTTCAGGCATATTACTTATCTCGGTTTTATTTAGCTTTTTTCCCTCGATTGTGTTGTTCTTTCCTTTAGGACATATTTTTCTGTTCCCTCATTGTCTCTGCTTGTTTCTGTGTAGAAGGTTGGTGAACTATATCTCCTAGTTTTGAAAGTAGTGGTCTTGTGTAGAAGGTGTTTGGTGCCCTGTAGTGCAGTTCCCTCTGGTCACCAGAATCAGGCACTCCAGGAGTATCCCCTATGAGGGCTGTGTGTCACAGCTGAGCCCCATTTGCCTTCAGTCTAATCAGCTACAATGTTCTACCTTGCCTGCTATGGACAGAGTTTGGTTTCTGTACTGTTGAGAGGCTTCTCTGAGGCCACCACAGGCGTATTGATGAATTGGGCCAGCAGTCAGACTAGGTGTCTGCAATCTGCTTCTCTGTTGCACCTGCAGGCGCACCCAGCATGGCAAGATTTGATCCCTGGGCAGGTAACAAAAAGGATTGGCTGCAGGAACTGTGGGCTTACAGTTGTGTGGGGTTATCTCACCACCCCTCCGAGGCAGGAGTCACTTTGGAGTGGTACCAGTCCCTGCGCAGAGTTGATTGCAGGGTTTGTTAGGGCAAGACCTGCTTTGGGGATCCACCTGCATGAGCAGGTGGATTGGATGGGGCAGAGCTTTTAGTATAGCAAGAAAGATGGGGAGTGCTAGCACTGGCTCCCACAAGTGTCCAACTGTCTAGACTGGAGGAGGAGTGGAGAAATGGCACCCACTACACTTTTATTTCTGGAGAAATCTGAAGATCCCTATAACTCCAGGACATGTTCTTGGATTAGTAAATAAATGTTTTTTACATATGCCCTTGGAACTTTTCAAACTGCAGATTCTGTGTTGTGTCTCAGGCCAACTATTACTGTATTTCCATCCTTATATCTTAATATTTGTCGGTTTCTCCCTTTCTCTGTTAGTATTTGTTTAATGTATTTAAGTGGTCCTATGTTGGTTGCATGGCTATTTATAATTGTTTTCTCCTCTTATAAGATTGATCCCTTTATCATTATGTCATGCCCTTCTTTGTCTCTTACAGCCTTTGTTTTAAAATCTATTTTGTCTGATAAAAGAATTGTTATTCTGGCTTTTTTGTTACTTCCATTTGTATGGAGTATCTTTATTTGATCCCTTCACTTTTGGTCTATATGTGTCTGTATATCTGAATTGAGTCTCTTGTAGGCATCATATCGATGGGTCTTGTTGTTATTTCTATCCATTTATTCACCCTATGTCTTTTGCTTGGAGCGATTAGACCATTTACGTTTAAAGCTATTATTGATTGGTATGTACTTACTGCAGTTTTGTTCATTGCTTACTCGTTATTTTATATTTGTTCTTTGTTCCTTCCTCTTATTCTCTTCCTTTGTGGTAACTTTCTTCACTGTTATGCTTGGCTTTCCTTTTTCTTCCTTCATGTATGGTTACCATGTAGCTCATATATAATATTCTGAATATATAACAATCTGGTTATAGTTAGTTAGTTAGTTATCTTTATAGTTAGTTGATGGTCACTTAAGTTCTCACACAGTCTGAAAGTACGATATTTTTACTCTCTCCCCCACATTTTATGTATATATTGCCGTAATTTACATCTTTTTATTTTATGAGTCCCTTAACAAATTTTTTTATGTAATTGATTTTACTACTTTTCTTTAATCTTCATACTATTATTACATGTGATTGGTCTTCTAACTTTATTCTAAGTTTGCTTTTGATCATGAAATATTTCCTTTCATATTTTACTTCTACTTAGGACATTTTCCCTTTTTTTCTTCTTTTCTTTTTTTTACTTGTGACCTTTTCTTTTCCACTTAAGGAAGTCCCTTTAGCATTTCTTTTAAGGCCAGTTTAATGGTGGAAAACTCCTTTAACTTTTGTTTGGAAAACTGTTTATTTCTCCTTTAATTCTGATTGATGACCTTACCAGATAGAGTATTTTTGGTTGTATGTATTTTTTTCTAGTACTTAGAATATATCCTCCCACTCCCTTCTGGCCTGCAAATTTTCTGTGGAAGCCTTATGGGATTTCCTTTGAACATAAGTAGTTCTTTTTCTCCTGCTGCTTCTAAGATTCTAAGATTCTCTGTCTTTATTTTTTTATAAGATTTTATTTATTTATTTGACACAGAGAGAGAGAGAGATCACAAGTAGACAGAGAGGCAGGCAGAGAGAGAGGGGGAAGCAGGCTCCCTGAAGACCAGAGAGCCTGATTCGGGGCTCAATCCCAGGACCCTGGGATCCTGATCTGAGCCGAAGGCAAAGGCTTACCCCACTGAGCCACCCAGGAGTGCCCCCCCCCAGATTCTCTCTCTTTAATCTTTGTTATTTTGATTATTTGTTTCGGTGTACCTCCTTGGCTTTATCCTGTTTGGGTCTTTGTGCTTCCTAGAACTAGATGTCTGTTTCCTTCCCCAGATTAGCAAAGTTTTCACCTGTTATTTCTTCAAATAAGTTTTCTGTCCCATTCTCTCCTTCTTCTGGAAACCCTATAATGCTAATGTTAATATGCTTGATGTTGTCCCAGAAATCCTTTAACTTATCCTGATTTTATTTTCATTCTTTCTTTTTCTTAGCATCTTAATTTTATTTTTTTCATGTTCCAAGATTCAGTGTTCATGCACCACACCCAGTGCTCCAGGCAATATGTGCCCTTTTTAATACCCACCACCAGGCTCACCCATCCCCTGACCTACCTACCCTCCATAACCCTCAGTTTGTTTCTCAGAGTCCACAGTCTCTCATCTTTCATCTCCCCCTCCAATTTCCTCCAATTCACTTTTCCTTTCCTTCTCCTAATGTCCTCCATGTTATTCCTTATGCTCCACAAGTAAGTGAAACCATATGATCTTTGACTTTCTCTGCTTGACTTATTTCACTCCGTATAATCTCCTCCAGTCCCGTACATGTTGATAAAATAGTTGGGTATTAATCCTTTCTGATGCCTGCATAATATTCCATTGTATATATGGACAACATCTTCTTTATCCATCCGTCTGTTGAAGGGGATCTCGGCTCTTTCCACAGTTTGGCAAATGTGGCCATTGCTGCTATGAACATTGGGGTACAGATGGTCCTTCTATTCACTACATCTGTACCTTTGGGGTAAATACCCAGTAATGCAATCACAGAGTCATAGGGTAGCTCTATTTTTAATTTCTAAAGGAATCACCACACTGTTTTCCAAAGTGGCTACAACAACTTGCATTCCCACCAACAGTGTAAGAGGGTTCCCCTTTCTCCACATCCTCTTCAACACTTGTTGTTTCCTGTCCTGTCGATTTTGGCCATTCGAACTGGTGTAAGGAAGTATCTCAGTGTGGTTTTGATTTGAATTTCCCTGATGGCTAGTGATGATGAACATTTTTTCATATGTCTGTTAGCCATTTGTATGTCTTCTTTGGAGAAGTGTCTGTTCATGTCTTCTGCCCATTTTTTTTGACATGATTATCTGTGTTTTGGGTGTTGAGTTTGAGGAGTTCTTTATAGATCTTAGATATCAACCCTTTGTAGTGTCATTTGCAAATATCTTCTCCCATTCTGTGGGTTGCCTCTTTGTTGACTGTTTCCTCTGCTATGCAGAAGCTTTTGATCTTGATGAAGTCCCAAAAGTTCATTTTCGCTTTTGTTTCCTTTGCCTTTGGAGACATGTCTTGAAAGAAATTGCTGTGGAGGATGTTGAAGAGGTTACTGCCTATGTTCTCCACTAGGATTTTGATAGATTCCTGCCTCATGTTGAGGTCTTTTATCCATTTCGAGTTTACCTCTGTGTATGGTATAAGAGAATGGTCGAGTTTCATTTTTCCATACATAGTGTCCAATTTTCCCAGCACCGTTTATAGAAGAGACTTTTTTCCCACTGGATATTTTCTCCTGTTTTGTCGAAGATTATTTGACCATAGAGTAGAGGACCCATATCTGGACTCTCTGTTCCATTCGTCTATGTGTCTGTTTTTGTGCCAGTACTATGTGTCTTGGTGATCACAGCTTTGTAGTAAAGCTTGAAATCAGGCAACGTGATACGCCCAGCTTTTTCTTTTTCAAAATTTCCTTAGCAATTCGGGGTCTCTTCTGGTTCTGTAGAATTTTAGGATTGTTTGTTGCAGCACTTTGAAGAATACCAGTGGAATTTTGATTGGGATGGCATTGAAAGTATAGATTGCTCCGGGGAGTATAGACATTTTAATAATGTTTATTATTCCAATCCATGAGCATGGAACGCTTTTCCATCTTTCTGTGTCATCTTCAATTTCTTTCACGAGTGTTCTATAGTTCCTCAAGTACAGATCCTTTACCTCTTTCGTTAGGTTTATCCCAAGGTATCTTATGGTTCTTGGTGCTATAGTAAATGGAATCGATTCTCTAATTTCCCTTTTTATATTTTCATTGGTAGTGTATAAGAAAGCAACTGATTTATTTGCATTGATTTAGTATCCTGCCACATTACTGAATTGCTGTATGAGTTCTAGTAGTTTGGGTGTGGAGTCTTTTGGGTTTTCCAAAAAAATATCATGTCATCTGTGAAAAGAGTTTGACTTCTTTGCCAATTTGAATACTTTTATTTCTTATTATCTGATTGTTTTTGCTATTTCCATTCTTTCTTCTTTTTGCTGTTTCTTTTGCTTAGTTGCTTTCCATTTCTGTGTCTTCCAGATCACCAATCCATTCTTCTGCATCTGCTAATCTAATGTTGCTTCTCTCTAGTGTATTTTTCATTTCAGTTATTATATTCTTCAACTATGATTGGTTCTATTTTTATATTTTCTACTTGACAATCTCACTAAGTTCATCCACTCTTCTCTTCAGTCTGGCGAGCATCTTTATGATCACTACTTTGAACTCTTTATTAGATAGAATGCTTATCTTCGAGGCGCCTGGGTGGCTCAGTAGGTTAAAGCCTCTGCCTTTGGCTCAGGTCATGATCCCAGAGTCCTGGGATCGAGCCCCACATCGGGCTCTCTGCTCCGTGGAGACCCTGCTTCCTCCTCTCTCTCTGCCTACCTCTCTGCCTATTTGTGATCTCTCTCTGTCAAATAAATGAATAAAATGTTAAAAAAAAAAAAGAATGCTTATCTCCATTTCATTTAGTCCTTTTTCTGAGGTTTTATCTTGTTCTTTCATTTGGATTATATGCCTTTGTCTTCCCATTTTGCTTGACTTTCTGTGTTAGCTTCTGTGAATTAGAACCTACTTCTCCTAAACTTGAAGGAATAGTTTTATATATGGTCACCCCCCATATAGACTGTGTACCTGGTGACTTTGGCTGGCCAGCTAGAACTGTGGCTGGTAGGCATGATGCACTTTGTGCTGAGGCTGTCCTGGTGGGATGGCTGGGAGAGGGGACAGTACCTTTCTGCATAGAAGGCATCCTGGTGGGAGAGCTGTAGCTGAAGTGGGTACAAGCCAGGGGTGGTCCTAGGGTACTCAGCATAGGGCACTCAGGCAGGGCAGCTGAAGTTGTGGTAGGTGTGGGCCAGGGCGTCCCAGAGTGCTACATGCAGGGAGTACTCTGGCTGGGTGGCTAGAGCCAAGATGGGGCACATGTCAGGGTGTCCTGTGGGTATTCCATGCAAGGAGGTTCCTGGTAAGTCATCTGGAGCCAAAGCAGGTGCAGGCATGGCATGTTTCAGGGTGTTTTGCATCTCTGTCACCTTGGTGATATAGCTGGAGCTGTAGTGGGTGCTGTCCTGGGGTGTCTGTGGTGTGTGCTATACTGGGGTGGGATGTTTGGAGCTCAGGCTGTTGAGGAGACCCTTTTGGGGGGGTACAGCTGGGGCTGGTGTGTCTAGGAGCCCTGGGCTCAGTAAGGCAGTCAGCTTAGCAGTCAACTTGGCCAGGGTTCCTGTACCCTGCTCCCATCCTCACGATCAAGGTGGAAGTGTGGGATGTATACATTGGTGTGTGCCAGCCCCTCTGACCCTGGAGAGCATTCCTGCAGCTCCTCTAGGGCTGTCTCGTTTATACTCTAGGTTTTTTTTAAATCCATGGCTTTTTTTCTGTCTACTGGGCAGCTGGGATGGAATGGTGCAGCCAACTAGGGTGCTGGATGGTACTCCCATCTGCACTAGCTGCACTCTCACCAACCTCTCCAACCCCAGAGAATTTTCCATGGGTTCCCTGGTGTTTAGAAGACACTCAGGGGTTAATTTCTTTCAATTCTAGTTGCCCTTTTAAACCATGGTTTTTTTCCTGTGACCCAGGGCATGTGAATATGTTCCCACTCCCTCAGTATCATTCCTCCTCACTGTACTTTGCAGCCTTGAGGATGGGGTTCCCAAGGTTACCGTTTCTCCATCTTTCCTGCCATTCTTTATGTGACCCCTTTATTCTTTGCTGTTCTGAAGCTGTTCAGTCAGCTCTCAAAGTTCATGAAGAGGAACTCTTCTATATGTAGGTGTTGACTCAGTGCATCTTGTGGAGAGTTCAGGGTCTCCCCATATTGCCATATTGGATCTTAATATCATGTCAAGTAAGCATTATTAATGCCAGTAAGTTTGATGTGTTGTTCAAAAGCCACTTGTAAAACAGGTGAGAAATATAGTTTTTTATTAATTATCAAAAATGAACGAATTTCTTTCTCTTTATAGAATGCTTTTAATAGAAACTACCATTTAATTGATTGTTGCTATATTTCAAGTCAGGATGCTACATAAAAGTTCCTCTACCTCTTTCTGGCTCTTTCTTTTATCTACCAAGATGATTATAACCACAAAAGACTTTTACCTTAACTGGCAGTTTAGGTGAAACTTGGTTTACAGTGTAGGAAATGATGTCAAGATAATTTAGAATTAATTGTAATGAATGTGAGAGAAAAAAACAGTAAGAATACAGCAATACAGATACAACAGAGGAAAAATTTTTTTCCAAACACTTTTATTATTTTATTGGTTTATTTTACATATTATCCAAGTATAGTTGACATACCACGTTACATTAGTTTCAGGTAAACAGTATGGTGATTCTACAAGTCTGTACATTAGTGCTCATCATAGTAAGTACAGTCACCACTTCACATTATTTAATATTATTGACTGTATTACCTGTGCTCTACTTTCTGTTTCTGACTTATTTTATAACTGGAAGATTGAACTTCTTTTTTTTTTTTAAGATCTTTTTAACTGTATTAAAACATAGTCATGGGGCACCTGGGTGGCTCAGTGAGTTAAAGCCTCTGCCTTCAGCTCAGATCATAATCCCAGGGTTGTGGGATCGAGCCCCACATCAGGCTCTTTGCCCAGCAGGGAGCCTGCTTCCTCCTCTGTCTCTGCCTGCCTCTCTGCCTACTTGTGATCTCTGTCAAATAAATAAATAAAATCTTAAAAAAAAAAAAACCACAGTCATGGTGAAAATTTCTATTCACATTTATGGAATACATTTAACAGTATTACTGATAGCTACATTTATAGTGGTGAACATCATGTCTAGCTCTTTAATTATACAATATGACTTTGACTATGTGGCTTGAAAAAACAGTTTAAAATACAGAAATGTTTTTGTGAAGGGTCTTGAAATATAAAAAAAAAGTCTAAATATTACTATGGGCATTTCTTTTCTTTTTTTTTGTTTTTTTTTAATTATGTTAGTCCTTTTTTATTATTTTATTTATTTATTTGATAGCGATCACAGGTAGGCAGAGAGGCAGGCAGAGAGAGAGGAGGAAGCAGGCTCCCAACTGAGCAGAGAGCCCGATGCGGGGCTCGATCCCAGGACCCTGGGATCACGACCTGAGCCAAAGGCAGAGGCCCAATCCACTGAGCCACCCAAGTGCCCCTATTATGTTAGTCTTGAGGACATATATTGCACGGAATTTTGTACGTTTTTTTAAAACACTTTTTTTTTAATATTTATTTATTTGACAGGGAGAGACACACCACAAGCATGGGGAGCAGCAGCAGAGGGAGAGGGAGAAGCAGGCTCCATGATGAACAAGGAGCCTGATGTGGGACTTGATCCCAGCGCCCTGCGATCATGACCTGAGCCAAAGGCAGATGCTTAACTGTCTGAGCCACCCTGTGCCCCAGAATTTTGACTTCTTAATTCTCTTCACCTATTTCCCCATCACCCCACCTCCCTCCACTCTAGCAATGAGGAGTATGTTCTCTGTTTTTATGAATCTCTTTTGTTGTTTGTCTTTTACATTCCATATATAAGTGAAATCATATGGTATGTGTCCTTCTTTGCCTGACTTACTTGCAGTAGTACTCTTCTAGATTCATCCATGTTGTTACAAATGGCAATTGCATTCTTTTTTATGGCTGAGTAAAACTCCCTGGTATATGTATATACACCATATCTTTATTATCCATTCACCTATAGATGGATACTTAGGTTGAATCCATATCTTTGCTATTGTAAATAATGCTGTAATGAATATAGGAGTACATTTATCTTTTCAAATTAATGTTTTCATATTCTTTGGGTAAACACCTAGTAGTGGAATTATTGGATCTTATGGTATTTCTATTTTTAATTTTTGAGGAACTTCCATACTATTTTCTACAGTGGTTGTACCAGCTTACATTCCCACCAACAGTGGGCAAGTGTTCCCTTTTCTCTACATATTCGCCAACATTTGTTGGCATTTTAGTATTAGCCATTCTGATAGGTGTGAGGTTATATCTCATTGTGGTTTTGATTTGCATTACCCTGATGATTAGTGATATTGACCATCTTTTCATGTGTTTATTGGCCATCTGTAGGTCTTTTTTTTTTAATATTTTTATTTTTCAGAGTAACAGTATTCATTATTTTTGCACCACACCCAGTGCTCCATGCAATCCGTGCCCTCTCCAATACCCACCACCTGGTTCCCCCAACCTCCCACCCCCCGCCCCTTCAAAACCCTCAGATTGTTTTTCAGAGTCCATAGTCTCTCATGATTCACCTCCCCTTCCAGTTTCCCTCAACTCCCTTCTCCTCTCCCTCTCCCCTTGTCCTCCATGCTATTTGTTATACTCCACAAATAAGTGAAACCATATAATTGACTTTCTCTGCTTGACTTATTTCACTCAGCATAATCTCTTCCAGTCCTGTCCATGTTGCTACAAAAGTTGGGTATTCATCCTTTCTGATAGAGGCATAATACTCCATAGTGTATATGGACCACATCTGTAGGTCTTATTTGCAATACATCTATTCATGTCTTCTGCCCATTTTTTTAACTGGAATGTTGGAGGTTTCTTTGGTTTTGTTTTTGTTGTTGTTTTGGTGTTGCATGAGTCCTTTATATATTTTAGATATTAACCCCCTATTGGATAAATCATTTAGAAATACCTTCTCCCATTCAGTAAGTTGCCTTTTCATTTTGTTGATGGTTATGTTTTCTTTTAGTAGTTTTATGGTTTCACATCTCACATTTTTGGTTCTTTGATCCATTTTGAGTTTATTTTTATTTATGGTATTAAAAAAGTCCAGGTTTCATTCTTTTGCATGTAGCTGTTCAGTTTTCCCAGCATCATTTTTTTGAGAAGACTGCCTTTTCCCCATTGTGTATTCTTTCTTTGTTGTAGATTAACCATATAAGTATGGGTTTATTCCTGGGGTCCTTATCCTGTTCCACTGATATAGGTGTCTATATTTGTGCTAGTATCGTACTGTTTTCATTACTATGGCTTTGCAGTATATCTTGAAATCTGGAAGTGGGATACTTCCAGCTTTGTTTTTTCTCACAACTGCTTTTGCTATTTGGGGTCCTTTGTGGTTCCAAACTAAATTTAAGATTATTTGTTCTACATCTGTGAAAAATACTGTTGGTATTTTGATAGGGATTGCACGAATTGGTAGGTTGCTTTTGGTAGTAGGGACATTTTAATGATACTCATTCTTCCAATATTCATGCGGATGGTATGCCTTTCCATTTGTGTTGTCTTTAACTTCTTTATCAATGTCTTATAGATTTAAGAGTATACATCTTTAACCTACTTGTTTAAATCAATTCCTAGGTACTTTATTCTTTTAGTGCAGTTGTCAATGGAATTGTTTTAATTTTGCTTTCTGCTAATTCATTAGTATAGAGAAATGCAACAGATTTCTATATATTAATTTTGTATCCTACAAACTCACAGGTTATAATTATAAGTTCTAATAGTTTTTTGGTGGAGTCTTTAGGGTTTTTTATATAGAGTATCATGTCATCTGAAAATATTGAAAATTTTATTTCCTCCTTACCAAGTTGGATGCCTTTTATTCTTTTTTCTTTCTCATTGCTGCAGCGACAGTTTCATATGACTTTTGTTGAATTAAAGTGGTGAAACTGCATATCCTCATCTTGTTCCTGATCTTAAAAACTTGTCAATTTTTCAGTATTCAGTGTGACGTTAGCTGTGGGTTTTTCATATGTGGCCTTTATTATGGTGAGGTATGTTCCCTCTAACTCTATTTTGTTGAGTTTTTGTCATGACCAGATGTTGAATTTGCTAAATATCTTCTCCGCATCTATTGAAATGATTGTATGGTTTTTATTCTTCTTCTTGGTAATGTATCATGTTGGTTGATTTGCAAATATTGAATCATCCTTGCATTCCTGGAATAAATCTAACTTGATTGTGATGAATGATCCTCTTAATATATTGTTGAACTCAGCTGGCTAATATTTTGTTGAGTATTTTTATATCTATATTCATCAGGAATATTGGCCTATAGCTTTTATTTTTTATAGTGTCTTTGTGGTTTTGGCATCAGGATGATTCTGGACTCAGATGAACTTGCTAGTTTTCCTTCCCCTTCTATTTTTTTCTAATAGTTTGAGAAAAATTCTTATTAATTCTTCTTTCAATGTTCGGTAGAAATCATCCATGAAGTCTTCTGGTCCTGGACTTTTGCTCGTGAGAAGATTTTTTTTTTTTTTTAACTGATTCAATTTTGTTACCAGTAATCAGTCTCTTCTGATTTCTCTGATTCAGTTTTGGAAGTTTTTTGGTTTTTTTTGTTTTGTTTTAGGAATTTACGATTTCTTTTAGGTTGTCCAACTCATTGGCATCTCATTTTTCTTAGTATTCTCTTAGTATACCTTCGATTTTCTGTGGTGTCATATTATTTCTCCTCTTTCATTTCTAATTCTGAGCCTTCTCTCCTTGTTAATGAATCTGGCTAATGGTTTATGAGTTTTACCTTTTCAAAGAACCTGGTCTTGGTGTCACTGATCTTTTCTTTTTTTGGTCTCATTTCTATCTAATCTTTTTATTCTTATAATGACAGCAAGCTTTGTCTGTTCTATATACATAGAATATTTCATCCAAAAACAGCAGAATACACATTTTTCAAGCATGCATGAAACATTTTCCAGGATAGACCACATTTTAGGCCACAGAACAAGTCTCAACAAATTTAAGTCCCATTTGGTCTAGTATGTCTAATATGTTGATCAAAACATTTGTTTCCTTAATTGATTTTCTGTCTGAATGATTCACTGATGTAAATGGGGTGTTCCCTACTATTATAGTGTTTCTCCCTTTATGTCTGCTAATATTAGATTCATGTATTTATGTGCTCTTATATTAGTTGCATAGATGTTCACAGTGTCCTATACTCTTGTGGAATTGATTTATGATTATGCAATGCCCTTGTCTCTTGCTACAGTTTTGTTTTAAAGTCTATTTTGTCTAAGTTTTGCTGCCCTGGTATTTTTATTACTTCCATTTGCATCCAATGTCTTTTTCCATTCCTTCAGTTTCAGTTTGTGTCTTTAGGTGTGAAGTGAGACTCTTATAGGCAGCATGTAGATGGGTCTTGTTTTTTTAAACATTCAGTCACCCTCTGTCCTCTGACTGAAGCCTTTAGAGCATTTATATTTAAAGTAACTGCTGATAGGCAGAGGCTTATTGCTATTTTGTTAATTATTTTCTGGTTATTTTTGCAGTTCTCTGAGTTCCTTTCTTCTCCTGCTCCCTTCCCCTGTGGCTTATGAGTTCCTTAGTGTTATTTTTGAATTGCTTTCTCTTTAAATCTTGTGTATCTCATAGGTTTTTGATTTATGGTTATCATGGTATTCATGTAGAACATCCTATGTGTATAGCAATCTATATTAAGTTGATGGTCACTTAAGTTTGAACATATACTAAAAGCACTATATTTTTACTCTTATTTTGCATATCTTTGAGTATCTCTTGACTAGCTTTTGTAGATAACATTGAATTTACTGCTTTTACATTTTAGCTTCCATATTGGCTTTATTACTGACTAATCTATTACCTTTACTATTTGTCTGTTTTTACCAGTGAAGAATCCCCTTTAATATTTTTTGTAAGGCTGGCTAGTGGTAATGAAATCCTTTGATTTTTTTTTTGTCTGGGAAACTTTATCTCTCCTTCAGTTCTGAATGATGACTTTGTCAAGTATTCTTGGTTATAGGCTTTTTTCCTTTCAGCACTTTGATGCATCATGCCATCTTCTAGTTTGTGAAGTTTCTGCTGAAATATTAGCTGGCAGCCTAATGGGTTTTCCTTGTGTGTAACTATTTTTCTTCTCTTGCTGCATTAAAAATTCTCTTTATCATTATTTTGTCATCGTAATTATTATGTGTCTTGGTGTGGACATTCTTTGTTCATCTTGTTTGGGGCTATCTGTGGTTTCTGAATTTGGATGTCTGTTTCCTCAGATTAGGGAGGTTTTCAGCTATTTTCGTAAGTTTTCTACCCCCTTTTCCCTGTCTTATCCTTCTGGGATCCCTGTGATGCTAATGTTATTATGCCTGATGTAGTCACAGAGGTCCCTTAACCTACTCTCATTTTTTGTTCTTTTCTCTCTTTGCTGTTCAGCTTCCTATTCCCGTCTTCCAGATCACTGAAACGTTCTTCTGCTGCCTCTAGTCTGCCATTTCCCTTTAGTGTATTTTTCATTTCAGGTATTGACTTCATCTCTGACTGGTTCTTTTTTATATTTTTTGTCACTTTTGTTGAAGTTCTGAGTTCATCAGCTTTTTCTCAAGTACAGTGAATTTCTGTACAGCCATTATTTTGATCTCTTTTTCTGTGGTTTTTGTCTTATTCTTAAATTTGGGATATATTCCTCTGTCTCCTCATTCTGTTTACGTCTTCTGGTCTTGAAATTAGTGGCCTTGTGTAGAAGCAGTCCTGTGGTGTCCTCTACACAGCCCCCCAACCCGAGTCTTCAGAACGGGGTGCTCCAGGAATGTCTCTGTGTAGGCTGCATGTACCCTCCTGTTTTTGATGAACAGTGATTGCTGTGGCTTTGCCACTGGTTGGGGCTGGCCCTCAGCACATCTGTTGCAGACACACAGGGCAGGGTTTGCTCTCCATGCTGTTGAGGGTCCTGTCTAGAGCAGCTATGGGATCACTGGTGGGCAGGTCTGGCCCTCAGCATGGCTGAATGCAGTTCACCACTGCAAAAACTGCAGGCACCCCAAAATACAGGGAGGGCCTGCACAGCCAGTGAAGAGGCCTAGCCCCACGAACTGTAGGCTGCTGGTTTGTAGGGTTATCTCTGCCTCCTGTATCTAGAGCAGGAGTCTCACCAGACCTTACCAGTGTTGCCTGCTGAGTTTGGTGGGTCTGTAGGGGACACAGGGTCCTAGCAAGGTAGATGGAAAGTATTAGAACTTGCTCCATAAGCATCTGGGTATCTAGGCTGGGAAGAGCAAGAAAATGGCATCCAC
Source organism: Lontra canadensis (assembly GCF_010015895.1). Classification (NCBI taxonomy): domain Eukaryota; kingdom Metazoa; phylum Chordata; class Mammalia; order Carnivora; family Mustelidae; genus Lontra; species Lontra canadensis. The sequence continues at coordinate 36,660,815 of NW_022631000.1, read as the reverse complement.
CACTTTTGCTCCTGGAGAAATCTCCTGTAGATCCCTGTCCCTTTGGCACATGTCCTAAAATTAGTCACTAAATCCCCTTCATGTATACCCCAGGTGTTTTGCCACTGTGCTGTGCTGCCTTCTGGGCTGTCTTGGGCCTTATTATTTAGCGTCCTGCCTCTTGAAGGCCTTCACTTCCTGTAGCCCTCCCTCTCTCCTAGAGCTAAGCCCCACAGACCTCATATCTAAATATTATGGGGACTCATCTTTCCAGGGTGGATTCCTAGGGCCAGGGGTTGTGGTGTGGAATCTGATCCTCTCACTGTCCTGTGGTTGTGATATCCCTCCCATGTGTGGTTGGTCATGTCAGGGGTCTGGTTCCCCACCGTATCTCCACCTCTTTCTGTTGTGGCCTTCTCTCTACAACTAGCTGTGGGAGATCTCTGCCAGTCTTTGGGTTGTTTCCATAGTTAGCTGCAATCCATGCTGTTGTTGCTTCAGCGCGTCCATGGAATGAGATGAGCTTGGGATCTTCCAATTGCGCCTTCTTCCTACTTTTTAGGATCTCTTAACGTCAGTGCTTTTCATTTGCAATTGTACCCGACCCGTTGCCAAACCCAACAACCACCAAGACACAGTATGGTCCAGATCCAGCAGTTTCATTTCTGTCTTGTTCTAGCCAGTCTTTGATGCCTCTCATCTGTCCATTAATCTCACTCACCCAACCTACAAGTGGGAAAATTGGTATAAAAGTAATTGTAGAGTTAAGAAAACAAAAATGCAGAGGGAGTATGGTCACGTAGTGGAAGCTTTAGCTTTTATTTTTATCCTGTGAGGTTTGGGTTCTAGATAAATAATAATTGAATATGCATCCGGCTTGCTGGGTCACCCAAGGCAAATCACTTCCATCTCTTAGGGCCTATTAAATGAGGATTAACAAACTTACTAAAGTCATTGAAATGAACATAGCTGAAGCAACTGGTAAATTTGGTTTCAAAGTTGATACACATTTAGACTCTCCTTAAGTATGCCCACAGCCACACAGATTTCCAGATTCTGCTATTGTGTAGCTACTAAGGACTGCATGATCTCTCAGCAAAAGAAGCAACCCAGCAACAAGCAAAACAAACAATATTTTAAAAGTCACAGAGATCAGATCTATATACTGTTCTAGAAGACTAGATACAGGATGGTGGCGCTAGGTGCTCTGTGGCTCACGGTGGCTCAGGGAAGTAGAGAAATTATAGTTTTTCCAGAAGCTTTTTGGGTGGAAATTGCTTTCTTTACACTTGGGGTTAAAGTCCCCATTTAATGCAATAGTAAATAAGGAAGGGCAGGCTTATAAACTCATAGCTCCAAATGAACAAGACCTGAGAGAAACAAGGCTAAAATACAGATAAAAAGTAAGACCCACCTAACCGGCACAATTTTCACTTTAGAACTGAGGCCAGATTCCATTCCTAATGCCATGAGGACTGTACCAGGCACAAAGGAGAGATATTTGCGGGGGGGGGGGGGGGGGGGGAAGACGAGGTCTTTCCTCACACCCTTAGTCCTGAATATGAATTGAGAAAAGTAAAAGCGAGCATTGTTTCAATTCTTAGAGTCCGTAAAAGACACTGTCAGTGGCCTAATCATCCCGTGGTGATCAGCCCTCCTACCTGGAGGGCCCACTGGCCAAGGGTGCATTATAGAAGCTTTCTTACGGACCTTATTATTTATTCAACTAACAGTCTACTTTGGATAGTATGTATTAATAATTCAAGCCTACTTACTCTGTACTAAAACCACATGGGTTCTGGTGGGGATCATGAGTAATAAAAGGGAGCAAACAAAACGCTCTAGTCTGTCTCTAGGAAGATTAAAGTGCTGAATTACTGGAAAATGTAACAGTAAATCATCAATTTGGATTATAAGGATTTGGCATTTGTGATAACTTGAACAGAAGCCAAGGAGATTATTTCTGAATAACATTAAAAATAACTACTTCTTGGCAAGCTTGCATTGATGAGGGCAGCCCAACCCTGGGATACTTTGCCAGGCCAGGCTGTGCAGTGTCCCCTTCTGCAGTTTTTGAATAAGCTCTATTTTGGGGTTGGTGTAAGGATGCTTCCTCCTGGAGGAGGAAGAATCTATAAAAACAAAAATGGAAAGGTTTAATAATGTTACTGAGGAAGGTCTTAATTAAATGGGACAGGGTTTACAAACATTATAATAACCCCAATTTTTGTATTAAAAAATATGTAGCACTCAGTGTATTTAGCAAAGTAGCTTATCAAATGGTGTTGGAAACCCATCATTTGTTTCAGACTTTCCTATTTTATGCCTAAAATCTAGAGACTGCTATGATTTCCTCCAGAAATGCTATTTTCAAAAACAGAATAAGAAGGCATTGTCCTAAAAAAATACTTCAAGTTTATAAGTAAAACCAATTTATATATCAGGGCTAATATAACAAACGGAGGTGCAAGGACAGTATCTAGATTCCAAAGGTTGTCAAAAAGATTCTCCCTATTCCCATAGCACTTAGCCTCTACCAAAACCATACTTAATAGAGAGCAAAAGTGAAAGAAAGCTATCCAACTAGATTTTCATCTAACTCGGTGACAAAACAGTGAGAATCCATGACTTTCATGTCTCAATGCAGGCTGCTACCAGAGGGACTGGAATTGAAGAAGCAGCAGGAGATTCAAGGGGCTCATCCAAACGGGAATTTGATAGAAACCTCCAAACACTGAGCTAATATAAATCTACCGTTTTTTAGACTCACTCTTTTTTTCCTTCCTCTAGAAAACCAGTGACGATGCAATTGATTTTGATTATACCGTTCTACTCCATGAATTCTCAACACAGGTAAAACATAACTATATGTATGTGACAAGGTGGGGGAGGGGCAGGAAAGTACTGTCTAGACTGAGAAGGCACCTTGAGACCAAAAAGTGAAGCAGGCAGCTCCAACACACAGTTTACACAGAGTCTGATTCAGGGTAACTTATTGCCAAGGGGGGCGGTCAGCAGGCAGGGATCAAGGCACCGCACAGCTCTTTTGTGCAATGTCCCGACAGTTCACAGATTTGCTAGAACAAGGGGATGTGCCAGGGCCATCGTGGTGAGTTCAGGGGTTTGATATTTTAACGGACCTTGTTGCACCATCTGTGCGGGGTTGGGGGGGGGGGGTTCTCTACTAGTGATCCAAACAAGCCTTCCAGCATTTGGGTCAGGGCACACATTACCTCCGAGGGGCCGGGAACATGTTTCCGGGGGGTGGTCAGTGCATGGACATGAACAAGACGGAGGGCCAGAGGAGGAGTCAGTACGGCCAGCTCTCCTGCAATACACAACTGCGTTCACCAGAAATTCCTGCAGCTCATAATATTTTAGAACTCTTATTTTCTAGGAAATCATTCCCTGTCGTATTCACTTGGTCTGGTACCCTGGTAAACCACTTAAAGTGAAGTACCACTGTCAAGAGCTACAGACGCCAGAAGAAGCCTCTGGAACCGAAGAAGGTTCAGCTGTGGCACCAACAGAGCTTAATAATTTCTGAAAAGAAAAAAGGATCTGCTTATACCAAATTCTAAAGTGAGGATATTTAAATAGCCTAAATAATTACTCTGGTAAAATAGGTAGGGTAGTCTAATATTTGAGAAAGCCTGAAAATACAATACTCAAAAACTAAAAATTAATGAAAAGATGGTCGGGTTTTGTTGTTCGATTAGTTTGGTTTATTTACTTCTGGGAACATAGGCATACACTGAACTCTGTTCAGTGCTTAACAGTTTCCTCCATGAGTTTCTCAGGGTTTTAGCCCTAAAATGTAAAAAACACTCAGTATATGCTATAATTAGATCAATAAGTACTTAACAAAACAGAACAAAACCATTGATGGTCTCACCTCTGTATTTCTCATTACTTTGAACGAAGTGTAGCCAACTATTTTCTAATGCTGAATTCCTTCTACCTAGGATGTAAAAAAGATAATATATCTCAATGAAAGCAAATTATGGGGAAAATGTTATCAATTTAGAAGGAACTTTACTATTTTTTATCACTTCAAGCAAGTATTCTTTTTTGATATCTACTTTTAAATAAATGTTTACATTTCTATATAAAATGTGTTCAGTATGTGGAGATTTATATACATATGCAAAATTTGTGCTAAAGTGAACTCTTAATATTGCTTAATTCAAATATTATAAATAAAAGTGTTTCATAGATAAAGCCAAGTGTCTGCAAATAGAATTGTAACTGAAATCCTATCAAATATGTACAATTTTCATTTCTAACAATTTGTACCCAGTGTTGGCCTAAATTAATTTATAAAAGTAAACACTATGTACCATCATCAAATTCAGTAGAGTCTCTCCCCACGGCAGGAAGAAGGGATCCAGGAAACGTGGCCATATCATTTGTAGGGGAGGAATTCAAATTTTCTTCTACCTGTCAAGATTCTTCTGTCTGGCCTAATTGATATGAGATAGATTAACAGGAATAAAAAACAGGCCCAGTAATGCAGTTGAGACCTAAAGAAATGACCAAGGCAGGAAGTTCTTAGACTTTATAAACAGAGTATAAATCTATAAGGAACTGGCAGGACAAAGAAAACTTTGGGAGCCTCGATTAGTAAGGAATACTAAACAGAACCTGGACTAAGGTAGTAAATTAATAACAAGTAACCAGGGTTGTAGCCTTTTTTTTTTAAGATTTTTATTCATATATTTGACAGATGGAGATCACAAGTAGTCAGAGAGGCAGGCAAAGAGAGAGAGGAGGAAGCAGGCTCCCTGCTGAGCAGAGAGCCCGATGCTGGGCTCGATCCTAGGACCCTGGGATCATGACCTGAGCCAAAGGCAGAGAGGCTTTAACCCACTGAGCCACCCAGGCGCCCCAGGTTGTAGACTTCTTAGTTCTAAATTTCTCTTTAACCTTGTGGTATAGAAAGGGTACCTTTTCACATGGGAGACTTGTTTCCTGCTTTCAGGAAGACAGAAAGGGATCTGAATGTCTCTCTTGTATAGTCTGTCTCTTAAATAACTTTTACTTAATAAATATGCCAAAGGGGACATTTTGGGGTGAACTACCTTTGGCCTCTGTAGTTCCCACCACTGGAGCTTTCCTGGAAGTTTCACACATTACAAATAGCTGGTAGATTGTTTCTTCTTGTTGAATCTCTCAGTTCTGACAATAGGTCAGTTGAGTTAAACTCATTTCAGGACATAGTGATCTAGGTGTCTTCTCAAAGTTAAGCCTATGGTTCAGATAATCAGATAATAAGAGGCATTTCTATGGAAATAAAAACAGTGGTTAAGGATTGGGGCAAAATATAAATCCGTTTCTGAGTACTGAGAGTAGCTAGTCGAGAAGAGTTCTAAATGCGGGCTTAGAGCAACTTCAGATAGGTACTTTTAGGGGTGGTGGTGGTGATCTGATTTTCTTTGTAGTTTGAGTATTTCTGGTGATTGCTCTGAGTGGCCTATTGAACAACAGGCATGAAGAATGTCTATATATGAGCTGTTGTGATTTCTCTGAATTTTACACCCAAGTTGTTCATATTCAATTTGCAGGGCTTCAGGGAAAAGGCCAGTTTTAGTTTTCAATGATTCCAAGCCAAAGGATGGCAAAAAATTTGAAGATGTTCGTTTGGAGAGTTGTAGCCAGGCACTGGAGGAAACTAAAAGAAATCAGGATCTAGTCCAGTTTAATGTGTTAGAATCTAATATCCACAAAGGTGTGTTAGTGAATCAAAATTTTTCTCTCTATACTCACCCTTTTCTTTCTTTTTTTTAAACCAAAGATAGCCAGACTAAGTCTAATTTGTTTGCAAAATAAATCTAATTTCAATAAACTTGGCCTGATTATTTATATAAGTACAGCAAGAATAGTGATTGATTGTAAAGGCTCTTTTAAATCTGCTTTGTGTGAACTTTTTTTTTTAAGATTCTTATTTATTTATTTGACAGACAGAGATCACAAGTAGGCAGAGAGCAGGCAGTGAGAGGGGAAGGGAAGCAGGCTCCCTGCCAAGCAAAGAGCCCGATGTAGGGCTCGATCCCAGGACCTGAGCTGAAGGCTGGCAGAGGCTTTAACCACCCACAGAGCCACCCAGGCGCTCCTGCTTGAACATTTTTAAGGAATCTACTGACTGAAATTTTAAACAGCCTCTGAAGGCTATAAGCCAAGCCAAATACTTGCGATGAGACTTGGCCCGTAACACCTATAGTTTTGGGTTAATTCCTCTCTTCTTGAGGTCCCCAGAATATCCTGAAGTTCTTGCACCCACAATGTAGTGACCATGCTTACTCACCAAGTAAGGTTGCTTGGATCCCTGTAAGCAAGACTTTCCATAAAGTCAACTTTAAAGTTCTGTGGGCATGTCTGAGTCTACCCATGTCTCCCTCAAATACAACATTCCAGTGAAAATCGTGGTAATATAACCAGGGTTTCCAATTATGTCCTGTTAATAAGGAGAACAAATTTTTACTAAACTTACACAAATAAAAATTGTTATGAAAATGTAAGAATACTCACTGAAAGTTGAGGAATTCTGGAAAGATCAGGTAGCTCCGGAGAAAAAGATAAAATATACCTTTGTGAACAAATTAAAATATTTGTCAAATTGCTGTAAGTCATAGTATAAGAAAAGAACTTTCCCTTAAATCTGAAAAAACATATTTAAGAAAATCATTAATAGTTCCAATAGGAATGTCATAGAAATTAAAATCATCCTCTTCAATTCATTCAGTCCCATTTTATTAAGTCTTGTTCTGCTTGAATCTAGTTTTTCCACTGGTTCCAGGAATTCTTACCCTGTTCAGTTTTATAATCAAGGTCATCAGAATAAATCCTGTACTCAGAGTTCCTCCCACAAGTCTCACCGAAGATCAAACTTATCTACAGGGAAGCTTTTGGGAAAGGATCTGAGTAAAAGTATATGTGTCTGTAAATGATAAAAGACTTAAAAATGGCCATGGTGAAATAGCTGATTAGAATGAATTATAAATTTGGTTGTTTCTGTGACACATAACACATTGAGATAACAACATACTAGGACATACCAGGTTTCATAGAATTTTCTAAACACTTATTTTAATAACCTAACTACACAAATACAATTTAAGAGCATTTAGTATCACTTACGGACAGTGCTTCCCATGTAATCGAACCTAACAAGCCTAATTAGTGTAACATACCTCCCTTTGTATAAGAACAACAAATCTTTAAATGTTCCATCAGGCCTCTGGAATATTTCAGTTAGAGTGTGGTTAAAAGATTTCATTTTAGACTTTGATTTTGGCAGGTTTCTCAAAAAATATCAGAAGGTTTAGACATTTGATTAAATAGGCTCACAGATCAATCTGAAACAATACTTAACAAAAGTGGTAAAAGATTTCAAAAGCAAGTACAGAGGGTTATATAGTTGTGAGCAATAAGGCTCAGGTGTTGTTTTTTTTTTTATAAAGACCCAACAGAGACAAAACATAGCATCTTTGTGTTTCTAGGCAGATTACATGAAAAGTAAAGGAAAACTTTGTTTACAAACTCTTATAAAAAGCAAATCACTGGGCGCCTGGGTGGCTCAGTGGGTTAAGCCGCTGCCTTCGGCTCAGGTCGTGATCTCAGGGTCCTGGGATTGAGTCCCGCATCGCGCTCTCTGCTCAGCAGGGAGCCTGCTTCCCTCTCTCTCTCTCTGCCTCTCTGCCTACTTGTGATCTCTCTCTGTCAAATAAATAAATAAAATCTTTAAAAAAAAAAAAAAAAAAAAAAGCAAATCACTGAGCCTGGGTGGCTCAGTGGGTTAAGCCTCTGCCTTCGGCTCAGGTCATGATCTCAGGGTCCTGGGATCGAGCCCCACATCAGGCTCTCTGCTCCGCGGAGAGCCTGTTTCCTCCTCTCTCTCTCTCTCTGCCTGCCTCTCTGCCTACTTGTGATCTCTATCTGTCAAATAAATAAATTAAAAAATAAAATAAAATAAATCAATAGCCTAAGAAAATGTGTTCCTTTTAACAGAGAGAAAAAAATTCTAATTTTGTACCACTATACTTTTGATAGAACTTTTTTTTTTTTAAGATTTTATTTATTCATTTGACAGAGAAAAATCACAAGTAGGCAGAGAGGGAGGCAGAGAGAGAGAGGAGGAAGCAGGCTCCCCGCCAAGCAGAGAGCCCAACGCGGGACCTGATCCCAGGATCCCCAGATCATGACCTGAGCCGAAGGCAGAGGCCCAACCCACTGAGCCATCCAGGCGCCCAGAACTCATTCTTAAATATTAATCTTAGCCAGTAATGACCATAAATAAAATTCCTTTCCAAAGGCTACTTTGCTATGAACCTTCTACAACTTTTTGACTTTCAGAATTTCTCCTAAGTTTTCCCTCTTCAAATAATTCGACTCACTTTAGGACAAAATTGTTTTCTCCCTCAACAAAAATGTATTTTTTATATCTCACACTTTTTCTTACCAAAAACATGTACTTTACTTTCCTTGCATACAGAACTGTTTCTCTTATTTCTAGTACATTTAATACCATATATTAATTAGAATTCCTCAACCTTAGGAAATTTAATTTCTAGGAAAAACTAAGTAGTAAGCAATTATGAATTGCCTGTTACACCACCAATTTTTACATTGGCAAATTTATGAATGCATTATATAATTTCTAGGAACATGAGTTTTGTCATAATATTTTAATAAGGCACAAAACATGTTTACTAACAGACCCAAATTGATTTTTAGTTTCCCTGTAATAAGGAAACCAAAATAGATAACCTTATGTTTAGTAATTGTTTCTTATTTTGTCTTATTTGGAAATGACCTAGATATTCAATGAATTCAACATAGTTCATCACGTAAACTTAGTAAAACTTCAAAGTTCTAGAATTACCAAAAAGATCTGGGGGAAACAATTTAAAAAGTTCACCTAAAAACTTTTTTCTTATTTACCTCTATTCAATTTACTTGTTCTTAACAAGTATGCTTAAGTTACCCATAAAAACTTAAAGAGATAGCAAAGTCAGTCATCCTCTCAAGCTATGGTAATTATTTTTTAAACATTTTTTTAAAACATATTTTTAAACATATTTTTTAAACATATTTTTAAACATTTAAACAGAAATAACACCAACTTATTCGACTCTAAGTAAACACAGGCAGAATAAAAGTTTTAATTTTAATGCTGGTAATCTTAAAAATATGTCTCTTTTAAACCAACAACCTTAAATTAGCTTCAGTACAGAATATTTTTTCAGATCATGTGAACTTGAAAAACATTTGGGTTAGTTTCTGTCTTTCTAAGAGTTTTACAATGCCCAGTCCTTAGAAGTGCTTGCCTTCAAACCAACTAAATAGAGGTCTTTCACAAACTAATTTTAGCAAGACAGACAGATGATAGATAGGTAGATAGACACACAAACAGATACAAACAAAAATCTTATAGCTTTTATTTTTACTAGTATTTGTAGTGAGGACATTATAGTCCTGATTTCCAATCTATTTTGTTTTTCTGATGAGAAACTTCGTTAAGTTTGTATTTCAAAGGATGGCTCTTAGGGTCCAGAGAAGACTGGGGGGGGGGGGGGGGGGGGGGGTAGAAAATTTACATCACAAAGACATAGAGAAAGAACCCGTTTTCACCAAGATGGACTTTTTGGGACATACTGTATTCTCAGAGGTGCTAGTCTGGGCATATCAGCCCTTTTAGCAATCTGTGTTTCGAAAAAGCATCTTTTCCCTTTTTAAAATTCCATCGCATGTGCAATAAAACCAAAAATAAACTACTGGGACTATATCAAAATAAAAAGCTTCTGCAGAGCAAAGGAAACAATCAATAAAACATAAAAGACAACCTATGGAATGGGAAAAGATATTTGCAAATGACATATCTGGTAAAGGGTTAGTATCCAAAATACATAAAGAACTGCTACAACTCAACACCCCAAAGCCAAATAATCCAATTAAAAAATGGACAGAAGACATGAATAGACATCTCTCCAAAAAAGACAACCAGCTGGACAACAGACATAGGAAAAGATGCTCAACATCACTTATCATCAGGGAAATGCAACTCAAAACTACAATGAGATATCCCCTCACACTGTCAGAGTGGTTAAAATCAATAACACGAGAAAAAACAGGTACAGAAAGGGTTGTGGCAAAAAAAGAACTCTCGGGCACTGTTGGTAGGAATGCAAACTGGTGCAGCGGCTGTAGAAAACACAATGGTGATTCCTCAAAAAGTTAATATTAGAGCTATCCTATGATCTAGTAATTGCACTATTGGGTACTTACTCAAAAATATAAAAACACTAATTCAAAAGGATACATGTACCCCTATGTTTATTGCAGCATTATTTATAATAGCCAAATTATGGAAGCAGCCCAAATGTCCTCTGATAGATGGATAAAAATGAACATCCTTAAAAAGATAAACATCTTTATCCATCTATCAGATATATATATATGATATCCATATATCATATATATCTATATATATATACATACACACCATATATATATACACTGTTTAATATATATGTTAGTATATATACACTATTATATTAATATATACTAATAGTAGACATGCTATTTATATGTACTATTTATACTTTTTAAAAAAGATTTTATTTATTTATTTGACAGAGATCACAAGTAGGCAGAGAGGCAGGAAGAGAGAGGGGGGGAAAATAGGCTCCCTGCTGAGCAGAGTGCCCGATGCAGGGCTCGATCCCAGGACCCTAAGCCACCCAGGCGACCCAAGATTTTATTATTTGACAGGCAGAGATCACAAGTAGGCAGAAAGGCAGGCAGAGGGCGGGAGCAGGGGAAGCAGGCTCCCTGCTGAGCAGAGAGCCCGACGAGGGGCTCGATCCCATGACCCTGAGATCATGACCTGAGCCAAAGGCAGAGGCTTTAACCCACTGAGCCACCCAGGCACCCCTATACTATATATATATAGATATCTATATATCTATCTATCTAAATGGATAAATAGATATGGAATATTACTTAGGCACAAAAATGGAATGAAATCTGCCATTTGCAACAACAAGGATGGAGCTAGAGTGTATTATGCAAAGTAAAATCAGTCAGAAAGACAAATACCATATAATTTCACTCATACATGGAAACAAAACAAAGGAAAAAAATAGACAACCCAAAAGAGACTATAGTACAAAAAACAAACAAACAAAAAAAAACCAGGTGGTTACCAGAGGGACATGGTGAGAAGATGGGTGAAATATGTTAAGGGAATTACATTTACAGGGCCCCCTGGGTGACTCAGTCTATTAAATGGCTGACTTTTTTTTTAAGATTTTATTTATTTATTTGACAGAGAGAGAGAGAGCACAAGTAAACAGAGAGGCAGGCAGAGAGAGGGGGGTTAGGAGGCTCCCCCAGCAGAGCAGGTAGCCCGATGCGGGTCTCGATTCAAGGACCCTGAGATCATGACATGAGCCGAAGGCAGAGGCTTAACCCACTGAGCCACCCAGGCGCCCCTAAATGACGGACTCTTGATTTCAGCTGTTCATGACCTGTGGGTTGTGAGATCAAGCCCTTTGTCAGGCTCCACGCTCAGTGGGGAGTCTGCTTCTCTCTCTTTCTGTCTCTCCCTCTGCCCCTCCCCTGACTCATGCTCTCTCTCTAAAATAAATAATCTATTAAAAAAAAAGAAGAGTCCACTTATCAAATAATGAGCACTAAGTAATGTATGGAATTGTTGAATCACTATATTCAGGTTTACACCTGAAATTAATATAACCCTGTATATTAACTATGCTGGAATCAAAATTTAAAACTTAATTAAAAAAAAAAGGTGAGAAACAAGATGGGATCGGGAAGGAGACAAACCATAAGAGACTCTTAATCTCACAAAACAAAATGAGGGTGGCAGGGGGTGGGGGGTAGGGAGAGGGTGATTGGGTTATGGACATTGGGAAGGTATGTGCTATGGTGAGTGCTGTGAAGTGTGTAAACCTGGCAATTCACAGACCTGTACCCCTGGGGCTAATAATACATTATATGTTTATTAAAAAAATTTTTTAAATTATAAAAAAAAAAAAGGTGGGCTTGAAAAGGTTTCTAGAGTTGCATTTCTGGTTTTGTAGCAATTTGTAAGACAAAGACAGTTGTTTCCAATCCCCAAAGAAATGGATTATAGACTGAATATCAATGGATTGACCTGCCTTTTTAATTAAACTTTTACATTTTTTAAAGATTTATTTTAGATAGAGTGTGTGGGAAGGGGGAGGGGCAGAGGGAGAGACAGAAAGAGAAGCAGACTCCCCGCTGAGGGTGGAGCCTCGCTATGTAAGGGCTCAACATGGGGCTTGATCCCACAAAGCTGAGATCATGACCTGAGCCAAAACCAAGAGCACACTGAGCCACCCAGGTGCCCCAGAAACTTTTAGTTTTTCTAATATCAGGGAGATTTTCAACTAAAAAAAGGAATCTAAAGATTTTTGCCTTTGTAAAATCTGTGTCAAACATTTTAACAGAAGTCTTTTTTTCTGAGTACAGAATTTAACCTTGGCTTCCATTAGTGTCTGAATATTGGCCTTCCCTGATTCATTTGTAGAAGTAGGAGAAATTTTGGCCTTCTGTTTTCCCTCTGTGAAGGGCTTCTCCACGGGCCTATGTGCTCGAATAACCATAGTATAATCATGGAGGAAGAACTCACCTTAGCAGCCAGTCAAGGTCTCTGGGAGTGGAATTGGGAATAGCCATTAACCGAATTCTTCTCTGAATTTGGTTGGATCTTCTGAAAGTGGAGGAAAAGAGGCTTTTTATTTCAAAAGATTGCTGCTGTTCAGGAGACATGGGTTTTGCAGTGGTGGGCTCTTACATACATCACGATAGTATTGCCCAGAAATTCCTGAAGCCGAAAGGGCCTGATTATAGCGAAGCAAGCCCTACTGCCTGTCCGGGGTGCTTCTGCTAAACTCCCTTTCTGGCTTTCAGCATGTACAGGACTAGCCTGAATAGCCTGTCTCCTTTAAACCTAGAGATTAGACCAGCATGTTCTCTGTGGATCTTCCAGGGAAAGTTAAAATAGGCAGGTGGGGTTGGATTTTAAGAGGAATTTATGTTAGATGTGGACATTAATATCTTAGGTCTAATTTTTTTTTTTTAATCTCATTCAGGGAGTCCCTAGGTATAGTGATTATACTAATCAGACAACTGAGAGCTCTCCATGAATAATTTTTCCTCGTAAATACAGCCAATTTAAAGGAACCCTCTTCCAGTCACTGAGAAGTAGGATCTTATTAATTCCAATAGCAACTCAAACCACTAAGCCCTTTTATGGTGTGATCAAATATGCAAGAGGTGTCCCTCTCTAGGGCAGATAGGGCAGCTCCTATCATACAAAAGTTTACTCCCAAAGATTGTCTAAGAAAGCAAAGGACTTTGTTGCACAGGCAATAAGGATGGTATAGTGAAAACGGTGTCTGCACGCTCCCACAAAAATGAGTAGATCCGCTAGCGTGACGGCAGCCAACACTACTGGAATGGGACTTTCCAACACTAACAAGCAATGAAGGATGACATGACAGAGGCCCTTGTGGGCTAGGACATTTTATGACAAACTCCCTTGAGGACGGGCATGCCCAGACAAAGCGTGCTGCTGGTAACTGCAGGTCTTGGAACCCCAGTCTATTTGGCCACCAAGGTGCACACCAGTAAGTGCACGTCTGGACAGTGAAGACGAGAGAGAAGATTCTTACTGATCACAAAGCCAGGCTCTTAGGACATGTAACAAGATGAAAGGAAAAACCCCATGTGCACATTGACAGCTTTAGCTAAGTGCTGGGTCTCTCAGATACGGGTCTCTCTCTTATCTAGGAGGATATGCTGTGGGTTGAGATTGTGCGGTGTTAGACAGGTAACCTATTGTTAATCTAACCTGTTCTGTGACCAACTGATCCTAACACGGGAGTCCCTGAGTTAGGCAGTAAGCACTCTAATAGCTTTTAAGTGCTCAACTCATGCCTACCAATTTTTAGGCTCTGGCTTCCAAGATTGCCCATGGCAACATGGTAAACCTCATGTGCACATTAATCCACAGGGGAGTTTGTCTCAGCAGACAGCAGTCTGCTGAGAGCCACCACTTCATGAGTCTGTGAGGCTGGCTCCAACAGTGCGCTTCTAGAGCACAGACCTGCTTTCTACCCCCTGGAAATTCTTTTTATGACAACACAAAACACAGAGACAAAGGAAAAAAAAAGACCATCTCTGGGAGGAAATGGATCAATAATAGTACTCAACCACATTTTTACCAAGACTTGCTAAGTCCATTGTATTAGTTCCACAATATTTTCTCTTGCTAATTTAAATTTAAAGACAAAAGATTCTCATTACTCTCACTCCACCAGATTCTGCAGAGATTCTGGGAGGCAGACATGGAAAGAAATCTTACCTTCTGCTGTTTTATGTCAGATGTTCCAATACCTTAAAACTGCAGAATCTTTGGAGCAACTACCCCATGGAAACCAACTATAGGTGAGGAATTTAAATTTCAGTCTACCCATCAGGATTCTTTCAGCTGGTCTAGGAATTGAATTGGTAGGTGACAGGATTAGTAGTGACAGGATTGGTAGGTGACAGATTAACAGGAGAAAAGTTTTATTATATGTGCAGAGAGACCCAACAGTGCAATTGAGACATAAAAAACTGGGTAGTTTATAGATAGATAATCTGTGAGTAATTGATAGGACAAAGAAAACTTAACTTTGATTAACCAATTAAAGAATTCTAAACTGAATTAGGGCTGAGGCAGTAAATTAGTAACAAGTCATAAGCATTGTTTATACAGATTTCTTGGCTCTAAATTTCCTATCTCTGATAACAAGGATGTTTCTTTACCTTGTGGTACAGAGATGGTGCCTTTTCACATCAGAGATTCATTTCCTGCTGTTTGGGAGAGAGAGTGTGGTCTGAGTGTCCTTGTGCACAGTCTTGTCTCTTATGTAACTTTTATTTAGAATAATCAATATTCCAAAGTGGGACATTTTGGGGTGGTCTGTCCTTGGCTGCTACACATTAATGCTTATATGAGTGTCTCAAAACCATTAACCAGGTTCCTTGGCCAGTAACTGATTAGGAAGCATCAGCCTTAAAATATACCAAAATATTTTTAAGTCTATACTGTAAGAAAATTAGAAAAGTTTACTCTGAAAAGAAAAATTTTATAGACATAGACTACAACAAAATAAAAATGAACAGAAACTTTTTAGATCTAATTTATGTATTTTTCTATTTAAACCCCTTTGTTTCATCTTCCCAATATCCACCTGATTTAAAAAACCACTAAGTATTCTAAAACACTGGAAACAATTATTTTAATGAAACATATCTCCCACCTATGTAATAATGCAAAGAAAATACTTTTCCTAAAATATCCATCTACAAGGATTAAATCAGGTCAAAACCAAGCAATAAGCTCCTCTAACTGAAATCCCCTAAATAATCATCAAAAAAGATACCAAGAGCATAATAATGTCAATGTCCTGTGATCTTTAATCAACTTTTAAGTATCACATTAAGGGCTAAGAAAGGGCTTTCAGCTTTCTAGTCTGGCTTATCTCAAAGTCCTCTTCTTCATGAAAGCATTTTTTAATTAATGAGATTAGGCTCATATATGACCATTGTTCAATTTACAGATTTCAGTGTAACATATTATGATGAGGAATTCTACACACAGACAACACACAAACACAATTGTCTACATTTAGAAAACTTCCAAAAGTAAAACCAACTAAATATTTCTTACTAATACCATCATTAGAACATCTTTTCTAGCACAAACTCTAAAGTTGCTGACCTGATTTTAATATTGATTTTGCCAGCTAATGCAGAGAAAAATTACTTCATTAGCCTTAACATAAAATGAAAACTCTAAATTCCGTAAATCTTTTTTTTTTAATTTTTTAATTTATTTTCAGCGTAACAGTATTCATTGTTTTTGCACCAAACCCAGTGCTCCATGCAATCCGTGCCCTCTCCAATACCCACCACCTGGTTCCCCCAACCTCCCACCCCCCGCCCCTTCAAAACCCTCAGATTGTTTTTCAGAGTCCATAGTCTCTCATGGTTCACCTCCCCTTCCAATTTCCCCCAACTGCCTTCTCCTCTCCATCTCCCTATGTCCTCCACATTATTTGTTATGCTCCACAAATAAGTGAAACCGTATGATAATTGACTCTCTCTGCTTGACTTACTTCACTCAGCATAATCTCTTCCAGTCCCGTCCATGTTGCTACAAAAGTTGGGTATTCATCCTTTCTGATGGAGGCATAATACTCCAGAGTGTATATGGACCACATCTTCCTTATCCATTCGTCTGTTGAAGGGCATCTGGGTTCTTTCCACAGTTTGGCGACCGTGGCCATGGCTGCTATAAACATTGGGGTACAGATGGCCCTTCTTTTCACTACATCTGTATCTTTGGGGTAAATACCCAGTAGTGCAATTGCAGGGTCATAGGGAAGCTCTATTTTTAATTTCTTGAGGAATCTCCACACTGTGATCACCAAGACAGCATGGTACTGGCATAAAAACAGACACATAGACCAGTGGAACAGAGTAGAGAGCCCAGATATGGACCCTCAACTCTATGGTCAGTTAATCTTCGACAAAACAGGAAAAAATATACAGTGGAAAAAAGACAGTCTCTTCAATAAATGATGCTGGGAAAACTGGACAGCTATATGTAGAAGAATGAAACTCGACCATTCTCTTACACCATACACAAAGATAAACTCAAAATGGATAAAAGACCTCAACGTGAGACAGGAATCCATCAGAATCCTAGAGGAGAACATAGGCAGTAATCTCTTCAATATCAGCCACAGCAACTTCTTTCAAGATATGTCTCCAAAGGCAAAGGAAACAAAAGCCAAAATAAACTTTTGGGACTTCATCAAAATCAAAAGCTTCTGCACAGCAAAGGAAACAATCAAGAAAACAAAGAGGCAACCCACGGAATGGGAGAAGATATTTGCAAATGACAGTACAGACAAAAGGTTGATATCTAGGATCTATAAAGAACTCCTCAAACTCAACACACACAAAACAGATTATCATATCAAAAAATGGGCAGAAGATATGAACAGACACTTCTCCAATGAAGACATACAAATGGCTATCAGACACATGAAAAAATGTTCATCATCACTAGCCATCAGGGAGATTCAAATTAAAACCACATTGAGATACCACCTTACACCAGTTAGAATGGCCAAAATTAGCAAGACAGGAAACAACATGTGTTGGAGAGGATGTGGAGAAAGGGGAACCCTCTTGCACTGTTGGTGGGAATGCAAGTTGGTGCAGCCACTTTGGAGAACAGTGTGGAGATTCCTCAAGAAATTAAAAATAGAGCTTCCCTATGACCCTGCAATTGCACGTAAGTCTTCTTTCATTAGGAGGCTAAACTCTTCTGACTCACTGAGCAAATGGCAGGTATATACAGCATCACATTTATCTCCTAATCTCTAGAACTTTCAAAATTTTAGGATATACAAAATAATACCAGGACTTTGTCTGTATTCCACTGCCTTCCACTGTTTCATTTTTCCTACCTGAATTATGAATTTTTAGAAATTAATTCTTCTGAAAGTCATTTGGAAGCTTCTGTATTTGCCCTTGAATGATAGTTCTTCATGACATGAGTTTATTCCACAAATTTCTCTCAGCCTAGAAAATTCTCTGACCTGTTCTATGTATGACCTTGCCTAGATTTCAAAGTACTACAACCACCTAATCACTACCTAGCACTTATTTGAATGGATAAATGAATGAATGAATGCTCACAATAAATTGTAAATACAACAAACTATTTCAAGGGTACATTCCAGTGTTATTTGAAGACACTTTAAGCAGCACTTAAAGCTCTCATTCACCAATTCCAGTTTTAGCAATGCAAATAGTTGTCTTCTTACAAAAGGATATACTTCTGCATGGTCACAATTTACTACTACCTGGTGGTGTCTGGTAGTAGCCACTGGCATCAATTTTAAAACTAATCCAGATTTCAAAAATACTACAATATGAAAAATTCTAAGACTTCAGTATTAAAATTTAATGACTTTACAACTAAATAATCTAAGAGTGAGCAGGTAGGAAAGGAATGACAGAAAATTGACCACATTTCTTTAAAGACAAAATTATCAAACTAGGAACCTACATGGCCCAAACTCTAACATCACACAAGAGAAAATGAAAAATATGATAAACAAATCTTCCATTTTGTGTCTTGGAGGTGCAGGGAATACTGGCCTTTAAACTTTCCTGTATATTAGAAACAAGTGGAAAACTTTTTATCTTGATCCAAAGAATCTGAGTATCTAGAGGCTGGACCGGGCATTTCTTTTTAAAGCTCCCCCTATGATTTTTAAAGTGCAGCCAGATTTAGTAGGTTGGGAATCACTGCAAGTGTCTGCCCAGTGCTGTTACTTTTCTCCAACACAATACTGTCTTTCTTTAAATTAGCCCACAATTATCCATTGTAAGAGCTAAAAAAAAAAAAAAAAAAAAAAAAAAAAAAAAAAAAAAAAAAAAAAAAGAATCCTCATTTGTGAATATTCTCATTAATTTTTCTTTACTATAGGCCTTGGTTGCTATAGGGTCTTTACTAATTATAACCAAACAAATTAGCAAGAGATGCAGGTTCTGGTCCTAGATCTATCCCTATGTCATCCTATTGTTGTTACTCCCCCACCAGCCAGGGCTGTGTTTTTGTCTATGAAATGCTGGTGTTGGATTAAATATCTAGGTTTTTTTCTGATGCTCTATCTTTACAAGCAGAATGTTTAACAAGTTAAAAACACATCAAAACTTACCTTAGTTCCATTTTCCTAACTGTTCCCAACAGCCAGAGGAACTGCACTAAATTCTAGCAAGGTATTTCCTCATTAGGAACAATTTTCAAAATCATTGTCAACAGCATGAGATGCTGATGAAATGCTAAAGCCAGTATTATTCAGGCTTCATGCTACTATAGCAACAAACATATTCATGGGGAAAATACATTTGGTTTCATGAATACAATTAATTATCAACTTGAAAATTTAACAAGCTGTGTGGTCCCAGACAAGTTATTTACCCTCTCTGTGCTTTTGCTGCTTCTATTACAAAATGGACATAGTTATAGTACTGGCTTTCATAGGGTTGTGAAAACTAAATTAAATGCACTTAAAGCATTTGGCAGATACTTTGAAAACATGCTCAATACTTCAAAAAATCTTTTTCTAGAAACCTTAAGTTATAAAGCCCAACCTGTAAATCAAGAAAAAGAAAGGAACCATTATTTTATTTCTATTATCCACTAAGAGAAAGGACTAGGAAATACCTTTCCCATCAGATGATTTGGGGATGAAGTAGTCCTCAACGATATGGTAGAACTGTCCAGGAAAGTCCAACCTAGCCTAGAAACAAAACTTAACATTTGTTCTTTCAGCATGTCAAGGAATACAATATAGGATAAACTCCCAACAGACTCAAATTCAGCTAGTGTTTACCAAGTGAATGAAACTGACCAGACAGCAACTATGTAAATTCTATTTTATTATTCAGAGTTGCAGAAA
The DNA here is from genome assembly GCF_010015895.1 of Lontra canadensis. Lineage (NCBI taxonomy): Eukaryota > Metazoa > Chordata > Mammalia > Carnivora > Mustelidae > Lontra > Lontra canadensis. Next base: position 36,641,259 of record NW_022631000.1, on the reverse strand, counting down.
CACTAAAATAAACATAGGTAAAAATAGCAATATGCAAGGGTCTGCTTTTCATTTTAACATATCCACAAGAAACTAACATAAAAGTAGACATTTACAAATTTGCAGAAGCCACAAATTGAAGCAATCACCTGTATATAAAACAGCAAGAAATCTACTAGCCATTGTAATATCCCCATGAAGAATCTGAAAAATGTTCTCTATTAAGAACATATTAAATCCACCAAACAGAAAAGTCTTGTTCAAGTATGCGTTGGTGGTACAGTGGTGAGCATAGCTGCCTTCCACAAAAGCCTGCTCATTAAAAGAGGACACTTCCCCCAAGAAGTGTCATGATATAAGCAATTCACCTTCAAATTGTTGCTTAGCAAAAAATTAAAAAAAAATTAAATAGAGAGGTATGAGACACAAAGAGATGAGGCAAGTATGACAAAATAAATTATTATGTGATAAACTAATTGTTAACAAGACTGTTCGTTATTGAGTCCAGATGGAAGATATAGGCTATTCTCTGTACTGTCTTTTTCAGCTTTTCTATGTTGAAAATTCTTAGAATAAAAAATTCGGAAAGGAAGTTTACATACCATTCTAAACTTAGAAGTATAACTGAAGTCAGTCTCTTCTTCCCTTAGATATGAAATATATTTCAGTAATAATCATATTTTATTTGAGGTTTTTCAATGAACTATAAAGCCAATCCACAGATTTGGGGTATATATAGAATTATCTTTGAATATGATAGAAACTCCTGAATGTAAGAGGAAGAGCTTCTAAAATTTGTTTTAGCCTGAATTCATTCCACCAGAACCCATGAGAGTATATAAATCTTACAGATTCGGTTATAGCTAGTCAACTTAAAGTGAAGAAAGTTAGTTCTTGGCTTTTCCTTTTTTTACAGGGAGTTGACCTGTAGCTTCTAAGTACTTATTGATGAGGTCTTCTTGTGTGGACGGTGAACAGGGCTGATATCTGCAGTACTCCATTGTGTATTCTCCCTTTCCCTAAGGAGTTAAAAAACAACAGAGATTTTATTTGTTTGTTTTGGTACATCTACCAAGCAAAGACAGGATTTCACACATTTGAGCACTGTGTAGGGCGGTTTCTTAAAGAGCACCTGAGTAAAGTTTAAATATCTGCTTACCTCTGTGCATGACCTAAGTTCAGTGGAATAACCAAACATATCATTTAGAGGGACCTGAAAACAAACACAGGATATTCTGGTATTGCTTACTGACAAATATTTGAGAAAAGTACAGAAAAGCCTTAGGCATTTAATTCCTTTAGTCTTAGGTTTCTACTAACTACTCTTGATTTAAAAGAATTAAAAGCTAGAGAAGTATATATTTGTTTTACTGAAAGTAAAAATCTTATTTAAAAATAATTTAACGTGGCAGTCACAACTAAAAACCAAATCTTTCTGTTTCACAAGGTGGACATCACTCTCATACCCACTCCACACTCTGGTTGCAGCTCAAACATGGAGAAGTGTTTCTTCTGTGAAAATGTTAATACAACTTTCCTCTGGACACCTCAATAATATGCTGATAGTAGTGTCTTTTAGGAGGCCTTATGTAATGTGATATACACTTTCTTCTATGAGATTTAAGTAAAGCACAGGCAATGGAACTCAGTATTATCCAGTAAGAGATAATGTGATAAAGCAGCTATACAAATGAAACTTGTAACAAGAAATAAAGACAACGTCTATACATCTAAGAAAATGACATATTCATAAAGGCCCACATAAATCTTATTTTTAGCTTTTGCATTTAAGAGCTGCTCTAACAGCAAATTATAGAAATTGCCACAAATACAATACTCGAATAGCTAGGAAAATGTGTCAATTCACTCTACACTCTCCAAAACAAAGTCTCCAAAACCAAAAACTAACTCTCATTTCTATCTGCAGTTACTAAAAGCAGGATTGTCAATGATCAATAGTACTTACATCGGCATACAATGTAAAATAGTCCTCAATCCCATCTTGTCCTGTGATTACCCCATGGCGTCGGTTAATTCCCGCAATCACAGGTCCATGAAATTCATTTGGGGCTATAATTTCCACAGACATAATAGGTTCAAGAATACATAATGTTGCATTTGCCAGAGCTGGGTTAAAAAAAAATACACCAATTAGTTTATTAATCTTTAAACACATGGCCACTCTTCCCTACCCAGACGTACAAAAGAGAGAGTGCTTCCAAAGGTACACGCAAGTGATGAGGTTCAAGTATTTGATCTGGACTCTTTTCCTCTAGTAGCTGTAACAGTCACTCTCCTAGATGGAAATTCCAGTAAGATAACACATGATTACAGTATTAATAGTTCTAAACTATATTTTTATCCTTAAACATCACTAAGCTGCAGAGAATATAAAAGGGGTCTTCAAACGACATACAATCAAGTTCTTTAGCATCTAAATTATCCAGCTGAGGGTTACTTATTCTCTTTCTCTGAATACTTTCAGGAATAAAAACTCTCACTGTTGTCTTTGTTTGATCAGGTAAACCAGTTCCTTCTGGTTGGTTCCTGGAAGACAGTTATTTTCAACTGTAAGAGAATAACTTTTATCATATATTTGGAGACAATAAATAAGTCACACCTGAGTTCTGTCTTTCCTTTTCTAGGCTAAACATTTTCAACACATGATTGAGAATCAAAGAACCAAGTTTCTAGTTTCTGCTCTGACCTCAACAAGTTATATATGCCTTTTAGAAAAACAAAATGTGTCCAGCTCTCACGTTTCTTCACCTATAAAATAAAGACACTGGATGTGAAGAGACATTTAAGCACTGAAACGTGTGTGTCCAAGCTTATTTTTATTCCCCTTAATATATAACCAGAACACTTCTTAATGTGACAAATGCTGACTGAGGGTTATATTTAACAATGTGGAGAAGACAGAATAACATTTCAAACATTCTTATCTAATTTGTATGTTATGATAGTGTGGAATAATACTTCAGCCTCAGACTGGATGAATTATCTCTAAATAAAAACTTTAAGCAAAACCTAGAAAAGATGACAAAGAAAATATTTTAAGATAATCACAGCTTTCTAGGCATCAATTTGTTTAGATTAATCAATTAATTAATCAGCAATCATTCTCATATAGTCATTAAAGCACTTCTCCTAAAGCCACTAGTAGCTTAAGTGCAATAATTATAAGAACAGCAACTTAATATCCTTGGATTTCTTTGAATTATTCTCTAATTCAAATCATAGCTCAGACCTACCTTTGACTAATTAGTCCTCATTAGTGAATTTTGTTCTAAAAAAGAGAAGTAACTGAACTTTGCAGACTCCAAAGCTTCTTCAGCTAAGCCCCCCCAAAACCCCACACAGACGTGGAAGGCAGCTTACAGTTTGGGACTGTAGAAACGGCTCTAGCTCCTGCAATGTCTGGGGTTATCCCAACACCAGAGCTTCCCTGGCTCTAAAGATATGCAATCTATGCAGAAGAAGACATCCAGAAAGACAGATATGAGCAGATGTCTTAAGATTTAGAACACATTACCTCATGCTTTCAATAGGTCAGTAATATAAAAGAGCGAGACTGGGAAAGGGTCATATTTTAAAGGCAAGAAAGGGCCAGGTAGACAGTGCCCATCACTTAATTGCTGAGGATGCCTTGTCCAGTTCTCAGTTTCATATTCTCTCATCCTGCTCCTTTCCCTTTAAGTTTCTCTTTCTTCCTCAACTCATCTCCTGACTCACTTCCAAAGAATTCATGCCTTCTTCTAAGCCGCTGTGGCAAGACTCTGGAGTGAATTTCACCCTGCTGTATTCACCAGTCACACGGCAGCCCACTCCTAAAACCTATGTTTCCTCAAGCAGATCCGTGTGGTCTATGGCTTTTTAAGATAGCAAGTAAAAATACAACCATCTTCACAGGTACTTTAAGCCTGTGGTGGTGAGAAGAGGTGGTAATATTTTTTATCAACCACTAGGAATAATGCTGATAACACCAGGCCAGGTGTTGAAGAGGCCAAATGAGGTGGTATTCAAGGGCTAGGACTCTAGGCTGGTTTAGCTCTCAGCTCCACCACCATCTTGTAATCTTGAGTAATTCAATCAACTACTCTGAGTCCTATTTTCTCAACTGTAACGTCACTGTGAACATAAGATACGATCATTCATGCACTCAGCATAAAACAGCGCACATAAGTGATCAATAAATGTTATTATGAGTACTCGGAGACAAGAAGCTAGGGAACAGCGGCATGGCACAGTACCAGGTCAAAGGCAATCCAAAGGAAAGCGTGACTAGCATTCACTGCCCAAGTATGCACGTGCAAGTTTTCAAAGACATTCCTATAAATTTTACATTCTCTCACACAATGTTATGGAATTACTATTTCCAAGCAGCCTGGGGGAAATTTCCACACAGTAAGTATGGAGCAGAGCTGGGATCTAAACCCCAAGCCCATCACATAATGGGGCAGGAGCTCAAAGAAGGGGTGCTGTCAAGTCAACTGAGCTAACCTTTATTTCTAGGCCTTTATTTCTCTTGTTGGGTGGCTACAAGTTTGAGGTTTCTGGGAAGACCAAGCATAGTGCTCTAAAACCTGGACACAGAAGAAGATGGCAATGGTCGCATTTGTAAGGTGAAACACGCCCAAAGAAACATTCATTTTAGATTCAGTTTTAGTTATATCACTGATTAATCTCAGAGACAAAGTTTAAACTGTGACCCAACAGTTCCAGTTTGCATTTGTTTTGGAAAAAAAAAAAAAAAAAAAAAAAAAAGACAATCCAAACTACTTTTCTTCCCATTTTGAACAGAGAATGGCTCATAAATCTAAGCTATTCTGATACTGGGCTCATTTCATGACATTTTTACCCCAAAACTCTCATAAGGAATTCAAGAGAGGTTTATGCATGAAAAGCTGATTTTCTTACTGAGCTAAGGAAAACTTCCTTTTACCCTATACACTTGTCCTTCAATCATGGATGACTGAATAACAGATGAAGAAACAGCAAAGTAATTCATTTTTCATGCTAGCATCCTGATTTGTACATGATTATCTGGCAAAAAAAAAAACAAAACTCAATTACTATCTAGTGTTTTCCCTTTGCACACCTACCAGGCAGTTTTCATACTTAATGTCTGTACACTTAAATAATTAAAAAGTAAAGATCACATATTCACCTGTTTAGCTAATATTCACAGATGTACAGACTGTTTTCATGGATGCACATGTGTAAATTATGGGCATATATGTCTGCATTTAGTTATATCTCTTATAGGAGCAATTAAAAAAGAAGATGAGGCTTTTTGTTAACTGACAACCATACCAATTATCTGGCTTTGTGTAAACTCTATCTCCAGGAAAGCTACTAATTTCCAGTCAAGCAGCAGCATAGAATAATTGATTTAACTATACTTGTAGAATGTATCGACATGGATGGAACTGGAAGAGATTATGCTGAGTGAGATAAGTCAAGCAGAGAAAGACAATTATCATGTGGTTTCACTTATTTGCGGAGCATAAGGAATAACATGGAGGACATTAGGAGAAGGAAAGGAAAAACGAGTTGAAGTAAATCAGAGGGGGAGATAAACCATGAGAGACTATGGACTACAGGAAACAAACTGAGGGTTTCAAAGGGGAGGAGAGTGAGGGGATGGATTAGCCTGGTGGCGGGTATTAAGGAGGAGAAAGCACAAGCAGGTGGAGTGAAAGAGGGAGAAGCAGGCTCTCCTCTGAGCTGGGAGCGGCAAGTGTTTTAATGTGAATCATGCCTTAGAAAATCTTTCTTTGTGACTTAATTTCCCTTTTTCCTACTAACACAATCTTCAGATTACGACAAGATTTCCAGATCACAGACCTCAACTGCATTTCTAACAGAGCTGGCAAAAGAAAATGAAGGATTTTCTCTCCCTTTCACAACTGAGAAACTAATACACAAATTATTAACAGCTGCTATTAGTTTAAGTAATATAAGAAATTAGCAACCTAGCCAAGAAATGAGCAAACTTTTCCAACTACTGCCCCACACCTGGTCACAGATGCAAACAGAAAAACAAAACGAAGTCCAAAATTCATGTAGAATCAACAAAATCATGATTTACAGAATGCTTAAAAAATATTATGATTAATCTAATTTTTACTGTCCATTTGACTGCCTCTGATAAAAATGTTTCTGAAATGTTTCATAAATCATAATATAATTCTCCTGTCTAAAGATACTTATGGACATTATTAATAATATGGAAGAGATGACAAAGAGAATACATTTTCTGGGTCCAGGACACAGGTTTCAAGTTCCTTTGTTGAATAACCCTGATGTCAGATTGCTGTGTTATTTGCTTTTCTCTCTTAAAAGCAAGAAATCAGGGGGTGCCTGGGTGGCTCAGTGGGTTAAAGCCTCTGCCTTCGGCTCAGGTCATGATCCTAGGGTTCTGGGATCCAGTTCCGCGCCGGGCTCTCTGCTCTGCAGGGAGACTGCTTCCTCCTCTCTCTGCCTGCCTCTCTGCCTACTTGTAATCTGTGTCTGTCAAATAAATAAATAAAATATTTAAAAAAAAAAAAAAGGCAAGAATCAGATATACTTGCAATTGTTTAGGTTTCTGGTTCATCAGGGTTTTTAATACACCAGTTATTCTGTGTGGAAAAGGTTGACAATTCCAGCAGTTTAACAAGAGGTCTGCACTGTGAATAAAGTTTACTGAATTCCTTCAAAATATGTTTCCATCCACAAAATGCCTAAAAGCCTAAAATGTCACACTTTACAAAAATTACTTAAAATTTATGGATTTCCTGATATCTGAATAAGTCACTAAAAAGAGCATGACAGCAATGTTTCTATAAAATATCTCTTAGTACTCCAAGCACATCCATCTTCTTTATTAAAAACACAACAGCCAAAATATGGAAAAAGCCCAGATGTCCTTTGACAGAGGAATGGTAAAGATATGGCATGTATATCTCTATCTATCTATTGATCTACACACACACACACACACACACACGAATATTACTTAGCCAACAAAAAGATTGAAATTTTGCCATTTACAATGATGTGGATGGAACCAAAGGGTATTATGGTAAGCAAAATAAGTCCATCAGAGAAAGACAAATATCATATGATTTCACTAATATGTGGGATTTAAGAAACAAAACAGATGAACACAGGGGAAGGGAGGATAAAATAAAGTGAAATGAGAGAGGGAGATAAACCATAAGAGACTTAACTCTAGGAAACAAATTTGGGGGTTGCTGGAGGGGAGGTGGTGGGGGGATGGGGTACCTGGGTGATGGGCGTTAAGGAGGGCACTTGATGTAATGAGCACTGGGTGTTAATGCTACTGACGAATCACTGAACTCTACCTCTGAAACTAATACTACACTATATGCTAATTAACTGATTTTTAAAAAGTGGCAAAAAAACAGAACTTACAGGTTACCTCTAAATTAAGCATATGACAAATATTAGGTAATTTAGAACAAGGTAGCCTTTCAGTTTTGTAAGGAAGAGAATACAGTAAGCTACCCTCACTTCAACTCTAGATTTGCCCACACCTGCCAAGTGCCTCAGTGGGCTGCCTGGGACTCTGGGGCACAAGACTAAAACACAGCACTGCACTCGGAGTCTCTGACGGTCTATCAGGGAAACAGACACCGTGCTGCAGCAAACACAGGACACAGTACCTTGTTTAAGAGCGCCTTCTCCTGCACGGATGAAAGAGATTTCGTTGGAATCAACCATGTGGTGTGCCCCATCTTGCAGGACAAACCGGAGCCCAGAGAGCTTGTGACCAGAAAGAGGGCCTTTCTCACAGGCATCCAAAAACCCCTGTTAGTGAATGAATACAACTTCTGGAGTCAGTGGATTTCACTTCCAGGTGAATTATTAAAAACACTCACACATTTTACTGTTCAGAAATTGAACATTTTTATGAATACTACATTTTGCTCCTCAGAAAAAGAAGTTTTAAAAAGCTGAATAGCTTAACTACTTAAATTTTATTATTGTGGCATCTAGATGAACAATCCCTTGGAAAAGCGTTATCACTTAAAAGTGTGAGCTGGTTTGAAAGTGATGCTGAGAGTGTCGACACTTAACATCTTCAGGAATTACTTACCTCTTATAACCCATTATACAGACAGCCTGCTCTTAATTTTATAAGGAGGAAACAGAGGAAAAGCAAGGAAGAATATTTCCATCAAACTTGGCATTGATTCAACAGTTATGTCTTGAGCTCCCACTATACACCTATCAGGGCTTTGCCTCACTGGCAGATCACTACATTATGGCTTTGGTGTTATACATGCCAGTAAGAACTGGAATTCAAAAGTAAATTCATTTTTCCTGATGCAGTTCTTTAAAAAAAAAACAAAAAAAACAGCTTCATTGACGTATGACTGATACACAATAAACTAAACATATTTTAAAAGTATAATTTGATAAGTTTGCAATTCTTTTTCAGCCACTTCAACATTTGTAGAGGTCCCACAATTCACGTTAGTTTTTCCTGACAATCACATTGCTGCACATAGAGTACAATATATTTCTGACACTGCAAAACTATAAACTCTATATGCTGAAAAAAACATAAACCCTCCTTTACCTACATTAATATTGAAGAATACAAGATAACTTAAAAGTATAAGAGTGACAAAATACTCTCTTGAAATAAAGTATAGTGAATGAAATACAGTAATCACAAAATGCTACCATCACTAAAGCCAAAATTATAATTAGCAAAGATTTCTAAGCTAAAAGGGTAAATGAAAACCTAAAAATCTCAATGTAGGAGAACAGTTGCTGAAGGTTTACAACAGTCTTAAAGCCAGTGACCTAGAGAGCAAACAAAACACTAACCTCTTACATGTGCAAAGCACTTCACACTTTACAAAGAAATGTCAGAGTATTATCTGACCCTCAAGTTGGTAAGGGGTTCAAGTTTAGTTTTCTATTTACTCACACTTTACAAATGAAGAAACTGGCTCCGAATACCATGATTTACCAAAGAGTGCATTAATCAGTAGCAGAGACGATGGGAGAACTCAGATATTGGGAATCTTGGCAAAAGATCATGCTACTGTAACAGTAAACTCAAAACCTTCATAAAACCCTACTGACTGCTACAAATTTTAATTGTTGATTGCTATTTACAACATAGGCTCAATTTATTAAAAGAAATAGAATAACTATGATTAAGAAACAGAATGAGGGATACTTGAGTGGCTCAGTCAGTTAAGCATTCAACTCTTGATTTCAACTCAGGTCACGATCTCAGGGATGTGAAATTGAGCCCTCTATTAGGCTCTGCCCTGGGCACAGAGCCTGCTTAAGATTCTCCCTCTCCCTCTGCCCCTTAGTAGAGTGCTTAAATATGAAAAGTGCTTAATATATATTTGCTAAGTGCATGTCTTTGAAAAGCTGGCTACAATCTGGAGACGGCTGCACTATGAGAAGGAAAATAAGTCCTCTTAGAGAAAGAACTACTGCTTTGTTCTGGAAAAAAGAAATAAAGGAAAAAAAGAAACAGAATGAGTTCCCCCTCGTTGTCATAGCATATATTTATAGCTCTTCAACCTAATGAACTGAAGATTCTAAATAAGATGGAAAGCTTACCAGTCAGATAAAGAAGCAGGACTGTAACTGAAATGAACCACAGAAGACAATGTGATAGAAATAGGATCTGAGGGGCGCCTAGCTGGCTTAGTCAGAAGAGAATGAGACCCTTGATCTTGGGGTCATGAGTTTGAGTCCCACGTTGAGTATAGAGATTACTTAGATAAATAAAACTTAAAAAAAAAAAAAAAGAAGAGCATGGTGCATAAACAATGACTCTTGGAACACTGAAAAAATTAAATTAAAAATATAAACACACAAACAAAAGAAATATGATTCGATACCACCTAATAAACTGGTTGAAAAAAATGTAATCAAGTTATTTTTGTTGTTACCTTTTCTACTGCAGGCACAAACTGCTTTGGAACATTTGCCCCGAATGTTTCATCTGAAAACTCCAACTTAGTGTAGTTCTCTGGGTCCAGAGGCTCCAGTACACCTATCACTCTTCCAAACTGGCCTGCACCACCTGATTGTTTTTTATGTGTAAATTCAAACCTGAAAGTGATTTAGGAGGGGGAAAAAAATCAACATGGCATTAACATAATTAATTACTAAAATGAAATAATTCCTACCGATTTAAATGAAAAGCCACATTTCACCATTTTTACTTACTTGTTCCTTTGAATTTACTGCCATAAAATTTTACTGTAAAATTTATTTAAAAGGTAATTCTCTCTTTCATGTTTTTACTTGGAGGTGAATTACTAAAAGGTAATTCTCTCTTTCATGTTTTTACTTTACTTTACATGTTTTTACATGGTTTTCTTTCATTCTGCCAATTCTTTACTTCACAAGTAGAAAGGTAAAAGTGTTAAAAGTCAGTCTAAGGTTCTTGCTCTAGTAACCTACATTCAAAGAGCTCAGCCTCTTCTTTTGGAATGCCTCCCTTCCTTGGGATACAGCGTTCTCTTCTTAAATCTCTACAGCTAGAGACAGTTACTTGAAAATGGGAGCTCTGCAGTTAATTTATTCAGATAGTTCCTATCTAAGTTAATTTACCACTTGGACTTTATGGAGTGATGCAATATAAGGGAAGGGAGTTTCAGGTGGATTAATACCTGAAGAGAGTAATGGCAAAACAGTGACTAACATAAGTCACTCATATAAATAGACACATATACAGAAAATACACAGACACGGCAGTGTTTACTTCAAACCACTAACGGCCACATAAACAGAGTAAGCACTTTCTATATACTTATTAAAACATTTGTAAACATATGCTATTTCCCTGGGGGGGGGGGAAACATTTCATGAGTATCTACTGCCTGCAAAGCATTTATTCCTTTAAAGTGAAACCTTCCTCAAGACCTCAAGATGAAAGAGGCCACCTGCTTTCAAAATTATCTCAGACAACTGCAGGTAAATGGACGTGAATGAGCGTGTCCCTACATACAGATGTGTCATGGTGTGTCGTGGTCTGAAATTACTAAATACTCAGATGCGTCATGATGTGTCGTGGTCTGAAATTACTAAATACTCATTTTTGTAGCAGACACCAGCTTGGAGTATGCGGTTTCATAAGAAGCCTAAATGTGAATGTGCCTGCTGAACTGCTTTTAAACAGTTTCCCAGCCACCAGGAGACTCGGGACGGGCTGAGAGAAACAAAATGCTGACAGAGACACTGTTCTGGGAGGGAAAAAACAGCTATCAGAACTAAGAGAACGAAAGGACTTGCTGCAGGGATTCCATAACGATGGGCCCCTGACAAGTCTTGGGTATGCACAAGTTCTCTGAGATGTTTACAGTTTTGTTTTCAATTTGACAATATGACATCAATACAAACATATACTCTGTTGTCTGTAGGGTAATCACTAACCAGGGATGTTTATAGTTAAGTTAAAATTTTTAAAAAAATTTAAAATTCAGTTCCTCAGTTGCACTAGTCACATTTTAAGTGGTCAACAGTCAAATGTGGGAAATGGGTACAATATAGTGCAGCACAGAGAACACTTCCAGCACTGCCCTGCAGGACCAGTTCACAAACCAGTAAGTTTCAGAGGTCACATCTGAATCATAATCAAGTGGAGGCCAAATAATGAAACACAGAGGTACCAGGCTTGTGCTAAGCAGTTTTTACGTATCATTTTATTTGTTCTTCCCCACAAACTATGATTGTGCACTACTATCACCATTTTACAGATGAGAAAGTAACTTGCCAAATATGATGCAGTTAAATGGCAGAACCAGGATTGTACCAAAACCAATGCTCTTAATTAAACATTTTTCTAGAAGGCTAATAAGAACATAAGCTGACATAACCTGCAAATGATGATTTCACTGAAAAAGCTGTTAGAGGGCGGTAGGTGAAGACAGACTACAGCAGCTTCCAAGAGGTAGAAGAACTAAGATATTACTTGGTAGGCAGCTAACAGGAGTGCTGCAGGTAAAAGAACTCATGCCCCGGTCACGTTGGGGAGGCAATTTTGTTTTGGCAAAACATCATCTCTCACGATAAAATTAATGTTAATTAGAACAGTGTTGGTTTTTTGTTTTTGTTTTTGTTTTTTTAGATTTTATTTATTTAAGAGAGAGCATGAATGGTGGGAAGGGGCAGAGGGAAAGGGAGAAGCAGACTCCCTGCCTAGTGGGGAGCCCAATGCAGGGCTTGATCCCAAGACCCCGAGATCATGACCTGAGCTGTAGGCAGCCACTTAACTGCCTGAGCCACCCTGGCACTTCATAACTGTATTGGTTTTATCTCTATTTTGCACATTTATTTTGATTTGATAGTTGTACCAAAATTGCAAGATACAGATCTTTTTACTTAGTTTTCATTCATATTAGTTTTCATTATCAACAAAAAGCTCTTTCAGCATCATCAGAATGTACTCAGCCACTCTTTCCTGGACACTATCAAAGAAAACACATGATTCAAACACTACACACACACACAATGATAACCTAAGAGGTTGGCTGATACATGAATGACTCACCCTCTCACGCCCAAAAAGAAAAATCTTTCTCTCTCTTTTTTTTTTTTTAGAAAAAAGCCTTAAGGAGAGAAACCCTATAATCCTCAACTCACTTGACAATTGGTTGACTAATCTAACTAGAAAAGACAGAAATGCCTTATTCCTTACATTTAAAAAAATATATACTTACTGCAAATAAAGACTATGAGTAAATTAAGGATATTTGAGGGAGAGAACACATTACAAATACATTTTTAAGTTTATTTTTTAAAGCACAACACATATGCCCACCCAAGGAACTTTCAAAGAACCTTCAAAAATCCATTTTGAGGGGGGCGCCTGGGTGGCTCAGTGGGTTAAGCCTCTGCCTTCGGCTCAGGTCGTGATCTCAGGGTCCTGGGATCGAGCCCCACATTGGGCTTTCTGCTCAGCAGGGAGCCTGCTTCCCCCCCTCCCCCCTGCCTACCTCTCTGCCTACTTGTGATCTCTCTCTCTCTCTCCCTGTCAAATAAATAAAATTAAAAATCTTAAAAAAAAAATCCATTTTGAGGGAAAAAAGGCAACGAATCTCTATTTTCCAAGCCAATGAGCTTGGAAAGTTTGGCCATACGGTTAAAAAGGAACCTTAGCTTCCTGATCTAGAGCAAATCCAAAGCCTAAATTATAGTCCTTTCAAAGGTAAAACAAGGTAATTAAGGAAACTGGAGAATGGAAATCCACTACCTACTAAAAGTCTGTGCTTGCTTAAGCAGCTATAAAAACTCTCATCTTTGTTAGAAGTTTCTTCAATATAGTGCTTGAAGTTCAGTCCTTAAATGTTTTAATTCTTAAAGTAAAAATTTCAAAGTGATCAGAAGGTCAGAAGCATGGTTTTACAGCAAAACCTCATTTTTCTAAGATTAGCAAAGGGAGAGAGGGGTGCAGGTGTATTTATTTATCTTGATCTAATAAATTACATAATTTATTATGTAATTAATATGTATTAATAATAAAATTATTATGTAATTAATATTAATATGTAATTAATGCTAATTTCTCATATGCTGATTTGGGCAGCATTGGTCCAATCCCACAGAAAAGGGGATTAACCAAGAGGGCTCCTGGAAAGAAAAGAGAAAAAAGTAACCAACCCACTCGCTACCTGGAGCTCCTTTTGCACTTTGCCGTGGGCCTGACACTGTGACTAATGTCTGAGGAAGGTGTGCTCTGAAGGGCATGTGAAGCAACCAGATTTCTTCCATGAAGAGGAAACTGGAGGCCCAAGAGGCAGCTCCATAAACGAAAAGGCCAGAACGCCCTTCCCTGCACTTCAGTAAAGGTTAATGAAAGGAAGCACAAAGTCCCAGCCAGCCTAACCCACCAACTCCCTCCCCATACCTCCACCCTCGCCAGCCGGAAAGGCCAGGGCTCTCCCCTCGCAGGAACAAGTCGGTACTGCGGGTGGTAGTGGGGCGGGGCCACAGGAGCAGCGGCGGGAGCCAGCGCCCCTGCGGCAGCTTCCTGAATCAGAAGGAGGGAAGGAGGAAGAGAAGGGTGGGAGCTGGCGATCCCGCCCACACCCGGCCGACCTCGGCGTGCGACTCTTCCGTCGCAGCTACCCGGCAGAAAGCTGAACCAGTGGTGCGCTGGGAGCGTCTGGTCCCTGCAACTTGAGCAGCCGTAAGCTCCCACCAAGAATGGAAATACCCCCGACCCATTTCCCAGCCTCCAGGGCAGCCTCGGTGGCGGAGAACTGCATCAACTACCAGCAGGGGACCCCCCACAAGGTGTTTCTGGTGCAGACTATCAAACAAGCCAGCATGGAGGTGAGTCCGACAGAGGGCAGTGGGCGGGTGCCTGCACCTACTTGCTTTCCCTCCACTCCCGAGGGTCTCAGCCTCGTTCTTCGGGTGACTTCCCTTCCACTCCACCCTTGCCTGTTTTGGGACTCGCTGTTGACGTCAGGTCTAGGGAAGTTAACATTTCTGGGGATAGCTGACACTCCAGGACAGCCACAGCTGTTTGTTTTTTTCTTGGAAAGTTAGACACATCCATACAGGTTTTAATGGGCACTTCCAAAGAAATGGAAAAGCGTTCTAAATGTGGGGCAGCATTTAACCATTTTCTGAATGAAACCTGTAGAACCATTCAAAAGAATCTCAAAACTGCTCCTGCATTTCTCATCTGCTACTCCAATCTGAACCAACAAAACATCCTGTCTTTCAAACAATACTTCTTTGCTGAAATTTTAGGAACAATCTTTATCAGACCCTTTGACCAAAATGAAGGGGGAAGCAAAGAGCAAGACAAACTGACAACCAAAGTCAGGGAACAAAAGCATTGTGGGCTGAAGCTTTAACTACCCAAACACCACTACCACTGATTCCTGTAAAAGATAATGCTCCCTCTGGCAAAGGGTTAAATTAAATGCTTAAGGCCGCAGCTGTTGCTAACTAGGTTTGTTTCTATTTTACTAAAATGTAAGATTTGAGATTGTCACTTAGTTATCTGACATAAACTTAAGTCTGTAAGAGCTGACAGGGAGTAAATGTTACTTCAAAACTGCACCAGATAATTAGGTATACACTCTTAGTTGTATCTTTTTTTTTATATATATATTTTATTTATTTATTTGACAGAGAGAGAGATCGCAAGTAGGCAGAGAGGCAGGCAGAGAGAGAGAGGGAGAAGCAGGCTCCCCACTGAGCAGAAAGCCCGATGTGGGGCTTGA
Organism: Lontra canadensis; assembly: GCF_010015895.1. Taxonomy (NCBI): domain Eukaryota; kingdom Metazoa; phylum Chordata; class Mammalia; order Carnivora; family Mustelidae; genus Lontra; species Lontra canadensis. Next base: position 36,626,047 of record NW_022631000.1, on the reverse strand, counting down.
TCCCAGGACCCTGGGATCATGACCAGAGCCGAAGGCAGAGGCTTTAACCCACTGAGCCACCCAGGCGCCCCTCTTAGCTGTATCTTGATTCAAAAGTGAAATACCTACACAACTGTCTTACAGTTTTATAAAATTTGTTGAAGTATCATTTTGCAGGTCCACTAATGGACAAATAAAAACAGTATTTAACATCTCTAACCACTTCACAGTAATCTGTCCCAAATGGAACTGACCTTCCTTGAACAGTGTTTGGAGGGTACACAGGGCTTTTTGAAAATGTTTTCAATGGTATATCCTGTTTTTCATCTTAGAATCAAAAGGTGTTTCACAATTTTTTTTGTAGAGAATTCAGGATCACAGATCCAGAGGTTGAAGTCCTCTGATGAATGAAAGTGAATTATAACTTATTTTATATATGATTTTATCCCACTCTTCTGTTCTCATCCAAAATAAATCTCATAATGGACCTCCTAAATTAGATGTTACACACATGGTGACATGCGTTTTTCAAAGTCAAAGGCTTTAATCATTTACCCTCACCAAGTGAGCCCTCTGCCCCAACCAAATGAGAATGTATTTTTCTAATAATGCAAAGAATGGAGTTATTCTTATAATAACTCACCACATTTTCTTAATAGGATATTCCGGGAAAAGGACACAAGTATTGCCTTAAATTTTCTGTGGAAGAAATTATCCAAAAAGTAAGTAAAATGTCCTTTATTATGAAATAAAATTTGACTTTATAAATATTTTAGATCACCTTCCCTAATCAAATCATAGGATTAACTCGTTTTTTTTTTAAAGTTGTTGTGAAATTCCTGCCTTGGAAAAAAATGAGAATTCAAGGGTCCGATTATACTCTTTTAAAAACATACTCTGAGAACATGAAGTAATTCTATTCAGCTATTTAGAAAAGACTACCCATATCAATTCAAACAAATTCTCTTAAATATATTCTTAGGGCAGTCTGAACTTATGCCTGATATGAACAAATGACATAATTTACTCTCCAGTCATCATCACTTTCTTATGTCTGCCTTTCTCATTCTATTTTTTATTTCTTCCATTTAAAGAAAGCTGGTGCATTTAGATATTCATGAGCAATAAAATGATCAAATGGTACCAGTATGTTCATAGGAATCTTTCACTAATGTGGCAGGGAGATTTTTAAATATTACATAACTGCCAAATTATTAGTGAGACAAACTTAAAAAAAAAAAAAGGAACTGCAGTTTATACCATAACCATCTTAAAACTTTTTAAAAAAGCTTGCTCTTTTGTTGAGCGTAATTCAGAAGAGACACAGGCTAACATAAGAGATTTATTAAAAGATTATCTGAGCTACTAGACAGCCATCTTTCAAAGCAGAACCAATGCTACTATTTGCTACAATTTTCTAATTTTACATCTAGATACAGATTAATTTATCTGGGCTTGAAGATATTTCTGTTGTTTCAGAAGCAGAGGGTAGAGTAAGACTTAAAAAGTAAACGAAGTCTAGAGGTAGTACATAAAGTCAGACTAAAATCTGGCCTCACAAATGGGACACTCCATTAACACTGACATAATGAAGTTTTAAGATGAACTGTAAGATTGATACTTGATAAGTTATAAAATAAGTTATCTATTTTAGATATCTTCAAGAAAACTGTAGGCCACACCCAATTAAGATAGCTCTGTAATAGACACTCTGAAGTCAAGTTTGAAACATGATTGGGGGCCAACACTTTAAATGTTGCATCTCAAGAATGACAGTTAGGAATGGATGGCCATTTACATGTAAAGGTATTTTGCAAAATGTTTCAAACAGCAAGTTACACTGAACTGTACAGCGGAAGTACTTTACCCTCTAATGGGACAAGATACTGCACCAGAAGTCAACTTCACATTTGAAGGAGAAATTGGAAAGAACCCAGATAAAGAAGATAACACATTTTATCAAAAACTCAAGTCCATGAAGGAACCACTTGAAGCACAAAATATTCCAGGTATATAAATATGGCATGGAAAAATTTTTTTCAACTTTAAGATCAGTATTAATTATCTGTGCTCAAAACTGTTAGATGTTAATAATATGTTGGAAATATACTGGCTTTTTAAAAAATATTCATTACCAATCTAATTCAACAAAAAAGGGACTTACTTATATTCTGTACACATTTGAAGGAAAATAAAACATGACTTAGAATTTAGATTTCTTACAGGTTAACACTGTATGTATAAATAATTCCATTTACCATATAAATGTTTCCTCACCAGACAGTTTTGGAAATGTATCTCCAGAAATGAAGCCAGTTCGACACTTAGCCTGGGTTGCTTGTGGTTATATAATATGGCAGAATTCTACCGAAAACACATGGTATAAAATGGTAAAAATTCAAACTGTCAAGCAAGTGGTAAGTGATTTCTATAAAATATACTATTAACAGGGTTGTATTTTACTGAAAGTGTGATCATTCATAATTGGATAAATAGTGCCCCTTCAGTCATTTTGTATTTAAAATAGTGAAGCTGGTATTTTGAAGGAGAGGTCAGTTACAACCAAGGTTAAAAAAGTTGAAGCTACGGTTTCAAGAGAGTAAAGTATTGAGTTATAAATAATTTGGCATTCAGTTTTTGTGCTCAGCTTAATACAGAGTATATCCTTTGGTGATCTAAATTTTGTACTGAAGTCTTTATAGCTATGCAAATGAAACTACCTCTGTTTTTTTTCCTCTATTGAAATGGTGGTGCCAGAGCTCCTCAGAGACATGGCTGGCATTTTTTTGCCCCAAGAATCAGCTAGAACATATATCTTAGCATCTTTTAATCTTTGTGAAACTTGCTGTATATCATTTTCTTTTCTAGTCATAATCTACCACCTCATATTTTACTGCTAGCCTGCTAGTCTTTTAAGTCTGATAGGACTAGAACCTCCTCTTTCTGGTCTTTAAAGACCTAAAGTCAACTTCACACTTTAGCTTTATTAAGAAGTTAAAAAGAAAAAAAGTCAACTGTTGATATCTAATGGATATGAAGAAAAACAGAATACAAAGAAACCACAACAGTTTCAGTTCTATAAGAGAATAGGACTTTCCAAATGACTTGTTTCAGCTTGCTGGAAACAAACTGCAAGGCAGCTGGAACATCTTTACTCCACAGGCTTTTGCAACCACCTAGTAGACACCTACAGGCACTGGCGGCCAGGACACCCAATCACAATAATTAGAATATGATGTCAATATCTAACATAAATACCACAACTATATTTTAAGAAACAGAGCCCCTTTTTTTTTGTTTTTTAAATTTTTAAGTAGGCTCTGCACCCAGCGTGGAGCCCAACACAGGGCTTGAACTCACGACCCTGAGATCAAGACCTGAGCTAGATCACAAGTCAGACGCTTAACCCTCTGAACCACCCAGGCATCCCATTTCTGCAGACATCTACTTTGGTTACAAATTCCTATTGGGGTAACAAGGCTCAAATAATTGAGTAAAAGGTCCAGGTTACAGCGGTTATACAATCATAATCATGGTTTTCAAGGCATGATCTTGTAGCAAAATATGCTCAAGACAGTGCCAGAAGTTTGATGACAGAAAACTCCTATAACCCTTCATCAAAGTTTTAAAGCATTATTAAAATTTCAGCAGAAAGGTTTACTGCACATTTATAATTGCTATTAACCAAAGAGGCCACAGCAGCTCATGCTGCCCCTTGGAGGCCAGGGATGGTTTCAACACACTGATTATAAACCTTAAAAAGCCTTGTACAGCAAATCTCTGGTGAATGTAGTTTTAAACGATGTGGATGCAGTATTTCTGGGTAGCTGGTGGTCTAAATACTTTATATGCCCAAAACAATAAGCAGCACAGATCAAAGCTTTAATTGCAAAATCATTTAACTACATTGTTTTCCTATTTTCAGTTTTTAAAAAGAGAATTTCCATTATAAAATTGGTTTCCTTTAATGTAAACACTCATTTCAGTAGTTTATCCCCTAAACTAAACTTCTGAAAAATAGAAACATTAAGGAATCAATCTTTGACAAACTTTAGATTGTGATGTTCTGAAGTAACTATCACAACTCAGGGAACACAACTTTTAGAACATGTGAAAAATCATGATTTCAAAATGTAGTTTGAAAGAGAGCTTTTTTGTAAGAACATAGTTTTTCTTTTTCTTTTTCTTTTTTTTTTTTTTTTTTGTGAGACAGAGAGAGAGAGACAGGGAGCATGCAGGTATGGGTACTGAGTAGTAGGGCAGAGGGAGGGAAAGGGAAGCTCAAGCATGCTCCAGGCCCAGTGCCAGCCCAGTGCAGGGCTCCAGCTCACAACCAGGAGATCGTGACCTGAGCCAAAACCAAGAGTTGGATACTTAACGGACTAAGCCACCCAGGTGCCCCAGGAACTCAGTTTTTCTGATCAGGCTAAATAAATTATAACATTCAATTTTTGTTTTTACTTATTAAATGGAAGTATTATCATCTAGTAATGAAAGCTGATTTTTAAAATGAACATACCATTTTTGCCAAAGATACTGTTTCAAACACCAGATTTTTATTTTTTATGATAGCAAAGAAATGATGACTTCATTGAATTAGACTACACCGTTCTACTTCATGACATTGCATCTCAGGTAAAGTATCAGCTACTTTTCTTTGATGAGACTGTGAAAACTGAGACTGGTTTTAGAGCCACAGTGTATGTATGCCTTATTAATTTTGACCCTAAATCAGAATTCCTGTAAATTAATATAGACACCAGGTTAAAGTATATTATACTCGTAGCCAAACTTCTTTTTTGCTATTCTTTGTAAGGACTGTTTTGTCTCCAACAAAATGTAAACCAACATTGTTTTCTGAATTTTATCACAGCATTAGTTAGTTTCCTTTACTTGCAGGAGATTATTCCTTGGCAAATGCAAGTTCTCTGGCACCCGCAGTATGGTACTAAAGTCAAGCATAACAGCCGTCTGCCAAAGGAAGCACAACTAGAATAACGGAAGACCCTAACACTGACGTGTCAACGTACTTACTGATGATGTGTGTATGCCTTCACTGATACCTCGTTTGTGGGGTCAAACAAATCCCAAAATGTCACTTTGTATAAATGTCTTCATGACAGTATAGAACTACACAGATTCCATAATAGAGACTCACATGATGTAAAAGTGTCCCAACACTAATAGTGGTATGTATATCCCATAATAAAAAGCTTCAATTCCGGCCTCACATTATGTTTAATTCTGCAGCATACTTACGGGACGGGGGCAGTAATGGTCTCTCTGAAAGCAACTTTTGGCTTTCCTGTGACACAAGGACAGCCATATTCTCTTTCCATCCTCTAAAAAGAAGAGGGGAGATAATTTTTTGGTATACTTAAAAAAACAAACTGAAAGAAGAAAAATCAAAAGAATCTTAACTACATTTGAAGCACTCATTTAAATATGATAAAAAATGATAAATCTTAAATCATTTAAGTATCTTACAAAAGTTAAATACATGATTTAAGTAATACAAATGACTCTTAAAGATTTTATAGAAATGAATTCTAATTTAGACTGTTTAACTTACACTTACCTCTAATTAATCTATCCACTAAAACTTCACCTTTATTTCATATTATTATATATTATCTGGAATAGCCTATAAGTCTGTTGTCAGAGTTTCTACTACCTTAATTTCAAAAATATGATCACAACCAGAATTTTCAATCATAAGTCAAACAGCTTTTGTTTTCATTCATAGATACAGAAGACCTTTCCTAGGAAAAATATAAGGCATCTGCTCTATTACCTAAATTCTAGTACTAAATCTATCTAAACCTTCAAGTACTGACTTGAGAAGAAAACAGATAAGAAATGGTTCCAAGAGCAGGTACTGGTGGGCTAACTTCCTCAGCAGGTGTCTCCCTGCAAGTTGTCTCCCTAAGGCTGGCACTGGGATTTGCAATGACCCAACTAACCATGACCTAGTGTTGGATGAATGATCTTACTGCAAATACTCGGGAGTCTTGATTCTAGGAGTCTGCAAATGTTTTACAAATACAAGGATTTAGAAATAAAAATTAATTTTTAAGAGATGGTAACATTTATAACATGGTATATGCCACATCTGGATACAAACCAGAACGAAGTCTGAAGAACCACTATTATTTTACAGTCATTAGACTGAGAATTACTGACTTGTAACAAAACACAGACATAAATAAAATGAATTTAAGTTAACTTCCATATTATTCATTACCTGAGCATAGATTTCTAAGTGTAATTCTCCCATTCCAGATACAATTGTCTCTTTGCTCTCATTGTCAAAGTGGACTTTAAATGTGGGATCTTCTCTTGTAAACCTGCCAATACCTTTTGAAAATTTTTCCAGATCATTCTTAAAAAAAAAGAAAATCATTACACATTTTAGTAAGCATGATAAGCAATGGGATTGTTGAAAGAACTTTACTAAATGAAATCAAATACATGAACAGTTAAGAAATAATAATGATCCCCATCTAGTTCCTAGGCCAGACCCTTTCAACATGTAAGCTTGGACACCACACAGTCAACAGAGCAGGGAATGGTTGGCTGACAGAATTTTCTTTCCACAAGATACAAAACAAGAGTCCAAGGCTTAACTATACCCTTTCCTATTTTATTCTTGGATATACATAGAAATTGTCCATTTGTGGAAAATTTTCTCCATGAAGGGAAAAGAAGAATCTGTGTTACTCTATCACATTTTAGAAATTCTGCACATAACCAAAGGAATCCGTGTGTTTCCCAAGACCTGATTGTAGAATCAAGCAGGACAGTTAAGACCAAAAGTAAGGCAAATGCCACAGTGAGACTTCTTCCTTTAAAAACAGCCTGCTTGGATGTGATTGCATGTACCTTTATTCTCCTTAGATATAGTTCCATACATGGTAAATAGAATTATGGTCCTCTAAGGATATGCCCTAATGCCCCCAAACCTGTGAATGTCACTTTATGTAGTGAAGGGGATTGTGCAGTTATAGTTAAAGTTACAGACTTTGTGATGGGAAGATTACCATGAAGAATCTGGGTTGGCCCAATGTAATCACATGGGCCTTTTTTTTTTTTTTTAATATTTTATTTATTTATTTGACAGACAGAGATCACAAGTAGGCTGAAAGGCAGGCAGAGAGAGAGGGGGAAGCAGGCTCCCCGACGAGCAGAGAGCCCGATGCGGGGCTCGATCCCAGGACCCCGAGATCATGACCTGAGCCAAAGGCAGAGGCTTAACCCACTGAGCCACCCAGGCGCCGCCCACATGGGCCTTTAAAAAGGAAGGGGAAAACAGAAGGGTTAGGTTAGAAAGACAGAATGAGGGAAGAGGCAGAAGATATCTGAAGCACAAGTGACTGATTTCATGGTTGAAGGCACTGAAGACAAGATGACAAGGCCACAAGCCTAGGAAAATGGATAGCCTCTCAAACTAAAAAACAACAAACAAAAAAAACCCCAGGGCCCAGGTGACAGTCATCAAAGAAATGGGTACCCCAGTCCCAACAGCCACAAAGAGCTGAATTTTGCTAACAATTTGAGTAAGTAAAAATAAAATGTCCCCAAGAGCCTCCAGAGAGGAACAGTCCTTTCAATATCTTGATTTTAGTCAATTAAAAACTATGTCAGATTTCTAACACTGTATAATAATACATTTGTGTTATTTTAAGTATGTGGTACTTTCTTCTTATGGCAGCAATAGAAAACTAACACACCCTGAATCACCAGTAGTTAACACTGATAGGTGTGTGCATGGACCTGTGCTATATGTTTTGAATATGTACCTCAAATTCTAACCAAAATGCTGCAAGACAGAATTATGCACATTTCACAGGTGAGGAAACTAGGTGTAGAAAGGCTGAGTGACCTGCTCTAGGCCACAGAGCTAGTGCATGGCAAAGCTGAGACAGAATCCTCAGTTAGTCTATCTCTGAAGTTTTTTGGCCTTTTCCCTACATTAGCCAAGAACCCCCAACTTACAAGAAGATCATCCCTGCCCCCACTATCGAGATTCACAGCTTTATGCAGTGATTTCATTATTTGATTTAAATTTACTCCAGCAAACAGACAACCCTGAGATACCAAAAATCTTTTAGATATTGATGCCTTTGGTTTTCCTCCACTGTTGTGAACTATCAACAGTTAAATATCTTTAACTTCTCTCCCTGATTATTCAGAAGGGAAAAGCAAGCAATTTTAGCAAAGCACCTGAAACTGTGGCATTTCACTGTATGGTAAAATGCAAAGTTTGCCTTTCTTCAAATTTCTGAGATGGAATGACATAATGTTTCTTGCTCCCTCAACATTTTTTTCTATACTGAGAAGGGTCTGGAAAACCTCATTTCCTCAAAACAGAGAAGAAGTACCTGTTAATGTAACCACAAGACAATACATCAGAGTATGTTTTGTAAATAATAGTTCCCAGATGACGTGAGATTATAAAATATTCACTCAATGCATGAATGAGTTCATTTCAATTTACCATATTAACATGACTGTTATGAATGTCAGACCAACTTAAGAACTCAATTATGTGAGCAATGCAAACTAATTCCAATGGTAGTAATGCAAGTAAGAACCTATTCAAGAAATTCTGGTTTCATAAAAAGCTAAATGACATCAAATCCAACCATAAAACTATTCTATTTGAAACTGACAAAGAGGTGCCTGGGTGGTTCAGTTGGTTAAGATCTGACTCTTGATCTCAGCTCAGGTCTTAATCTCAGGGTTGTGAGTTCAAGCCCCACATCCACACCCAGCATGCAGTCTACTGAAACAAAACAAAACAAACAAACAAACAAAAAAGTGATGCAGTGCCTGGTAGTTCAGTCAGTTAAGCATCTGTCTTCGGCTCAGGTCGTGATCCCATGGGCCTGGGATCTGCCTTGCACCAGGCTCACTGCTCAGCGGGCAGTCTGCCTCTCCCCCTGCTCCTGCTCCCTCTCCTTCTCTATCAAATAAATAAATGAAATCTTTAAAAAAAAAAAAAACAAAGGAAGGAAAAGTCTTGTTTGCAGGTTTTCCATGTTATAATGAGATATATACTTCATAACTACCACAAATCCAGAGATGTATTATAATCCATGAGGCAATTAACCTATGTAGTAATCTAATGTAGTTCAGTGAGGTTTTACTATAACTTAGGATAAATGTCCCTATTTCCCCTATTCCGTTCCTTTATGATCTGTATATAGGAAAATATTCTTACCACTTTGGAGCCAATGATACTGTAAAGAGTTAGAAAGCACAGTCTTGTGCCTACTTTAATACCATCAACTTTTTCAGGTATAATGAGAACTAATTACTACCAAGAGACTGGTAGTTTTAGAAGGTGATTTCAATACCAAAAGAAGAAACAGAGACCATAAGATTGCTGGGTATCACAGGATACTATGTGCATTGTGTACAAAGATGAAAAAGGGCTCAAGTTTCTATTGTGCTATACTGAGATTGAAACCAAACTCCTACCTTGTTAGAAGGCTTCATTGCTATTGAAATGACAGGATCAGGAACATGAATTGACTCCTAAAATATTTTTTAAAAGAACAAAGAAGAATTCAAGTACAGTACTATTTGGGTCAGGGATGGATTAATTTTAATGTGCTACTTACAAAAAAACAAAGGACAAATACTAGTCAACATGTTTATGCTAGACAATATATTTCTTGGTCTGTTTTGTATTAAATATATTAATACAATACATTAATAAATGAATGCATATACTTACATGATCTCCTCCCTCCCAAAATAAATAACAAAAAAAAAAGATTATTCACTATTTAAAACCCCTAAGTTTATTGACACATTCATTTTAAATATAATCATAATGAACCCAAATGCCAAAATGTGAAATTCTTATTGGCTAGTGGCTACACACACATGCTGTTGCTGTCTTTTGCCTACTTTATTTAATCAAAAATATACCATGGGGGCACCTGGGTGGCTCAGTGGGTTAAAGCCTCTGCCTTCGGCTCAGGTCATGATCCCAGGATCCTGGGATCAAGCCCCACATCCAGTTCTCTGCTCAGCGGGGAGCCTGCTTCCTCCTCTCTCTCTGCCTGCCTCTCTGCCTACTTGTGATCTCTGTCAAATAAATAAATAAAATCTTTAAAAAAAAAAAAAAAGTACCATGACTATTAAAACAGAGAAAGGACACTAGATTCTTTATGCATATGATACCTCATTCAATCAGTCACAACTCTGACAAGCAGATATTATTATCCCCATTTTACAAATAAAATCATTAAAGGCTTGGAAAGACAAAATAACTTGACAGAGGTGAGACACTAATCAAGGTCTATTTGCTTCAAAGCCTAAGCATTTCCCACAACCTCCAGTCCCTCACATTACTAATTATAGGTATTTAGAGAAGGCCTTATCAACAATATTTGTTTACAAACTATGCCCCTTCTCTAGATCCCCCAAAAACCTGTATATACTTTGATTTTCTGTAGTATCTTAAATCAACATGGAAAGCCATGGACATTAGAGAATATCTTACACAGAAAAGCTAAATTATAAAATTATGAATTCATCACATAATACAGGGACTATTATAGTGCTCATCTACTAGGGTTGGATCAGTTCTTAGGTAAATGACCCACCATAAATTCCTTCCCGGCAAATTACCCATGTGTGCTCAGTCTTTCTTTACTAAATTCAGGAGTGGGACCACCCTCATGAACAGATGGTCATACTGTCAGAGAGCCTACTCAATAAAGGGAAAAGTGAGTGAAGGGGGATTCAAAGGCAGGAAGTGCCCAAGTATGCTCTTCCCTTTGGGATCCCTCAGTCATGAAAAGGGACCTCTGAGTTCCACAGGACAGGCTGTGTACAGTAAGTCAGACTGCCTAGTTGCACCTTGCCTTTGAGCAACGTTCCAGTCTCTTATACCCTAGTCTACATGTTACAGCTCTCTGGGACTGAGGCAAGGGCCCAGGCTGGCTGTTAAGTTAGTAAGTGGCCGCCCACTGAGACTAGCCTGATTCTGGTGATAGGCAGTCGAGAGGCATCCGCAAAGGGGAAGCAGATCTCAGAGTGCAGGAGTCAGCACTTCAAGTTCAGGTGTATCTAGTGAAGATTTTTCCCTCCATGCTAAATCTTAGGGGACTGTGGAATTATTTAACTAAGAAAAATCAGATAAGTTAGGTGTCACAGAGTGCTTGCCTAACTGATATCCAAAGAGCCAGGACAAATCCACACTGATGCCTGTGGCAATAAATGAAAACTGTGACTGTTTTTCTTAAGTATTAAATATACTACATAAACACAGACTTCTAAAAAGTGATAACTTTGAAATTAAATCACGTACCATAGAAAGGCCACTATTATTTTTGTTTGTGAATGTGTCTCCACTAGCACAGTCAATGCCAAACAATGCACAGATGTCTCCGGCATACACTTCCTCAACATCCTAAGGAAAGAAATAGCACTAAGTAATACTTGCAAATAACACATATCAGGACATGGTAATCACATGATGAACACACTGGATATAAACAAACATGGCAGAATCTCACCATGAATTCTACAGAGAATGAATTAGCTAGAACCAATGTAATACCAATAATAACCAAGGCGAGATATACCTTGAATAGGGCCTTTATTTAAACCACATCTCAACTGACAGGACTTGACTTTACATGGAAACTCCAAGCTGTGGCATCATGAGTTGGAAGATCTGTAGTACTGACAGAACACAGAGCTTCACACTTTTAGCGTTATTTCTATGGATTCAAAAGGATGTATTATGTGTGCTGGCACAGTCCAACAATGAGTATATGACAAAGATGTACAAGGAAAAACTGCACAGGAAGTTTTAAAAACAAAGGCAGGTGAGTTCAGCCCATTGTACTTAAAATAGTCTTAATTTCTCACAGATGCAAGCAGTCAAGTAAACACAGGAAATCTAAGAACAAAGCACTGGTGTCTCTTAAGCTTCCTAGTTTTTGTCCATTTATACTGACAGTTCATTCATAACAGCTGTGGCTATGAATGACCAAATGTGCCTGAGTCTTTAACAGTTCCACAGATGTAAACTTCTCATAGCCTCCGGCCCATAAAAACATCTGTGACAATCACTAATTCCTGTATCATGCCCCCTGCTGCCTATCTCACAAAACAGCAATAACACCCAATTTTGAAAGACTGCCTATTCGAGAGACAGTATGGCTACCACAAATTTCTGTACGTCCTAAGATTTTGTTCAGAGCAATAAACTTCTCCAGCAATAGAGCTGACTGGGGAAAGAGTGTGAGCAAGAGACAACCCCACCCACATGGCATTTCTACTAAGGCCTAACCCTAAAAGACCATATAGATGGCTAGAACAGATTGAGACCCAATTAAAAAATTCAAGCTGTAAGCCAAAGTTTATTTCCCTAATTAGACTTTGAGAAGTTCTAAATCTTCAGATGGATTCTAGCACTAATATGGTCCTTCTGGGGGGGGAGCTGATTCTCTAACAGGAAAAATAAACTCTAGGGCTAAACAGGGCTTTCACACAGGGCCATCCCTTGCATTAGAGAAATTTCTGATCTGCCAGGAAGAACCTATACTTGCCTCCATCATATCAGCATGCAGGCGAACCAGCCGCTGCACCCGCACCTTCTTTCCTGTCCTCGTGTTATAGATGGTATCACCCTTCTTCAACTCTCCTTGGTAATTGCGGACATAAGTTAACTGTCCAAATCGTCCAGCCTAGAAGTCAAGATTGGATAAGGTGGAAAGAAGAAAAACGAAACATAAGAATCAAAATTAAGGGGCGCCTGGGTGGTTCATTGGGTTAAGCCTCTGTCTTCAGCTCAGGTCATGATCTCAGGGTCCTGGGATCAAGCCCGCATCGGGCTCCCAGCTCGGCAGGGAGCCTGCTTCTCCCACGTCTCTCTGCCTGCCTCTCTGCCTACGTGTGACCTCTGTCAAATAAATAAATAAAATCTTAAAAAAAAAATCAAAATTAAGAGAAAAACTTCACAACAACCTCCAATCTTTCCCTATCAATTGTGGCAGTATACTTTATACACGTTCTGGTTTATTGTCTAAAATACTTAAATGCTAGCTTTGAATATAAATGAGTTAAATGGTTGTTGTTGATCTTTTTGGTACTACTTCTGATTCTTCTGAAATAAAAATTAGAAAATAATTTTAAATTGCATATGCAATAAGGAAATATCCTTTTGCCTTCTGTTATAAGTTTGGTTTAACGCAATTAAGATATAAAACACAAATATAATTATTGGAAAGACAACAAAAATATAATTAGAAATGGTAAGACTGTATTATACATCTAAAAAAAATCCTTTGATAAGCACCTGCAAAGCTATATAAATAAGCATTCTTTAAAGTAACTGAATATAAATTAAATAACCAAGGATCAATTCCTCCTCAATACTAACACTAACCAACTGGGTATGTTTTAAAAGTTGCCATTTAACATTTAAAAGTTCCCATACTGATTTATAGGTTTACACAATAACAATAAAAACCCCAAAAGGAATTTTTAAACACATTATTGATTTTAAAATTCATTTTGAAAAATAAATGAAAAGAAAAAGCCATTTCTTAAAGTATTCTGACAATGAGAAGCTAACATGACTGATATAAAAACATTTTAATACTCCAAACTTAAAAAGTACAGAAGGAGGACAAATTAAACTCAATAGCACACAGAGTAAAAAAATCTAAAATGCAGAATAGAACACATCTGTCAACAGACAGTAATGACAGAAGACATGACAATGGATAAGTACAGCATTGTTCAGTAACTGGGAGCTGGACAATTGGTCCTCTATGTGGAGGCAGAGGAGATACATTTAGAGTCCACCTCACAGCACACAGCAAAACAAATTCCAGCAGGATTAACAATGAAAAAAAAGTCACAAATAAAATAGAAAACATTTATGAAATATATACAAAGAAGAGGACGTTAAGGTTAAAAATGAGAGAAGTAAAAAAGACGAATACATTTGACTATAAATTTAAACTGCTGTTTTAAAAAATAAGAGAGCATTCAAATAAGTAAACACTTTGACACTAATTTTTAAAATAAGAAATAAGACAATTGCAAAAGAGGAATTATAACTGCATAACCAATATATGGAAAAAGTTCTGTACCATTAGGAATTAAAGCAAGATGTAAAGCAAGAAGAATTACTAACTTTCACTTATAAAACCGGTAATAATTTTTAAATAATACTCAATGCTGATAAAGATTCATTGAAATAATTTAATACATTAACTCTAGGAAAGAAATCTGATAATAAACCATTAAATATTAAAACATTCCATTCCTGGGGCACCTGAGTGGCTCAGTGGGTTAAGCCTCTGCCTTCCACTCGGGTCATGATCTAAGAGTCCTGGGATGAAGCCCTGAGTCAGGCTCTCTGCTCAGCAGGGAGCTTGCTCCCCCTCACCCCAACTGCCTCTCTGCCTACTTGTGATCTCTGCCTGTCAAATAAATAAATAAAATCTTAAAAAACAAAACAAAACAAAAAAAACAGTGTTAAAACATTCCATTCCTTTAATTCAGTAATCATCATTTCAGGAATCCTAAGAAGATATTCCTAAATGTATATTTTTAAAAGCTTTACCCATAAAAATTGTCACAATTGTTATTTGTACTTTTCAACTTAAGTTTTCCAGAGTAAGTGTATTGTAAAAATTTTACAATAAAAACTAAAAGCCCCCCAAATAGAATCCCATCCCAGAAATAACCACTTTACATTGTAACACTTCTAACTTAACCACTTTCTTTCCCCGTTAAAATAATATGAACACCAGCAACAACAACCTAACAAAAAGTACCCAAATCTTGGTTTCTAATACCATTCTCGGTTAAAAGTAATGGAACCAAGGCACCTAAAATGGTTGATTCTAGGGTGGAGACAGGGAGGATAAGCCTGGAGGATCCTGCAGTGCCATCAAAGTCAGGAAATACTCAAAAGAACAACACACTACTCAATGTCAAAAGGACACAGGAACAACTCGAAGAGCTCCAATGGCCAAACCTGACCAACCTGCACAACAAAATAACGTACTACTCACTGTGACTCAAAATACATATCCATGAGGCCATGCTGACATAAAGATAGACTGAATAAAAATATAAATGGGGAGAGAAGACAACTCTCCCGTATAGAAGAATCCCAAGTAACTTAGTAGATACTGCTCCCTCAAGGGGGTGGAACATGATTCCTCATAGCTTAAGTGTGGGCTGCTTACAGCAACTTCCTTCTGAAGATGCAGTATGGAAAGAGAAGGGGGAGTAATTTTCAGCAGAGAAATTTGTAACAAAATCATTTTGTAATAGGAAGAACACATTAGAAGAAAATTTCCACCTACAGCAATTACATACATTAGAAAGCAACTTACCTCCAGTTTAAAAGCCAAGCCTACAAATGGGTGGGAACTGCTTCTCTCGGAGTTCATTAAGATTTTGTTTTTCTCTCCTGAGTCACTTAAAAGAAATATAAATCTGTGAGATGCATTATTTGATATCTCTCTTATATCACTTTATTTCATCAGAGAAAAAGCATCGACATGTTAAATATTTCTGACTTCATATAAGGGAAATTTCACTGAGACTGGTAAGAGTAACTTCTCAGGGCTTAGTTACTACATTATGACATGACCAGAGCAGACCAAAAACACAAAAATGGCAGAGAAAGAAAAAAAAAATAATCAATGAGAGCTTAAAAAAATGTTTGCATTTCAAACTTAAAGGTTTTTTTTGTTTGTTTTTGGTTTTGTTTTGATGTGGCCAAAAACAGCTGGTCCTAAATGAAAAAAAATTTAATCATGAAGAAAACCTTAGTAGATAATAAACCATACTTCTAACTCACAAACAATATGATATGGCAAATGGTATAATAGTTTTCTACATGTCAAAAGTGTTACCCAAATAGAAACTGGCAACTGATTTTTGTAAATTATGGGGGGAAAAACGGATAAACACAACTTAATCAAAAGAACCATTCTTAAATTCTTTCACAGTGCATAAATGTTAAAGTATTTCTACATGGACTAAGATTCAATTTCCAAGACTTACTCCCCCTGATTGAGAATAGCGTAATTTTGGACTTCAGATGGATTTGGGAGGTATTCTAAAACAGCATCTAGAAGAGGCTGAACTCCTTTGTTCTTCAACGCACTTCCCAAAAGGACAGGAGTAAATGACCTATTTAGAGTAGCTCTTCGGATTGCACACTACAAAAGAAAAAAAAATTAACAATTAACCTTAAAAAAAGTTTTGTATTTCAGATCAATTACAAACCAGTGAGGGGCACTTGGGTGGCTCAGTGGGTTAAAGCCTCTGCCTTAGGCTCAGGTCATGATCCCAGGGTCCTGGGATCGAGCCCCGCATCGGGCTCTCTGCTCAATGGGGAGCCTGCTTCTCCCTCTCCCTCTGCCTGCCTCTCTGCCTACTTGTGATCTCTGTCAAATAAATAAATAAAATCTTAAAAAAAAAAAAAAAGAAACTTCAAACCAGTAAGTGAATAAAAGGAACTGACACTCTTTGGAGTACAGGCTATAGTGGAGACTAGAACAAGGTCCTTTATACATTAAAGGTCAAAATACAAGGAAAAAAATCAGTTCCTTCTCCAGGGCTAGGAAGCAATTTACTATATAACTGCTTTTGACATTCTTGGAATGTCACTAATTTCCAATGTGACAAAAATACACATACACACACAGACACACACATAGAAAAAAGGCACACACAGAGAGAGGTATAAACAGTATACTAACAATTATGTAATAAGGAAAAGTAACACACACACGCACTATGTCTGGAAAAATACACCAAAAACTATTAACTGGTAACCTGTTTTAGGGAAGAGGCAGAGAACTAGGCAAACAGGAGACACATGGGAGACTTTTTTTTTCTTTACTGTATACCTTTGTGTACTTTTAAATGTTTAAAACCTATGAAAATATCTATTAAAAAAACACATTTAATTAACAGATGTTTTCTTTCTTTTAAACAACATACATACAGGAAGCCAAGTAGTACAAATCACTCATAAACTAAGAGCCATGAGAGTAACAGGCTATGATGTTACTCTTGCTTAAGGTGCGAGAGCTATGAATGTGTCCCAGCCCTCTGGGCTAAGCAGGTCTCTGAGAGTAAGCAATGGAATGAAGTCTTAGCAGCTAGAAGACATCAACAGTGATAGGGAAACCAGTGTACAATTATTCTTCTAGGAAACTAGTTATTGTAAAAAAAAGAAAAAAAAGCTTAACGCAAAAACTTACAACTGTAACTTCTGAACATCACTATAATACAAGTCGCTAACCACTTAATAAATTACCGTAAGCCACGGGACCAAAACTCTGACTTACCAAACTTCCCGTATATGCAAGTATGGACGTAAATAATCTTATCACATTTACTTTACAACAGAAAAACAGGAAGGTGGTAGATAAATAGAAAAAAAAAATTAGAACCATCCTAATACCAGCCTAACAAAAGCTTTATTTTTCAAAAATTTCCCTTTTCATAAGAATCATTTTCACACTTCAAAGGTGCTGCCTTTCCACTGTCCCTAATAATATATCCAATACAGAAGGTATACCTATGTATCCTCTGCAGAAAACAGTAAACATAGCAGCACTGAATTGGCCATGCTTAGAAAGGCCTGTTTACAAGGTTGGGCCCTGGCTGGTGTCTGAGAACCTGGATTCAGGGGGGTTCCAGCATTCCCAGAACTGACAATGGTTCACCATGGCTACAGTCTGCACAAACAATGGGTGGATGCTAAACACCTGCTTTCCTCCTGCAAGTCTGTTCCTCCAGGCAGAGGATGTCTTTCAATAGCCATTAATAAAACCGAGGGCATGAGTTTCTAACAGATGAGATTCACAGGTATAGTCACGACTCACTGCTGGAGGAGTGAGGCATACCCTGCCATGACTCCACTGTGAGAGGACTCTTGGAAGCTGATACATGGTTTTCTGCTGGACTTCACCTCATTTCACCTTTCCCTTTGTTGATTTCGCTTTTTATCAGAGCCACGACTATGATTAGGTGTTGAGAATTTTGTGTGATCCTCCTGAATCACTGTACCTGGGAATGGTCCAAGGGACCTCTGACACATGCCCTTTAACAGATAAAAGCCTAACTCTGTGTTGTGGTTCCCAGGACACAATGCTTGACCTATACCCTCCTACATAGTTTATGAAAACTAAAGGACTCAAGTTATGAGATTAGTAAGCGTCCTCAGCTTCGACAGGGTTCTTTCCTTGTGCATTTCGCCTACTATCAACTCCTGTGCCACGTCTTAAACACAGTAATCATTTATCTGATCTCTGCTAAGTGTACCATGTGGTTTGGTAAAATAAGTACCAGTTTTTCTAATGGTAAAATAAACAAAATTTATCACTTTAACCATTTTTAAGTATACAGTTCAGTGGCATTAAGTACATTTACACTGCTATGCTGTCATTACCACTATCCATCTCCAGAATTTTTTCATCATCTCAGATGGAAACTCTGTACTCCTTAAACTCTCTATTCTGTAACCCACCCCTCTGCCACCACCCCTGGTAACCACTATTTCTGTCTTTAAGAATTATGACTGTTCTGGGTACCTCATATAAGTGGGAAAATATGTCATTTGTCCTTCTGTATGGTTCGTGTCATTTAGCATGTCTTCATGGTTCATCCACGCTATAGCATGCATCCGAATCTCTCCTTTTTAAGGCTAAATCATAGTCCATTGTATGTATATACTAATTTTGTTTATCCATTCATCCACTGATGGGCATTTGAGTTGTTTCCAGCTTTTTGCTACTGTGAAGACTGCTACTACCAACACAGGGGTACAAATACCTATTTGAATAATTCTTTCGGATATTATCCAGAAGAGGAACTGCTGAATCCATATGGTAGTTCTAGGTTTAATTTTTTGAGGAATGGCCGTACTTCTTCCACAGTGACTGCATCATTTCACATTCCCACTAGCAATGCACAAGAGTTCCAATTTCTCTGTATCTTCGCCAACACTTGCTATTTTACTAGCTATCTTAATGGATAAATTGAAATCTCATGATTTTGACTTGCCTTCCCTAATAATTAGTGATACTAAGCATCTTTTCATGTGCTTATTGGCCTCTGTGTGTATCCTCTGGAAAAATTATCTACTTGAAAAATAAATACCAATCTTAAGCAGAGATCTTTTTTTTTTAAGGATCTAAGTGACCAAGTGAAGAAATCTATACAGCCTTCTAAACAGTACAAGTATCAACATTTAGTCTGTAACCATTTAGCAGCCTCATCACTTAATCTGTTTTATTGCTGTAACACTTGTATATTTATCTTCTTTCTCCTTAAGAAGATATACTCAAGAGGTTGGATTTTTTTTTTTTTTAAAGATTTTATTTATTTATTTGACAGAGAGAGATCACAAGTAGACAGAGAGGCAGGCAGAGAGAGAGAGGGAAGCAGGCTCCCTGCTGAGCAGAGAGCCCGATGCGGGACTCGATCCCAGGACCCTGAGATCATGACCTGAGCTGAAGGCAGCGGCTTAACCCACTGAGCCACCCAGGCGCCCGGATTTTTTTTTTTTAAGATTTATTTATTTATTTGACACAGAGAGAGAGAACACAAGTAGGCAGAGAGGCAGGCAGAGAGAGAGGGGAAGCAGGCTCCCTGCTGAGCAGAGAGCCCGATGCAGGACTTGATCCCAGGACCCTGGGATCATGACCTGAGCTGAAGGCAGAGGCTTAACCCACTGAGCCACCCAGGTGCCCAAGAGGTTGGATGTTTAAATATCATCTTTTCTTTTTAGAACTATAACTCCTTTCCCATTGTAAGATGTTATAGAACTCATTACTTAAAGAATAATAAGAAATAGCAAGTATTTTTTTAAAAAACCAATAATATTAATAAATTTACTCAGATTTCATTAATAAAACCCATGCATAAAAGCATCATGTCTCTTACCCACAAAAAACCCCACCCTATTTTTGTTATTTTAAGACTTATTTTGAGAGCACTTGCCTTTAAATCAGAAACTGAGGGGATTTTTTCCTCCAAGAACATCTCACCAAGCTGCTCATCTGAATTGGCAACACATTCAATCAGCTCTTGCCGGTGATCAGCTGCTGCTGCCCTGAATTCAGCTGGAATTTCCCCATATCGAACAAACTGACTAAGAAAAGAAATGCTTTATTTTACTGCTATAAGGATATTCAATTAAACAGTATAAAGCACCAATGAAAAACACAACCCCTAATGGCTAAAATTTTTTAAATGAGAAAGAGCTTTGATATATTTGCATTAAAATGGCAAGTAAGACCAATGTAGATCTTTAAAATTTAGACAGAATAGTGGGCAAAAATACTTAAATAAGCAAAGCAAATTGCCAAGGTTGTACTACTAATAAATACAAGAGCCAAGCTTCAAAGTCATTCTGACTCCAAAGCTCATATGACTCTTGAAAATTTTATTAACCAAATTAATAAGAATATCACAGTCACTAACAAGGAGGAAAAGAGACCTGACTCTATTCCTTCCACTGGTAACAAATGCAATTACACAATTTTAACACAGTATATAGTAAAAAAAAAAAAAGGTTACTAAATATGACAAACTCTTCAACCTTAACCCCAGATCTCCATTTCTTTAGGGGCTGGATAGGAAAGAGTTATAAATATACACAACTGAGAAACAGATATACATGATATTTAAAACATCAGTGTCAAAAGCTTCAAAGTACTTCTTTAAAAATGGAAACTAACATCCAAAATATCAGCTTTCCAGAGAATGTGTTCCTAAATTAAAAAAGTAAAAGAAGTCAACCGCATATAGTCAGAAAATAATTCTTTTCTCAAAAAATGCTCTTCACAGCCTTCAGATCATAATTTCATCCTTCCTGTCAAGTTCCCCTGGTTCTTAGCCTTTTATGTCAGAATCAGCTATGGGTCCTTTTGAAATTTATATACCCAGAGGTCTAGGGCTGGGAAAGGGGGCAGGTATAGTAAGAAATTTCATCTGTGGTAGGGGCATAACAAAGTTTAAGAGCCTTTACTTTAGAAGACAAATGTGTGCCCTGGTAACTTTGGGAAAGTGGATTTATTCATTCATTTACAAATATTTTTGAGTCCTTATTGTGTACCAGAAAGTGCTAGGGCTTGGGACAGCATTGAATAAACATGATAAAATATCCCTATCCTCTTGGGCCTTACATTCTAAGAAATAGTAGATAAACCACAGTCACTACTGTCACACAAGAAGTGAGAGAAATGCCTCATCTACTAGACAGCCTATATCCTTCCCCTGCCTACAAGACAGCTGATGAGGATAAAGGATACAGTTAACTGAACACAACACCCTTCACCCACCTGCCAGATTAGCAATCCCAGTTCCACAGCAGAGAAAGAAAGCCTCTCGGGGAATTACCCCTAGAGAAACTGCTAGGCTATTGGGGGCCACTCCTCCTAATGAAGGGTCACTTATGTCTTCCCACATTGTCCATAACAGTGCCACTCAAAATGTGGTCTACAGACCTATAATGGCAACATCACTTGGGAGCTTTCCAGAAATGCAAATTCCAGGCTCCCCCCAGACCTACTGAATCAGAATCATCTGGAAGTGGATCCAGGAATGTGTTTTAACAAGCTTGCACGTGATTTTTCTGAATGTCAAATTTTGAATAACCACTGGGAAAACACAGTTTTGTATGTAGAGGTCACTCAAAATTGATTGATGGATCAAATACCATGTCAAAAAATTACCAATTTGCTTCTTATGTTCTCCAAACCACATCTGCACTATTTATAACTGCTTTTATGTATTGTCGTTTTATCTCTGTAGTCTCATCAATAGAGCAAACATTCATGATCCATATTTTCTTCCCAGTTTTTATCATAATACCCAGGACATAGCAGCTACTCCATAAAAGTCCACAGGATGAATCAACGAAAAAACAAATGGAAAATGAGAAACATTACTAGCCCAAGCTGATGGCCTTTTACCATACCATGCATATAACAGGATATAAATTACCCAAAAAATAACATACTCTCCCCTTGGAAAGAATACTAAGCAAAATGGGAACCAACTAGGATTAAAGGCATTAAAAAAAATCATTTTGGAGTATATTCCTCTAGCCACATTTTACAAAGATGTTTTCTCTATGTTTAAAGAAATCATTCTTTCTTTTTTCTCGTTGATGCTTCTTAAGATATTAATAATACATTTTTAACTTACCCAAAGTCTCCATCAAAATAGATGGCTCGTTCCTCAATAAGGTCTATTATACCTCTAAAATCACCCTCCAAACCAATGGGTATCTGCATAAATGCTGCATTGTGACTCAGTTTAGACCTGAAAAATAAAAATATGTATGTTTACCAAATAAAAATACATATGTCCTCCCTAAATCCCTTTGAAATGACAAAAATAAATCAACGGCAGATGTTGTGGAACTGAGAAGGGTATCATCAGGAGCTCAAAACAGAAAATATATTCGGGCGCCTGGATGGCTCAGTCATTAAGCATCTGCCTTGGGCTGGAGTCATGATCCTGGGGTCCTGGGATCGAGTCCCGCATCAGGCTCCCTGCCCAGTGGGAGGCCTGCTTCTTCCTCTCCCACTCCCCGTTTGTGTTCCCTCTCTTGCTCTGTCAAATAAATAAAATCTTAAAAAGGAAAAAAAAAAAAAAAAAAAACTCGGAAAATTTAAAACAATTGGGAGTAACCAAATTCACCATGCTCAGGAAGCCAAAATCCTATTTAAGCAACAAGAGAACTCTAAACTAAGTGTTTCTCCATCAGCTTCCCAGAATATCCTGGATCAAAAACATAAGGGGGAAGAACAAGTCAATGGTGGCTGGTCAGAAAACTAAAGGACAGTGGGATCACCTTGCCCATCTCTCCTTAGATCAGCTGACTCTAGCAAAGCTGAGTACAGCTAAAGAGGACGTTCTTACAGGAGAACTTTTAGCATGCATGTTAAAAATCAGATACTCATTATCAGCCTGTACCCTCAATCAGGCACAACCACTGAAGGGATTCACGGCAGGTATTCTCACTGAAAAAGAAATATGCTCTGGCTACCATTGTTTAGTCTAGACTCTAGGCCCCTATCTATAACTATGGATAGAGAACTAAGAATCACCAAATATTTGAAGGTTACCAATAGCTTAAAAGAGACGTGTGAGCTCAAGAAACAGTATTAACTTCCAAGGAGAGAGTTATTGAAAGAAAATAAAACGCAAAGATCTGAGAACTACCTTTCTATTAATGAAGACAATGCAATAAAAGACAAAGTTTAAGAAATTAATTACATAATTACAGAAATTAAAAAGAAAGAAAAGGCTAACATAACAGAAGGGACACAGATGACCTTCAGATTAATGAGCTGGAAGACTGACATCAATTCTCTCATAACCCAGTCGAAAATGAGAAGAAACAAAATGTATGAGAATGTATGGTAGAAAAGGTAATACATGGAGATGAGATCCAGAAATTCTAAAATCTGTTTAATAGGAGTTACAGAATGCAGATAAGAGGGAGTAGAGCAGAAAGAGAACTGCAGTAGTCACATAAATGCTAAAAGAGAATTTTCTTGGAATTCAGACAACAACTTGGTAGAAACAGTCCATCCATTGCCAAGTACAAGTAAAATATAAGTAAAAAGGACAAAAAGTGAAAAGGTTTTGTTTTCCCAAGAAATTACTACAAATACCCAATAAAGAAACTTTCATGCTCATATTCCCAAATACATCACTTCCATCAGTGCGCACAGCAATACGGTCTCTTGAAGCTCCTTCAACACTGTATCCTTCATGATCAGACACATCACTCTTGGTCTCTCCACTACCAGAAACTTTACTATTTTCATCAGCTCTGCCCTGGGATATTTGAATAGGAAACTGAGAGCTCCATTTACACATCCACCAAAGATGGAAAGTGAAAATTCCACTCTTTTCAAAGGCTATGTGAAATATACAATATTGAGCAAAGTATAAAATGCCAGGACCACAACTTAGTTACATCTGGTACAGAAAGGAAGTGTTACTGTTGTTTTAGCAAGTATGTTACCATATGAACCCAAGGGAATACACCAAAACTTCTTAAGGGCATTAACTAAAATTCCTTAAATTGGGGTGCTTGGGTGGCTCAGTGGATTAAAGCCTTTGCCTTTGGCTCAGGTCATGATTCCAGGGTCCTGGGATTGAGCCCCACATCGGACTCTCTGCTCTGCAGGGAGCCTGCCTCCTCTCTCTCTCTGCCTGCCTCTCTCTCTGCCTACTTGTGATCTCTGTCAAATAAATAAATAAAATCTTTAAAAAAGGGTAAAAATTTAATAAAAAAAATAATAAAGTTCCTTCAATAAAGGTTAAAACAGACAATCCTCTAGGTTTGTCTAAACATATACTTATAGAATCCACACTAGATTATTACTTCTCTAATCACAGCAAAACAGTGAATTGCCAGATTGTTATCTGAACTCACCTTAAACCTCCCTATAATTTAAGTCACATTTTCCCCATTTTACAGCAAATGTAACTGATGAGATCACATCACAAATCAAACTACTGACTTCGATGTTTCTTTTACTAAGATAAGTCACTCACATAAATTTCAGGGAAAAAATCTTTTTTTTCCCCCTAAAAATTTTTTTAGGAATAAAGCTTAATGACATTGAATTAATAATTGTCAGGTTTGTCAGGTTTCTTATCCAAATCATCACAGCCCCTCCTGTTCTTTCTAAGGCTCAGTACCTCATTTGCTGCAGGGCCCT
This sequence comes from Lontra canadensis, assembly GCF_010015895.1. Lineage (NCBI taxonomy): Eukaryota > Metazoa > Chordata > Mammalia > Carnivora > Mustelidae > Lontra > Lontra canadensis. The sequence goes on along the minus strand of NW_022631000.1, from coordinate 36,601,307 downwards.
GGTGGGGTTGGAGCCCATTCGGTCCAATTTGTTAATGAAAGTTAAAAAAGGAACGTTGTAGCGCTTCATCTGACGATTAACAGTCATGGTCTGGCACTGCACCCCGCCAACAGCACAGAGAACGAGGACTGCACCATCCAACACTCTCAGGGCCCTTTCAACTTCTATTGTGAAGTCCACATGTCCTAAGTTAGATAAAGAAGTGTGTGAGGGTCTTAAAGTATGAATTTTTATAACAAGCACGATTACAAGCTTTTGTAAAACAAACAAGCTTTTGTATTTCTCCTCATGACGTAAGTCTTTTAATTAGAATGTGGATTTCTTAAACCACCATACTGTTTACTCACCATAAGGTCCAGGAGCCCAACTCTTCAAAAAACTATGTGGGGGGTGCCTGAGAGGCTCAGTTGTTAAGCACCTGCCTTCAGCTGGGGTCATGATCCCAGAGTCTTGGGATCGAGCCCCGCATGGGTCTCCCTGCTTGGCGGGAGGCCTGCTTCTCCCTCTCCCACTCCCTCTGCTTGTGTTCCCTCTCCTGCTGTGTCTCTGTCAAATAAATAAATAAAAATCTTAAAAAAAAAAAAACAAAAAAAACACAACAAAACTACGAGGGCATGGGCACCTTTAAATCAGATACAGCTTTCAATGGGCAAGAACCTTCCTACTCAAAATTTATTTGCACCGTTTTTTCTTACTTATTTATTTGACACACAGAGACAGAGGACAAACAGGGGGAGCTGCAGGCAGAGGGAGAAACAGGGAGCCTGATCCAGAACTCGATCTCATGGATTATGACCTGAGCCGAAGGCAGTTGCTTAACCAACTGAGCCACCCAGGCGCTCTATTTGCACTCTCTTTTAAGGAAACCACATAATGATGAAGTGCTCTAGGTCCCAGATTTCTCTAACAAGAATTCACAGTCACACTTCTGAATATCATTTGACACTTAAAAATGAGTTGGGACATAATAAAGAACTAAATGTGCTTTTGTCAAAACAAGCTGCAACAGTTAAACTAAGACTTCAACTCACCAGGAGTATCTATAATGTTGATATTGACATCTTTCCACATGGTATAGGTGGCTGCTGACTGAATAGTGATTCCTCGTTGTCTCTCTAGTTCCATGGAATCCATGACAGCACCAACTCCATCTTTACCTTTCACCTAAACACAAGCACAGTAATTCAGAGTCCCCCATCCCTACATCCCAAAAAGGAAAGAAATCTTACTGAGTTGGAACTAGAACACAGATAGTTAACTGATGCAATTTTCAGAGAAGTCAGACCATATCATATTGTGAAACAGAGAAATGATTACAAGTTTTGCCCTCTATTTACTGTCTAACCCTCTTTTCATTGCTCTTCCCAACAACGGCTAACATAGAGCAATCACCTCAGTCTTTGAGCCAACCCCGTTTCCTCCGCACTGTTCCTGCCCACTAGCCTTGTGGTAGTCCGTGAGCAGATGCTAAAAGCACACATTTTTCCCTGCTCTATGACATGTGGATTTTGAGGCCTGAGTGGGAAGGAGTCAGCTTTCAAAATATGTGACTTAACAAGATGACCTTCATCTGAAGAAATGGAGAGTTAAGTTACTCAATGATATGGTAATTTCTTTAGAAGACTTTCAAATTTTTTTTTCTGATACATGTATTTTGTAACTATTAACATCATACTATATATAGTTTTAAACCCTTCTTAAACATCTCTCCATAACGTTAAAAAGTATGTAAATACGACTTTAACAGCTGCTTAAGAATATATCATGACGTATTAATTGAAGTATAATTAACAGTTATATTAGTTTCAGATGCAGACTTAACATTCCTAAAGGACAATCTACCGAGGATACTCATAGTGATGGTTTCTAGAAAGATTCCTCACAACATCGCTGCAAGCCAGTTTGACCTATCTATCCCTTTGTGCTAGGACTTCAATAAAGATCAACTGCAACCATTCTTTTATTCTTTCAGGTTTTGTGATGTTTATTAAATCCATCTAGCTCTGAATCAACCAGGAACCCCACACCTCATGCATCTTTGCAATTCTGCCAGTGTAGTAAAGCACTCGTTCTGTTAATGTAGTTTTTCCAGAATCAATGTGAGCTGAAATTCCAATATTTCGTATCTTTTCATTAGGAATCACTCCTGATGAACACCATCGGCAGACTTCCCAATTAACCTGAAAAAATAAGAGCTCAAATCAATGCACTTTTTATAAGAGATAATGGGCAACTAGAATTGGTCCGGTTGGTATCTTTCCACCAAAGAATCTCAATGGAAACAAAACATCATGTGAGAATGCCTGGAAAGGCAAAAGAAGGAATGCCTCAACCTGCAACTCCTGCAACCAAAGGAGAAACGGCAAGAGAGGACAGAAAGGGCATACACGTTCTTATAAATAAATCAGAAAAATATATTCAAATAAGCTAGTTAAATAAAGGGGGACAGATACTTTTCCAAATGTCACAGGTTTGAAAATACATGCTGAGGCTAATAAAACCAGTAAGACAACTTCCAACAATTTTAAAAGGAAACACAGTTTTTCGTTTAAATTTTACTTATATCCCCCCCTTCTCCCTTACTGTAGTTGACAGCTAGCAAGGATGTTTTCCAACACATATGCTTTGTGTTGTGGTACGGATAGTTCCAAGGGACCCCACAAAAGGTTTCCAATTCCTTCTGCACGGGAAGAATTACTTTTTTAAAAAACTTCATTTAATTTGGTCAGGTGGGGGTAAGGGAGAACCATATATTTTACCGAACCAAGACAATATAAACCTCTCTCTATAGGACTGCAAATCCAAAAGGTACTGCAGCACTTCTGGGGAAAGGGAAACAGAAGAACTTAGAAAAGTTGGGCAAATACTAAATGGATTCTGGTGGACAGGCATTTAGATGAAATCCCATGAATATCAGCAAGCAAAGCAAACGACATCTGCATACCAGGAAAGGCTCAACTCCCACCCCAACCTACTCCACTGTGCAACCCCAGCAAAAGACAGAAATAGGATCAAAGTAGCGGGAAGTTCGAACGCCAAAACAAATAATCCAGGGTCTGCCCGAAGAGGGCTGTCCACAGCCCAAGGACTCTGTGCAGAAAAGAGCACTCGATAATGAGTCAGAAGCCCTGGGTTCGAACCCTGAACACACTAATTTTTCAGTTGTTCTGACCGGCACTCCAGTCACTTCCCCCCCGAAAAAGAGACTGAAACATAAATCGGTGGCCCGTCCACTACCCCAGGGCACCGAGACGCAGCTCATGAATAACGAGATGTTCAGGTACCGAAAAACTTTTCAGCACTGAGGCACGACACCTCGTACCCGGAGCTCTCAGGAGGTCCCAGAGAAGGCATTACTGTTCCCTAGCCCTGGAGGGACAGCAAGGTGCTTTATGCAGTCCCTGGTTTGGTTTCGCCTCGCCGGGCTCTAGTACCTGCTTCCTCTGCCATCCCAGGGTAGCGGCGACCCGCGGGAGCCGCCCGCTCCCCAAAGCCATGGCAGCGGCTGCTCCCAGCAGCCTCATGGCAAGCGCAGAAGCGGCGTTAAGGTGGGGCAGCTGTAGGACTTCTCAGCAACCTGACCCACATCAAAATGCGTTCAAAGTCACGCCGGCAATCAGTGCCGGAAGAGCGCTTCCGGGTCGAAGGACGCGGAGGAGGTGAGAGGAAAGATAAGAGGAGAGACTTCCGGCCCTCAGAGCCGACAAGCCCCGTCTACTTCCATGGCGCCCTCTATGGACCTGGAAGAGAAAGTGCAATCGCTCTGGCGAGCTAATCAAGCGTTTGTGTGCCCCTAGGAAGATGCAACTTTTATTTTTCCTTTCTTTTTTTTTTTTTTAATTTTTATTTATTTTTAAAATTTCTTTTCAATGTTCCAGAATTCATTGTTTATGTACCACACCCAGTGCTCCATGCAATACGTGCCCTCCATAATACTCACTCCGAGGCTCACCCAACCTCCCAATCTTTTGAACGTGGTTATTTTGCGCGTTCGGTGTTGCCGTCATGTCTACTTTTGTGTAGGTTTAAAATTTTTCATAACTTTTAAAAAATCTGAATAGCCTCCTCTCCCCTTTAAAGGGCCTAGAAGGCCCTGCTTGAACAGCCACACCAATATAGCAATGTGGAGAAATGTTTATAACAGAATAAAGTAAAAAAACAAAATGCAAAGTTGCTGTTTATGTTATTACAAATGCAAAAAAATTATAAGACATGACCCGAAGCGCGCCTGGGGTGGCTCAGTTTGGCTAAGTGACTGCCTTCCGCTGGGCTCCTGACTCCAGGGTTCTGGGATGGAGCCCCCCAGGGGACTCCCTGTTCAGTGGGGAGTCAGTCTCAGTCTCAGCCACTCACCATTAACACCCCACCCGGCTCATGTTCTCTGTCAAGTAAATAAGATCCTTAAAAAGAAAAAAGACATGACTTGAAAAATGAACTGTCAATTATGTTTTTTCTCATTTCAAAAAGTTCACTGTTGGATGTTAAATGTTAGATGTTCAGGCCGTATGGAAGACGGCATCTTTGATGATTCCAGTTAGATCTCTTAGAAGTGTTTTGAGGGTGGCCTGGGTGGCTCAGTGGGTTAAAGCCTTTACCTTCCGCGGGGGGTCAGGATCCCAGGGTCGTGGGTTCGAGCCCCACATCGGGCTCTCTGCTCCGCGCGGAGCCTGCTTCCTCCTCTATTTGCCTGCCTTGGCCTACTTGTGATAATATTTGTCAAATAAGTAAATAAAATCTTAAAAAAAAGGGGGGGGGAGGCGTTTCGAGCTCAGTATGTCCAAAACGGAACTTATCTTCCTCCCCAAAACCTTCTCCTGCTGTCTTTATTTCGAAAATGGAAACCCCGCTCAAGTTGCCCAGACAAAAATGTCACTTCACCACTACTCTTGGACAACCTCTGGTCTAACCTGTCAGCATATGTTATAGGCACCACCTTCAAAAATAGATCCAGGATCTGCCCTTTCTCTCCGCCTCTCAACACTGCCATCTCTCCACCAGATTATAATAGATTTCCTAAAGGATCTCGCTGCTTCGCCTACAGCTCAGCTTATTCTCAACACTGTAACTAGAGGGATCCTTTTAACCCAGACCTTGTCATTTCTCCGCTGAAAATACTCCATCCACTGAGTTCATCGTTGCTGTTCTACTTTTGTGTAGGTTTGAAACTTTTCATAACTAAATTTTTAAAAAATTCTGAAGTGGCTTCCCGTCCTCCTCAGAGTAAGTGGCTGCAAATGCCCTACTTTAGCAGCCAAACCAACATAGCCTTACTTTCCCTCGCTGGTTTTGCTCCAGCCACATTGGCCTCTTTACTGATCCTCATATAATCAGAGACTTTGCTCTTCCCTAGATCCTGTGACAGCCCTTTTCTTTATTTTCAGTAGCCTCATCAGTGAGATGTTCCCTAACCAACTTTTCTGAACCAGCAGGCTCCTCCCTATCTTCTCATGCTGTTTTTCCTTTGGAGCACTTCTTAGATAGATCCAGACATTTCACATACCTGTTTATTGTCCAGCTCTCCCAATAAGAATGTAAGTTCCATAAGGAAACCGATTTGGTTTTGTTAATTTCTGTATCCCTTTGCATATGGTAGGTGCTCAGTAAGTATTAAATGAATGTACAAATGAGAATAAGTAAATAGAAATCAGAGTAAATTACAAGGGACAAGAAAAGAAAAATCAAAGTTTCAATGATGAATTTCAAATTTACTTTTCATATGCCATCCATGTATTAATTTGCAAGAAAGGATTTGTAAACTGATTAGAGAATAAATCCATTAATGCTGAGTATACCCAATAAACTTTTGTTTAGACTTTCAAAAATTCAGTCTTTATAAGCCTTTTATGTATTTGTTTAAAATACATAAATATATAATTATGCAAATGATAATAAAATTAAGGTTACTTTAAAGATATAATTATGTTAAATGAAACAGTATATCTACAACACTAAAACCACTTTAACAAACTAAGCTTAAGTAAGAAATCATGCTCATTATCTTGTGTGTGTATTCATATTTTTCTGTAATTATTATGCTGTTTTTAAAGATTTTATGTATTTATTTATTTATTTTTTAAGATTTTATTTATTTATTTGCAGACAGAGATCACAAGTAGGCAGAGAGGCAGGCAGAGAGAGAGAGTGGGAAGCAGGCTCCCTGCGGAGCAGAGCGCTCGATGTGGGGCTTGATCCCAGGACTCTGGGATCATGACCCGAGCTGAAGGCAGAGGCTTTAACCCACTGAGCCACCCAGGCGCCCCAAGATTTTATTTATTTATCTGACAGAGATCGCAAGAATGCAGAAAGACAGGCAGAGAGAGAGGAGGAAGCAGGCTCCCTGCTGAGCAGAGAACCCAACATGAGACTCCATCCCAGGATCCTGGGATCATGATCCAAGCCGAAGGTAGAGTCTTTAACCCACTGAGCCACCCAGGCACCCCTGAATATATTATTTTTATTCATCACTTTTAACCAAAATAATCAACTTTTCTTTATTCCAAAAGAAAAACTGGAAGACAGAAAACCAAGAACTGTCTAGCTAAATTTTTATGTTATTATAGATTATCTCTGTTAAGGGGTGTGTGTGTGGTGTGTGTGTGTGTGTGTGTGTGTGTGTGTGTGTGTGGGTGTGTGTTTAGAGAGAGAGAGCTTGTTGGGGGAAGAAGGCAGAGATAGAAAGAGAGAATGTTAAGCAGGCTCTACGGCCAGTACAGAGCCCTATGCAGACTGGATCTCACAACCCTGAGATAATGACCTGAGCCAAAATTAAGAATTAGACACCCAACCAACTGTGCCACTCAGGTACTCCTAATTCTGTTAACTTTTAAAGTGGCAAAATACACATATACAATATCATCCAAAACATTTCCACAGTTAATTCATAGTAATTTTATAATCTCTAAGAAATTGGAAACCATCTTCAGTGACCAAAATCTTGTATCAGTTTTTACTTAGGAACTATCCAAGTATGGGGTTGCCTGGGTGGCTCAGTGGGTTAAGCCTCTGCCTTCAGCTCAGGTCATGATCTCAGGGTCCTGGGATTGGGCTCTCCGCTCAGCAGGGAGCCTGCTTCCCCCTCTTTCTGCCTGCCTCTCTGCCTGCCTCTCTGCCTACTTGTGATCTCTGTCTGTCAAATAAATAAATAAAATCTTTAAAAAAAAAAAAGAAAGAAAGAAAAACTATCCAAGTGTCCAAGGACTAATTTAATATTTTCTAAGCTCTGGAAAAGTTAACTAAAGATTTGGAAAATTACAATTTTAGCTAACACTTTCAGTCATTATAATAAATAGTAGTATAATAATCTTGTAAGATTAAAACCCCTTTAAAAGAGATCTGCATTGTAATTTTATTTAGATAAACACCATTTTATATTTTGCAATCTTACACAATTGATGGAGTCAACAATAACTTATTTGACCTATAAAATCAATATAGGAAATTTGGAAAGCTTAAATCATGAGAAGTTCAACCTTGGTTTTATGTAAACTAGAAGATTTTATTAGCATTAATTTATGTAATAAAACCTGGAAGAAGACTATAGTTGACCATATTCATTCCTTTACCCAAATGTACCTATTTATCAGAAATGTTTCATAAAACTTTTTTTAAAGTACTTCATAAACCCTATATTCATAATCATTAAATCATATTTAAAAACTCCTCTTTTATCTTGAAACCTTTCTTCTTATAATCATACTAACAAAAGCTATTATTTAAATGCACTTGTCCACATTTTTTATGCAAAACAGCACAAGTAGTTAACAGACTTTTTGTCTTAGACATTTTAGACTATTTGGACTAGATATTCCTAGATTACGCATATGCCAAAATGATTTTTTTCTTAATTTCTCTTTAAAAATTTTCAAGTGCACAGTGCCTAGGTGGCTCAGTGGGTTGAACATCTGACTCTTGATCTCATGGTCTTGAGATAAGTCCCATGTCAGGCTCTGAGCTCAACAAGGAGTCTGTTTGTCCTTCTCCCTCTGTTCCTCCCCCCGCTTGCACATGCTGTATCTCAAATCAATCAAAAAATAAAATCTTTAAAAATTTTCAAGTGGGAGGAAAAAATTGGAACAGGAAGAACAGTGAGCTAGATGGCATATTAAACATTTTAAGTTTGAGGGTCACATGGCTGGATCAATCAGTAGAGCAGGTGATCTTGATCTCAGGGTTGTGGTTCGAGCCCCACACTGGGTGTAGAGATTACTGAAAAAAATTAAAATCTTTAAAAATAAGTTTGAGTTTGAGGAAAAATCAATTGCAGTAACACAGTGGCCAAACAGGAAGTGGTTAGGAGGTCTCCACCAACTAGAGCTAAGGGGGACTTTTATAAAGAAGAGGCAGAAGCAAATAAGGAAAATTATTTGATTTACTGGCTTTAGCTTAAATGGTTGCCTTCTATTAAAAAGTCTAGTTGGCTGTTAGTGATTGATGTCTTTAGGCTTTAATTTCTTAACCTTGAGGCATAATAGGCTTGTTTTGATTTGGTTAAATGGGCTACTAAGACATTAAAGCCATCTCAGTCTACTGGCTTCCTTGTTATTAATAATACAAATATTAAAGTATTCCTATAAAAGTATAATTACCTTCCCTCTTCAAGAAGGGAGGATAAAGTTTAAATATAAACCATACAGTTACAAAGCTCTTAAGTATGGGGACATCTGGGTGCTTCAGTTGGTTAAGCTTCAACTCTTAATCTCAACTTGGGTCTTGATCTCAGGGTTGTGAGTTCAAGGCCTGCATTGGCCTCCATGCTAGGCATGGAGACCACTTAAAAAAAATCTAAAAAGCTCTGAAGTATGGAAATAAAAGACAGAGAATCTTTTACATAAAGTGGTCTCTTTTAGACAAGTAACACATAGACTCTCCTGAGGTTTTGTTAGTTGTTTTTTGGTGTCATTCACATTTCAGCAACATGTGAATATAAAGAATTGACATTTACTCACTCTATGTCACATAGTTTTATGAATGGCCCCTTATGAAGCTCTGTGGCACAAGAAGAAATATATATTTAATTCAATTTTTATTTACTTTCTATGATAAATTGGGAGAAAAAATAGCTGTAAATGCTGTAACTGCTATATGTTGCATAGAAGTTATATAGTTTTAAATACATTTATTAAAGTGTGTTTTCATATTTGAATATAATGATTCAAGTTATCAGTGTAATGATTTAGGCAGAAGAGTATTACAGTGTCTATTCTATTGGGATTTTGCTCTATCAAGTAAATTTATGCAAAAGTGTTATTTAGAATTCAGGCCTTATGACAACTTCCCAATATGTTATTAGTATACCAATGTATGCATAAGAGGAAATGTTAACATCTTTAATTAATGCATGCTCAATTACTTTTTGTTATAAAAATGAATTGACAGGTATGCATCTTATTTTGTAACTAATTACAGGCATGAAACACACTGACTAATAAAATTAACAGGATACAATATGGAAAATAGGAAAGTATAAGCTCAATCACATAGTTCTATTTCAAAAGTAAAAAAAGTAAGATATTGGGATTACAAGGTGATAGTGGATTTTCTGGTCTTTTTTCCTCTGAAACAACAAAAACTTAAGGTTAAGATTTAATATTCTCATAAACTTCAAACTCTTTCTAAAAACAGATTAATGCTTGAATTCTAGAATAAAAAAGCTAACGCTGAATTTTTAAATGGTATAAAAGGGAACAACTGAATTATTAAGTACCTTGCTCAAGAACACATATCACCTGTCGAAGAAATTTTGAGACAATCAATCATTCAGGTTTACAGAATACCAAATGCATTTTTCTAAATGTCACAAAAAGGCTGAGCAGAGTTTCTCCAAGGACATTCCAACTTTAGAATGTTAACTGTGGAGACAGATTAAGCTGTTTGTGGGAAAGGAGAGCAGAAATATGCTACTTGAAGAAGTTAAAGAGAAAGGTCAATGTAAAGTCTGATGAATGTTAAGAATGTGATGTGGAAAAAAAAGAATACACTGTATAATGAAATTATAAGAATAAAACTCATATATTAGCAATTTAAAATCTCCTTAAAATTCAGAATTCTTTGATTTTAATGTAATTTATCAAAATAACTAATTTCTCATAAAACAATACTAATATAATTTTGCTTTATTTTTTTTATATCTTAAGCTAGCTGGCTATATAACACATGAAATCTGATTTAAATTATTGTACCCTTCTTAGCATCACTGTGGTGGTGTGTTAGTGAAAACTGAGACTATTTTTTAATATTTTACTTTCTTATAACTAATACATATGATAAAACTAGCTCTACATTCAATCTTGACTATATAAAAGAAAACACAGCCAATAGGAAGATAATTGGGAAAGCAAAATCAGCCTTAAAAATTAGTATGTTTTAAAGAAAAGAGTTTATAGAATGTTTAGCAACTTGAATTGTTGAAAATCAAAGTTTTATTCCTAAAGTATGGACAATATAAAGCTAGTACTTCCAAGAACATTCAGATATCAGAAGAAAGTTAAATACAGTACTGATTTAGCAAGAGATTGGTCTTATATGTATTACCCAGCACCATTACTTTCTCTGTTAAAACAATCAAAACTAAAGAAATCAAATGCAAGGCTATTTATTTTTTGTTGATTTTCACAGGTGATCCTTTGATGTTGAGTTTGTCCACAAAAACATTTGATCTTCTTCCATGTTCAATGGCTGGACTTTGATGAGGTTTCTCCCTGAGAAATACAATATGAACACTAATACCATTTTTCAAATGGCCAGTAGTTTACAAATCAATACAAACATGATTAAAAAATACTTTTAAGTTTTATCTAAGACTTCCACAATAGCTTTGAAAAACATATGGGAGATTATTTCATTCATATTTAAGAAAGCAACAGCTGCTTTCCTGAGATAGATTTATCTGTTTAACCACGCCATCCATCTGACTGGCAGCCACTAGCCACATTGTTTAAATTTAAATTAATTAAAATAAAATAAAGTTTAAAATTCAGTTCCTCAGCTGTATCAGCCACATATGAAGAGTGGTTCAATAGCCACATGTGTCTAATGGGTGCCATATTGGACAGTATAGATACATAACATTTTCACTATTACAGAAAATCATTCCAGAAAGGGCTATTGGACAGTGCTGGTTTACAGGAAATGCCACGGACAGGGCCACAGATTTATGGATCATCTATAAAGAGCATACTTTCTCTAACAGGGACCTTATTTCATAGTCAAACTTAGCACTGCATTTTTTTTTATCAATAGAGTTTCCAAACTGAAACAAATATTGCTGGAAAGTAATATGGAAGCTAATTTTCTACAGAAAGTATTAGGGCTCTAAATTCCTAAGGAAGTATTTAAAAATAAAAGATCCTAGCTCATGAAATTCTGCACAAGGCTTCTGATTTACTTGATACCCACTTGTCCACCGCTGGTTCTGTGAAGCCTTCCACCTTCTGCAGCAATCCTCCACTCTCTTAAGGCCTAGAATAGATTTCTATTTTAAGGCCTGGTGAGGCCTCCCTCTCTCTCAAATGTAAATTTAATAGGAACTAGGTATTGTTTTCCATTTTTTCCCCCAGAGAACCAAATTAAATTCTAACTCTAGAATATACACTAAATGTACAAAAACCTCTTTAATCTTTTTTTTTTAATTTTTTTATAAACATAAAATGTATTTTTATCCCCAGGGGTACAGGTCTGTGAATCGACAGGTTTACACACTTCACAGCACTCACCATAGCACATACCCTCCCCAATGTCCATAATCCTACCCCTGTCTCCCGACCTCCCTCCCCCCAGCAACCCTCTGTTTTGTGAGATTGAGTCTCCTATGGTTTGTCTCCCTCCCGATCCCATCTTGTTTCATTTATTCTTTTCCTACCCCCCAAACCCCCCATGTTGCATCTCCACTTCCTCATATCAGGGAGATCATATGACAGTTGTCTTCCTCCAATTGACTTATTTCGCTAAGCATAATACCCTCTAGTTCCATCCACATCGTCGCAAATGGCAAGATTTCATTTCTTTTGATGGCTGCATAGTATTCCACTGTATATATATATCATCTCTTCTTTATCCATTCATCTGTTAATGGACATCTAGGTTCTTTTCATAGTTTGGCTATTGTAGACATTGCTGCTATAAACATTTGGGTGCACATGCCCCTTCGGATCACTACGTATGTATCTTTAGGGTAAATACCCAGTAGTGCAATTGCTGGGTCATAGGGTAGCTCTATTTTCAACATTTTGAGGAACCTCCATGCTGTTTTTCAGAGTGGTTGCACCAGCCTGCATTCCCACCAACAGTGTAGGAGGGTTCCCCTCTCTCCGCATCCTCGCCAGCATCTGTCATTTCCTGACTTGTTAATTTTAGCCATTCTGACTGGTGTGAGGTGGAACTTACTGTGGTTTTGATTTGTATTTCCCTGATGCCGAGAGATGTGGAGCATTTTTTCATGTGTCTGTTGGCCATCTGGATGTCTTCTTTGCAGAAATGTCTGTTCATGTCCTCTGCCCATTTCTTGATTGGATTATTTGCTCTTTGGGTGTTGAGTTTGCTAAGTTTTTTATAGATTTTGGACACTAGTCCTTTATCTGATATGTCGTTTGCAAATATCTTTTCCCATTCTGTCAGTTGTCTTTTGGTTTTGTTAACTGAAAAACCTCTATAATCTTAATGGTGTGGTTTCAGCACAGCTATTTCAAAGGTAATCCCAAAGGAGGTTAATGTTTTGGGAAAATTCTTCCAAAATATCTAATACCTAATAAAGGTGCAAATAATGTTATGTATTACACAGTATCTAAAAATGCTTTTACCATTGACTTGTCAGGGGAGTTTTGTTAAGCCTTTCAAATACAGCCCCTCCTCCCTTATCAGATCTCTAGATACCAATATCTTACTTGGCATGAAATGTATAACTCCTCCTACATCCAGATTAAAATCTGTTTTAAGAAGAACTACATTATAATATTTCACTTTTTCTTAAAAGGATTTTAGCCCCTGTCTTCTGAAGCATAGTTTGCTAGTGAGTTACTAATCATGCAATCTTAAAATATTATTGGTTTTTAGATACAAATTCAAATTTGTGTGGAATGCTCAGATATAATATAAAGTCATTACATCCTTCAACAAAGATACTGTTGATAGAAACAATGGATGTTACTCAAAACTTCCTGACAAAAGTAAAATTACATTACTTTTATTCTAATTCTTGTTAAAAAAATATAATTTGTTTTGAAATAATTTTACCTTCTTTTAAGTTCTCGGCAGCCTGAATTCTCATGACCAACGCTTCTCATCCTAGGGTTTTCTACATTGCGCCACTGTCCTACTGGTTTGTACTTCAAAATCTCATTTTGCCACTCATCATCAAAAGCATGAGCATCACCTATATTAAATATCAAAATAAAGAGACAAGTATTAATATATCAACTGTCAGTAGCTGCCTTGGTTCCCACATACTTGATTTTGGTCTTGTGCTTCCCTCAGCCTAACCTCAAGACAGAGGCAGGGAACTGCCCCAAATATAAAGGTCTTTGATTCAGAGTACTGTTTCCTTTTTTTTTTTTTTTTGCCTATTCCTCTTTTATTCCTATTCATAGTTTTGTTATTGATGATCTGGTTTTTCATGTATCTGCCTGCATATCATGTTATTCTACCCAATGAACCCTTTGACTCAATTACACTGACTTACAGTCTTTCTTCCTGGGTCATCTTCCTGGTCTGTACTTGGGTACTTCTCCTATAACTAGCACTTCCTATTAACCTCACCATTTTCCTGCATAACTCGGCCCACCTCACAAGCTTCTGTTGTCAGTTTCCTAAGACAGGTTACTCATCTCAATTGTCAATTTGTTATGAATTAGGCAATCTAACTTCGATTAACAATAGGTAAATGGTAATACTTGTTCTATCAGATGGCCTTTATAATAATAATGTGTTCTCTCACTAAATTTTTCTTCAACATTTTAATTATTGTAAGTACTCTGTATATATTTATGACAAAACTATAAAGATTAAAATTAAAGGTTAAGATGTTGTAGCTTCCATCTCATTGCATAAAAATAACTTTGTCCAAGCCAACCCTAAGAGAATTTTTTTCTGAAATGATATGATAATTTAAACCATTTCCATTTAAAAAATTTAAAGTGACAAAACACTTTTACTCAAAATACTTTTGGAAAGTAGAAGATGAGTTTAACCTAAAAACTACAATGAGAAGAGTTACAACACTGGAAGGACTTAAATGCATTGAGGAATGAATATAAAATCCAGAAAATGGAAAGATGTACTTGAAATATACATGAAATATTATCTAACAATACAAGAAATTAAAATCTTATCTATACAAAAACTGAAGTGCCCAATAATAAAGAATGCTTTAAATAAATTATGGCCCATTCACAAAAACTTTTAGGTAACCATTTAGAATGTTTTTGAAAAACATCATCATAGGTAACTGTTTTCACAATTATAATGGTGAATTAAAATAAGCACAATATAAACTAGATAGTAAAATACTAATTTTTAGAAAAAGTGTATGTGTTTACATATACATAAAACTACTGGGAAGAAATATACTAAATCATGAATAGTTGTTTTGGATTGGGATTATGGATAATTTTAGTTTTTTTCTTTATTCTTTGTTATACTTTTCAAATATACCTTAGAAATACATAAAAACTCATTTTGCCTACTGGCAATCTTACTAAATGACAATTCAAAAGATTCCATTTTCCAAGTATAGAACAAAAAATAAATAACATTACCAAAAATCCGTATAAAAAACAAATCTCTATGAAACAATGAAACCCCAATTTTATTACTTTGATAAGGTCGTCCCTGGTAGTCCCCACACATATTATTCATAAACTATCTCAAAATGACACCTTATGGAATGTTTCTCCAAAAAACATTCATCAAGTTCTACCAGTATAGCTGCTATTTTAAGAAGAAGAATACTATTTTCTGTGACAACTTACTTTCATTCATATTGATGAACTCTTGATTGACCTCTTCATCTCCAGTCTTGTTATTCTTTGACTTTTTAATGACATGAGCTCGGTCATGAAGATGATGACCAACAGCCATTTTTTCTAGCCCACTATCAGAATCTCTCATTGCTTTCCTAGTTTCCTTTATCTGAAAAAATGAAGAAAATAAAAATTAAAAATTATTATTTAACTATATATTATTCTCTATATTATTTAAATATATATTATTAAATTTATATTATTCTCTATATATTTAAATTATCATTTAAATATATAGAGAATGGATATAATTCTCAACTCCTCAGAACCTATTTAATAATAGAGGATAAGACCATAAATCTACAGCTCTAAAAACACTGGGTACTACTTAGTTCCACTACCAACTTGCAGTAGAACTGTGGTAATAGTTCTCTGATATTTTCCGAATTGGGCAAATAGAACCAATACAATTCAAACTTTTTCTAAGTCGTAATCAAATAGTATAACAAATAATTACTTAATTATATAAGACTTAGTGCCTTCAACAGTGTCTTAACAGTATCATAGTTGGGAGTACATCCCTATAAGTAAGGGAAACTGATTATTCAGCAGTCTTGTTGATCAGCTTGAATCTCATGGCTCTTACATATCAACTCTATGGGTTATGAGAATATTCATGATAGCCAAATACTATTAATATTAGCATGGTTTGCTGCGGGATGTCTACAATTAAATTGTTTACATTTAAGATGTATGTCACTTACAGAAAGTGAAAATGAAAATGTCTGCACTATAACAAGAGCATCATTAAAAGTTATGCCCTTATATGTAAGAGCTACTCACACCCAGTAAACAGGCAAACTTTTTTTTTTTTTTTAAACTATAAGTACTAATGAGGAAGTGTAGAAATGGGAACTCTCATACCAGGCTTTGTGGGAGCCAACTGTTTCAATCACTGTGTGAGAGTAACTTAGTAATTTTTACATAAAGATGAAAGCACCCACCTCCTACAAACCAACAATACTGTTCCTAAAACATTTGCACAAGACATGTATAAAGATAAGTGAAAAATCAGAAATACCTAAGTATCAATCAACAGAAAAATAGATTAAAAACTGTGGTATATTGATATTTTGGATAATATATAAAAGTAAAAATAAATAAATAGAGCTGCATATATCAAGCTGAATAAATCTCAGAAGTATATGCCTGAGCAAAGTCAAGTTGCAGAGGACACATGTAGCATGAAACTACATAAAGTTTAGAAAGCCATAAAATAATTCATTATATTATTTACAAAGCATACATAAGTAATAAAATTATAAAAACACACATGAGAATCATAAGTTTGAGATACAAGAAAATGGTTCTTTTGTGGGGAGGGAGTGAAAGGGAAAAGGAACAAGGGAGGAATAGTGTACTGAAAGCTTTAACTGCATCTAGTATTTTTGCTTAAAAAGAAAACAAAACAAGAGAGAACTTAAAGCAAATAGAGAAAAATGTTATGATTTGACTAAACTGGGTGGAAGGAATGTGGGTATTTATTATATTATTTTCTATATCTTTTCCGTATTCTTGAAGTATTTCATGAGTTAAAAAAATTATTTTGCTTCAGATATAAATTGAAAATAGACATTTATTTCATGAGACAAAGACTTATTTTAGTGTCTACTTACCTGGTCAACATGTAAAGGTAAGAATAAACATCAATAGATATTTACATGAAAAAAGGCTCTGAGGTGGGGGTGGAAGGGAGGAAAAAAATGCCTTAAACTAAGTAAATACATTTAGCATTATTGTTCTTCACAGTGATATGTGTCTTCTTCCCTCATCTCTACCCCCAGAATACCAGATCAAGCTTTCATAATTAAAATCCAATACAGATGACCTATCAACCACAACTTTATAAAGCTCCAAGAATGCTCAGAAAATACTTACTCCTCCTGGAGCCCTACGGGTTTGAGTTGAGGCCTGGAAAACCTTTGGTGGTTCATCTCCTACTTTGGAATAAGTCATAACTGAGGAAGAACTAAATGAATGTCCATTTGGATCCACTGAAAGGTGACCCTAGAGGGAAATATAAATTTTAAGTCCGGAGAGTTTAGTCAAGTATGAAGAATTGACATCAGATGATTCAAATAAGTAACACTAGTTGAAGTACTACCAAGGATACCATACTATCAGGATGGTATATCCAAATGGCACCCCCAGGAAGGACCTCATTTCCTTCCATTTTAGGTACCAATTCTTACTCTGCTTGTGAGGAATAATAAGTGACACACTCAGAGATCCTTAAGTCTTTGTGATCAAAGACTTGCAGCTTAGGTTTAAATATAGATGCTATGCCCTAAAGCCTATGATGCTTTTATAATCAGTGGTTGACCCCTGTGTGCAATTTTGCCAATGCTGAGCCAATTAGCCATACACCAAGTAGTTTCATACCTCCTGTGGGTACCAGATTGCTAGATTATGAAGATCATTAATAATGCCCTAGATTTGGACATTCTGAGATGGTCCTTAGATTCTAAACTAGATGATTAAAATGAGTCTTCTTCATATTGAATCAAGTTAATTTTTTGATGTTAATATTGTGAGTAGAAAAGAGTATCAGTACTAGTTTATAACTATTTGAACTCTATTGATACAATCCAATGCCTAAACATATTCCTGAAATTTCTGTTTTCAGCTTTTTTTAAGAAAATACTAAAACTTAATTTCCTAGATGCCACAAAACCTTTTAAGTAGACAAACTAAAAATGATTAAAAAGTCTAAATTCATATAAAAATATTCATTTACAATTGTGACCTTCAGCAAGATAAATGTTTTTGAGGTTGTTCTGTTGTTTTTTTTAATTGTGTAAGTTAATTAACGCTATTTTTCAAACTCGTAGATTGTGAAATCAATTTGTTGGATTGTGACCAGGATTTTAAAAATATGAGCCAAAACAGAAAATATAAGCACACACTGTAAATAGTATGATCATTTTGTCACAAAACTTTTGTTTCAAGTTTTTTAATACAGTACACAGGTATTATGTACTGGGTCATACTGTTAAGATACATTTTTTAGTCACTGTGGACCATGATTAAAAAAAGTTGAAAGCCACTATAATATAGGGTACCAATAACTGAGAATAACATTCTCATCAATTTTTTAGTACTTACAAAGTTTCTTTGTAATTCCTGCATACTGTTTCGCATATTTAACATCATTCGGTCCATTGCCTGAAAAGGGTTGACATCTGTACACTACAAGACATTAGGAAGTATGTTATTAACTGTAAGTACAACACAAAAGAAGCAAATCAACCTTCCCAAAACAGCTGAAAAATTTTTTTTCTTGATTTACGCAGTGGGAGCTCATGCAGCAATCGGCCAGGCAAAGATAATTTAAGAACTATACAAAAAAGCAATTTGTTAAAGAAAAAATGGAAGCATATACAAAATCTCAAAGAGCCAACATTTAAATGATTAGGGGGTTGCCCCACTGTAAATACATGCATACATATATGTGTATATATACACACATGAACATATAAATATGAACACACATTTACCAACTTTCTCATGACAAATTTAGTTAATATTTAAATACTGAGCAGTGTATTCTGGGCTGGGACAATTCTAGCATAGACTAGTTTTCAAGTTTTTCCTTCTTCCTTCTCAATATCTCACCATGCAAATCAGTAAAACTTGGGTATAGATACCAATGTCACTTCCACCAGTACAACACAGCTGATAGAAACTGCCTCTGAGGTCTCCAGCTCTCCTTTACATCATAAGAGGTTCCACATAATAGAGGTTAATTCACTCTACTGTAGGCCTGGAATTTGCTGTCTACCACAGAAGGCTCAGTAGAACATTCCCTTGAGGCATAGCATATGCTTCTTTAGAAAAGTAGTTAATTCCTCTAGCGCTGTGGTTTCCTAGTCAAGACTGATTTTGACTCCCAGGGGACATTTGTTAATACTATATTCATTTTTGTGTGTCACAACTGTGGAGGGTATATAACTGTAATCTACTGAGTAAAGGTCAGGGACCCTGTTAAAATCCTACAAAGACTAGGACAGCCCCCCTAGAACAAGAATTACCTAGCCTAAAATGTCAGTGGTGTCAGGGGCTGAGAAGCTCTGCTCTAGAAAAATCTGCTATTGATTTTAAGTTTTACTGTTAGAACACTCACAAGAAATTTAAAAAGTGATGCACACATTTTAGTGCATCACCTGATGCGTTGTTTACTATTATAAAACAGAAGGAGTGTTTGATTCAAGGAATTCCTCCACTCAAACGGCAGTCTTTTATTTTTTTATTTTTTTTTTTTTTAAAGATTTATTTATTTATTTTTTATTTATTTGACAGACAGAAATCACAAGTAGGCAGAGGCAGGCAGAGAGAGAGGGGGGAAGCAGGCTCTCCGCCGAGCAGAGAGCCCGATGCGGGGCTCGATCTCAGGACCCTGAGATCATGACCTGAGCCGAAGGCAGAGGCATTAACCCACTGAGCCACCCAGGCGCCCCGAACGGCAGTCTTTTAAATCCTGTAAGGCACTGTAGTTCAATGCCCGTATTTCAACCCCTCTAGAGATTCTTTTGCTGTATGCCAAGCTGGGACTCAATAAAGAATTATCAAAGGCCTGTCTATGTCCCTGCCTTCCTGTGGGTTTTATTACTTGTAACAATGGGAAACGCTGGGAAAACCAAATTCTTCTTTAGAACGGGCACTTAACACCATAGGGAAGAACAAAGGCACATTTAGGAGATACTGATATCTTTGGAGACACAAAGAACTGCAATAGAATAAGTCTGCATTTCAGAGATTCAACACAATTCAGGAAACATTCTGAATGCTTAGTTTCATCACCAGGTTGAGAAATCAGGCCTATATGAGAGATACAATTCACGAGAGCTGGAAGGGCTAGCCCCAATAAGAGGAGGAAGAAAAGGAAGAAAAGATCAGATGTTAAGGTATATTCCGCCCTTTCTTCAATTCACTGTCAAATCAGCCATCCCAAATCCATCTGTACTTGCTGTGGGGTGGCCCAACACCTTGGAGTGAAAAAAAGTATGGGTACAATTTAGAGCTAAGATTCCAGTGGGCTCCTAAGGCCTTTGGGAACTTTGTACACAAGCTCTTCTCTCTCCCTGAATGTTTTTATCCTGACTCTCAGCATAGTTTCTTCTCATCATTCCAGTATTACCTCCTTAGAAAGGCCACCTGCAAAAGTAATCTCTGCTTCACTTCCCATCTCTCATTATATCATTACCCTGCTTCATCTCCATCATAGTACTTTGAAGTACTTTATCTGAAATTATTTTGTTGTTTATTGCCTGTCTTCCTACTCTAGAAATCATCTTTGTGAAGGTAGGGCTATTTTTCTCTCTTATTCACTACTATATTCTCAATACTTTAAAAATAATTCCCTTGCACATAAGGAGGGCTCAGTAAATATTTGCTGAATGAATGAACAAATCATCTCTAGCTTGGCTTAAATGCATATATCCAATTGTTCACCAGATAAATCCACCTGGACATACTACAGATGCCTCAAATACCCAACACCCCAAACCAAAATGATCTTTTGACTGCCCCTGCTCTCATATCTGTACTGTATGAATGCACTGCTCCTTACCTCAGTGGTATTTTCACGTAGCTAATTCTTCACGCCAAAAAGTAGGCATAATACTTTCCTTTTCCCTCTTTACTGTCCTTTCAACCCAGTAAATCCCCAAGTTTTACCCATTTACCTAATTCTCAGATGAGACACCATAGCCACTGCCTAAATAGAAGCCATTACTAATATTTTCCAGAACACTTTAACTACTGCGGTCCTTTCCAATCTTTCCTTCCCTTAAAGGCACAATAATCTTTCAAAAATGAAAATGTGCTTCTATTACTATTTTGGTGAAAATTCATCAACTGCTTCCGCTATTCTTAAGATAATGTCTAAAGTCCTTACCAGGCCCAAAAGAAGTCCATGGTTACCATTCTATCTTTATCTACTCTCCAACTCATGCTCCAGGGCCAAGTGATCCGAAATATCTTTGCGCTCCCTAGCCACTAAGTCTATGCATGTGCTGTTTCTTCTGTGTTGAACACTCTTTTTCCTCCTCTCCCTGCTTTTCCTGGCTAACTCCTATTCATCCTTAAGGTTCCAGAAATCTCTGATAAATCTCCATACCATCACCCTACCACCCCAAAAGGTCTAGGTAAACGGCTTTCCTCTATCTGTGCTTCCACAACATGCTGAACTTCCTGATCATTTTACCGATAACTCTGGCTATAACTGGTTTTTTAATTTGTCATTCGTCCCGCTGAAACTCTGGTCGGAAAGGACAAATGTGGTTCATCCAACTTTAAGGAGACAAATGATTCAAGTCTAACACAGAAGAAACTTTTTCATAAGAGCACAGATGCATCCATAGGAAATGTTCCAAAGTCATGCTATTCTCTGCTACTCCTCAGGCTGCTTTTCAGTGTATTAGAAATTAGCATCACAGAAAAGAAACAGGAGTGGGAGAAAAGCTGGTTGTAGACAAGCCATACTTGGATGTGGGAAAGGAAAAGCAGCACGCACAAACTAACTTTAGAGTCCTAGAAAGAGCAGACAATCTGAGCTTCTCCAAATGTGCTCCTCTAGCTATAGTTTGGTGTTTTTTCATCTTTTAGAAAGTCATCATAAATATGTGAAAATGTCCAAACTTTCAAACAAACTATGGGGATCCCTTTTGTAAATCAAGTAAATTTTTATCTATTAAAATGTATTTTTTCTTTCTTGGAAGACTGATTTTATCTATGTTGATATGACTTAGTTCAGAAAAAACATGCCTGAATACTCTAAGATTAATACATAAAACAGGTTTCAGTACAAATTCCAAAAAGCTATTTTGAAAATAAGTGAAACTGCATGCCAATTCACTTTTGCTTGAGTTAATGAAAAATAAATCTTTGTCAGAAAATATCGTTAAAATGGTTTGTGTCTCATGATACGAACCATACCACCAAAACTGCCAAAAGGCACAAGAGAATTCATTGCCTAGAAAAAAAATCCAGTTAATTTTGGTTGATATTTATTATAAAATAATCCCTGAAAAAGAAATGTACTATATAATCACATAGTTCATAACAAAGTTTTAAAACCATTTAATAAAAAAATCCTCAAAATATATTTTAAAAAACTAACCACTTATTATTCGTCATAAAGCCTGACAGGAGCATGGCAGATAAATAGGGAGACCATATACCACTTTTAAATATGACTACTGTAGTATTTACCAAAGGCAGTTGAATTTGCTACAGATTAAGACAAACATTTGTCAAAGGAAATACAATTTCACACTAAAATTAATTAAAACATAAGGTACAATGATTAATATCTCATATTTCCTTTGTTCAACTATTCTGTATTTTTAAGAGATGAGTTAATCTTGCTCATAACTGATTAAAAATAAGCAATTATTTACATTAATAACATTTCAAAAGTAGAAATATTGGGCAAAAAAATTAATAAATATCTCCCAAGAACTAATACATAGAATAAAAAATATAGACTTCAGAAAGGATCACACACAGATTTAAAAATATGTAGGGTCTTTGATAGGCAAAAGAATGTTAAGTATAATAGGTGGAATTATCTAATAGTTCACAAATTGTAATCCTCAGTAGGTAACAGAGAAGTAAAAATAAAATTTTAGACATACATATATACATATTAAAAACTTTCATTACTTGGAAGTTTCAAAATACTGAAAGTAAAATTTAAATTTTGGGGTAAAGGGTATATATAAGGTTTTACCATCATTCAGTGATACTTTTCTCCTTTGTAAATTATGCTGAAAAATAGAGAAAACTGTATATATATTAAATTTTATAATAAATTATATCAAATTATATATATCTGTACTATATATTTAGAACAGTAATCTCCAAAGTATATTATTATAAGTGTATTATCGTCAATACTATTTCTTTACTTTCTTTTCACTGAAAATAAAAACATTGTAGATTCACTCTGGCACCATCATTCAATCTAAATGTTAGATGGTCACATGTCATACTGTGAATTATAAACTGCTTAATTAAATATATTTACAGATTAAATTATCTAGTTTTAGGGGCACTTGGGTGGCTGAAGTCAGTTGGGCAGCTGACTCTTGATTTCAGGTGGTGTCATGATCTCAGGGTCCTAGTATCAAGCCCTAAGTCGGGCTCTGCACTGAGTGCTCAGTCTGCTTGTCCCTCTTCCTCTGCTCCTCCCCCCAACTCCCACTCATGTTCTATCTCTAAAATGAGTAAGTAAAATCCAAAAATTAAAAAAAAAATCAAGTTTTGAATAAAACTAATCCTCCCCAAATGGAAAAGTGGCTTAAAAAAATCCCCCATAGGGGCGCCTGGGTGGCTCAGTGGGTTAAAGCCCCTGCCTTCGGCTCAGGTCATGATCCCAGAGTCCTGCGATTGAGCCCCGCATCGGGCTCTCTGCTGGGCAGGGAGCCTGCTTCCGCCTCTCTGCCTGCCTCTCTGCCTGCCTCTCTGCCTACTTGTGATCTCTATCTGTCAAATAAATAAATAAAATCTTAAAAAAAAATCCCCCATAAAGAAGTCATGAACTGAAGAAAATGCTAATAATATAAACAAGAAAATAAGAAAATAGCATAACTGATGCTTCCCCTACTTTTGTGGGAGTCTCTGTTTTCCTTCATAAAATGGCTGATAAAGATGACAAATGTTGGAAGATTAAATTTATAGATTAAATTATCTAGTTTTAGGGGCACCTGGGTGGCTCAGTCACTTGGGCAGCCAACTCTTGATTTCAGCTTAGGTCATGATCTCAGGGTCATGAGATGGAGCCCAACATCAGGCTGTGCGCTGGGCATGGAGCCTGGTTAAGATTCTCTCTCTCCCAGGGCGCCTAGGTGGCTCAGTCGGTTATGCACCTGCCTTTAGCTCAGGTCAAGATCCCAGAGTCCTGGTATTGAGCCCTGAATGGAGCCTTGAATGGAGCCCCAGATAGGGCTCCCTGCTTAGTGGGGAGTCTGCTTCTCCCTCTGATCCTTCCCCCTCTCGTGCTTGCTGCTCTCCCTCCCTCTCTCGAATAAATAAATAAAATCTAAAAAAAAAAAAAAAGTTCTCTCTCCTCCCCTCTCTGTCTGCCTCTGCTCCTTCTCCCCTAAAAAAAGGACAAATGTCAAGTAATGGACCAAAACTAAAGAAAAAAATTATCATGATGTCTATCTGAAATACATATTTTCATCCACTATGCTTAAAAGCAGCAGCATAATGGCTCACTGCTTAATGAAAACAATCATTTAAAAACTTATAGTTCAGGGCGCCTAGGTGTTTCAGCCCGTTAAGTTGCAGACTCTTTCATTTTAGCCTCTTCATTTCCTCTCAGGTCATGATCTCAGGGTCCTGGGATCCAGTCCTGTGCTCAGTACAAGGCTCCATATTGAGTCATCGCTTAGGATGCTTAGGATTCTCTCTCTCCCTTTCCCTCTGCCCCTCACTCCACTCATGGGCGCATGCATGCGCTCTCCCACAAATAAATAAGAAAATTCTTTAAAAAATTTAAAAAAACTTTACAGCTTCACTAGAGAGAGAAGCTTTCTATGAATTTTTATTGAAGTTTAAATGGACTAGAACAGCTAGCACGCTCAGAAAGTCTATAGTTCTCTTGGCTGTGCTCTTTTCAAATAGCAGCAGTCTTTCCCATCTTCTGCAGTCAATTTTTAATTTCTATTTCTACCTTCACATCTAACTGAACTTAGAAAAGTTCAGGTTGGCAGAGAGGTCTTTTGTTGTTATTGTTTGGCTAACTTTTTTTTTTTTGTTGTTTTGTTTTTGCTATTACTTTTAGTCTTTCACATTTAGACATACACATATCAAATATATCATACCCTATAGGATAAAAGGAGAGCCATTTCTCACCAGTATAAATTATAAAATGAGTTTGGCTAAAAGAGAGGCTGAATGTTCCTTGGAAAATCTGCTGTAACTCTGCTATAAATTTTTATTTTAAAAATTATTACTGCCCTAGGACAATACTCAGTATTCCTGGCTGGCAAAGGGTCTTCATACAGTTTGAAGAAGAAAAAAGTGCACTGATGTTAGCATTCTAAGACGGTTGATACGATATAATGTCTTTTTCCATTGGGAATAAAATTGTCACTTTTTCCTCCTTCCACAAAAGCTACAAGTAGCTCATTTATGCACATAAATACAAAGTACTATATAGAGCCCTACTTCTGCCTCGCTATGCTTATAGCAAATAGACAAAATATTTCAATGCTCATTGAAAGATAAAATTTCAAATGTCTTTATAATTGGCATTTTGCCCTCCCTGATAATTTTTCCTTAGATCTTAATTTTAGACTTTTATGGAAACTGATAGTCCTAAAAGTAAAAAAATACACATATAAATACCACTATTCACTAATTGAAAGAAAACAAATTGGAATATGAATAATCCATACTGGAATAATAAGAAAAGGATTGTGAAAATTTCATTCATATAGTAAATCTAATTTTATCCATCAAACTTCTTAGGACTATTTGAAATATTCAGTCTTTCTTTTAGCCAAAACTCATTTTTTCTGTATACTTATAATTTATACTAGCAAAATATGGCTCACCTTTTCTTCTCTAATTTGCGATACATGTGACATATTTATGTCTAAGTATGAAAGACTTATGTAATAACAAAATTTAACTATTAATAGAAACCAAAAGCAGAAACTCCTGTGGATTTTTATTCTAGAACTGCCACTTCTGAGACTGAAAAAGCAATAGAAATAAAATAAACAGAGAAGAAAGTAATTAAGATAGATAAGCATCCGAGACTTTTTTTTCTAGTTGAATATATTTGTAACCTCCTAGTTTTGCTCTCAGATAAAACTTATGAAAATATTCTGTAGTTATGCAAGTTAAATACAGTTAAAAGTTAATCTAAGTTTTGAAGGCCCAAGGTAGCCATGCAGAACAAACTATAGACACATACGTAAAATAATGCTTTAAGTTTGGCTTATAATATGATCTTAAAGTTTTGGTAGCATCATGGAATTCCATACAGCTAACAATTCAATTTTAAAGGATTCAGCTTTCCAACAGGTCCATCCTTTTATACAATAGTTATTTCTATAACAAGCATTATTCATATCCTAACATCAAAGATATGTATATTCTTCTGTAATAATTTTCTTCAAATCCCATAGGGCCTTCTCACTAACTTAAAATAAAGAACTTACAGTCAAGGAATTTTCACCATCATCATGTCTCATATGATTATGATGAGCTCTTCCTCTACCATCAGAGATGCTGAGCAAGTCTCTTCCAAAGGGTTCAGAAAAACTTCTCATCATCTGTCGCATACTTTCTCGGTGTGCAATAAAAGAATCACTGTTGAAAATACATATCATCCAAGAGTAAGTTTTGGAATTTAAGTCATAAGTAGGCAGCTAAATACTACAAAGAATTATTTTGTGTTGATAGTCTTGTTAAAGAGACAAAAGAATTTAGGCAAATGGAATTATCTCCCAAAGATCCATTATTCATGAATACAAAAACTATTCCATTTCCTATCTACTATAATTAATCTATATATAATAAAAATACATCTTTATTTAACCCTTATTGTATGAAAATGGCAAATACAAAGTAACATATCTAAGGTAGCTTAAGCCAGCACTAAGGGAAATGGCCAAAAAAAGGACTGAAAAATACTAGTACCAGGTAGAGGTCATCTTAGGCAGCCAAAAAATATAAATTCTAGTAAGAACCAATAAAGAATGCTGGCTTATTTATTTTTTAACTCTTTATTTACAAAATATGAGCACTGAGAAATATAGCTAGGTTATGAATACTGTAAATATACATTATTCTAATAGACAAAAATAAAGCTACAGATCACCTTTATGAGGCTTTTGTTTCTAAGAACTCTTAGTATCAGAAATCACCACACAGAAAAAATATCTCCTGTGTCTTAAGATAGCTGTTCTCAAACTTTTTTTGAAATTACCGAGTAACCAATGAGCAGGTTAGAAATGCATATTTCTGTCCCCCAACAATATCTCAATCTAATTTACTAGTTCTGGGTGTGGTTTGTGGAAATGCATCCCTGGTGATCTTACTTCAAGTAGTCCCTTCACCAACCTTTGAGGAATAGTATTCCTTCTGTGTATGTAGTACATGCATTAATTAGAACTCAAGCCTTTTTCCTGAACCTAAATTTCCACTGCAATAAAATGAGAATAATATTGCACATCCCTGTTGTTGAGATTAAAGCATGTAATCTGAAGGCACAAAGCACAGTATCTGGCCCACAGAGTGTGTTGAAACTTAATTTCCCTTAAATTCCCCTAATTTCCCTTCCTTTAAGAGAAACTTTTCTTCTTAATTCATTTATGAATGCTACTCCCTATTATTCTATTATTAATATTAAATACCTTTCATTGAAAAAAGATTTGTGTTTTATTTAAAAATACATATAACAATAATCATGTTTGGTATTTGTATAAATACCAGTGTTCATAACCTGATGTTATCCCACTCACAAGTCGCATTCAAGAATGTAAAATTTTGGGGCACCTGGGTGGTTCAATGGGTTAAAGCCTCTGCCTTAGGCTCAGGTCATGATCCCAGGGTCCTGGGATCGAGCCCCCGCATCGGGCTCTCTGCTTAGCGGGGAGCCTGCTTCCTCCTCTCTCTCTCTGCCTGCCTCTCTGCCTACTTGTGATCTCTATCTGTCAAATAAATAAATAACATCTTAAAAAAAAGAATGTAAAATTTGTATTGCCTTATTACAGTGATTTCTTAGCTTCATTTCAGTTGGAAAGTCACTCACCCACAGTCAATTCCTTATTGCTCAGTCTAGAACTTAAGGTACATCACTGTTGGCGCGCACTTTACCAAGCAATCTTATTCTTCCCCATAATCTTTTGGAGTCCCCTAACAGTTCATCCCCCTTTTAAGACTTCTCCACCTTAGTTTCATCCTCCTTATGTCACCCTTTCAACTTCTAATTCTAAAATCCCATCTTCTAATGTCATCATGGGGAAGCACAAAAATTCTGTCTTCCTTCAGTAGCCCCAGACAGAAAAATCTTCTCCTCTGAATTCTTCAGTATTTGTATACATAAATGTACTGGTCCATTTATCATTAGTTCTTTCAGTTTTCTTGCTAGGTACATTGTATGTATATGATTATATCACAATGTAATCATAAAACTGTTTCTAGTTTTTTTGCTATTGTGAAAAGGCTCCTATGAACATTCATCTACTGTTCTTTGTGTATATAGTTTCATTTCTCTTGTGTAAAATAAGGAGGAGTGGGATTGTGATTAACTTCATAAAAAATGTGAACTGAGAGTTCTAGTTGTGCTACATTCTTACTGATAGTTGGTGTTGTCAGTCTTTTAATTTTAGCCATTTGAATGGTGGTGTAATAGTAGCTTGTATTTTGTATGTCCTTTAGAAATCTTCTATGATAAACCATGCGTTAAAATTTTTTCCCTATTTAAAAAAAATGAGGGGTAAGTACGATTTTTAAAATGAAGGGATGAAGTTTAAAGTAGACAATCTGAGGGAAGTATGGTTTAAAAAAGTAAATTGTGTTATTTTAATGTACCTTCTGAATTTACTCTGTGAAAGTTAAAAGGCTTCCATTTTTATTTCCTATCTTCTAATATGAGAAACTTATTTGTGGTTTTCTCACAAAATGTTTGCTATTGGGGCACCTGGGTGGCTCAGTGGGTTAAAGCCTCTGCCTTAGGCTCAGGTCATGATCCCAGGGTCCTGGGATCGAGCCCCTGCATTGGGCTCTCTGTTCAGCGGGGAGTCTGCTTCCCGCCCCCCCCCCCCGCCTGCCTCTCTGCCTACTTGTGATCTCTGTCTGTCAAATAAATAGAGTCTTTAAAAAAATTGTTTGATATTATTAAACTTAATTTCAGTCAGGAACATTATAAACTTGATTATCTAGTCTCTGGTAAACTAATGAACTCACTATTTTATATGTGTGGTAGGCAGCTTCTAAGATGGCCCCCAATGATCCCCTTCCCTTAAGTATGGGCTGGATTTACTGACTTGTCTCCAACAGAATGTGACTTCTGCTTGGGCATTGTCTTAACAAGATGACTCACTGTGGGACAAGCAGCTGCTTTGCTGTGAGGCAGCCCTGTGAGGGCTACATAGGTGAGCTTAGATGCAGATTTTTGAGACCAGCCAACAACCATGTGAAAGAACTTGGAAGTAAATTCTCCATCAGTCAAGCCCTGAGATGACGGCAGCCTTAACTCACAACTTGATGCAGCCTCCTAAGAAGCCCTGAGTCACAACCACCCAGGAAAGCTGCTCCTGGATTTCTAACCAGCAGAAATTATATCATAAATGTTTCTTGTTTTAAGCTACTAAATTATAGCAGCAATATATTACTAATACATATTACATCCCAAGGAACAGTACATAATACATCTAAAACTGTCTCCATTCTAAGTCTTCAATTATGCTGGTTTTTATCTAAAGACTGGGAGGGAAATGGATGTAAATCTATAAAAATAAGTAGTTTGTCTGTAGGTCCTTTTCTGCATTTTGAGAAAATATTTTTTTTAATTTTCACCAAATTTTGAGACTATGTTTGGGATGATACAAATTAAAATATGAGCTTCTATAAACCTCAGGAGGATGGGGTTTCTCAGACAGGTAGTCTTATTCTAGAGCAGTTGAAACCGAGGCACAAGAAGCCCATGAAACTGTTGATTAGATGTCTCATGTACTAAAACACTTGAGCCAGAGAAAACCAACTGGTTGAAATGAGTACCTCTTTTCTAATTAAGTCACTAAGGAAGAGGTTCAGAACTACGTATTGATTGCAATGCAGCTGCTATTTTATATAGCATGTAGCATGTACCCAGGTTGAGTAGAGAGAATTGGGTAAATAACTCTCCCCAAAAATGATGGAGAGAACATGTGATATACAGAATGGTTCAAATTCAATAAACATTTATCATGTATACTGTGTATCAAGCACAGAAGTTGATTACTGGTCTAGAGGAACTTACAGTCTGACAGAGAAATGAGACATATGTTTTAAAATTAAAAGTATAAAACTTGGATATTAGTTTAGCTAATGTAAGAAATTGCCATAAATTTAGTGATTAAAACAACAAATTTACACTTTTACAGTTCAGGAGGTCAGAAGCCCAGAATGGATATCCCTGGGCTACAATCAAGGCATTGGCAGGGCTGGGTTCATTCTAGAGGCTGTGGGGGAAAGTCTGTTTCCTCCTCGCTTTTTTTCAAGCTTCTAGAGATGGCCCATATTCCTTGGCTTGTGATCCTTTTTTCCCCCATTTTCAAAGCCAGCAGCATAACATCTTCAAGTCTCTCTGACTCTTCCACATTTAAAGGACCCTTGTGATTAAATTGAGCCTATCTGGGTAATCCAGGTTAATCTCTTATTTTAAGGTGATTAAAAATTTTAGTTTCATCTGTAACCTTAATTCCTCCTTGTCATGTAAAATAATATATTCACAAATTCTGGTGATTAGGACATGGACATCTTTGGGAGAAGGGGAATTCTTCCATCTACTACTGATATATTCCTAAAATCACATTATTTAAAGTAATTTCCAAGTATTTCTCCCAGTCTCTATAAAAGTCTTAGAAGACTGAAATGCTATGAAAAAATGCCTATGATTAACATGGTGCTAGGAAACTGAATGGGATTTCTATGATAATTAAGTGTTCCGGCATAATAAGGTAGGCTAGGCAAAGCTATCATGTTCAGTGGGTTAGGTGTATTAAATGCATTTTCAAATCACACTGTTTTCAGTTTACAATGCGTTTATCAGGATGTTAACTCCATCTTAAATTGAGGGAGATCTGTACTTCTTCTGGGCTTTATCCTTCATCTGTTCTTGTTTTCCCTGGCCTCTGTGGGGCTATTCCTTTCAACCTGAACATGCTTAAAAGTCACTGGAGGTACTTATTAAAATACAGATTCCTGAAACATACAACCAAGGATTTTTGATTCATTATATCTGGGGCATGGCCCAATAATCTGCATTTAAGCAAGCATTTCTATCAACCCTAGTGAAGACATTCCAAGAACCTCACATGAATAAACACAAATCTAACCTCTTCAACCATTTAATCAGGGACCTCTGTTCAATTTTTCAATTTCAGCTTGTTTTGATACAAACTATCTCCATTTGGGGCACCTGGAGGGTTCAGTGGGTTAAAGCCTCTGCCTTAGGCTCAGGTCATGATCCCAGGGTCCTGGGATCCAGCCCAGCATCCGGCTCTCTGCTTAGCAGGGAGTCTGCTTCCCCCTCTTTCTCTCTGCCTGCCTTTCTGCCTACTTGTGATCTCTATCAAATTAAAAAAAGAAATCTAAAAAAACAAAACAAAACAAAACTATCTCCATTTATTTAACAAATATTTACTGGATACCTATGTAAAAAGCACTGTGCCAGGAAGTGGAAATAGAGAACTGATCTTACAATAGAAGTTGTAATACTTTCTAAAATACTCAGAGTATAAATTACAAATAATAACAAAGTAATTTTGGGACGTTTGCCTGTAATTACTATTGTAGTAAGTCTTTAACCTAACATTTCCCACACTGTCTTTTTCCTTAGCCAGCTCTTCCTCTTTATGGCACAGCCATTATTCTCCAAGTCATCCAAATTCAAAACTTCAGAATGGGCTGGATGTTAGTTGGGTTTTTATCTGTCCTGCTAGCTTCAAGGGAGGAAACAGGTGAACTCTGGTTCCATGGAAAGAATAAAGGAGATGGCAAGTGCTCTAGTTGACAATCTCCCTCTAACAAGAAAAGTTGGGGTTGGTTTACTTCTGAATTATCATTACTTCTTATATCTTACTATTTCTTTTCTGGATTCTAACACCTAGTAATTTTGAGCACAGTAAATTTTTAGTAGTCATGTCTAAGTTTTTTTTCACACCCAAAGTGAAACAATCGCTTATCTGGGCATAGAAATCTAGATATTTCTCCTCACTATTTTGAGAATCTATATTGTTTCATTATCTTCCTTACTTAGTGTTAAGAGTGATGACAATGTGGTTCTTATTCTTTCTAAAAAATCTACACTCTCAGAGCCCCTGGGTGGCTAGTTGGTTGAGTGTCTGCCTTCAGCTCAGGTCATAATCACAGGGTCCTGGGATAGAGTCCTGCATCTGGCTCCCTGATGAATGGGGAGTCCTCCTCTCCCCCTGCTCATGCTCTCTCACTCACTCTCTCTCCAATAAACAAAATCTTTAAAAAAAAATCTGCACTCTCTGAAAGATCTATGATGCTTTTCTGTATATATTTTTTAATGTATCAAAATTACATTATTATGCATCTGGGTATAGAATGTTAAAAAATCCTGACAACCCTCAAATTTCCCTTTTCAATCTGTGTTCTAAGGATTTAGGTCTTTGTTTAGTTTTAGAAATTGTTCTTAAAATATTTCTTTGCATATTTACTATTCTATCTCTTCCTTCTTTGTAGAACTTTGAACCCTCTGTGATTTTGTCCTACATATCGGAAGAAATTCTTTGGTTCAGTTTCCCAGGTTGCTAATTTAGTCTTTGATTGTGAAAATCCTACTTAACTAATTTTTTTTTCATTTTAAAATCAAAGTTTTAATTTCTGGTACCTCTGGTTAGTTTTTTTTCAAAATGAATGCACTGTCTTCTGACACTTCTATAAAGCTTTTCACATTCAACCCATTTCAATCTCCTTTCAATGTGCCTTTCTATACTGCATAAAAAGAAAGGTTAAGATTTAATTTCCTAGATTCTACGGCAGCAAAGTTTCTGGGTTTAAGTTCTGCCAATTATGGGCCATTATTTGAGAACTAGAAAGCAGAAGTGTCGCAGGGTCTGTATGTACTATTACTTCTCTTATTTGGTAAATATGATCACAGAGTAACATAGTCTTTTTGTTGCAGTGTTACCAGAACTGCGAGTGTGATCACTACAGCTTATTAGGGGCCAGGGAAGGGAAATCCATTTTGGTGGTATGGGTCCTCACAGGTACACCATGACTTTAGAGCCAGCAGCAGTAGCAGCAGCTTCCCAATTCAACAATTCCTAGTGTGGGAAGTGGCCACTGCTCCCCTACCCCCTGCTCTGGACCTCTGATGTGGCTTTAGGAGTCATTCTTCAAAGTTCAATTTAGAGTTTGTTTCTTAAGCCATCACAATCATTCTCTAACCTGTTTAATGCCCTGTAATAAATTCTTTTCTGCCTAAAGTCAGTAAATTTTGTTTTCTGTAACTGAACCAATCTAAGTAGGAAAGGACACACTTTTGAAGCTTTAATCCCAGTCCAGTATTTCTAAGTAGTATTGACTATTCAAACTATTTTATCATTTTTCTTTTAAGTACTCTTCACTATCTTCTTTTCTTCTTATCTTTTCTTTCCCACAAAAAGAAGGCATAGGTTACCATTATTGAGAGTCAAAGGGGAAATTTTTTAAAAGTTAAGTTGAAAATAGTTTTGCTATCTGTGTTAGGCCTCTTTATAAGTAAAGACTATTGATAATAAAATAACATGTAGAAAATATTGTTTGTCTTTCCTGCTAGATTAAAAGCTTCTTAAGGAAAAGGAACATATCTCTCTTGCTCACTCCACTATCCAAAATTAGCCTAAAGATGTTTCTTTACTGATTGATAGAACAATAACTAAAAAAGGATAGGAAAAGAACCATTAAAAGCTCTTCAGTACTTTTAAAAGAATCTAAATGGAATATTATGCCACCTTTAAAAGAGCAAGGCAGGGGCGCCTGGGTGGCTCAGTGGGTTAAGCCGCTGCCTTCGGCTCAGGTCATGATCTCAGGGTCCTGGGATCGAGTCCCACATTGGGCTCTCTGCTCGGCAGGGAGCCTGTTTCCCTCTCTCTCTCTCTCTGCCTGCCTCTCCATCTACTTGTGATCTCTCTCTGTCAAATAAATAAATAAAATCTTAAAAAAAAAAATTAAAAGAGCAAGGCAGATGTTTATGTGATAACATGGAAGGATTAACAAGATATATTATACCTCCATCTGTATAAAAAATCCAGATATATATGCTTATAAATGTATAGAACATATCCCTAGGAAGCTGCACAGCAAACTGGTCACTGTGGTTGCATTCAAGAGGGTAACTAGATGGTTGAGGGCCAAAGGTGAAAGGTGAGAGGGAGTCTTTTTGTTTTTTGGTTTTTTTTTTGGTCTAAATAAGCTATTTTATTGAAGTATAGTACATACAGAGAAGTGCACAGATCATAACTGTATAACTGACTGAGCTTTTTTCCCATCTTAAGCATTTTTAAATGCACAGTTTAGTATTAAGCATACTCACACTGTCATGAGAAGTGAGTCTTTTAACCATGTACTCTTCTGTACCTTTTGTTTTTGCCTAAGCATGTATTACATATCCCAAAAATACACTTTTGAAAATGTAAAGCACCTTAATACCTTACGGTATTACCAAATGTTGGATGTTACTGAATTTTAAGATTAAAAAAAAAATTTAAAGTCTCCTAGGGCACATGTAACTATGGAAAATTGATATGGGAAAAGAGTTCTGCAATTCCAAATCTATGCACATGTTCACTCCAGACTGTATAAATGTTTTTCTTTCTTAATAGTAATAAAGCTTATCTCTCAGCAAATCCCATTAAAATGCTGTAAAATAAAGTATGCCAATTTATCTTATCCTGTGAAAACCCTAAAAATATATTAGCTTGTCAAAGTCTATGGTGAGAAGCTTCTAAATGTTATGTTTTAATAAAGTAATTTCCCAGCTGTTATTACTTAAGCATTAGTTTTAAAAAATATGCTAGGGCAGAAACTGCACTTCAAAAACATTGTGTAGTTCTGAGGCCTTATTGCCTTAATTAAACTTGGGACATAATTCCTGACAATTGAATGCAGAAATTTGTTATATTGTTTTGAATGATTGAGACTACCGTATATGGTGCAAAGTATTTTTTTAAACTACTATGGTTAAATTAGATCACTGCTTTGTAGTTCAGAAACACAGTATCTCAGTAGTAAAGTTTTGCTAAAAATAAAGAATAAGGTGTCAATAGTTCCATCAATCACAATTTAATCTTCTCAGAAAGCAGTGCCATTGACCAGGTACATTTGATGATATTACAGAGTATTAAGAAATAAAAAGATGAGTAGTCTCTAAATAAATCTAACACAGAGGCTGTGTATGAGAGTGTTTCTAGACTGTTTTATTCCATAGATCTGTTTATTCTTATCCAATATCAATTCTTTTAACAGAAACTGTTGAATAGAAAAATAGAGTTAATAATGACTTAAATAAAAATAGCAGGTTACCTGCATACCTGACCAATGTGATCATTTCCAACTGCATCCACATTAGGATCACCGCTGGTCTGGATGATTGATAACAACTTTACAAATCATTTGTTTGACAAATCCATACTCTAAAAAATTGTAACATGTCAGTACTCTTAGTTCTCCATTTCCTCTCCTGCCATGACTCTCTTGTCCTCTACATACTGATCTGTTTAGGAACACTGCTGTACTGCCTCTTTCCTGCTCACTGACAAATTTTTTGTAAAGTCATAAAAGGAAAGTACTCTCTCCAGTGTGCACAGGTTGAAGATACTCCTATTGCAATTGAATACAAAAATTTCTACAGGAAAATTAAATTATTCTTAATCAAATTAGTAACTGAGTCTCTCAGAATGAAGAGTCGCTTTAGATAAATGCTGGGTATTAACTGGAAAAATGTAATTGTACTAAGTCCACTCAGGAAATACAATAAAATGAAGACACCAGACATTAGATTTAGAAATTTTTCATATCTCATTCTTCTCAACTGAAAACAAACTCTAACATACTAAGAAAAATACAAGTAAAGATATTATACTTACGGTGCAGAAAAATATCATAAACAAGGTCATTTTTCCATGAATGCTTGTGGGATTTTTAGTCTGGGATTTTTGTCTTATTGGTAAGAGTGACAGGCACAGAAAATTTGACAGACTCCTATCACTACTCTAACAGAACTGTAGGCAACTACCATTATAGGGAAGTTGTAACATTTTTAAAAATTAAATGGATCAATCGCACACAAGGAGCCACTTAGGTCTGAACACACTGGAGAGCAGAAAGGGAGTTGGTTTATTGCTTCCGAAATTAAGAACTGAAGATCAAGTTAGTTTATAATTAAGGAATCAGAATTTGGTGTCTTGATCTCCTTCTTTATACTTAAAGAACAGAATTTCAAGTAGTTCTAAAACCCATAAAGAGTTGTCTAAGAAACAATTTTTTGATTCTTACCTCAAAAGCTAGATTATTTCAAAGTATTTCATTTCTTAATGATACTTAATGCCAAACGATGCCAAGCAATTATAATTATGTTTTATTCCATGTGATATGGTACTGTGGTTATATAAGGAAACCATATTTTTCAGAAATGTATTTGGAAATACATAGAGGTTAGATGATAAGAAATCTGGAATTTGCTTTAAAATATATTTGAGATATCAGCAGAAATAGAGATGGATAAAACAAGTATAAATTTTGAAATCCTGGGTGACAGATACCCAATTGTTATACTTTTATAGTGTATGTTTGAAATGTTTTATTAAAATTTTTTTAAACAAAAAGAAATAGAACTATGTGGAGTTAGAGGATTTCACACCACCTGATGTTTTAAAGTGGATAGTTCAAAAGACAGTCCTTTTGCTTAGAGCTCCACTATTCACTGGACATTTACAGTTTAGAATATGGGTACTGGTGTAGAGATTAAAATGTTTGTTCTTATTAATATGCATCACTTAAGAAAACCAGTCAACTTTCCCTTTAGATATATGGATGAAATTCAACTGCAAAGAAGAAAATACTTCAGAGAACACTAGATTTTGTTCTGTGAATAAGTGAGTATTCAGCAGCTATTATTTTCCTATAGGAATATAGAATTTAGTGAGATTTATTTTTCTAATTGCATTATAACTGGGCTACAATTTCAACAACTACATGGGCTCATTTAATATGTTGCCCAGGTTCCTCTTCATTTAAATAGAAGTAGGTATATTTATATGTAGAACAACTGTTAAAAATGTATTTTTTGAGTGACATGAACAAAAGGCTGCTTGTTGGAAAAAGCATTAAGACAAAATTGTGCTCCCAGTCTGGCTTTTGCACCTGTCTAAACCATTCAGGAAGAAATCTGGCTGGGCCCTGAAGTGAGTTCAATTCTTGTCTACCCAGAACAGCAGCTGCTCAGAGATAAGACTTTAAAATTTCTCTTGTTCAAGCTTGAATTCTTTTTTTTTTTTAATTTTTTTAAAGATTTTTTAAAATTTATTTGACAGACAGAGATCACAAGTAGGCAGAGAAGCAGGCAGAGAGAGAGGAGGAAGCAGGTTCCCTGCTGAGCAGAGAGCCCGATGTGGGGCTTGATTCCAGGACCCTGGGACCATGACCTGAGCCGAAGGCAGAGGCCTCAACCCACTGAGCCACCCAGGCGCCCCTTGAATTCTTTATCAAAGCCAAAAATCTCTTGTCATAACAAGGAACTATTCTATTATTTTAAAAAAATTAACCTAATGCAGAATTTCTTTTCTCAGGCAAGAAGTTAGTCATTTTTATATTTTTCTACCTATTCATATTATTCTCTTGAAAATTAATGTTTCACTCTAGGAAAGTAAATTGGAAATATGACGAGGCTTTATAAACTTCATACTTTATAAACTGGTCATTTCATATACATAAGCTATTCTAAAGTAATAATTTGAAATGTGGTTAAAGATTTATATGAAAAAATATTCTCCATACATCCATAGGATGCAATACTTTGCAGACACTAAATTCACACTTTAGAGAATAAAGACTAGGAAAATGATTGCGGCATATGTAGTGTATTTGTGATCATAAAGCTTTTTTCTAATTTTGGAAAATATTTTTCATATATGGAAAATGGAAACAAAATACACCAAAATGATAAAATCTTGGTTGCATGATTTCCTTTACCAAACTTTCTATAGTTTTCAGATTTTCTGTAAAGATGCTTTTTCATTTAAATCAGAAAAAATTTACTTATGCTATTATGATAGCCATACCTCTTTTAGGATTGTTGACACAAACCACAACCATATGGAATGATATTTTGCACAAAATGTACCTTTTCTACATCATATTATTTACCTATCACAAGCTATGAGAAATAAAGTTTGCCCCCCCAACTACCAAAAAAAAAAAAAAAAGAACTCTTAGATTGGGAATAATTTTGACATAAAAGGTGTTTTTTTTTTTTAAGGGATAGTAAGTTTTATTTCCAAATAAGGTCCTGTTTTTAAGACTCTCAAATATATAAATATATTGATCAATTTCAATTTTTATTTAGCCAGTACAATACTATAGTAAAAAGCAATTTATTCTTTATACATAAGGGTCTCAGATAATTGACATGGCAGTCCCAGTCATCAAGAGAAATTCTTTCCTTCCACTATACATTGTGGTGGCAAAAAGCTTATCAGCAGATTGTTATGGTTCTTTTGATCATAAACAAATGTTCCTTGTTCCAATGAGGTATAAAGGTCCATAAAGAAAATATATTAGGTGATCCAAGTTTTGACACTAGAAATAACGCATATTACATTCTTAACAGAATCTTGAGGGCATGGGGCATGACTTCTACAAATCAATAATAGAGTCCACAGCATTAGGCATATAATAGAAACCTAAGAAATATTTGAAGAATGAATTACATTTCCATAGGCAATTCTTCATTTCCCTGCTGTTTAGAAGCACAGTTTAAAATGGTGGTATGCTGAGCTGCAGCAACTTCTTCCGAGAAACATTGCCAAAGGCAAGGGAAGCAAGGGCAAAAATGAACTATTGGGACCTCATCAAGATCAAAAGCTTTTGCACAGCAAAGGAAACAGTCAACAAAACCAAAAGACTATTGACAGAATAGGAGAAGATAATCGCAAATGACATATCAGATAAAGGGCTAGTATCCAAAATCTACAAAGAACTTATCACCCTCAACACCCAAAGAACAAATAATCGAATCAAGAAATGGGCAGATGACATGAACAGACATTTCTGCAAAGACTTCCAGATGGCCAACACACACATGCAAAAGTGCTTAACATCAGGTTAATACAAATCAAAACCACAATGAGATACCACCTCACACCAGTCAGAATGGCTAAAATTAACAGTCAGGAAACGACAGATGTTGGTGAGGATGTGGAGAAAGGGGAACCCTCCTACACTGTTGGTGGGAAGGCAAGCTGGTGCAGCCACTCTGGAAAGTTCCTCAAAAAAGTTGAAAATAGAGCTACCCTACCACCCAGCAATCACACTACTGGGTATTTACCCTACAGATACAAATGTAGTGATTCAAAGGGGAACGTGCACCCGAAAGTTTATAGCAGCAATGTCCACAATAGCCAAACTATGGAAAGAACCTAGATGTCCATCAACATGAATGGATAAAGAAGAGGTGATATATATATACAATGGAATACTATGCAGTCATCAAAAGAAACGAAATCTTGCCATATGCAATGATGTGGATGGAACTAGAGGGTATTATGCTTAGCGAAATAAGTCAATCAGAGAAAGACATTTTTTTATCATATGATCTCTCTGATATGAAGAATTTGAGAGGCAGGGTGGGGGGTCATGGTGGGTAGGGAAAGAAAAAATGAAACAAGATGGAGTTGGGAAGGAGACAAACCCTAAGACAAACATAAACCTATGTTAATCTCATGAAACAAACTGAGGATTGCTGAGCGGATTGGGGGGTAGGGATAGGGTTATGGACATTGAGGAGGGTCTGCACTGTGGTGAGTGCTATGAAATGTGTTAGCCTGATGATTCACAGACGTGTACCCCTGGGGCAAATAATACATTATATGTTAATAAAAATAAAATAAAACAAAATAAAATAAAATGGTGGTATGGCAGAAGTCTTTTATATTAAAAGGACTGTAGGAATGACTATGGTCCCCTCTCATCCTTTAAGTACTTTTATACAGATATTTACAATGTTCAGTGATAGAACTAAGCATTACATGATTAGATGCTACCAAATGGCATTTCTTGATCCAGCAACTATGTCATACTCTTGTTGTGCTCCTTGGCTCCTAATTCAATGGTTTATACCTACTGAACCACAGAAAGCCCAAAGTCTACCTTAGAAATTCTTTCAGTTCAAGGATCATAGTTCTTCATTCTATCAAATATGATCTTGAAATCTGAAAAGTTCATTTATAAGAAATATCTATATTAACATATTTCTGAGAACAAATTTTTAGGCGTCAAAAATCACAGAAGCTGTTAGGTGTCTTAACATAAAATGGGATCCTGAAAATTAAAACCTTAAATGTTAGTGGAGTACTCTCAAGCCACCTTTATTAAATGATTAAAATTAGAGGTTTATGAGGCAGAATACTAATTAGCACCAAACTATGTCATCTTGATGAAGACCCTACCTCAGACTTTTAAGTCTGGAAACAAGTATGTGCGTAACCCTGAACATTCATTGTTCACGAAAGCTTATGTAGAAAGGTG
Source organism: Lontra canadensis (assembly GCF_010015895.1). Lineage (NCBI taxonomy): Eukaryota > Metazoa > Chordata > Mammalia > Carnivora > Mustelidae > Lontra > Lontra canadensis. The sequence goes on along the minus strand of NW_022631000.1, from coordinate 36,560,817 downwards.
ACTTTATTTCCTGTTTTATGACAATATTCTCAATCAAGAAAATAGCAGTCAAGGCCTATCTTGGAATATATTCACTTTCAACTCAGTGTGTAAGTCAAAGCCAGTGTCCTTCAACTACTTCCAAAGGGCAAAATAATTTTTTTAATTTAAAAAGATTATAGATATATAGGTTTCAGCTCCTGCTAAGACCAAGGACATGGAAAAAGTAACACCCTGTGAATATACATAGGGGTTCTTTGACTAAAGACTGGTCATCATCATACATAGGATACCCTTAAGGAAATGCTAACGATTTATAATTAAAAATAAGGCTGATGGGGACGCCTGGGTGGCTCAGTTGGTTAAGCAGCTGCCTTCGGCTCGGGTCATGATCCCGGCGTCCTGGGATCGAGTCCCACATCGGGCTCCTTGTTCGGCAGGGAGCCTGCTTCTCCCTCTGCCTCTGTCTGCCTGTGCTCGCTCTCTCTCCCTCTGTCTCTGACAAATAAATAAATAAAATCTTTAAAAAAAAAAATAAAATGTATTTAAAAAAAAAATAAGGCTGATGGATTTGCCAACCTGCTTCCAAGCCTTTAATATCTAATATCTGATATGTGGTAACATAGCTATCCTTTGTAGACTTGCATGATCAGCCTCTCATTTCTGCAGCTCAGAAGATTCAAAGTTCATGTTTCTGCACAAAGTAGAAATTTTCAGACTGTACCAGATATAGGTAAATTTTTATATTAAATAATCAATGTTTCTTAGGATATAGGATGGATGCCAAAATCATGTGGACCTCAAATTGATTTTCCTGTCCATACGTATGCATTTCTATTTCTTCTCAAGCAAATATAAATGGGAAGGGAAAGTAGTATTCTTGAGAGTAAATTGCATGCCAGAAGTGCCAGCTTTTAGCTTTCGTGTTTTTGACAAAATTACAAGTGTTATTTACTTAAGAAGGTATATATGAGAGTATATTGTATGGCAACTTTCACTGAATTTCAGCTCTGCAACATCAGGTACAAAAAAAAGTTCCAAATACATAATAAAACACTAAACTTCAACATATCACTTTTTTTTTCAACATATCACTTTTATAGTTTCCTTTTAATTTTCTGATGAAACATTTAAGGTACAACATTTAGGGTAAATTGAAAATGAACATTTTTGAATTCAAGACTACAGATATTATAAATTTTTTTTACTCCAATCTTTTAAAAACATGGACAATTTGATTACAGGATTTTACCAGCCTCATATTATTTAATAATTCTAATTTTATATCCAAAAAGTATTTGCCCACTTTTGAATAATTAGTAAATTAGTAGAGTGTGCTTATTATATTGACATCCTTGATATACTGAACTAATGGTTATTTAGACTATGGTAGTGTTCAAATTAGAAAGTGTCAACAACAACAATAGCATATGTTGAATGCAAATACTTTCAGCAATCAACTAAATACCCGATTAACTACAATACAATACAAACTACAATACAAATTAAATACAATACAATACAAAGTCCTTTACAAAGTGTAAAGGACACCAGATTATCATTAAACAATATTTACTGAATACCTTCTACATGTCAGGTATTAAGTTAGCAGTAAAGGAACCCAATGACACATTATGTTAGCAAAAGGGCTAATTTTTATACAAAAGATGGTGGGCATGGAACCCTTCTGTGTTCTTTAAGGTGTCTATAACCTTTAGGAATTTCTTATGTTGGACTTATATAAGTAATGGATACTCATTTTGTTTGGGGTTAGAGTAAAAGGGGTGGGTCAAATGACAGACTACTTGAAATAAATAGAAACACACATTCTTTTTCTTCTTTACTCTCCCCAGCCCAATTGTGTTTACGTTCTAAACAGTTATTTGTGGAGAAATGAAATTATAAGGATGAATCTGTTTTATAAAGTTATTTACAAGAATTTTATCCTGAATTTTTATGATATGGCTGTTTGCATTTGAAGTTGGTTATGGAAAGTGATGACTGAAAGACCCACTGCCATGTAACCGACGGTCCTTTCCATCCTAAGCACAGGGAAGAGTGTTCTTTGATGTATGCCTACTATTTGTGGTCTGTTACTATTTCTGACCCTGACTCTTGGGTTCATTGCCTTTGCTCAGACAGTTACCCAAGAGTTTAAATTACACTTTTGCTAGACGTTTTAAAAAAGGTACTAATTATACACTCACAGTTTAGTTAAGGCCATTGCTATTTTTGATATAATTGCAGACATAATGCAACTTAAAAGTTGTCATAATCTTCTTAAATACTACCCATTGCAGTGATGTCACAATTACATAAGAATCATTTCAACAGCTCAACAAATCTATGGATATATTTAGTTAGTCCCTACTCTTCAGAGACTTTTAAAAGAGCAAATCATATTATAGCACAAATTTTAAAACTTGTCAAGATGGCATTAATTGTAAATGTCCCAAAAGCTCCTAAACAAGTTAACTAAAACAGCATTATACATTTTTCTGAATCCATACACCCCTTAATTGTAATTTATAACCTTTAGAATGAAATGTTAACCATTTTATTTTTCTATATTTATCATTTCATCCTTTTTTAACCAATTATTCTTTCAATTGTTACTTTCATGTTCTTTGGTTTAAAAATAGTACTAACACATAAACCAACATAATATTTCCCTTTAAAAACAACAATACTATGTAGAAAACTGTTGACATTTTAAACTAAAAAAAAAAAAAAAAGCCTCCAAGTTGCAAAGAGGTAAAATTTAATCGATCAAAATAAATTAGGACACCAAGTCAAAATTCAAACTGGCAAAACACTTGGGCAAAAAAGTATCACAAAGGGCCGCTGGGTGGCTCAGGGGTTAAGCCTCTGCCTTCAGCTCAGGTCATGATCCCAGAGTCCTGGGATGGAGCCTGCTTCCCCCTCTTTCTCTGCCTGCCTCTCTGCCTACTTGCGATCTCTCTCTCTCTCTCTCTCTGTCAAAAAAAGAAAGAAAGAAAAAAAAAGTATCACAAAGCCTCCCGTCTTGGGAATCCGACTAGGATTGTGTTACCATTTTTTATCATAGCCAAAGGAAGAACTAAAACAAAACAAAACAAACACAAAACCCCCCAAAACCCCACACACCCTCACCCAAGAAAACTAGCTTATAATGAAGCAATTAATTAAGTTCTGGATCCCTTCTTCCTAAGGCATCACGTTAATTCACTTGGAACTGTCCACAGGTTTGACATTTGTTTACCTGAAGTGTTAAATGCACCCACTGTCTGCGTCCCTGCCCTATTTGTACTTCTGACAGAGGAGTCCCTTTACAAACAAGACTAGCTTTGTAACAAAGCAAGCAAAGAAAACAAACAGTGCACCTGGCAACCTCCAACCACCCCGACGTGAGAGACAGCACAACTCTCCAACTTTGCTGTCCTCTCCGAAACGCGTATTTATGAAAACCCTGTTTTAAAAATGTGTTCCTTTTCAAACAACTGTCATCTTCTAAGACATTCTCTGCCTCTCAATCTGGAATTGAAACAGGTGTGGAAGGGGTCCCCTAAGCATAATTCTCACCAGAATTTCCACCTAGAGAGAAGTTACCGTCACCTGCAAAGCTCTGCGGCTGCGAAGGCGGGCCTCGGAACGCTGGAACCAACCCGAACACCCCAAGTCCCGCCAAGCTGAGACCAGCGGGCACTTAGGTTTGTGTGCTGGGGGGGCCGGCCCGCACCTCTCTTCACCTCACGCCCCCAGACCCTTCTCTCCCCTCCCTCCCACATCCCCAAATCTTCCTCTCCCTCAACCCCCCCAAGCCTTCTCTCCTCTCCTTCCCACATCCCTAAGTTCTCGACTCCCTTCCCTCTCACGCCCTCGAGTCCATCTCTCCCCCAAGCCGCCTCCTGAAGTTACTCAAATTCCCTCTCGCCTTCCTCAGTTTTCTCGCACTTGCCCTTAAAATAGCTCCCTTCAAGATCCCTGAACTTCCGCGCGACCGCGGGCTCTCGACCCCAGACACTCACGAGAAGAAGGGATCATCCTCAAAGCTGCTGCTCAGCATCCCGAACATGCTGGCTCTGTTACGGGCGGCTGCGGACGCGGACAGATTGGAAGACGATGTAACTTGCCGCGGCCGCGACGGGAGCCAGTGTTCCCCCACGCAGTCAATGCTACTCACCCAGCTAAGAAGGCGGTGCCCGCCGGGAAAGGCGGAGCGTGACGCCGAGCTGTTTTCCCATTGGACACCGGTCTCTGGACGTCACTAATACGAGGCGGGGAAAACGCGCCGCTGCCATAGCAACTGCGATCAACACAGTGGAAGCGAGAGGTTTGGTTTCCCGCCAGCCAGGCAACCCTTCATAAAGTCTTCTGAGGGACGAGATAGCTTGTTCCCAGGACTGCAGGAACACAAAAATTAGACCACCCTCTGCGTGACCTTGGGCAAAGCGCCCTCGGCCTCGAACCCTAACTCACTTTTCGGGAAAGTGGAAATGGGTCAAGATTTGGGCTAGATGGCTTCCAAAGGTCTAGTCACTTGCAGCATTTTGTTATTCACCGGAAAGAGTCTTATATCCAAAACACTCCGTGGTAGTTGGTCCAAAGCTGTGCACAAATACTGAGAATAAACATGAAACAAGTTTTTGAGTACAGTTAATAAATAATGTACTCAGTGCTTACTTGAAGGAAATGAGCCTTATACAATTTCACAACCTTCTTTGCCTTATGTGAGTCTAAAATTCAAAGGAATATTTCTCAAAGTGGGAATGCTTAAGTTTTATGTAGACATGATATTTAAAAGCAAGATGAGCAAGTTGCTCTCTTTTTGGTCCTCTTTCCAGTCTCCCATTTCAAGGAAGAAGTCTCACTTTGATGCCAGTAGGTCTTTAACACTTCTCCAGCAGTCCTTAACCTAACAGAGTAGGACTCAGACAAAATGCCTGCACCATATCCAACTAAGATTCCACTACTATATAGTTTTATTTTAATTATATTTATGCGTAAGCCTTCTGTTTATGGCAAGTGAAAATGGTTTTAAATTTAAAGCAGTGCTATACATTAATAACTAGTCTTTACAAATGTAAGTGAAAATATGAGCTAATTTAAGGATATAGCACAGGTGGGATTTGGGCATGATGCGGGGCAAGGATATATGACAGCACTACTCATATTAATAAGTTTTGGAAAACACTCTCCTGAGGTCTACTGCTAGTCTAAAGGCAGGTGGAGGAGAAGATAGAAGAGAGGACGTTAAAGAAAGAGAAGAATGATGAGTATAAGAATAGAGAAGATGCACTTTGTATGTCTACTTTAATACAGTGGGCTCCCCAGCCTCTCTAGGAGGCTGTCCTCTGGAGACGGAGACAGCCATCCAGGGCTCCACAGGGTCTCCTGGGATCAGACCAGAGAGGTGGCACTGTTCCAGCATGAAGAAGCATGCAGGACCCGATTTGAGGTGACAGGAGTACTCAAGGGTTATTTTGGGAGCTGGAAATTTAATCCTTTAGACCTCTTACCTCCCCACCTTTAGCCAAGTTTGCTGGCAGCCTCCTTTTCCTGAGACTGGTGGTGTGAGGTAAGGGCAGATTTTGCACTGTCCAAGTTCAGATAGCACAGCCTTTCCAGGGAATAGGCTATTTTCTTCTCCTCTGGCATCAGAACGATATATATATATATATATGTATATATATATATATATATATATACACACACACACACATATATATATGTATATATATACATACATATATACATATATATACACACATATATGTATATATATACATACA